>NW_027278827.1:0-613136 GCF_046629955.1 Centroberyx affinis | reverse complement strand
CTTACCATTTAGCTTTAGAGCTGCTACAAGTTTTCATTTTCTCACTTTTGAGATAATGCTAGTGTCCTAGTATTATTCAACATAGTGTAGGCTAAAGTGTTAACATGGAGCCCTGGAGCCACTGCCCCGGGGCTCCATGCAAATGGATGATTTTGGTATGTTCTCATCACTAAAAGGATATAAGTTGACCAACGGGCCATTTTCCCTAAAACTTGGGGGTATTCTGTTAAATTTGAAATTCAAATAGGCTTCTGTTTTTTTCTTTATAAGAAAGGTAGTTTCAGCATTTAACTACTTCAGTTACTGTGCATTACATATTTAAGTACTGAAACTACTACCATTTCAGTGTAATCAAAGTAATACCAAACTAGGATTATGTAGTTATGCTACATGTGTGTGTGCATGTGTGTGTGAGATTATATACATACATATGCTATATATAATGAACAAAAATATAAACGCAACACTTTTGGTTTTGCTCCCATTTTTCATGAGTTGAAATAAAAGATCTTTTTCTATGCACACAAAAGCCTTATTTCTTTCAAATTTTGTTCACAAATTTGTGTACATTATTTACATATATGTTATATCAACACAATATTATTTGACTATGCACTTAATGCCCCTACTGTGCAAACACAAGCTGTAGACTCTATAATGTCATCAACATTACGAGTCGTTGACTGTTAAACATTATTTGAATAAAACCAAAACCAGTGTCTCATTTTCCAGTTATTTTTGCAAACTGTTTCCATAAATTCATCTTGAAGTGGTATCATTCACAATGTCTTCTCCAGATGTAGTTTTAAAAGGAGATAACCCAAACTGCATGGTATTTATCACATACTTTTGTAAATATGTCAGCCCTTATTTTTCAAAAACTATGTGTTAAGTGTTTCTATAATGGGATCCAGGTCATCAGAAGGAAAACGGGCATTGTTTGCTGCTTTTCCTTTCAATTCAACAGCTGATTTTGCTCTTAAACACATTATATATTGAAAAAACATTAAATTCTGACCAACCTTACAGGAATAAAGCATGAACTTGTGCAGGGCCTGAAAGTAAAACCCAACCATGCTGCTTTGCAAAGTGAACTTTTACATTAATTCACGCATTCAAAGCAAATAGATGAGGAGACAAGCTTCTGGGCAGGTTACATCAACAGAGCTGTTTATCAAAATAAGCAGCCAGTCCAGAGTGGTCAGCCTATTGATTTTGCTGCCAAATATAATCTGTTTCACCATCATAAATCTGCGTCTGACATCTGCACAAAGCCCCGTTTTAGCCAAACACTGCCAAGTAAGGCTGTTTATTCACCGATGGCCTGATAGTCTCCATGACAACGCTCACTACAATTAGACAACTGTAATCCCGCCTTCAAACATGCGCACAGTTAATTATTTCGGCTAAAGCAGGAGACAAAACGTTCAGAGGGGAGAAGGAGAGCCAACTATGGAATCCCAGTGTGCTGCTCTCCCACTGTCAACTCTCAACCTGCTCCATACAGCTGTGTGGGGACGCTTTAATAAGGCCTGCACCAAAAAAAAAAGCACAAGTAAAGGGAGACAACAAAAACAAAAGACAATCCAGAATGCTTTGCTTTTAATCTGAAAGAACATGTGCACTCTGATATTGAGTTGCAGCCTCTTCTGCACAATCCACATCTCAACCGTCTCAAAGCTTATAAATCCTTCTGTAACCCGTCTGCTTCTCTTTATCTACATCTCCTCCTTTGTGATTGGTGTTGATTTAATATGGGAAATCAATGAGGAATAAAGGCTTTAACCTGCATTCACCTCATCAGTGAACTTCACAAAAAGAGTAAGTCTCCCTAATATTTTGTACATTCAGTGTATATTGATCCAGCATAAACTGTACCATAAGAAAATATCTCCCAGCTTGGTTATTGGTGATGAACAAAGAATGAAGAATGAATTGAGGTCCACGCATCTTCATAAGTTGCCAGATGGGGTTCATTCTAAAGGTCAGGCTGTGTTTTTTGGATTGCGTACACATTACTCCAAAGAATACTGCACCGCATGCTTTCTCTCCTCCCCGTCCCGCTCTCTCCAAATGTTGACTCAGACAGCAACGCAATTCCCAGGAAGCCCTCCACAGGCACCATTTGCTCCTGCTCACACCATGTTAACAGAAAAAACTCATTTGCCATGTATTGTTAAAATTTTTATTAATAGCAATTTATGTCACTCAGACAGGGTCTCCCCAAGAAAAGGGGGAAAAAAAACAACATTCGGGCCTTGTACAAATCTATCACTCAAGTTGTCAGAAAAATTTGTTCTCATGCAATATAAATAGGCCCCGAGTCTGTGGGTAGAGAGATGGGATCTGTTTCTGAGAGTGCGACCGGCTGGCTGTTTAGAGACTCCCAGTAAAACAGGTCATGCTGTTCACATCATGAAGCCTCAATCACAAACAAATGTTTTATTTAAAGAGCCAAAGCGTTGTTTACTCCACTCTGCTTACTCTCCTTCTCTTCTCTTCCTCTCCCACCCTGGCGCACTCTGTGTGTTCAGCATATTTGAACGCTGCAAGCATACTAAGAGGAAACAAAAACACTTCTGACAGGAAGCTCTACCCTGTCATGTAAAGGAACAAATAGGTGGGCATGTAGCTAAGTGAACAAATTGCGCCGACACAGTTTAATAAATGAAGCATTCGGGGAGTACAAATGTGTTAACCGTTGCAGAACTTGCAGCTACTGTAAATAACCCCGTCCGCGCGTGTTTGCTGAGTGGATGGGAGGGTAAATGGGAGTAAAGCGCACAAGAAGTGGCAGCTTTTGCCGTATTTGTCACCGACAAAGACGGGAGGCTAATGCCCTCCCGGAGGTTGCGGTGTTGTCAGAAGCCGTCGAGTTATTATGAGGCTCCTGAAGGATCTCGGCCGGGTCACAGTCCCGCTGTCCTATCGACTGCATCTGTGACCGAAAGCCAATTCTATCGACAAATCAACACAGGAGATGTCTAATATCAGGCTTAATCTATAGCTACGCTTCCATAAATTCTCCATCAAGGTTGTTGTCTCCTTATCCAACAACAAGCGGGCATGCCTATACTCTGCTGCACTGTACCAGGGGTTCTTCTCGCACAGATCTGCGCTTTGATGACATTCATTCAACATATCCGCATGGTGCCGTCTTCAGCAAATGACGTGCTACTCAGAAGCACATTAAATGCGAGTGTTTCATTAGCGAGGCTGTTGTTGTTGTTTTTTTTGCGTTGGAAGGTTCCCGTTTTGCATATGATGAGATGATTGTGTGTACGAGGGGGAGGGAATGAGTGGTCCTTAATGTGGTGGACAGTGGGGCAGTGATCAGCAGTGCACCCACCCCCCCCCCCACACACCCCCCTTACTCCAAGGACCGCGGGCCATCTCATTTACATTCCCTTTTGGTGGACAGCGCACTACAGATCCGCTAAGGCCTAACGTCGGCCAAGGAGGATTTCGCACAGGTTAAAGCTTCTAAATGAAAGCAGTTATTCCCATGACTAAATCATGAGATGCTGAATCACGGCTGACAAACAAGAGAAAGTTAAAAGTACGACGAGCAAAAACGAGGCGACCGCGGGAACCCGAGGGACGCTGTGTAAAATCGGACGACGGCGTCTGACCTGGTCAAACGCAGCTACACGCTCCATCCTTGGGCTTTTGATGTGTGTGTGTGTTTTGTTTTGTTTTTTTTTCCTCCCCTAACAGAGAAAATGTGTGTTTTTAGCTGCAGGCCAGGAAGACGGAGAGAGGGAGCGGGATTGTGAAAAACCCAGGCAGGGGTGCAGTTCTGCTGGCCGGAGTCCGGCTCTTCACATGTCCTCCTCCAGCACTCACAACAGCACCACGCAGTGAGACAAAAGGTGAAGGGTAGGGAGGTCAACACGCACACACACACACACACACACAACACACAACACTTTCCTACCCACTCTTTTCCCCATCTCCCTCCTCATCTGCCACTTTCCTCACTTCATCCCCCTGTACCCCCCTCCCCTACCAATCCACCTGCATTCGTTCTCAAGCAACCAAAGCACTGAGAATGAAGGTTAACCGGCCTCTTATCCTATCTAAAACAACCACAAAAGGGACGTGGAGTGATAGCGGCGCTTTTGAATTGTTCAAAAAGACGTCGGCGCGCATAAACCCGGCGTCTATCTTGATAACAAAGCGCGGTGACACGAGGGAAAATAGCACTTCAAATGACGCAACAAGACAGTGGCGACAATTTGCGGGGAGTTTCCGCAAGACTGTGATCACACACGTGAAAAACAAAGACCCTTGACATTTGAAATGGATGAAATGGAGTCGCTGCAGCTCAGTTCGAGCTCAGATCAATGAGGAAAAGAAAAAAGAAGAAAAAAAGAAAAGAAAAACAACACGCTGAAGACTTCCAGTTTGGTCTTTTTCCTTTTTTTTTTTGTTATTTACCTGCTGAGCGCACATGTCATCACTGGGCGTTTTGGATCACACTTTTTTTTTTGTTCTGACAGCCATTGCTCTGGAGGCAGGGAGGATCTCTTCCCTCAGGGCAAGAAACATCATTAACATTATTATTGTTTGACTTCTTTTCTTTTTTCTCTCTCCCGTAATTCAAAGGAGTTGTATTTACATGCCGGATCTACAGTATTGACTGAATAATTTCTATAGAGTCTGAATATGCAAATAGGCTCTCAAACACTAGAAAATACATACCCTACGTGCAATTATGTAAATTGTCTTTGGTTATTCATTCAGTTATTCACCCTTGTATTCGCTCATGCATTCATTTGCCATATTAGGGGCTGGCAGTGATGCCCTGAAAGCGGCAGGCTCTCTCCACAGGCTCTGTGGGCAGACAATGGGCGGAGAGAAAATCCCCCCTCTCCAGAGTTGTGGCGTAAGTTGACCTGCTCGCAGCACACAACACCATATGGAGAGTGATCGCTTTGAAGAGGCCAGCACACCGGTACACAACAAAGAGCAAGACCCACAGCTCACACACACACACACACACACACACACACACACATATAAGCACATTTGCGCACATGCACGTGTACGTATGCATGACCTTACACACGCACGCACACGCACACATACACACACACACATACTGTACACATATGCCTGAGCACTATAAGTCGTAGACAAGCCTAGTTTTTGCTTTTGGATTTCAGCCGTGTTCAAGAGACATGAATGAAATGAAAAATGAAAGATGTCATAAAATACTAAAAATATTAAAGTTCCAACCGGCAAAATAGACTACAATAAAGATCATACATGAAAGAGAATGATATGGTAAATGATAGAGGAAAGGATGCAACGTCTTAAAAGTAGATCAAAAACAAACTTTACTAGCTGAGCACCCAGCCTCAGGCAAGTTTTCTCCAGTATTACAGCTTGAATGTAGTGTACATTTTAGTGACTTTAATGCAGGTTTTTGCTCATAAATAAAATGGCAAATGGTAATGTTCATGTTTAATGCCACGCAAGTGTACAGTAAGCTCATAAATATGCTCTCCAATTTTTGCGAGCACATGGGTGGGTCATTGCAAAGATTGATTTCCACAAGGACTGACGTGAAAAATGCACACATAATGTTCAGAACACATGGTTCTGATCAGACTTTTGACCTCGATGTAACCCGCAATCACTAATTTTGAGCTTGCTTCCATATGTAGAGGGAGTCCGGTATTAAAGGTGACATGCAAAAAGAAAAAAAGAAAGCTTAAAAAAATAAAGAAATGAACAGTACTGTGTCATAATTGGCCAGTCATACTGAGATATTTTCATTCTTACATAGTTTTACTGTATAATGTAATAGATGGCTGAGGCACTGACATTACAGGTATGCGTGTATGTGTATGTGTGTGTTTGTGTGAGTGTGTGTGGGTGGGTGGTCAGGTGGGTGTTGGGTGAGGAATGATGTTATTTCTTCCACCTCCATCCCACTCTCTTGCATACACTTCCATTCATTAGGATTTATGCATTAAGAGCGGGTGGAAATTGGTATTCATTTGGCAAGAAAAGCATGGCTGAAGAGCGGGTGCAGCAGAGATAATGTTCAGTAACATCGGTACAGTGAGCCCACCAGCATTGAAAGTGCAAAACGGAGAAAACAAACCACAAACCCATACTGTAATGTAGCATTACACAACATAAGCCGAGGCAATAGTCTGATATAAAGCATTGCTGGAGGCTGAGACAACGTCCCGTTGCGACACCCAGGGTGAGTAAGAGATATGTTTAGTGGAGGAACAAAGAGCAGGAAGGAAACAGAAAAGACACACTGAGCAAAGAAAAACATTTCAAACAAGACAGCAAAGCACTGGTGGGCTAAACACAACCTCAACTAATCTTCAGTAACAATTGATGCAGGGAGTTAATGAGTTCAGCTCCTTGTTTGTCATTGACTTCATTACTGATTGTAAGAAGTGGCTCTGGGTAACAATGCACACCAAATTCCTAAAGTGTTACTTAGAGTTCTTTTTTTTTTTTTTTTTTCAACCATTTTTAGTAGAATCTCTTCACTTTTTTGGCATTCCCACCTCTATATTAATCCATGAATTGTCATCCTCTAATTTAGGCTGTATGTATTCGACCTATATGGGTTTTTGAAGGCCAATACCAATATTTTTGGACTGAAGCTGCTGAAAAGCAATATTTTGTGCCAATATTCACTTCTCACATCTTTACATTTGACCATTTTCATGCCAAAAATATTTAAAAAAATCAAGTATTCAGTGTTTCCCTCCAGAATGATATTCTTGTCAGGGTGGAAAAGCCTCTGAAACAGCATTTAGATCATCATGGGACACTAAAACTCTCCATTGAAACCCAGACTACTGAAACTCTTTTGGGTGGGTTAGCAGCTCCTTAAGGCAGGGTGATGCAGGTTTGACTGCAGGTTTTGCAGACTGACAAACCTGAAGCTGTTGAGTAAAATCTTATCCTCATCTCCGTCATTTAAGCGGGGCAAACCCCTAAACCTAATATACCTCTATCTGCAGTGACGTCACTCACTTTTCATTTCAGAAAACACGTTACTCCTACATATCCAAGCTGCACCTACTTGTACGGTAATACTATAAATATTTCTCTCGAGTCACAGTTTTTCTAACTAAATTTGCCAGCTATTCAGTTTGACTATTCATGAGCCACTGTGGAGGTATGTGTGGTAAAACGCTCAACTGAAGTGAAATGAGAAGAAGCTTTAATTGAAATAAGGACAAACACTTATTCCTTTGAAACTGGTAAACACAGGCACTTCCAACGCCATCTTTTACTCGTTCTCGAGCGTGTGCATTTTTCTCATACAGTAAGTGCAAGTCGTCCCTGTGCGTCTGAGCGGCCGCCACATGCAGGGCGCAGAGCGGCGGGCTGCGTGTTTGGGTAAACTGCGTAACAAATTGGAGAAAAAAGGCTGGAGCCGGAGACACACAGTAAACTCCCTCCTGGACAATACCATGCTGTATTATTAATACAACAGCATAGGTCCTGGCGTTGTAACCTGCTAAGATGGGGGAACATGCTCATCGATGATATCAAGGTGACTGAACACACACAGAGCAGTGGGCCAGCTGCTGTTCAGGCAGCATGGTGGGGCTCACGCTGTGGACTAGGTGCCTGGCTGCATAATTGGGAATTATTAAACATGGCTCTAGCAGCGAGGTGATCATGAAATTGTATTTTCAGTCTTGAGGGATGAAAGCAAGAATTAAAATGTTCCCGTTTGTTAGGAAGAGTAGGGGGGGGAAAAAATGGCAATTGAAGAGTCTTGTCCTAAACCTCCCATGATTCGATTTCTTTTAAGTAACAAAGGAAATGCATTTGGACAAGCGGGGAGATGGATGACATAGACTGCTGTAGTAAATTGTGGATTGTTGTAAATTGCAGTCTGAATAAATATTTCAGTAGCAACTGGACCAACATGGAGAAATGCAGGTCAATGTTGTCCATTTTTATAAAAGCAAAAGATGCAAACAGCAAACGAAGGCCATCTGCAAACTGAGACTGAATTGAGATTATTATGGAGGACTTTCTTCATAATTATGATGTTGACAGACATTGTACAGTACAAGTTGGGATACTGCAAAGCAAACATGAGTAAATCTGCATTATGAATCAAGCATTGAAACCCACAGTTAAATACATGCATCAAACCACACAATGTCAACATTTAAAAATACACTACCAGCAACTTATGAGGCAATGGCAGCGTTACTCAACTTCAACAAAATGTGAAATTCAAACTTAGTAAAGAGAAGCAAATCAGAAAAGTGTGACATGCGGCATGTGTATTTGAAATGAGTTCAGCTCACTGGAATCATTAGTTTGGAGCTGGGAGCAGAACATTTTCCTCTACAGCAGCAGTTTCAAATCACAATGCAATAATATTTTCCAGTATAATCTAAAATGATGTTGGTGAAAAAAAGAGCCGAGTGGCTTGATGTGGCAAAGGAGCAGAGGATGTTAGTGATTGTCCTATATTGCTCATGCTCTCATGGATTACTTAATTATCAGCCCGTGCCGACGTTCTGCTCTGTTAATGGTAGGCAATATGGCCTTTACCTCACTTAAGGAATAAATTGTATTACTCCATCTCTCTCCATCTTGTAACGAACACACCCTCCCACACACACATAAACATCCCTCCCCTCCTCTCATCACTGCTCATATAGATCATTTCAGCCGGAATGGGATGGTTACTGAAGGAAATCCCGATGAGATCCAGCACTATTACACAATAACAATTTCTTTAATTGGGCATCTCTGCCTATTTCCCCGCAACCCGTTTTATCCGTCTTCGCAAAAATCTGGGATTGGATCCTCATTGACACACGCTGTGTTTATGATTTTGAATCACGAGGAGTGCAACTTCTCCGAGAAATTGCTATTGCCTCAGTGGGAAGCATTGTTGTGAGCAGAGGTTTTGAAGGGAAAAAAAAATTAAGTTAATCATGAACTCAGTCAGTCAGAGAGCTATGAGCTGTGGCAGGCAGCGGCCGGGCCGGCATCAATATGAGAAGCACACGCGCGCACACACACACACCTTGAGGAGGAACACAGGGAGGGAATAGGTATCGGTGTCATCAGGGGGTCAGTGCATTAGCAACTACAGGGCAACAGTATTGGACAGCAGCAGCGGAGGCGGTGGGCTCGGCTGCCGGCCTGAAGAGGGAAATGGAAGAAACAGAGAGCAGCCTATTCAACTTCCAGTGGCAAGATCATCCAAATGTTAGGATCTTGGTGTGAAATGCTACTATTTATATTTCATATTCTGGAATAACAATGACAGAAACCTTTACATTTTTTAATAATGGCGGGATATAGAACCTTGTCACATTTCTTCCCTAAAATGGCTTGTTAGAATGGCTTGAAGAAGCTGTGTCCCTTGGTTTCAACGAGGGAATGATAACAATTTTAACAACCAGTTTTGGGGAATCTGGAAGACTTGATGCAGAAACCTTCTCCCATAATTTGACAAGAGTCAGCTGAAGGAAAACAAGCGGCTGAAATTCAAAATGTCAAGGTATCCCTTTAAATACCTCATAAGAGAGTGCACATGACTGTGTCATTACCATAAAGTGTAATTAAACCATTCATTCCAGCGCTTCAGCTCCTGAGTCACGGTGCCTCTGAGTGACTAGATGACAGCAGAGATCGCTGCAGTGTGTTGCTCAGATTCAGAGTAGCCGGCCACACACACATCCAGCTACAGGACAGGGAGGGCGGTGAGGGAGTGTGTGTGTGCGTGTGTGGGGGGGCTTAGAGTCCCGTTGACCTCATCACCAAGTTATCTTCTCACCAGGAAACCTATTCTCCATGACCAGCAGAAAGGCCGCTCCAAAGCCTCCAAAACCTGGTTTGCCCGGTGGGTGCATTCTCCCTCACGGGCCAGTTTTGAGTAAATATCTGGTATTAATATCCACACACAGGTCTTTTGCCAGAGGATTATTGAACATTAATTACATTAGCATTTTCTCTCTGACAACAAGGTGGCTTCTTATCTGTGATCTTCAAACTGCGACTGGGAACTATTGATCTGGGCCATGTTGTCATTCAGATGATAATTAGGAGCGGGTGAGAGGTCAGCCTCCAATCCGTTTGAACATCTGGATGAGAGTTCCTCAAGGACAACGGGAGCTGCAGGATGCCGCCGCTCCGTCGAGCCCCGCATGTCTTTATGTGCCTAAGTCCATTATACAAATTATCTAATTAATTCCGCCACTCCAGCAGAGCGGCCTAACAATCGATGTGGACAAAACGCTGGGAAAGGAGCCCAGTCTGAACCCAGTGTACAGTAGGCTTCCTACACACAGAGGCACTGGAGGTATAGGTAAGATACCGCTGACCTTTTCTATAGGAGAAAGACAGTTTAGATTAACACGCTCCAGGAGGAAATTGCAATATCTATGAATATGTGACAGAGGTGTTAGGAGAGCTGTAGTTTTTTTTCATTGATGACTTCCTCCTATTAGCACAGTGTAAGGTCAGGTGCGAATCCGAACTTTTGCTTTGTCACTTTCTTTGGCCGTCTTATCTTCCTAAGAGAACGCCATTAACATTCATCTGGAAACATTCTAGAGGAACAACACACTGCGAGTGTCTCATATTATTCTGCAATAGCTTTAGAGGTGGTGCTATCACAGGTTAGGCTTATCTATAATTAAAACTGTATTTTAAGCACATGCAAATGGAGATATTAGCAGACCCTACATATATCCTTCTTATTGTGATAGGGACAGAGTTCAAATGAATCGTTTTACGGAGACTTGATATGTAAAAAAAGTCGTTCCATTTATTCTTTTTTATGAGTAAATAAAGTTAAACTCCATGAGCGCATTAAATTCTGTCGCCACTGCATTTATGTTATCATTATACAATGAATAATTCCGTTTGCACGCCCCAAAAGTGCTTACAGCAGAACTTTGGGGGAATCAGCTGAACAAATTGTCTAAGAAATTCCTAAATGGTCTTGTTCAGAGTATTTAGCTGGGGAAAGATCTCCCGCCTTTCTGCTTTTTGCACCAGGGCAATAACACCGCATGCTTGACCACTTAGAACAATGGCTTGTTAATCCACAGTTCAAAGGGAAAGGTAGTGGAGCAGAGGGAGACAACAGATGTTACTGTGGTGAATTTACCAAAAGTACAGATAAGCACTGAATGCACTTTGGAACGGAGAGAGAAGCCACTGTTGGAGTCGATCGTTATTGCCTGTAAATTGTACATAAAGTGCCTGTTAGTCAGACAGCGTGAGCGCTTCTCGCTACAGGAAACAGCTTATCGTGGTTTCTGTTAACATTATGTTTGCATGTTGCAATGTAAATGAACAAACTAAACTGTACTTGAGCCAAATGTGCAGATGCAAAACACAAATGTAAATCAGTGTGCCTGGGGAGGATGCAGACAAACAATGCAAATATTGCCCCCTTGTGGCCCGTGTGCGGTCACAGGTGCTGAGGGAGCTGGGAGGCATCTGGGACAGCAGAGCCACGTTACCTTCCACTGGCTGACACGACCGAGAAATGGCTCCAAACAAAAGATGCAGCCAAGGATGCAGCACAGTTTTCCCTAATGCTGAATCTGACATCATGTAGGAATGATGAATAACAAAAAGGATCAATCAAGCACATGATAATTTGGAAGTGGAGGCAATTAGAGGATTGAATGAATTCCTTCACGTGAAAATATTAACCCGGGAGAAAATACTAAAACTAAAAACAACCAAACATTCTCCACATTAACTGCTGTATTACTCTGTTCCAAAACCTTCCTCATCCCCACCACTCCCTTTCTCCCCCTCTCTCTCTCTCTCTCTCTCTGTCTCTCTCTCTGCTGTCCCTCTCTCTCTCTCTCTCTCTTTCTCTCATTAGAGCAGAGTAAATTTCAATGTCACTTAAAGTCACGGCTGTAATTTATTGGCTCCTTAATACTGACGGACAAAGGTCGTGAGCAGCGCTGTGAGGCGTTCTATCAGGTTTATCTGTGTGGGTCATTAACCTTGACCTGGTGTAAATGCACTTCAGTCCAGGAAGCTTCCCGTCCTGCGCACGTTTTTATGCCCCCAAGAAGTTCTCCCCGCGACAGCCACTCCACTGCCCCGTTGCTCAAGTGCTTTAAACTTGCCTTAATTGTCATATGGCAAGCCAACGCAGCTTTCTTAATTGATCTGACCTTTCACAGCGCTTTCTAATTTCCAATCCCGGTTTCATTGTTCCATCTGGCACTTTTAAAACGACATCTGGTTGACTGTACTTTACCCGGTGATCTCTGTACAGTTATTTTTAAACTTAATGTATGCTTCAACAGATGTTAGTTTTTATAGATGAGGAGCTAAACTGCACTCCGACACCGGCCCTGTCCGCAACGCTTCCCTCAACAATTCAAATATTGACACCAGGAATTACAAGCCAGGTCACCGGCAAACTCCGCTATTATGTCGGGCTTCTTATTTTTGTTCCCTATTAGGTAAACATCAATTCAGCTCTGTTTTCTCTAATCATCGCCCATAAATAAAACATCAGCTTTCAGTTTATGAACAAATAAACATTCTGCCGTGCTGAGTTCAGTTTTACAAATGTTGTCAGTGAGAAGGCGGGGGTATTTGTTGAATAAATAATAAGCAGAACATGAGCAGTGTTCACTGTTGGGAGTGTCATCAGTCAACCAGTCAAAGAGAGAAACGCTATTCACTCTCAGTGGTCAGATCACATGGAACAATAAGGCTGGCAGTCCCACATTTACACTGGAATCTCTGCCAGGAGGCTTACATGGGCCGGCTTCACTGAAAAATGTCATTTGAATGGATAAAATATTCACTTCGCTATCAAGACCATAGCTTTTTTTTTTTTCATTCAAATTGTCTGATTAAAGAGGCTTTCTGCAGTACAGTACTTGCTGCTTGTAGGATCTGTTCTACCATGGGGCATCTTTCCCCTCGGCACGCTCTCCACAAGATTTTGATAACTCTTTCTACTCCATCATCACTTTAACCCTTTCCTCCCCCAAAACCCAGAACAGTAGTCCTGCGCAAAAGATGAGGAGACGACTGGCTGTGAGAAACCGGTATGCGCTCTCTATCTTACAGTGTAGACGACATGTTGTCGATTTTTACATCCCCCGCTTGAAAACTTCATTTTCTGCTGTGACATTTTCCGATAGATAAATTTCCGATGGCCTGTATTTTCATGGGGAAGTGCGCAGAGATGGCTCTACCTGCAGGGTGTTAAATTAGTGCCATATAATTGACTGATTAAACGCTTATTGATTGCCGAGATCCGGATGATGGAGACAGGGGATATGGATACTCTTGTCCTTGCATTTTACTCTGTCCTCTGTACATGAGGCAGCATAATACACACTGAGTGAATGGGAAACTGATCTCCCAGCAAAAACCCTGACTAGCACTACATTTTTAGGATTGAGGGTTGTAATCTATAGTTGGACTTTTATCAAGCCTGTTGGAAATTCATCAGGTTTTTAACACTGACCCAATCTTGTGCAACTTTGTGTGCCCACAAGTGCCCACTTTAATAAATGCATATCTGGGATGAAATGTGTTATGTTTGTACAATATTCTGTCCATTTGATATCCAAATAGGGCAGTGGCTGGAAGTCTCACCGGGCTTTAGGAGACAGGGATTGACATGCGGCAGCCTCAAGGTCAGAGTCTGCTACTCCCCTGAAAGCCTCCAGCCACTGATAGACACGTCTTCCCTCCTGAGCCGAGTTGGAGCGAACGCACCACAGAACATCTGTTCACAAACAGCCCTGATGGAGCTGTACTGACACCGAACGCGCACCCGCCGCCCGCACTTCACCACCCAATTCCCTCGCCGGGGCCAGATGGCGGCCCCGCGCCGCAGCTCCCTCCTCTCCGCGTCCGGAACAAATCACGAGGCACAATGGCCTGCAGGTACCGCCCCAGGCGCGCCTGTGCCACTCACCGCTGACCACCCTCTGGTGGCTTCCAATGTTCCCTTCTGTCAAAAGACAAATTGTCCAACAGACTGCTCTTTTATGAATTCACCCCGCGGTCCATTTCTCAAAAGAGGTTAAGGAAAATCCTTGGCCTGAGCTGCTCAACTTTGAGACACAACTCTGTTCTCTGGAAAGTTAGGAGTCCTGGAGACAGAGCGAAGCATGAGGTGCTGGAACAGGGGTCCGCTTCCACTTTCTACACAACGACTGGTTGTTAATCACCGGGCCAACTGGCAGAGATAGCTCACTGCCATCCTGTATATGAGGTGCTTGACCTCTGGATTATGTGCTCTGTCGCCAGCATAAGCAGCAGCACGGGTGAGGAAGGGTACAGTGAGTTATAAATACTGCACATCAGAGAACAGTTTTTATTTTCACAAATTACAAGACAATTTAAAGCAGCAAACTTAATTACTGGAAAATCAAATACTGACTATTTCCATCTCCTGACAAATATTTATTTAGTGTCAGTTTGAGGGAAGTTGAACCTAGAATTTGAAAAGGATAAACACAGATGATGGAGGTTAACCACTAACACTGCTTCAGTTTCTTCTACTGTGTAATCACACACGCACACGACATATGCACACAGACACGTACACATACAAACAATCGCACGTGTGTGTGTGTGTGCCCATGCAGTTTTTTAACAAATTACCAGACCATTTAAAGAAGCAGGGGTGAATGCAAAGTGGAAGTTAATCAATATCATATCATTATCACAAGAGAAACAGATCGTACTGCTCTGTCATTCAGTCAGCTTGAGTACTGCTGCTCTTTTCATCAAGATCTACTGTAATACCGATGAAGGATAAGGTTACTTTGATGTGAGGGTGTAAAAGATCAGGCTTTTCTCTGTGCTGGATCTCAAAGAGAAGTAGTGACTATGGGCCGGACTACTTCAACCCTAAAGACAAAGACTATTTTCAACCCTAAAGTCATCTTGTTACAGGTGACCCAGCTAGAAATGTCACCAGAGATCAGGGATAAGTATGATTAATTTCCACTGACATTCTTCTATCACCTTTTACACGGCATTTCATCTTTACACTGCACAGGAGGATCTGTGGGAAACAATGTATCTCCAATGACATGCCTCAGGGATAACTGCAATGTTTGTTCATTTAACATTAGTTTTTTTTTTTTTTTTTTTTTTTTTTTTTGCGATTACTGTAGGTTTGTTCCGGTTATGGTTGGCAGTCAAATCTTTCCTTGTTGGCCACTATTATCTAGCTGCAGCTCAAATAGATTGGATTTTCTTTAACCAATTGTTTCATGCCGCAAGTTAAACTTTATGCATAGCTGATGGAATATTTACATTGCGCATAATGGCTGCCATGACATTTGCACTGGCAATTTTCCAACTTTACACAGAGTATAAACTGGATCTAGGCAGGGTTCTTTTTACTAGATAGAGACGTGGGCCAGGACGGGGATAACTTAACCCTCTTTTTTAACGGCTTGTCAGCTTCACACAGAATCTGAAGCCAGAGCAGAACAGATTTCTGAACAGGACTCTCAGCTCACCACAGGGAACTTCACTATACTTCACTGAACTTACTACACAGTACACCCTGCCAGCAACAGTATTTACCAGTCACTTTCTCTGGACCAACTGCTTTATAAACTGGGCCTATGTCAAAACTGCAATACTTGAATTTTACGCACCAGTCACTTCTATACTGTTAATATTGCATTGCACTGTTTTGTTTTGCACTGTCCATGCTGTTCTGGTTTTTATTCTTACTTGAAAATGTGCAGATTAAGAAAAAATAAAAAGGTTGTTATTATTTCACTGTGCACTGTGTAGGGTGGAATGGCAAGCTGAATTGGATTGAATTGAATTGAATTGAATAAGTGGCAATTGGCAGTTTAAGATTTATTGTTTCTTAGCATAAATCAATAATCCAAATCCGATTATAAAACATGTATATATCAACTGGGTTTTACAAAAAACACTCAAGCAAACATGAACATCTTGAAAAGCTACCATGCCAAAACTGCAATTTCTATGCAAAATCTCTTGGTGCATTATTACTGGTCTATATCCAGATGACAACATACCAGGAAAAGCCAATAGCGGCCAATAATACCAATCCTCTGATCTATCTGTCAAGCTCTAGCACTGACACTGTCGATGGCCCTGGCAAGCGTCCACCTCCAAACACCACATGATCCAGCGCTGCTCCTACATGATCAAACGCTGCTCTCTCAGCTCCATCCAGAGCACAGCCTCTTGACCCATGCCAGCCGCCTGGAAACATTTGAACTAATATTTACACCAATTAAGGAGTTTCATAAACATCAAATATCAAGCCCAGCAGTACTTAACAGCACTATTAAAAACCCTCACAAGGGCCCTTAATGAGGAGAAATGCCCAAATACGGTCAGCTGTTGCATCACCGGGACGACTCGCTGATTTTTTTGGACAGCTTCCATTGAAATATGAAAGCATCCTGGTCTGCGGTTTCCTGAGCAACACTTCAAGTCTGTTTACAGTAAAACTAGGCCCCTCCAGACACACTACGCAAGAGCGCACTTGACCGCGTGATGCGCTCTTTGAGAATAAGGGGAGAAAAAAAAAAAAGCATCTTGAAGTAAGCAGGCCCCCACGGCGAAAGATCTCCACCAAATTGTGCTGGTGTTATTCATTGAGATTGTGCTAATTAAAGCCGTGCTTCACTATTGAGGAGGGGTCAGGGAGGGGGAATGGGGGGGGGTTCCTTGGAGCACTCATAAGCCTAATGGTGCAAAGAATTTCTACCTGACTCGGGCATTCCTACCACAGGTATGTGTCCCGACTGCCAACAGCACTGCAAGCCAAACAGCAATTTAGCACTCGACTACAAGTGTTTACACTGCACTTTGGCACTTTGACTCTCTGAATGTACCTTGCTGTTTTTAATATTCAGCGTGTGTATTTACATAAAGAGGGTGAATTTGAGAATTTGCAAATGGGAATATAATGCAAAACGGCGAGCCGCGAACTCTCTGAGCGGCACAGTTTCAGTGGAAGCCCTCCAGGGCCGGAGCCAGAGTGCGAGCTCCTCCCTGCAGGCTGAGATGAGTGCTGTGGCTAAAGCCCACTCACTGTCGGAGTGGAGCCAGTTGGCGCTGCGGGATGGGTATGGATAAGGGAGGGTGATTGGGGGGGTGGGGTGGGGGGGGGGGGGTGCTGGAGGGGGGCTCCTCTGCCTTCAATCCCACATGATCTCACTGGTCCTGGAGAGTATATCAGGCAAAAGCAGCGTGATCATTAAATGCCCATGCTGCAAATCTTTTTAATTATTCTCCTTCCTCCCTAGCCTTTTAATGAGAGGAGTATCCACAGATAATGCGGGTAATTGGACAATGGGCTTCACTCATTCAATTATTGACCACTGAATCTGCTAAAGAATGGATGGGTAATTCTCATCTCATTCCCAGGCTAAGGCTCTAGGGCTTAATGTTCAGTACCTACGCAAAACCCAAGACTGGCCCTTGTGGTAGCTTGTATATTGTTTAAATAAGCTCTTTTGGGTACTGTCCAAAAAGCATATTACATTGTAATTTGTTTGGAACATGAAAGGGTTAGACCTAAATACTATGTGGCAGGCCTATCCATAAAATCTTGCTAAGTAACCTCTGGAATGCAATGCTGGTCTTTGCACTTAAACCACATATTGCCGTTTTCAGTGGGAGAAGCATATCTTGGATGATCAGCTTTTGCCCAAAAGCCATTGAAATTGGAGATGAACGCCCTAGTGATTTCAACCGTCTGCCCCAAATTTGGCAAAACGCTCCAGTCGCCTTCAGAGTATCCACTGGAATGACATTAAATGTTTACAACGAGAGCTGATGGTCATTAAGTAAATATAAAAGGAAACATGAGGAAAACAACATTTTTACCCAAACGGTTTTCTAATCTCTCTCTCTCTCTCTCTCTTTTACACACCACACAAACAACACAGACCCTCTCACGCTATGCAGTAGGCCTATACTGTAAGTTGTATTCTCTGCTAAGGCTTTAGACAGGTATTTATGGTTTATCTTTGCCGATGTGGGATTGCAAGTAGCAGAGTAAACATTGTTCCCTGGCTAAAAAAGGCAAGTATTTCCCCCATCTGGACCCCCACTTAATGCTCAATTGAAAAAAGCCAGTCCCTGGGTAGAGGACTTCTCTAGTCTGAGTGAATTTCAAACCTGAAGGCAAAATCTACAAACCACAGCGAAAGCCCCAGAGAGTGGGAGAATTCCCCCACTGATCATCCAATTTGGCTGATAGCAGTGTGTGGAAAAAGAAAACAGGGGAAAAAAAAAATCTCACAGGAATCTTCCATCACCCTGCTTCTGTGTGAAAAAAGCAGCGGCCCACGCTGATCCAGCGCATTAATCATGAGCAGACAAACAGCATGTTGTGTCTGTTGGTAATTGTGACTCTCAACCATACTTAGCCTATAGCTACTCTCAACATGAGCTGATAAACCACTCTATTACCACAGCACAATGTAGGACACGTTGCGTCAATGGCAGCTTCAGAGCAAAGAGCCTCCTGCAGCAGTATCACAAAAGGCAGTTTATCTGCGCTCAGTAATGGAATAACACACATCCTACCAAGGAGAAGCAAAGATATTTTTCACTGGCATTACTCTATTAAGCTATGAGGGAAACGGTAGAAACGTATTCACCATTATTTTGCAGAGGGTGGAAGAGGCTTAGTAAGAGTGGCACTTCCACTGCTACTGCTAGCTTCCCAACGCTGCGCTGTTAACAGTCACCCCCCCACCCCCACCCCCCCGCAAAATTCACACCTCCAGCTACAGTCATTATCATAATTGTTACCAAATACTGTACCCGACTTTTAATTGCAATACCATTAATTTCCAATCTGAATGATTCCCTTGCACAGACAATTTCATTTCCAAATTGACATCCCCACTCAAATGATTCCATATAAACACACTGATAAAAATAATAATATCTCAAGGGCCAAATAGCATGGGGGGTGGGGGGTGGGAAATGATTTCAATATGGTTTAGAGGCAGGCAAATTGTATCAAGAACTACTCACGGTTACTCCTCCAAGGCTTTAAAACAAATATGCCCTTCAACTGACGCGTTATCATCTTCTCAGCACTCCAAATAAACTACGCCTTGCCTCATTTCTTTTCAAGATAAAAGACCAGTCGTTTGGGCATAATGGTCAGGGCCAACAAAATGAAATAATAAACCATTCATTAAATCAGCCACACAAGTGGTAACTTTTCTAATAAAGATTCGGAAAGTTTAATTAATAGCAGTCGTTAGCGCTCGTTTAAAACTTATCGATTTAAACATAACAATATGTTAAAATAATGTATCCTGCAACAGTCATCATCCTCCCTGTGCGGGGCCTCTCCTCACACCACATTGTAATCAACAGATTGTTAGACATGCATTTTCTGGGCCACTGACAAAGCCTGATGTATGGGGTCGAAGAGAGCATTCGTAATCCATCCATTGCGGCAATTTATTATCTTATTTTAATTGTATACACAAACATTGAGGTGATTTAGGTGACACGGTGGAAAGATGAAATCCGTTTATATTAAAAGGGTTGCTCACCCCTGGAGCCCGCTGCCAGCAACACCTTTCAATGACTGCTTTTAACAACATGGTTATTGTTTTATTGATCAGGGTTTTATTACAGATTTGACACCCATGTTATGTGTTAATCGAACCGCATATAATTTTTTGACACATATTTTACGAGATTATGACTGCAATTAATTTAATAACTATTATTTTTTCGGTGATTTCAGTCTTAACGAGGTTTGTGGGAGAGTGCTTCCATTCGTCTTGGCCGTGTTGTCACTCATGCACTCTCCTGCACGGTGGCGCAGTGCGTGACCTTAATGGAAGCCGCGGAAATGGCCAATCGAGCAGCGTCCGCACTCCCGGCCCGGCCGCAGAGCCTCCTTCTTTTGTTCTGGGAAGTGATATCACTATTAAGGAAGCCATTCATAGCCATATAATTCCTCCTTTCTACACTTAAACGTTCCAAGCTTATGGGAAAATTATACAATTCAGCCTTTGCTCAAAAGTACTTTGAGGATGTGTCATTTTTCAGGCAATGCACATTTAACCCGGGAGGGGGAAAAAATAACCGTTTTCTGCAAGGGAAAAAAAAAAGGATTAATATCTTTTTTTTTTAAAACACAAATTATGCAACATTGGCTTTACACCCAGTAAATCAGGAAAACATGGCGGACTGCTGATGATACATCGGCAGTTAAAGCAGGCCAGGGGACAGGGAACATAACGGCGTGTCAAGCTGAGATAAGGCTCACACATCTATAAAGGCACACGCGGAGAACGAGGCCAGTGTTGGTCAATAGCCCGAATCCGTGGCTCTTTTCATCTTTAAGAACGGCACATCTGCTGAACGTGGCACAATTTATCTATCAGAAGAATTATTAATTAATAGTTCATCTCATCCTGTATAATTGAGGACAGATCTGGAACGCCATTAGCTGTGATAATAAAGAGAACGATACCTCCCGCCCACCTGAGCACACGGGAAAAGCCTTCTGCTCTGGTTCTTTGTGGCCTTGTCAGCAAATGTATTCTTTTGCACTGAGCAGTAGTTAACAACTTATAGGTTTGTCAAACCAATTTAATTCTTTTTAAATCTTCATAGCAATTATCTTTTTGCATAATCAGTTTCAAGACCTTGGGGGTCTACTGGGTCTTGTAACGTCTTTAAAATAATTGTTCAGATAGTAATTTGAAGTTTTGTGGAAATTGCTTAATAATCAGATCCCAAAGTCAATATTTGGCTAAGGAACTAAGTTGTAGATGGAAAAGACTTCATGGAGCTCCGACAAAAAAGGGGACCAGCTAAAAATAAAATTACATTGGAACTTTAAGCCAACTCAACATAAACGCGTGCGTGCATGTGCGTGTGTGCGTGTGTGTGTGCATGTGTGTGTCTGACCGACTCAGACTAGTGAGTGTCTGTGTGCACATGCGTTGTGTGTACACACACCGTACTTGTGTGTAAGTACTTGTGTGTAAGTACTTGTGTGTGCGCTCGTTCCTGTGTGTGTGTGAGTGTCTGGCTGCACAGGTGCAGATCCATGTGCAGGTTTCCTCAGACAATCTGTAGATAAAGTGGGTCCATTTGAACTCGCATTAATTTTCCATTTTAACACACCATCAAAAGTAATACAAAGTCAGGCAGATATCAGTGGAAATAAAGCAATGTTATCATGAAATATTAACAGCTGTTGTGGACCTACACAGCCGTTATCTACTTTGAGCATTTGAAAGATATCCAACTTAAAGGGAAGGAGGGGGTGAATTTTATGTTTGTCCTAATTACCCTTGTAATGAGATGTATCTGAGTCTGTAGTAATGACAGTAATGAGAAAGATAAAATGACAATGTGTAAAAACAGAGCTGGCATATCAATGACTCGGCCGCTCCATCCAGACACTGCACTCAGTCTGATGTATGCAGGGACAAAGGAAGCACAAGATCCATGATCCCTAACAGCAAGGACAAATAAAAGAAAATACAGGTCTAACACAGTGCTCCCTTTGACTCCTAAAGTATATATGAATCACCACCCTTATTATCACTCTGACACAGCAAGTAGCTTTTCTTTATGAACGCTACTTAAGGAGCATCTCATAATGTGCACTGACTAAACCCAATCATAATCTGTCTTGCGCAATAACAACAAGACAATACTTTACGGAAAACGTCTGATGTCATATCATCATTACACTAATAGCAAAAGCCTGGGCTACTCTTAGCCCCACCCAATTAGTCATTTTAAACTGCTTATTGGTGAGAAAGCATCAATGATCAATTCAAGCATTTAGCCTGTGGAGCATGGCTTGACTGAGTCAGTGCCAACATTGATTATCTGAAGGAGCAAATTGGTCCATAATAATGGGTATTCCTCATGACGCCTGTGTGAAGCTGGAAAGGCAATTCATTTTCTATAAATGCTGTACAAATGTATTAGATATAACTCAGGTGTACTATATGAGTTTCATTCTAAAAATGATATATCTACCGTTTAATGTGACACCTACTCTTACAAAATATTTGGTGGAATCAAAATAAAACTCACTTTTGAATATTACTACTTACTATTTACTGATCAAATATTGGCATTTTAGATGATGTCATCATCTTTTTTAAATACTGATCAGTGAACATCAGGAAATAATTCTCAGATTTGTTACAAACAGATTTGTAACATTTTGGAAATTAACTCCAATATATAAATATAGTAGTAATATCAAGGTATTTTTTTGGAAAGATATTATATACCTTATATACAGTATATTACATATAGATATATTCTTAATAATATACTGAAGAATACTCATCCGACAGAGCAGAGAATATAATCAAGCTCTTTAATCTCAAGTTTTGACCAAACACTTTTCATATTTACCATCACTTGCTCAATGTTGATATCCCCCATCAACAAGATCTGAGGCATTAACAAACCTTTCGGCTATGCAAATTAAATACAGAATATTGACTGAGTAAAGTGAAATAGATTGCCTGAAACCAATATAGAACTTCTGAAATCAGAGCAATACAGCCTAAATGTTAATAGAAAAAAAATCTATTTAGCCTTTTAGTGGGTTGAATAACTTCAAGGCTTTTTACGGAGACCCCATGGATCATCAGGAGATCCCAGGTGGGACCGTTGCCTTAGGAAACTCACACTTCCTCCACTGTCGAGAGAATCCCCAGTTGGTTTAAGTCATATACTGTTAGACGCCAAAGAATCCAATTTACCCCATTCCCATACTTCTTTGATTTCCTTTCTTTTGTAAGGTCATTTATCTACAATCTTAATTTGGAAACAGTGATTTCGCTTCTCAATGTCAACCAGCAGGAGTTTCTTTCCCCTCCCTATCTGGCTGTCATAAAGGTAGGCAGGTGTCCTTAAAGATGTTGGAAAAAACTGAATATAACAGACATGTTCAATTAGAGCAAAATGGCTTAAAAATGAATTATTGTGTGCTTAATGGGTTGGGTGGAAGCACTCCCCAAAGCACACAAGGTGAGCTCTACTATAAGGTAGAACTACTGTAAGTGGATCAGAACAAGGCGCACAGTAATCTGTAGTAGTTAATGAAGCCCATGAATAACTCCTGCAGAAATGTACTCTTTGAAACATCTCTCCAAATGTGTCTTACCAACAGTGGCTCATCCCTTCTCAAGCATGGTTCAATCTTCATGGTGATTCATATGGGATTATCACCTAATCCTGTATGGAAATACTAGTATTGGAGGCAAGCTGTAGGCCTACTACCCTCTTTTTAGTGTGCTTGCTTCAGCAAGCAAACTATTGCTATTCCTTGTAACAAGAGAGAGAGAAATTGTAAATTGTAATTCTCTCTCTCTTGTTACAAGAAAGTTGATGTGCAAACAGATATTAAAAAAAGTCAGTGGTTAAAACAGTTAATACACAGAATACTGGGAAATGTTTAGATCACCATTCTGAGAAACAAGAAATAAACTGAAAATGAAATGAATGTCCACTTCAAGCTTTAATTTTTCCTTTGCTGAATGAATGGGCTATACGGTTAGCAAATTTAGACTGTAGACCATCTAAACCATTTAAAATTTTGAGGACATTTTGGGATTGTCAATTCTCAAATTTAGGAATGTACCGTAACAAAATTGTTATGTACTTATCCAGCAACAAACAAAAACAGTACATTTATTTAATGATTGACATTTACTTTCTGGTATATTTAAATTTTCCACTGACAACAATATGTTCTTATTGTATGTCATGCTAAAAAGGTTAAGTCAAATCTTTGACAATCACTAAATCATCTTAATCTTTTTTGTAATAATAATTATAATGTCTTATTATTTATTATATGTTAGGAATCAGGAATGTACTTATATGACTATTATTATGTAACAAGTCAAGCATTCTTGTAGCAAAGGGATTTAGAGTCACAATATGCTGTCAGAAACCTATAGTTTCTTTATGTAACATTAAATGAATCAACTACTCCAATAATTTGTCATCCATAAAACATTTGACTTCCACCTTTCATTTAGCTGAAGATGATGACATCTGCCTATTATAACAAACCTGATTTGCCTGGGTTAACCATTTTTACAAGGAGAGAGTGAATATGACATCAAGTCTCATCTTCCCTTTGTCTTAGTCTGCCTCAAGGTGACATGGGAGTCTGCTCTCATCACCAGAGCCAAGTGTGACACTTATTCTCCATGGACCTCATTAAAGGGCACACCTCTGCACCAACAGTATGTTCAGCAAACTAAGACATTTAACTAAAACCACAAAAAAATATCATCATTCCCATTCAGTTCTATGAACACCTGCCAAGACCACACACATGCAGTGTGTAAATGTAAAGTCGCCCCTCCAAGGTGATCTGGAGCTCTTGCAATCCCCCCCACGCATAAAAGAAATACAGTTTGCCTCATTGGGATTGTCTCATTGGCAACTTACCCTTTAAGGGATGAAAACATAGACACCAAAATCATCCATGTCTCCCCGGTAGATTGTTCCCTTGGGTGCTCCATGCTAGCATGCTGAGTGATAGTACGCAACTATAATCCAGGACTGACTTTATAGAAAGGGTTGTTAGTGTTTTTTTATTATATGGTCTGTAGATCCAAAAATGTTAAAAATGAAAAATTAACTCCATGCAAGCAACCATGAAATATTGATTTTTAGCTGTACACAGTCTCCAGCTGTCGACCATATTCACTTCCTATATAAACAAATAGCCCCTGGTAGTTTAAAACAGTATGTTATTTTTATGTAATATTTTGTTTTCCAATCTCCTACACAAAACTGTCAGACTTAGTCACATATCATTTAAAATAACTTACCCTTTAGCTTTAGAGCTGCTGCAAGTTCTCATTTTCTCACTTTTGAGTTCATGCTAGTCGCCTACTATCACTCAACACAGTGTCTGCTAAAGAGTTAGCACGGAGCCCCAAAGTGAGTGTTTACCGGGGACACATGGACGATTTTGGTGTCTGTGTTCTTATCACTGACCAACGGGCCAATCTCCCAAAAACCCGGTGCGCTCCTTTAAAGCTTGAAAAACAGGGTGGAGAAGCTCAAGGAACAACTACATACACTACACACACAAAGCTTCAACACAGCTAGATTGAGGCTGAGAGGGGGGGGTGGGGTGGGGTGCTGCATATGGGTACCTGTTTACAACCGTAAATAATGGAGTGGACTGTAAGTGCGGTGAAGGGGGTCAGAAAGCTGTCACTTAGATGTAGTGTAATTTGTACCTGAACTTGATCTCAGGCCGTCACTTCGGTCTACATTAAGGAAGGCTCTAATGGGGTGCCGTGTCAGCCACCGTGACTTTTCTGCAGACACAGGGCCACATAGCTCATTTCACCGCGAGCACATTTCCATGAGAGCCAAATTAAGCACGCCACCCGCCGCACCTCACTAACGGTGTGATTGACGTTGACCAATGAAAGAAAACCTGCTGTCACAGTGAGGACCAACAACAAGACCGAGCAGTGGGATGTGTCAGTATATCCCTGTTGATACCCTGCCTCACAATAGGTCTACTCAAGAACACAAGAGCACACTGTGGGATTTATTTTTTCCTCTGTTGCATTGTGTCATCGTCACAAGACAAAGAGAGAGTGGAGGAGAGAGAGAGAGAGAGAGAGAGAGAGAGAGAGAGAGAGAGAGAGAGAGAGAAAGAGCATTAAAAACTCTCTCTGGAAGTTCTCTTCAGGAGTCATATTTACACTGAGCATAGCATAGTGGGAGCCCAATAGACAAATACTCTCACATCTTAATTTTTCAATTAGCATGGCTCTTGTTCTCTAAACATATGCAAACACAGCGGGGCGTCTATTAAAATGCAACTCTAGTGTTGAGCCTAATTAGAGTAAATTGGTTGGCTTGTATTCGGAGAAATTTGAATGCAGCTCAGTATCCGTGTTTCACCGCATGTTTCACCCTAACAAACAAACTGGCACTCACTGCCTCATGCATATGTTTAGCAGAATCACAGCCTTGAAGAAGTGAATGAGATGTGTTATGTGTGTTAGTGTGTGTGTGTGTGTGTGTGTGTGTGAGCATGCAAGTGTGCTACTATGTTACCTCTGCTTTACACTAATGGTCAAATACTGGTATCCCTAACAAAAACAAATCACTACTCCTATAGGGATTTATAGTGTTTATAGTTTGTTGTCCTCTATCACTATTACATTCCTGTGATATTCCAAAATATCTGTATAGGGACTTGTAGTGTGTCAGTAGTATTCATAATTGAATTTAAATGGTGCTTAATTGTATTTTGTATCTGCTATGGTATCACTATGATATTATCATATTGCAAAATATTCCTATGGGGACTTAAAGTGTGTCTGTATTGTTCTATAGTGAGTAGGGACCCTACTTTATGATATTTCATATCATACAGTATATCTCATGTGGTATCACTATAATATTCTTATAGGGACTTAAATTTTGCTGTGATATTTGTATAGTATCTTTTTAATATGTGCTATAAGGTTACTATAACTCTTTTATTATAAGAGATGCTCTGTATTCAGATACTTCCTTTGGCTTTATCACGCTGAATCACTTCATAAACCTGGCAGGCTAATAAGAAGAGAAATAACACTAAGAAAATGTTGCTGAGTTTGTCACGCTGATGTTTTGATAAGAGGATCTACAGTATTTTTTGCCAACGTCATCGGAACATTGGAGTGGCTTAGGCAGCGGGCCAAATGGACAGTGTACAGGATGATTTGCCTTGTGTTTACTTTCTGCTTTACAACACTTGCCTGCTGACAATCCCTCAGACAGGACAGGTAGACCAGATCGCTTCCAGCCGTGTGAGAATCTCATCCCAGGACCTGACGAGTGCAGGAGGACGCCCAGCTCTTTCAACACCGTGTTGAGACATTAAGTTACACTGGCCTCAGTCGGGCATAGCTCAGTATTTTTTGTTAGAGATAATCAGGTTTGTCATTTTAAGTGCATTTTTGATTTGTGATGCAATGGACCAGATGGCAGATGAAATGACTGCAAGAGCTGATGCAAAAGACAAAGGAAGGGAAAGCATTGGAGAGGAGAACTCCACTTGGGTAAGAGATGGTAAGTTTTCTAAAATGTGACTTAGGCCTATGGAATAAAACAGTGTTAACTTAATGTAACCTTGTAAAACTCTGTTATGATAACCGACGGTAGTCAATTTCATGCTTGACAACAGGAGTAGACAGGCAGTATTGATGGTCTCTCTCTCCCATGATTCGCTGCTGCTGGTATTGGTATTATTTAAAAAGTTTACTTCTATCTTGTGCCAGATATTTCATTGAGACGTCTGACCTGAAAACAACTGCACTGTTTTGGAATAAACAAGTTGTCCAACTAATTATGTTTTGTAGAAATGATGCAAATGGGCATTGTCAGTTTCTGTTTTAGTTAGTCCAGTATTGCTTACATACATAGTGTAGTTGTTTTCTGTTCAATAGTTATGGTGTGCAGCAAATTTGAGTTTGCATTTTGATTTAAAACATGAAGTGAAATTATCCTCAGCTCAGAATGTGGTGCCTAATGAGTGAGCCAGGCTTGGTGTAACATTGGAACAAAACCTGAAAAATGCATAGCATGCCTGCAGGCCTTATTTCTCTATCAGCTAATGGTCATGGGCATGGACCAGCTGCACTCCTTACTTAATTCATTAGATAACCCAGGAGCATCACGCTGTTTCTCAGCTCGACTACGGCAGACCCCATTGATTTTGAAGTTCTTTTTAACTTGTTTTGAAGCATCATTGTACTTCAAATACTAATCCCTGCCTTCCTCAGCTCTACTTAAATCACAGTCAGCGTCATGACAGACAAATCACAAAACACAGACACTTCTAATGCAGAGATGAAAGGAAATTTCAAGCTGACAAAAGGCTATACATGTGCAACTGTTTTGAACAATGTTACTTCATACCTACTCAAAAAGAGCTAATGAAATCTTGAAAATAGCCAATACAGCCCTAAGCAATGTCCATTTGTATCTCTCTTTCAACAATTTAGGTGAGACAAATACTGCTCATTCTAGCTTCAAAAATGTGTCCAGAGTGTGAATAAATCATTAGACATTAACTGTTAAATAATAGAGAGAAAAGAGCGGTAAATAATTCATTTGAAATAGCTGGTAAAAAAGTAAACAGTCTGCCAGCCAAAGCAATAATTCATTAATATCTATTCAAATCAGATGTTAATAAACAGATGTATTATGCCCACATTCTTGAAATTTTACAGCTTAACTACATGTCCTGCTTTCTGATTTTAAAAACTTGTCTTTTACCAATGTCTTTAGAATAGATGTGAGGTGCTCTTCAGGCACAAATTGTACATTGTATAGTGCGAGTAGTAATGGGTTTCAATCATTTACCTCCACTTTTTCAGAAGCCACAGAATTTTAACGACTACTGAACTGCTGGTTCCATGTATCTTAGTTAGATGATGCTGCCTTTTCCCAGAGTGGCACATCATGACGCTCCGACAGCCGTACGCCTCCGTTTCTAGTTTCACGCCGTGGCAAATAGGCTTCCGTAGAGGGCGGGTTATGACCAAGCTGTTCTCCAAGTTAGTGTCAAGCCGCAAAGTAACACTCGGCAATCATAATTTCCATGCACTGAATAATCTTCCTTATTGATAACTTCAAAGAGTATCCTCCTGCCCTGTTCTCCTGCATCAAAGGCTAGCTACTTACTTAGGCATTCATTTCAAAGTGATGATGTGAAACGTTTCCGCTGATTTGCAGGTATTTGGAATCAGGTTATTGCACAAGAAAGTCTGTGGATGCTGTGAGTCATCATCAAGACAAGACTGTGCTCAGAGACAATTGGTAGTAAAGTCATAAGACGATTTAGTTGCTATAGGGTTAGACCAATATATCAGTTTGCTGATATATCGGGCCGATACTGGGATTTTATTCAATGTCAGTCAGTCATGTTGCCCACCATCGATATGATGGTAGACAACGATATGATGTTTTCTCTCTGGCCACAGCTACATAAAACCAGCCTGTAAAACCTGAAATAAATGCAAAACCAAATTTTTGCCATTTCTCCCGCAAAGTTGATCCAATCTCAGTGAAATTTGCACACAGCATATATGGACTTCCTAGATTATGGCAATTATCCAGTTTTGAAAATCCAAAGCTGGCTGTGGTGCACAAATGAATCTGATCACGAATAATAGAGACGAGTAATCTAGATAATTAGAGCTGAGATCCAACAGAAATGTGGAGTGAAGAGGTAACATATCACAATGCAAAATGTTGTGATAATGGAAGCTGGTCTCCCGAAATGTTGTGAAATGAGCACAATGACTTGCAAATATGTGTTTCCTGCACAAAAAGTGTGTGAAATTCACCAGAAAGAATAACTTGGAAGACACACAACTAGAAACAGGAAGTAGTTTGACATTGCATGGTAGAAAGTAAGGGCGTTGTGGTTGGACATAAACATCTGCCTTCAACTCCCTGATCAGGGTTTAATTCCCAAGTCATGTCAGGGAGTTTTCTATTGTTAGTGAAGTCTTAATTTTTAGTGAAAGTTTAACCATAACCCTAACCTTAACCAACCAGTTGCAGTTGTCTAACCTTTACCTTAACTATAACCCCAACTTTAAGTTGTTTTAGCTGACTAAACTTAACTGTTAGCTACCTTTTCACTTGACAAAAAAGATAAAACAGTGTGTACAATTCATGCTATTGTCACATAATCTAATTCATGGTGAAGGAATGTAATGTTCACAGAATTCATGTCCACAACACGCAATCTGTGTTTCAGATTTCATGCCCATTTCACATAGTTGGATAATGATATTGCTTTGTCATTTGCTTTGTTGTTTTGGGATGGGTAGGGTCTTGAAATTACAATGGGTGGGGAGTTTTTGTTCCAGAACAGAATACAGGGCCAGAAAGTGAGTTTTGAAAGTCAGAAATCAGCACCTGGCATTGAGTCATTGGTATTGATCAACAACCCTATCAGACCCCTGCAGATATATTATTCTAATTTTTGTGCTATGGGACAGTAAAAATCATATATCAATATATGATATATGATATATGATCATATATAAATCTTATTGCCCCTTTAAGTACCAGCACAAATTAGCTATTGGAAGCTTTAGTCAGAAAATATCAATATTGGCCTTCAAAATTCAATCAAACCCTACTTGTTGCTCACACATTTTGGATGCTCAGGGGATAATATCTCTTCTCTCGGACAGAAAGGATCCAAAGTGAGGCTCAAGTCAGTGATTGGAGACTCAGTGCCATGGTTGAGACTGAGCCTGGGGAGACCAATAGAGACACAGACTCTCGGCAGCCCAGGGAGTGTGACAGCTCCACTTCCCCTCTGTTCGCCATGAAAATGTACCTCAGGAGGCCTTCCTGCTCTTCCTCCTCCACCACAGACTCTCTCTCCTCTTCTCAGCAGAGCGACATGGGAGGTTAGTGACACCGGCACTTCAATCACACCAGTCTGATTTCCTCTAACTGCACACACAGTCCTAGTGTGAAAATTCCACAATAGTGGTCTGCCTTAGTGCTGTTTCCATACCCCTCTGGACAAGGACACTAATTGGAATGTGTTATTACTTAAGGCAAAAAAAAAAAAAATGTTGTGTTGAGTCCTCAGTAAAACCGTTATAGAATTAATTAGTTAGTTTTTCATTCAAACAGAGCTTTTATACTGATGAAATAAATTATGATTTATATACAGAATAATAATGCCACAGACAGAATAAAAAATTTGACAAATTGCAAGCTTTATACCTCACCATGCTGTGAGAATGCTTAAATGCAGTTCATATAATCAATTATGAAAATGTGTGAATAATTTAAATAATGAAACGACAGCAAAAAAGAGAAAATCTAATGTAAAAATGGCCACAGGAGTAGAGAGACTCACTACTGTAGATGAAGCAACATAATAGATTACATACTGTAGGTACCTATGGACTTCAATTATTAAGAAAAAATCTGTAAACAGTGTTAGGCATTTAATAAGAAATCCATTTAAGATAGTGTTTTTTGAAATGTTATACTTAAGTTTTTATTGCTGCTTTTATATGCTTTTCAAAAACATATTTTTAAACTTACATGCATGCAGTAGTCTCTCACTCATTGCATGAATATTACTCTGTCTAGGCTACATCCTCATGCAACATGAACTAGTCAACAGTTATAAGGAGGCCTTACCACAAAACGTCTCTGATGAGCGCTGTCTGTTCATGGTCAGTGTCCTCGTCCGGTGATCTCACGCTTCATCGCACCCATGGGGGCACCATTTCGCAAAGGCTGCTGGGAAGGCGCAAAGCACATTGCTTCACAGCAACCACAATGCAACTTGGAAATGCTCCTGGCAAAGTATACAGGAGAGACTTCTGGTAATTGATTATGTCTCCAAACAGCTTCCTTGCCTGTCTCTCTGTAAGGGAGCAGGGGATGATTTCTTAAATTATGCATGTGTAAAGGAACGCCCGGGGAGGGAGAGGAGGCTTTTAAAATGTTATAAGACATAAGTGAAGACAGACACCAGCAGCTCTTATAGTAACACAGATGATCTATGTCTTAAAAGATAAAATCCCAAGGTATGGTTTGAACATATTTAAGTATTCATTACAGATCAGACTTTCAAGGGGATCACTGCAATGGTCTGACGGGGTTGCAAGCGTTGTATCTGTCTTTGTGAAAGACCAACAGTGGAGCAAAAAAATAAACAGAATACTGGATAGATAAAGGGAGCTGCATTTTGTATTTGTTTCTTGTCTGTGTGTCTCTCCCTCAGTTGACTGTGCAGGGATCGTCCTGAATTGCCTCTTCTGCAGGTTCTATGATATGATCCTCATGGTGCCCGGCTCCTGTGGGAGAGCTGCCAATCACTGCTGCCCCAACTACAAACAGGTCGTCACCACAGTGGAGTCTATGCCCAGCGATGATGACGACTCTTGCATGGACTTTGACTGTGGTCTGCTCAATTCCTGCCATGACGCAAGTGACTGCCTGGAGCTGGCTATGGAGATTTCTGAAATATGCTATCACTAGTGGAAAATCATTGCGCTTAAAATCAGTATAAGAAACTGGTTGTGATAATCAAAAGCCAAACTGTCCAATGTAGAGTGAAGGCTTTCTGTCTAGTTAAGAAGAGAGCTGTAGTTCAAAGGACTATGAGCCAGTGTAGAATTAAAGCCGCAATATGCAACTTTTTGGACATTAAAATAACAATAAATACATAGGATATATTATACATTATCAATTTGTGTCTGTCTGTGACCCTGTGTGTACAAGTCTATCCCCCTCTTTCCCTGACACTGGCTTTTCAATGATGTTAGAGAAGTTTTGGGGCATATAACATTAGCTGCGGGCGCAGTGGTGTGCCACAAGGTTCAATTCTAGGACCAATATTGATCTCCCTGTATATGTTCCCTCTAGGTCACTTAATTAGGCAGCATAGCATCTTCTTCCATTGCTATGCCCATGATACCCAGCTATACCTCTCAGTCAAGCCGAGTGACCTAAATAAGTTGGCCTCTCTGCATAGTTTAACAGTTTAACAGAAGAAGTTTTCACAGCTAAATTTGGACAAAACTGAAGTCCTTGTTATCAGGCCTGAGTGCACATCCAGCCAAATTTGGCATGCCCTTGGTCCTCTAAATCAGTACTTCTCAACCTTTTTGGCTTATAACCTCCATCACTGGCTGCATATGCAGAGTGGTGAACAGTTCATCCAAAGAATGATTTTCCCTTTTCAGATTGTTTCATTTGATTATCAGAGGAGGCCTAGAGGCTGAAAAATCAGAAAAATGACACATGATAATGAATGTGTATAGTAGAAATATGTTTTTTCCTATGCCATAAATCATCTCGGCAACCCCCAAAATTATCCTGCGACCCCCTGGGGGATCCCGGACCCAAGTTTGAGAACCACTGCACTAAGTCAACACATTAAGCCTGCCTCCAAGAACGTAGGAGTTGTATTAGACCCTTCATTTTGAGCAACATAGTAAAAAGCTGGCTCAGTCATGCTTTCTTCATTTCAGGAACATTGCAAAAATTAGATCTGTCTTGAATTTCAGCGATACAGAGAGGATTATACATGCTTTTATTTAATCTTGCCTTGACTACTGCAATGCCCTGTTTACCTGCCTGAACTAAAAAGAGGTAGAGAACGGCTCCAGTGTGTTCAAAATGCTGCAGCAAGGCTTTAAACCAAAACTAAGAGATGGGCCCATACACTATCTCCCCATTTTAGTGTCTCTACACTGGTTGCCTGTTCATTTTAGAATTGATTTTAAGATTTTACTGACCCTTTGTTATCTTTCTGAACTTTTGATCTCTTGTGAGTCTGCGTGCAGCCCTAGATCCTCAAGGCACCTTTTGACTGTTCCTGTGTCCAGGCTAAAGACAAAAGGTGACCGTCAGGGCTCCTAGACTTTAGAACCACTTTCCTGAGGACCTCAGGCCGGCAGAGTCAGTATCATCTTTTAAATCACTTCTTAAAACGTACTTTTATCATACGGCCTTTCTGTTCTGATCTTTGGCTTTTACTCATTTTATCCTTGTTTCCTTGCCTGTTATTTAGTAAGAAAAGTAAGAACATTTAAGCCAAATGTTCAAAAACATGGTGAACATCAGCGTTATGTTTTTTTTTAATTGTGGATTGAATGTGTTCGCTGTCTGCTTCTTCAACACCTGTGGAGGCTTTATGGATGCTGGTTCAGCCTCAGGCTATAAGTGGCAAGTGTTGGGGCAGGAATGCCCAACTGAGGGGGAGGAGGGCAGGACTAACAATGTACAGCGCAGCCTCAAGGCAAAAAGTTGCATACTTGAAGGAATGATAGTTGATAATTGATTGTTGAGAGTATGCATCGCATACTGCCCTGATAAATAAATGATTCCTTATTTCTGACCATGACCTCCTACGACTGGATTGTTACAAAAACTCATGCTGTGGCTAGACAAGTCGTTTCATACCACACAATCATCATTTAGATATGACATGCACATGAGCATCCTGACTAAATGTAGCGTCCTGAATTTGAACTGTATAACAAATCACTATGCAACAGGGGAGCATCACCAACATCAGCGGCCTTGAGGGTTGTGAATTCCATCGCTGCTCTGTTGACACACGCACCGACACACCAACAGGCACTCCAGCTTTGACATGATAGTTTTTCTGAAGCATGAGACAAAAAAAAAAAAAAAAAAAAAAGAATCTTGAAGCCTGTCCCCTGTTGAGCGTGCCTATTTCAGTTCAAGTGCCATTGGAAACATAGGAGCAGTTGGATATGGCATCTGTAGGACACTCGTCCTTGCGGCTCCCCTCGACCTCTGTTCTCAAAGACAGTTCTCTCAAGTGGCAGATCACTGTTTGGATCACTTCAATCTGAAATAGGTCCTTGTCACATAATGGGAAATGGACACAGGAGCATGTCTGGTATGTCAGTGTGAGAATGGTACACAGGACAACATTGTTCCCCAGCATCGTCTGCTTCCCTGGGAGGTCAGTCTGAGTGAGGAGGCGTACAACATAGTGTTCTTGTATTATCTCCACTTACTAAACATTTGTTTTCTGCTATTAGATGTGAAGACCAAGAGAGTAATATTGCTCTCCAAACAAGGGGGCTATTACAGTCCAGTTATCAGAGGCAACGCCATCTCCTGTAGTTGCAGTTGCCCACTGTTTGTTGGTAGCGGTAATGCTTTCTAATACAGTTCTGAGACAGATTAAAGTTCTGGGAGTGGATCTGAAATTGCTTTTGGGCACAAGATAAATTTCATCAACAGTTTGAATTCGATTTTTAAAACTCAACCACACTCAAGATGTCACGTAAACCCTTGTGCCTTTGTAAACCCTCCAAGTCCTCAATATCTAAAGTATTATATGTTGAGGGGAGTACAAGGTGGTGGGGGGTAGTATTGGACCAGAATCCCTACAGAAAGCATTAGTAATTTGGTACCTGGAGATTCAGTTCACCTCAAAGAGTCTTTTCTATTAAAGAGTGGCTTATACTGTACAGTCAAACTATATATGTAGATGTATATGATGATCTATGTAGATGTAATACCTCAATCTACAGATTCCTTAAGCATAAATAAGATGCATGTCATTCACACAGGTAGAATTACAGATTTTCTAACTTTAAAGTTGAATTTAAAAAGTAGAAATCTCACTGTGCAGAGAGCTATGAGGTTGAAGGAGACGTTGAGATTGTGGCCAGAAGCTGTGTGGCAGACCGAACGTGATAATCCTGGTCATGCTCCACTTGTGTTTTCTCAACTGGTCTTGACCCAGAAATGGCTTGCAGGGCCGCTCAGATAGGATTACTGATATGTGCTATTCACTAAACACACTTCAACAACATGATGGTAGAGCCCTTACGAAGGTCCAAAATGTATCTATTTGGTATATTGTTGGAAATAAAAACATCTCATCTTTAATTTGAGTGTCTGTTAATGCTTTAGGTGAAAGCTGAGGTCAGAAGAGCTTATTCAGTCAAATGAAAACAAGCATCAGTGGAGCACTTGAACTGATCCTCTAGCAATTTCACACACAGACAATAAATTCTGTGAGATATCTGCTGGACACTAAAATTGATTAATATAGAGTATGTTAAGGAGGGGAACTTAAGGGGGTTTGTGTTTTATGGAAGTAGTTTTGAATCTTGAAGTCTATGAAGACCATTTCAGTTTTCCAATAAGTAGGGTAACTGCTATTTGGCCTTGGCCTACTTGTTTTCTTTGTTGATCTTTTTTTCTAATAAAAATCTTTCTTGCTACCTTGTTAAATACTTTGGGGTCACAACATGGACAAAGCCAAGTTCGGGCCCCCATGCCAAACCAATTAAGTATGGTACAGGACCCTCTTTTCATGTAGGTTCCAGAAGATACTTCCTATTGAAAGTCAATGACACGTAGGGCAACATTTTCAGGCTCTTGGGCAACGCCCTGTGGCCTAAAACAGCTGCTGTGCTGTGGCAGAAAATGTGGCATGGAAAATGGATTGTGGTGCTCAGAATACACAAATAAACAACCCATTTCGCATTTCAAATGCGGCAAAAACAGGAGCTCAAGCTGGTGCCAACAAACTTGAATGCGCGAGTGCACTTGTGCATGGGCTGCTGCTATATAAACTATGAACCTTGATGTCATCCATACATTAATACATCCATACATCCGTGCATACAAGCAAGGAAACACCAAGCGGTAAACTAAATGAAATGACGATAGCTTACCTCTCGTCTGCAGTTAGCTATTTTGCATGAAATTCAAAATGGAGGAAATATCATGGTGGAAATGAAAACCAGTATGTGTAGTGGGTTCGCCTTGAGACAAGAAATATGAGGAAAAAACAAAATTTGATTCTCAGCTCTGCGGTTCCTGTGGTGCTTGGACCCCTAATCACCATCGTCATCATCATCATCATCATCATCATACAATTTTCCATACAGAAAACAAAATGCTTTACGAACAACAAACAAAAATAAATATGCCAGATATGAATTAGTTCAAAACAGGGAAATATGGGAATAAAACAGGTAAAAACAAATTAAATAAAATCCTGTCTATACATATGTCTTTTAAGAGGTGATTTTAAAAATGACACTGATTTTGCCAGAGCCTCCAAAGCCTTGGGGCCTGAACAACAAAGGCCCAATCACCTTTGGTCTTAAGCTTAAACTTCAGAATAGCCAGGGGGCCTGATTGAGGATCTCAAGCTGCTCTCCAGATCACAGAAAGATCTGAGATGTAGCTAGCCAAGCTTAAAGCTAAAAGTAATCAATAAAATCTTAAAATCGCTTATAAAACTAGCAGGCAACCAGGAGCTAGGGGTAAGAAAACGTGTATTTAGTCCAATTCTGCACAATCTGGATCTATGGCTTTTTTTTGTATTGAGATAAGAGAACAAGGCATTACAGTTGTCAAACCACAATTGTTTGTACAATGCTGTTCCCTCATGATGTTCCCATATTTCAAGATCATAATGCCCCCATACACACACTGCTAATCTAATTCAAGAGTGATTTCATGGACAGCAGCATGAAGTCCAACTTCCATGGTCCCAGTCACCAGATGTAAACATTATTGAACATTATGAGAAATAGATTTCCACTCCCTTTAACCCTCAAACAGCTGGAGGCTTTCCTTTAAGAAAGGCCCAATATCCCACTGCACACAGTTCAGGATGCAGCATGACAGCAGGACAAGAAGGATTGAAGCTGTTCTGAAGGCAAATAGTGGCCCTACTCCTAATTATGATATTCATATAGTGGTAGAGGTCTCCATTATTTTGTCCACTGACTGTAAATATAGCAATATATTAGATTGGTCCAAAAATTTAGCTTTGAGACACACCACATAATATTAAGACATATTGTATATTCACCATTAGAGACTGAAAATTGTTTAACAGGTAAGATTAGAACCAGTCCACAGCAGTCCCAGAGATAATGACCCAAATCCTCCATCTTTTAATTATAATACCTTGGTCAATTGTGTTGAAAGCTGCACTTAGGTCAAGCAGCACTAACAGGGATTACTCTGCATTCATCGGGAAATCATCATCAGTAATTCAGAGACAGTCTGCCAGTCTCAGTCCTATGACTTTTATGAAAACCAGACTTAGATATTTTGACAATGTTATTTTCTTTCAACCTCGTCTTGAATTTATTTGCTTTGAAAGAAAAAAATAGAGAGTCGTTAATACAGAGGGTTTACACATTGTTTACTAATTTACATAATACTGTTAGTTAAATGCGACCGTTTACATACTTCTATTGGCAGTCTAAAGACATTCCCATGCTATTACTGAGTCCATTTTTGTTCTTCAGCACTGTATACTAGCATGCTACCTATATACATATATATATATATATATATATATATATATACACACACACTACTACACACTACTTTTACAGCTGTGCTATGTTGTTGAATGGAAACTGTGGTCTTAAAACTATATTTTTAGATTGGGATTTGTCATTCGACCTACTGAAAGCAGCACAGGAGCTCAGGCAGCGCTGCACAGACAACTAAATACTGTAGATACTGAGCATGCTGTGCAAAATTGTATGTTTCGGGTTACATCTACAGGGAACGCTGCTTGTGACCAATTTTCTCATTACCTGGTGCGGCACAATTACAAAGCTGACTGCTCTGGCTAATACTGCTCCATAAAACCTATTGGAGGTCCTTTGTGGTTTTTCGAACATAAAGTGTGTCTGCATAAACAGATGCCAGTTTTAAAGCGAAAACATCTGCACATCTTAAATTCGCTGGATCTCTTTCAAATTACCTGATGGCTCTGGGAGTAGCACAGGCTTCAGGAACTCTAATGTTTTTTAATAACATCCAAATGGCCTGTCCTTTACTGGCCAGGTTCAAATGCTGTCCCATCCCGGCCCAGCGGGGACGGACAAGGTCAGGTGGTTTTCACTGCTGCACAACACATGCATGCTCCCTAATGGTTGCTCAGAGGATAGTGTTAACCCATTAGCTTGCATACTACTCCTCTGTTCTACATCTTAATTCAAAACACTTGCGTGGCGGGCAAAAAAGAAACGGTAATATTGAAATGATTAAACATAAAATGTGTTGTTACGGGGCGCGACACTTCAAAACGCCGCGCCACGGTTTGCGTTTTGCGGTGGAAGACTCGCACTTAACAAAGTGATCTTATCGCGTCCTGCGTCGCCATGTTTACATGCATCTCTGCTCACTAATCGGATATGAGGTTTCTTTAGAGTTCAGGCCCTGATCGCTTCATTAGTGTGAAGCAGCTCTTCCTCCAGAGCACACAGCACTAATACCATCTCCCTTCAGACACAGTGCTGCAGCCCAGAGTGGCCTCCCGAGGAAGCAGCACCATTAAATATTAATGCCATGTGTTTAGAGGGTTTTTATTTCAAACAGCGGGTTTGTCAGCATCTTATGTAGTGTTCCTCAAGATTAAGTCCATGTGGAAATGGGGTCCCGATGCTTTATGTAGCATTGTGCCTTCAGAATAATTTAGGCCTGTTTTTCTAATGGTCTTTCTGTGTTAATATTGCCAACATTTTCACTGTGATTTTCTTAAGTAAATGGAGCATTTTTAAGTGGCGGAGAGTACTGCTTTCGGTACCTCGCGGCGTGCAGTGTAGCTGTCACGCGGTGAAGAATGTTTGGGTGCATTTAAGTTGACGTCACTTCAAATATTCAATGCATGTGTTTCTCATAAGCCTCGATACTCCCTTCTTCGAGTCACACCCATGATACCGAGTAGTGTACACTCATTGTTATGCCAAAATGCTGTGATGTCTGAGAAAATAACATTTTCCAACCCCACCAAATGATGACATTCGAATATGATAAACATTTCAAAACACAGAGCCTCAACACAGTGAAGTACAACTGTGAGCGCAGACTATGTCAGCAGGACATGTCTAAACCCATTAAAAGTCTATCACGCATTTTTGTCATCTGTCCCCATTTTTTTGCCATTTGTTCTATTGTCCTAGTTTACATGCCGATTTCACAATTACCCCCTCAAATGAACTTGACCTTACTCTCATATAGGGAAGTGGTGTGTGAGCATCATCCTCAATTAGGTCAGGGGCATTAATAGTACAGTGGAAACTAACACTCCCCACAACATCCTCCAGGAATTGAGCCTGACACTACTGACTCCCTTGAATCTATATTTGGGCCACGCGCGTGGATGTGTGTCACTCAAGACTACCCGGCTAATCTCCGCTGGAGAAAGTGAAGTGAGTTGTGTGCCCATGGGCGGAGATTGTCAAGGCACAAAGGGAGCTCCCAGCAGGCACTGCTCACCAGGCCCTGGGCAGGTTTTTATGATACCTTTCAATCAGCAGGCGATTCCCAGCTGAAATGACAGGTGATTTGACTCAGCCTACCAATTAATGACCTCATTTTAACAATTAAGAGCAGAGGAGGAAGGGGAAAGCCCCGCGTAAAGACAGCGATCAGAGTGTGTGTGTGTGTGTGTGTGTGTGATGCCTTGATAGTAGAAGACGCCACCGTCTCGTTATCTCATCCCGCCGAACGTGACTGGAGTCTGTCGTCCCGACTTAGGTGACCTCTCCCTCCTTCACCGGGTGCGGCGTCCTATAGGGAGAGCACACATGGCTGGCATGTGGATGGTGGGGTGGGGGGGAAGGTGTGTGTGTGTGTGTGCGTGTGTGTGTGTGTGTGGGAGGGGGGGGGTGTTGGCTTGGTTAGGGGTGGGAGGGTGACAAGAGGGTGGCAAATGTGGCAAGGGGGATGATGGAGTGCATCGAGCTCTGTGCCCCCCCCCCCGCCACCCCCTCCACCCCTCTCTTGGCCCCCGCCGCCCTCCCCCCCCCCCCCAGCAGGATAGAGGAAATTAAAGAGCTGTGTAGCAGGAGGAGGAGAAGAGGGGAGGCGAAAGGAGGGGGGGGGTGATTTAGAGCGTGGCGCAGGGGGATGGGGACCCGGCGCATTGGAGTTAATTACTGAATAATGAGGAACAATTTATTGTGTTCTTGTTAGAGACATCAAAATGCTGGATACCGCCTATAGAAAAGAGCGTGCCTCTCTCTCTCTCTCTCCTTGCGCGTCCATTTAAATGCGGTGTTTAACTCAGAGTCATTAAAAAAAAGGTCCCTACCTTGGAAAGCGGGGGGGGGGGGGTGTGCAGGTCCTCTGGGCTGACGTGGGGACTTATCACACTGTCCTCACAGCAGCTTCCTCCAGGGCCTGTGAGTTTACACTACAAACTAATAAGAGCTGCATTAGCTGAGGATCGGTCTCCCCTTCTGTTTTCGAGGCTTGTGTCGATGATGGGCAACTCTTCCCCTCTCTCACCGGCTGTAAATCATTGAACTGCAAGTCATTCTTACTATACACTTGCACGGTGTCACCTGGTTACGAAATCCACAAGCTCACACATTCCTCACCCAAGGGACAGTTTTAAATGTGCTTTCATGGTGCAGGAATTTCCCCTAAATAATTCTTTCAGTTTCACTGTAAACAGTAAAGGATTGCAACTATTTAACTTTAATTTAGGATGTCGTTCATGAGTTTGTCTAATGTCTAATGTCAAAGTTGAGACTGTTATTATGAGGAGCATAAAGGAAGAAAGTGAAAAAAAAACATTGAATGCAACTTGACTTTATTCCCCAGCAGAGAAAGACCATCTCTCCCTCTCTTAACGGCAAAGTGTCAGACTTGCTATCAGTCCTTGGTGGAGTGTGAAGTACCCCAACTCTTTGATGTGTTAAATATGAAATCTGACCATAGAACAAAGCAGCTGTCAGCAACCAGCACGTGTCAAAAGCAATCCACGCCAATTATTATTGAGTTTCTGTCATGCATGCATCTGCTCTGCAGATAGTGAGGTGTGTGTTACAATATCACAGCAGTAACAAAGCCTTCAGAAAGTCTTCGCAAATAAACATCACAGGCTTCGGTTGTCTTCATCAAAAGGCTAGCCGAGTCCGATTTATTTGATGATCGTCCGTAAATACAGCGCAACATTCATCTTTTATCAAGGCCGGCGTGAGCGAGGTTAATTGTTTTGCTGTAACACAGTCAGATGTGTCAGTCCCAATACTGTATTGTGACCTAGAGAATATGACTTTAACTTTGTCAAAGGTTCTCCACATTAACAGCAACACAATCACTGGATCACAAATCACATACTGTAAGTTATGAGAGTTACATGCTGTGTCTCGCATGACATTGAGGGAGGGAGAGGGTGCTCGCTGAGTGTGTAGCCATGCTGTGTTGCCCAAATAGATACGTTCCATCTGAGACTGATGCAGCCTTTGGAATGATCCCGCTAGACAGATGAGTGCTACTTGAATGTTAATGAGGGCTCCTTTAGACACGCATAAATTAAATGATTAGATGTCTGCAATCATGCAAGGTCCTTAGGTGTCCCCTATTTATGGCATTTGAAATGTAGCTGGCTTTATTTACGACGTGTCTCCCTGCACAGGCTTCGCCACCTGAGCAGCCTAACGCTTTCAAAAGACGAGTTTTTTAATGACCTGCAAATGAATCATTCTGGCAGAATCGTAAGAGAAATGGACCCCCCCCCCCACACACACACACACACATACACACATACACACACCTCCCTCCCCTTGAAAACAAAAGAGGGAAATTGTACCATCCACTGAAAAGCTTGCAGATGTCTAGAATAAAAGCTGTGCTACAGGAACTGAGGAATGCAATAAAATGTATTTGTTTCAGAGATGTTGCTTGCTGAAAGATACACTGTCGAGCCTCAGAGAGGGCCTCAGAGAGCGACGCAGCCTCTTCTGATGCCTGCGGTGTGTGAAGTTACCTAACAATGAATCTTTACTCCTCTGTTCACACGCTGTTCATCGTCGTTTTCTAGACGCAACAACAGCTATTTTCATCTTCATGATTGCATTAATTACAGCATAACTCATGTCTCTTGGCTCCACTAGTGTTTTCCCTATAGAAAACAATGTGTCAAGGCTTCAACAAAGGATGGGAACAGTACATATACTCAGTTGGCACTTCATTAATCAACATAAGAAATCAGCATCTTATCTACCTTGATACTTATCTAGCTTGGACTGAATCTACTACTAGAGTGAGATCAATTGTATTGCATTGTATTCTATTTTAATGATGTCTGTTCCATCCTATTCTGTTCTAAGGCCGATTTTAATGAGATTTAGAGTGTATTCTCATTAATGTAATAATAAAAGAGGGCACTTCAGAGATGCAGCCATGTATATCCAAATAGTTCAGCAGGCATAAAGCCATATGATGGACAGGTGGTAAGTGACTGCTTTTCTATTGAATCATCAGGCCCTTTTGAACAGCTTCTCAGGGTCCCAAGAAGACCCTTGGGTGCACAGGCGGCAATAATGAGAAGTGCATAAGTTTCAGTCGTCCACTCAGGCCAAAGTCAGGGCTTTATGTGTTTTTGTGGCGAGAGAGTGAGAGTGAGAGTGTGAGAGAGAGAGAGAGAGAGAGAGAGAGAGAGAGAGAAATTTCTCTTAAGATTCTCGCTTATTTCCCTCTATTTATTAGGGTAATGAATTTCCGAGTGCAGTGCCAGTTCCACTGAGCCTGCTTCTCGGCCTAATTCTCTGTAACATTTCCTCATTGCCGCTGGGGAACATTATATGAAGGCAGGGCTTACAATACCATCAATATGCCCAAGACGACAATCGGACGTCTCATAGATATTAATGGAAGTGCAAATTAAATCAAAGTTGGAGTGCAGCTATCGGGGTTATGATCAATGCCTTTTGCACAGTCAGATTTAATATGGGGTTTGTAATTTGAGTATCCAAACAAAATGTGCATCTTAATGGGAAAGATGAAAGTAATCCCACATGGGGAGGAAATAATACATTAGCTGCATTGTAATTAGAGAACTTGGAGTGCAATGTTTCCCTGGCTCAGTATTAATGTTGAATAAAAGCCTTATAAATTTACGGTATGGATACAGGCTGTGGACATTTGAATTGGTTTTCAGACACCTCTTGAGATGTCACAGGAGGCATCTTTGAAAAAAAAAAAAAATCATTCCTTATGTTGTTAAATGCAATGGTATTAAACTTAATCATAGGCTATGTAGAGTGAAGTAAAGACAAAATTGCAACTTAAACCTACAGTGCTAATCCAGTTCTGCAATTGATAAGGAACACATCTGTATTATTTCAGTCATGGCAAACAATGAAAGAAGAATACGTCAGGTATCACTGGCTTTGATTTGGTTATGAAATTCCTGAGTTTATTTGATTATGGAAAATCCTGTGGTTTAAGGCCAAGACACTGAAGCAAAACTAAAGTATGTGAAACATGGCTCTCCTAAAAAGCTCTTAATAATGCATGATTGTGCAAGTCACTGGTTTGTCACCTCGCTTGCATTCAAACGTAATACAATATAATAACGCAGGTTGACAAAGTCCTCACACTTTTATTTGTTGGCAATCCATCTTTCTGAGTACACACGGCAGCTAGTTGAAATTAGCCCATGTGAAGTCAGCAGGTAGCATGAGGAGAGCAAACAGCAAAACAGGCTTTCAATGAATAACACATGAGATGACAAACAGTGGTAGGCAATGATCCCTGCTCCATACAGTACCTTCAGCAAGTCAAGTGACCAAAGCAACACACATGCATCACATACATCACATGTGCACATATGCACACATGCACACACACTAGGCAAATCACTGACTTGATGCAACCCCTCATGGTCACAATGAAACCCCATTCAATAGTTGGCGTCAATGCTTTTCTCAAAGAAAATCAATTTAAATACATATACATGAACTTTGGATAATGAATTATTTTGTCTTGATGGTCATTTCTACCCCTTTGGGCTTTAGCAAATACAGTATGCATTGTCGATAACGGCTCATTTAAACATGCATATAATTATAAGCACTGTTATTCACAGTTATTCAAGTTTGAATCAAGGACTCCAAAATGTCAATCAGTCTACAGTTTGTGAAGGTTCATATAGGCATCTATTTATTTTGTCCAGCTACCACAAGATACTTACTTGGCTTTGTTAATTTCACTAGTTTGAAGACATTTTCTCAAACTGAAATTGAGCCACTGAGACAAAGGCTGATTGAAGATGACAACAAAATACATGTTTTACATACATTTTGAAGCATGATTTTATTATGCAGTAAAGCTTGTAAACATCAGAGAAAAATGGACCTTTGTTTTGAGTTGCAGTTAGATCTGAAAGTTGCAAAGAGACTATTTTCCATCAGGTAATTAGTCAAATAAAATCCTGCTTCGGGTCATTAAGTTTGAAGTTCACACAGCAATACTAACCATTATTGGAAGATAAATGTTGACATTTTCCTTTTGCTGTTGCACAGTCGTACCTCTGATGATAGCATCAGAGAGCTCAACTCAATTTATAAGGGGTAACATTTTATCCTCAAACGTCTCACTGAGTGGGTATGCAACGGGACGCCATAATCCATCAATAAAAGTGTATTGATATTGTCAAATGTTAATATGTCATCCATAAACCCTTGGGTCCCCTGTCACCCAGACACGGCCTGCTCTGCACCACATATTGCCTCATCCTGTTGTTCGGCGCTGACCGAGGGCTGACTCCGAATGGCTGCTGCTGTAAAATGTTGCATGCCATGACAGGCCTGGACATTAATCAGAGTTGATCTGGAGTGTGAGGGCACAAGTGCCTTTTTCTGCTGGAGAATTGTTTCGCACAACAGTGGTATGTACAGTACACAGGGCCTCACTCTTGAGTGTAATTGCAGCAAAAGGAGGTCATAAATAATGGATTCAAGATCACTTACACCTCATGAAGCAAGCCATAGCATTTGAGGGGGAGATCACGTTTTTGCAGCTCAAAATATAGATTTGGCTCTTCTGGCTGCAATTGTAAAGGAAAACAAGACCTTTCCAAGAGGGCTTTGAAACGGTTTAGTGTGCTACAAAACATTATGACAGCAAAACAGCAGTTTAGCCACTGCCACTAAATGATGCTATGAGTGCACTGTTGGCTCATTTGAGGGATTAGCAACAGAAATGCACTCTGGGTAAAAGAGCCTATCCTTTGCTCTTATTTGATATCAGTGTGTGATGATGTTGTGATGGCCAGTTTGCATTCCTGTTAGTACACTTTCACGTTCAATCCAGCCAAGAATGCATCTGCACTATAGTGAGTTAAAAGACTCATAGTGTGTGCCTAAACTTCACCTTTATTCAACTTAGAAAAAGATGGGTGAAAAAAAGCTGAGGTTAATAGAAGACCTGACTGTGTTTGTCTTAAGTAAAGATTTGGTCTGTAGATGCAAATGGATATTGCACTTTATTCATATTTGCATTTCAATGACTCTCAACTTAAACAATTATTCCAATCACCTCTTGGCAAGCAGTGACAACAGATGGACACAATTACATTTTTCATACATTGGAAATGTAACTGTCCACTATCAAACCACATTTAATTGAAAGTACATTTGTATTTATTCATTATTTCTTTATGAATTCATCCTGATCATCTCTCATGTCCAGCTGTTTGCATACTGGAATTGGAGAGGTGTTCTTTTTTTTTTTTTATCATAATCTCTCCATAAAGCAGAGCCCATTGTTATTGCCTTCATATAATAGCAAATAATGTGATAACCTCTTGTTGTAACTTTGTGTCCTTAGTGTCAGTGCTGTAGCTGCCTGTCTTTAGACTGCCCCTCAGTGGTAATACAGGGAAATACCCTACAAATGTCACATTGGCTTTTTCAACTAATTCAGTAAAATCTTGCATGCTCACACTGTGGAAAAGTTTGATATTTCACCATAAAATATAGGGATAAGAATCCTAATAATTTCTACTGCAGCAAAAGTTTATTTGCTGTGTTTCCGTAGCTGGAGATAAATAGCACCGAGCAGAGGAGATGATCAGATCTCTCTCCATATCTTAATGGGATCCTCTCACTCGCCATTCCCATTAATGACCAATCCCCAATTATGTAAATCAGAGTACAGTCACCAACAGTGAGAAGTTGAAGTTGCTCACATAAACACCAACAGTGTCGCGTCGCACAGAGAGCGCTAATTGGCCACTCCTTTCATATAATTGCAGCGGCCGGGGTCATGTCCTCGCCTAACCTCTCTTTTAAGTATTGTTTCTCAGCACACAAACAGTTAATGGAGCAATTAAGATGGCGTTCACAAGCACCACTTGGGAGGACCAATTGGGAAGGAAGAGCTGGAGAGAGAGGGTGACTGGGATACTGTAACCCTAGATATGATACACAAGAGAGATGGGTAAGTCAATGTGGTATCCCATTCCAGTGTGAATGTAATCACAATATCACTGCTTAGATGAGCCAGTTTATTTAGTTATGTAAAGTCACACATGAGCCTCCACTTAGTGCATCACAGTACCGAACAGTCATTCCTTTTCAAGTACACTCTGCACTTTTGAAATAGATACGATAAAAAAAGGCCTGATTCTTTTAGTGCCGTTTAGGAGGGCCGCTACCAGCTACATTCGGCAGAGTAATTGTGGTTTAGAAAAAAAACAGCACTCATCGTGTAAAAAATGTCAAGAAAACATGCAGAAGATGTAAAGGCACAATCTGGACTAAATGAATTGGACCCGTTTAAAAGGCACACTTGACTGTTTTCCCTTTCTCTCTTAAAGGACTACAGAGGTTTTGTCACTTAAGTCGGCAATAAACTTTCCGTTGTGTGACAAGAAGATTGGTCATAGTTGCACCTCTTTTCAGGGTTTTCCACTCAACGTTCTCATTGTGCCGAAGAGATAGCATACACCACAGCAAACTAAATACACACTGGACACATAGAGGTCAAACTGCTGCCAATCTTCTCATCGCACCATGGCAAGTTGATCACAGAGATGGTCTGACAAAAAGTTATCACATTCCTTTCACACAGTAGGAGTTGATCCAATATTCCCATGTGAATGTATTGGAGGGAGGGAGATAGTATGGGTGCTACCTATTCCCAAGAGTAATCCCAGGAGAGCGGGAGGGGAGAAAAGTTTCTTCTCTCCATCTACCCCCTTCTCTACCACAGACTTTGCCCACCCTCTATGACTAAGTTATGCCCTGTCATGTAGTCGGAGGCGTCAGATGCCAAGTAGACCACTGCGGCTTGCAGGTCTGTCACTTGAGCCAGTCTACCAGCAGGGATATCTGACAGCCAGCGCTGCACCAGAGGCCTCAGACTCTCCGAGTGGATGAGAGGGGTGTCAACAATCCCCCTGAAAAGAAAGACAGAAAGAGAGAGAGAGAGAGAGAGAGCAAAAAAAAAAAAACCACAACACAATGAAATCAGAAGGCATCACACTTCAGAGCCAGGAGTGACAGCGTTGTTTCAGAGCCACCACTTTGGTGACAAAAATAAACCCAATTATCCTTTGAAGAAAGGGCATGGCGTGGCATCTCTGATGATATTTACTGTGGGACTGGTGGCACTTTAATGACTGGCACGTCTCAGGAAGTGCCAATGGCTATGAGGAGACGTCTGGCATAATTTGCTCAGAGCCCATGGTTAAGCACTTATTATGTTCCTCCCTGACGTTCCTGCTCTGATTTCTGATTGATATGTGCTTGAACTACTTTGATGCTGAGACACAGCACTTGAATGGAATTTATATGAAAACAGTTGTGGTGCTTTTGGTACCGTCTCCCTCTGAGCTACGGTAGCTAGCCGCTTTCAAGCCCTGGCAGCACAGCCCCGCGACACCATTAGTCAATCATAACCAATGCTGTTCTCTCCACTTCATCCAGTAAATGTATCACAGACCTTGCATTTGAATAAACATGTCAACACGCCTGTGTCTAATGCGAGACGACTTCTGACTCTTCACACAATCGACGTGACAGTGACTAAAAGCTGTGAGGCCTGAATCACCGTTCACCGATGTATTCCTGTGCCTTGATATGGAATTCCAACATTTGGCTAAATTAGCACTTCCAAGGAGCGTGTGACACCTTGGTTAACATATTCCACCTCAATTATATTTCTCTTCAGCTGCCCTGTTATCTGGAACCTTTCCTGGCAATCAGAGGTGCTGTTTTCCCTCAGCCAATTTTCTAGATAATGCAGCTTATCACCGCTGCGGCTAAAGTTGCCAATGGAATCAGGCTGCAGTCAACCTCGCGAGCGCTAATTGTGTCCCTTTTTTATGCATATTTACCGACTGTCACTTCAAAGAAATCAGCGGCCCATTGAGACACCCAGTTAGCGAGGGGAAAGAGAATTGCTTCTTTGCAAATTAAAATTAGCAAACAAGCTGGCGATAAATAAAGCTGAGCGCGGCGCGTGAGCGAGAGCTTTGTTCTGGGGCTGTGACTGGGCCCGGCTCGCCCGGCGCCACCGGACGGATTTGCTCAGGGATGGCTGGGGCTAAGGGATGCTCCACTTAACACACACACACATAGCCCTTCCTCTGTTCTTCTCTTTTCTTCCCGCTGCTCAGCTTCACAGACAAAAAGATACAAACAAGGCGCTATTGTTGTGGCGACACTTGGAGTGAGGATGCTAATTTGATTCCCTAATTGAATAGAACAATTAGAGCAAGTGTTTGGTTGATTCATCCCTCAAGACGTCATCTAATTAAGCACTGATGCATTGTTTGAGGACTTAAATTAGTGCATCATTCTCAAATGGGGCTCTTCATATGAAAGCAAACACACTAATCACCACTTCCTTTGGCAGCTCAATCCATTACGACACTCAAAGGTGGACTGGTGTGTTTTGGCACAAGCAGAGGAGACCGACAGTAAGGCCAAGAGCAGGCAACACTTACGGAGAGATGCAGTTGACACGCACTCCTCTGTCGATCCATTCAGTTCCCAGAGTCTGAGTCAGTTTGACCACTCCAGCCTTGGAAGTGTTATAGGAAAGCTGCTTCTGGGGATGGGGTACTGCATACAAAAGGATACGTGGAAAAGGAGTTACCCTAGATCACAACACAACATTTCATTATAACACATCATTGATGTTTGCTTTAGAATTTCTCATGTCATCATTCCACCTTGTTCAAGAAACCAGTTTTATTTCTTCGGAATTATTCTTTTAGGCAGCAAAAACTGAGATATTTCCATTATTAGAGAAAGTCTAGCAACAAACATGTTTTATATTACAGCTCTTGCGGTTTCTTGTGGATACTCCATAAAAGCTCTTCCATTAGCTGCTGGGGACTCTGCGGATGAAGCCATGTAAAATTAATTGCTTATAATGTCCAGTTATGCTCCATCCTCAGCAACAAAGGCGGGGAGCCATTTGTTTGCCTTGACCATCACAGATGCTGCACACTGCATGGGATGCCGGGACAGGGGCTCATTTTCTGCCGGTTGATTAATCATCGTGAGGAAGGCTCCAAGTTACATACAACTTTAGTAGTTAACCTCATCACCCGGCGATCTGACTGCCAAATGGCTTCAGTGTGAGACTGGGATGATAAATACCGGCCAGCTGCAGAGAGGCAGGGACTGGTCCTAGGGAGGCAGGCTGGAGCATCCTGCATATAGCGCTCCCATAAAAAGGAGAAAACGGCTAATGTACAGGACAGGGGAATGAGTTGGAGATTACTAAAGAATTAAAAGGTACAGGGTGGGACTGGCGCATCGTAGCTGAGAATATGGTTGAGGAGGATTGTGTTAGCGTAGGGCGAGATAGCAGAGGGTGAATTTCTGGTGGATGCGGTGGAAGGTAAGGCTGGGCTGGGCTGGGTTGGATAAGGGTAGGCTAGGGCCTCAGAGGAGCAGGCGAGGAGGAGCAGAGCCCAGGGCTTACACGCAGATTGAAGGTGAAATCCGACTTATCAGGACAGGAAACACAGCTCAAAATGCCTAACAGCACTAATCCTCGCTCAAGACCTGATGATACGGCTCCAAAATACCATTCAGAAAATGCCTTCATCCTTCAAATAAACCTGCATTGATGTTTTCTCCGTCTTTAAGAGCAGTAATCCTCAGAGAAGGGAAAAGGAGGTAGAGAGAGAGCATCCTCCAAAGCCCTCTTTAACATTCACCCCGCTTCTTATTGCCCATTTTAAGTGGGAGAAAACATGCTCTTTATCAGGCACGCCTATACATTTTGAATTCTTCTGGGCAGATAAAGAGTTCAAATGATACACTCTTATTCCAGAAAGGAGGCGCTGAGCAGTCTGTTGTAATGTCCATTAATATGCAGCAGAGATGTGCAGGTATAAGTCTGACTGTGAGACTCACAAATCCCTCTATCTTTACTAAGGTCATCTTGCAACCACAGACAAACAGAATGAAAACTGTGACCATATCAACTTGGATATTTCCTGTCCATGTGTCATGGAGTTGCTGACCATCATTCAGAAAAAAAGTAGTGGATGGGGAGGAGGTAGTGGACACACGCATTCTATTGAGCAGATGGACAAAAAGCTGTCATTGTGCATTTTAATTGGGCATTTGCGGCTGCTTTTTGGGCCTCCACTTGGCTAGAACAGGTCCCATCTGATTACACATTATGACAATATTATAACAGATGTCCAGACCAATAAAGTAAATTCCTGAAGGACTGTACGTAATGTGAGTAATTGATCACTTTTTTTATGCCGGCCTCTATTTACCAGCATGCTCCTGTTTTACAGATTGCCCCTGCAGTTGGGACTGGGGCCCATATGGCACAGCGGTTTACTGGCGATTTGACTATACTGCTGATGAAGTGTTGCTGTTCCTCTGGAGGAACCTGTTGGAGGAGGAACATTACACCGGGCCGCGAATTACAAGGCTTTTACTAGGCTCTCAGTAAACTCTAAAAGCGTCTTCCGCTGTTCAAACAAGGCCGCTGGCACAGGCTGGGGTTTTGCCGATGCACAGGAACCCTCCCTTCCCATGTTGGACCTCAGGTTGCCTTCCACATCCTCCAGACAGCTCCACAGAGAGGGGATGTTTATTATGATGCAAAACCGCCTTGGCGAGACGCAATCACAACACTTTGTATTTCCTGCTATACAGTATGCGGGGGTGGATGCATCACTATAGAATAGTTTAACTAGGGTAAAAGTTGCAAGGGAGAAAAGCTCTGTAATCCCAATTTGAATGTTTTCTACAAGTTCACCTTGAGTCTGCCAGTAGACACGGACATTGCAAGACCTACTTACGGCTGACATTTTTTTTTTTTTTAACCCACAGCAGATTCACAATACACTTTCTGTCTGATGATAAAAAAAAACATCTCTGTTGTGATGTGTACCCCAGAAATATGGTAGAAATATATTCACTGCTCTCTTCTTCCCCCTCCTCCTCTCTGCCTGACTCTCCATGCCAAATGGAGAGATTAAAAGCAGACATGGAGGAGCTCCAGAGAGAAGGTGGGGGAATAGAATCATCACTCACCTATTAGACTGGCCATAGAGGCTGTGTTGATAATCTTGCCGTATCCTTGCTTCAGCATCACCTGACCTGCTGCCTAAGGCAAGGATTCAGGGGAAACGGACACATTAAACAGCTTATTATTCCACTGATGTATTACCAATGGCATCTACACAGATCAACAGAAAAACATGCTGTCCTTGGAGACAGAAATATTATTGAAATAACATTTTGTGCACTGTTACTGGATTGTAAAAGCTGTGCATAAGGGTGGTAGGGCGTTAAGTCCTATCTAGACACTTGACAGCAACTAGATAATTTGGAACCAAATTTAGTAACTACAGAGTAGCTAAAGTTGGTTGCACCATCAGTAATTAGGTCATATTCTAACTAGCTTGGACAGGAAGCCATTACTGAAGGAGAAGCTAATCAAGAATCAATTGAGTTCTTTCAGCATGGTGATCACTTGCATGTGCTTGCTGAGTGGCACCAGCCACTTGGCATCATAGTTGCCAAAATATTTCAAATTGGTAAATGAAGCCTCTGATTATGAAGTTGCAACATGACATACAATTACTGAAAATCATGTTGAGTGTAGGAATACTCATGCTTTTCTGTTGCAGTCTGTGACTTTGTTTCATTTACATTTGCCGTTGGTCTCCATATAGGCTTGTGCAAATATTTGGTTGCTACTTATGGTTCCATTGTAGCTAATATGTTTCAGTAATGCATAATTCAATACTCAGCAATCGAAATAATTTGACTGGTTAAAGCTAAAAAACAGAAGTTTTCATTTAAAGTCTACCTCATTGTATCTCTGTTTCAGTTTTTTGTTTTGTTTTGCTTACTTTCTGTTAAAACTGTAAGCATTAGTCTATGATAAATACCATTATTCCAGTTTCCCAAAGTCAGTAAATAAACAAAGAATGCTTGCACATTAAAGGTAACCCATGCAGGATTTTAACTAAGTACATCATTGCTTAGTGAACTGTGTCACCAAGCATTGGTGCTGCATTTCATGACCCCATGAGCTTTTTATCTGTGTACTCTATTTTCTCTCCTCAGTTTACTAAGAGTCAAAGAAAAAGATGTTTTTTTCTAGCTGCTGTTTGTGGGAGCCAATGTCAAGCATTTGTATTGTTAGGACTAGAATTTGTCATTGCAATTCATTTCACAGTGACATTTGAATGAAACAATTCTAAAAGGTACCATCTTTTAACTTGAGCTGTTACTTTGAATGGAAATGGAAACTGAATTGAATATAATATTCAGTGTTTGAATGTTTATTTTAATGTTTGTCTGCAGATGACACTATACTACAATATATTGGAGCAAATAAATTGTCTATGAAGTGGACAGCCACAGTCTCACACACACACACACACACACACACACACACACACACACACACACACACACACCTCAGTCACATGGATTTAACAGCATGGCATACACACCTGACAGCACATAAAAGTCCCCCTCAGGTTGACATTAAAGGTTTGGTCCCACTCCTCTAGACTGGTGTCCTCACTAGCTGAGTTCATGTTGATGCCGGCGTTGTTGCAGGCAATGTGGATCGCTTCCCATTTGGAGACAATGCTGTCAATCATCCTCTGGACATCTTCCGATTTGCTGATGTCAGCTACAATGGAAATTGCATTGATTCCTGTATCAAAAAAAGATGTTTGTTATGATTTTATGCACCTAGTTTACTCAAAAGCGTTGTGCATGAAGTAAACTAATTCTATCCTTTCCACATATTTGAAGTTTAACAAATGCTGAACTATTGCTGAACTACTTTGATGTTAAAAATATATATAAAAAAATCTCATATAATCTCAAATCTCATATAAAGTCATGAAAATACAATAAAGGAGCATTTTACTTAGATTTTTACTTTAGCACATTTCATTCTGTAAAGCAGAAATAGAGGCAGAATCACACACAAGGTTAGGAAGAACATGTTTGGCCAGGCACAGGGTATTTTATCCTTTAGTATGCTGCCATCTGCTGGCCAAAAACCAGATTGCCCTGTTATAGTGTAGGGTGTTCAGTTTTTTTCCAGTTATAGTAAGTTATAATACCAATTCAAGTGCACAAATTATACTCTAATTTATTAATTTAGTGGATCCAGATATCCAGGCTTGCTACCAATCGAGCCATGAGCACTGAGAAGATCATTCATTACTATGGAATTTGATTTGTCTGTCATCCTAAATCCTAGATTGACCAGTTTCACTTCCTCCGAATTAGAGGACTGCATAATTGTACGACACGGGTCCCGACAGATTTTTTGTAATACTGTTTGTCTCATTTCGCCTCAGAAGTCATGAGTTATGAAGTTTTGCTACCCTTTGGATACCCTTCGGATATATGCCATTTGGATATTTGTTGTGGTCTGGTCTCTGTGGTTATTGTCCCATCTAAAGTGCCTTTTATAGAGCACTATTTAGGCCAGAACACGAGATGCCGGGGGTGGCCAATAAAAAGAGAATTTGTATAACAATTACCTCTTTAATACTAAGGAAAAATTATTTCTTCTTGGTGCTTAACTGATTCAATATGTTAATGTAATGTCAATGTAAAATTATTTTGAACTTTTTAGGTACTTTTAGGTACTAGGGTATGCAATATAGGAGTGACTTTGAGCAACAGTAAATATACACAAGCTCCCATATTCAATCTCAGCGCCATCTAGTGTCTCATTGGGGCTAATCCTGTGGTACATCCTCCTGACAAACTCACAGAGCCCAGCTGTTATTGAGGTGCTCTTAAAATGAATAACTGTCAGAAAAGTTAACAGAGATCTTGCTCATCTCGTTTAACAGAGTTGTCAAAACAGTGGGTGGGAAAAGTGCTGTAACACTTCTATGATGGAAATTAGACATTAACATATGATGTTGAGACATTTTCCTCCAAGATGTTTGTTCAGTTATTATGAGCTTTTAGGTATTAGCTCTCTAGATAAACGAAAATGCAATATGCCATCATCGAACTGCATTGCCTGAGGCAGCTGAAGGAAAATTTTATTGTCAGTCATGTTCCTGTATCAATATTAACCATCTGCATTTTTTGTCTTTACATAATTGTAAAGTGTAATTTAGGAACAGGAAAACACCTATAGGTACAAGATAATACCAACTGGGAGGAGGAACTGGTGGGAACAGCATATCCTATCCAGCTCATGCTTAAGTCTACTTCTTATCTTGTTTTGGTTACGTGTTCTCGTTAACACAATCACCCCTGACCTTTGAGAGAGAGCTCCTCTGCTACAGCCTCAGCCTTAACCTGGTCCAAGTCCACCACGGCCACATTTGCACCAGCCTCGCCCAGGGCATGAGCAAACGCTCTGCCTATGCCCTGCCCGGCACCCGTCACATAGGCCACCTTGCCATCGAGGCGCATTCGATCGAGGATGGGGTGCCCCTTGACACCCCGGAAAACCTCGTCATCTGTTATTTTACTCTAACACAGAGAAACAAGACAAGCAAACATGATCAGTGAGCATGGTAGTACTGATGAGAGACACTGGAACAAACTCAAATCGTCAGTACAGGCATGATGGCCAGTGTTTGATTTAGTCTCTGTATTTGCTCTGCTGTAGCCTCATTTAGCCTCATTGAGCTCTGATCACTGGAGCTGTCTTACAGTACCTGTGTCCTTGCGCACACAGAGGCCACAGGTACTCGCCGGATGATACTGATGCCATCTCTAAGGGGGACAATAACCTTTAAAACAATGAAAGCATCATCAACATAAAAAAAAAGAAACAAGAACACGTCAGACACGTTCTAATGAATTGAAACTGACCTGCTCCACACGCGGGTCACTGGAGACAAACCGGTTGAACTCTCGTAGCGCCAGTCCATTCGCATCCGTGGTGTCCTTGAGATAAACCTTAGCCTTGAACAGTGAGTTATCTACACATATCACCCCTCGCAGCCTCAGGAGATTGTTGTCCAGGATATAGTTGTAGTAGTTGATGTAGTTATTCTTGTCGGCATCAATGAAGACCATGTCAAACTGCTCACCTGCAGCAGCCAGTTCCTAGATGGGTCAGACCACTATCAGAGAACTAGCCATGTGCCTCACAGTTTTTTTTTTTTTACTGATTAACACTAAAGAAGAAGAATCAATGTTAACATTTGTTTGCTCTGGCTATATAAAGCACATGACATAACACACACAAACTACAACTGTAGATATTAGTGAAAGGGAAAAAGAGAAAAACACGTGTTGTATTAGTTTGTAATATAACAAGAACAATATGACGACTTAAGTCAACTGCATCTTCACATCCCGATCAATTGAACCATTCAGTCTGAATATGCTTTTTTGTTTTTCATTCACCTTTAGGGTGTCCATGGCAGAGCCAATCTTGACATGAATCTTCTTGCCGTGTGGAGACTTATCAAAAATGGGCTGAGCAAACTCTTTGAGGTACGGCTCTAACTCGCAGGCAACCAGGGATCCATCCTCAGGAAGGCCCTCAGCCATGGAGAGCGCTCCATAGCCGGTGAACATCCCTATCTCTAGGACCCTCTTGGCTTGACTCATGTGGACCAGCATCTTCAGGGTCTGGCCTTACAAAATGACACCATAGAGCACATTAACGTATCATGGTAAAAACGGTTCCTGCTATTGTTACAGAAACCTTGAACAAGCAGTGAATACAACAGCATCCACTGAGCAGTGCACAGATGTAAGCATCCAACCTTCCACGTGTCCAGTGATGCACTCCTTGGGAAGCCGGAACATAGTCTTGCCCTCCTTGTGCACTTGATCCCAGTCATGAGACACAGTTTTTCTACGAATAAGTATGCATAAAAATGTCAACAACACTTATTTCATGCAGCAATTATTGGGACTACAATGGGCTACTAATTATTTGGACTACAATGACTTGAAACCAAGGCCTACTTATTCAGTTCAGCCAGAGGTTCACTTTCCTGAGTGGTCATTCTCTCAAGGTAGTCATCCAGGCCGCTGGCTATGTCCAGAGCCTCCTGCAAGTAACCTTTCAACTCCTCTGGGATGCTACCACTTCCTTCAGCTATCTCCTTCGCTTTTCTTAAGGAATCCACAAGGAGTTCCATTGGGGTGTCAGAAACTGGGGGAATAAAATATCAGTTTCAATAAGCACACAAACTTTTTTTTAGGCTGCTGCCTCCATCTGTCGTACAAAAACTTTATTTTTGGGTGTCTGAAATATGAGTAGCTAACCACTATGCACACTGGACTCATTCACTCTGCAGTTTGCCTGGTCAGTCGTGTAGGCTAGTGTATGTGTGAAGTCTATCTGATTGTACTCTGACCCTATCACAGGCATAAAAAATTAGGTAACAACCTTACCTTTTACATGCTGCATGATGGTGCAGTTTTCACACGCGTGACGAAATTGACGATTTTCAACTACGCGTAGCTGTTAATATTATGATACCGTTATATTGTGAGTTGCTACAGCAGGTATGCAAATTCTCCTATAAGAGGAGTGACCGACTGACAGCTTACAACCAGCTTACAACCAGCTTACAACAGACGAAGAAAAAAAAAATCCAACAATCCGGCACGTGCGCCCCTCGCGTATCTATGACCTGGTCAGTATCTTTCGTAATAGTGGAGATAGACAGAGAGAAAGCGAGACAGAGAGAGTAGACACCGAAAGAAGGAGAAAGAGAGATATAGAGAAACAAACAGAGGCATGTGGAGATAGACACTGAGACAGAGAGAGAGAGAGAGAGAGAGAGAGAGAGAGAGAGAGAGAGAGAGACAGACCTCACAAGAGCATGACAGGAAGTAAGTCAGTAAGTAGAGGGCTTGACCTGATACAGTGGGTTAAATGGGGTTGCCAGGCCTAATGTGTGTCTATTCTGGGAGCCTTGACATCTAAATGTTTGCGAACCCCTCTCCTGTAGAGTTTTTGACTTAATTCACCCCAAGCCCATTGGCTGGGTTAGTGCCTGCAATTTCGTTTGCTATTTATAGTAGTGCCCATGACTCACGAAAATAGACAAGAATTCAAAGGGGGAGGCAGACACCATATGAGAACACCATTAACGTCAGTGCTAAAATTCTTGATTTTCTTGTATTTCAACAAGATTTGTCCTTTGTCATATTTTGTTGTTATTTTTGAAAAACAAATGCATATTAAAATCTACTAAAGCACCAAAATACTAATGCTAATCACAGCTAACAAAAGCTGGTTGCATAGTGTGACATGTCCTCACACCGATTTGTGTGGATTTTGTGTATTCTTAGATATGATAAACATGCTCCAGTCAAGAAATTTACTGTTAAAACTGTCAAATCACTGAAGAAGAACTGAAAAATTATATGGCTCAGAGAAATGAAACAAAGGAAGTGGCAAACAAATCTGGCTGTAAAATGGATAGAATAAACTATTGTAAACTGAGAAAGAAAGTAAGTGACTAAACTTAACAAAAGGAAAAAGAAACTGTACTATGAGTCAAAGATAAAGGACATAAAGAATGATGGAAAAAAACTGGAGTACACTGAACAGTAACATGGGAAGAAACCCCTATTCATGTCATGTTATTGAGTCTGAAGGGACATTTATCACAAAACCATTTGACATTGCTAGCCACTTTAATGACTACTTCATAGAGTAAACAAACTGAGGCTTGATACGCCAAAGTCAGGGAGGAAATATGAATCAGATTAATCAGTTTTTCAACATGAAAAATCAAATTATAAAGGATAAATAATGTTACTTTGATTTCTGCAGGTGCAGAAAAAATTGTTAATGCCCATCAAAAATGCTAAACAACCAGGCACTGACAAGATGGTAAACGTTTAAAAATGGCAGCAGAGCACATTGCTTGTCCCATTTGCCATATATTTAACATCAGCCTGAAGAATTACTTTTTCCCACAAGCCTGGAGAGAAGCAAAAGTTATTCCACTGCCTAAAAACAGTCGTCCAATTGGCCTGCTGCCTGCTCTCAGCAAACGTATGGAAAACCATATTTGATCAAATACAATGCTATTTTACACATGATTATATATGTATGCATCTACAGTCAATGGACTCACTGTGACTCTGAACAAAGAGTTGCAGAATGTGATCAGTTGGGTGAATAGCAATAATTTTGTGCTTAATATAATATAAATTAAATATTACAAACAAAAACCATTGTATTTGGTACATATTTTTCACTAAGCACAAAACCACATCTGGGTCTGATCAGTAAAGACACCCCATTCGAACAAAAAAGAGGAAACTAAACTTCTGGGAGACACTTTGATTGAACTAATTATTGATTGATTGAATGCCTCAGTCCTCATCTTCATAAGGTGCATCATCATGTCAAAGACCCCAACGTACCTTTACAATCAATTCACATATAGCTCTACCATACACATATCCCACTAGACATGCCACTCATGATAATCAAAATAATAATGACACTATTGTTTTTTCTTTTTTCTTTTTTAATTTCACCTTTTGTCAATTGTGATATTGTAATTTTCCCTTTGTCCCCTCTCTCCGTTCTCTGTGGACTGCACTGACTGTTCTAGACTAACTCAAAGTCTAAGCAATGTGAAATGTACAGTTTTTTCTCTTGTTTTTATGTTTTGTGTGGACCCCAGGAAGAGTAGATGTTGCATTATGCACAGCTAATGGGGATCCTAATAAGAAACAACAAGAAGCAAATTAGCAAGTAACCCACCTATATTAGGAGGAACCTGTCAACAGACTAGGCAGATGAAGCATGGGCGTCAGTTGGGTGTGGCAAGATGTGGCACTCATCATACCTTTGCCTAACTGAATCCAAATTTGATCTTATAGTTATCATTATAATGAGTCATAATGAGTTATAATCAGTCATTGTTCCGTTTCGTCACCTGAAATTTTGTCGATATTTGCAGATTTGGAAGCTTTTTTGAAGTTTTGGCTAATGATATCAGATGCAGGGACATATGTTAGGGTTTAGTAAATTGACAGTGAGTTGGAACTTGATTCCTATGGTGGCTGCCTTCAGCACAGGGACAGGCGATACAGAGACAACCACAAACAAGTCATAGTTATGACTGGACTCTACTAGCTATGACTGGTAACCGTCCTTCACATGGGGCACTCAGACATGGGTTGGAACAAATGGATCAACAGGGGAAGAGGCTGAGTCAAAACTGCTGATAAGTGTCTAGAAATTAAGCACAGAGGAGATAGTCCTGAAATTAATTTCACATTTGACCCAGCCAAGTCTGATCACCAATATGTTCTTCATCTGTGGATTAACACAAGTGAAAATGGGCAAATAAGTAGGTTAAGCTTAGTTTTGTTTTTCTGTTTTTCTGTTTTAGAGCATAAATTCCTAGAAGGTCAAACATTGCCCTTGTGCTGTTGGGAATGCAGGAAAAGTCACATGCTCAGTTGTAGAAAGTTAAATATCTTGAGCCATATCCACCATTTGAGTAACATTAGTTATGCCTTTTGAGTCTCATTGATTTTAAGCTGTTTGTCCTGCTGCTGAAGCCTGATGAAGGACTATATTGTGGTTGGTTGTTTTAATTATTTGATGGTTTCATCAGCATGATTTCCATGTTTTTTTCCTTCTTTAATTGAAGGATTACATGGTTCTCTATGGGTTGAGCAAATTCTCCGAACTCTGCGGCTTATGAAACCCTTTGAAAACCATTGTAAAATGTCAAAAATATATTGTCATCAAATTAAAATGTTTTCATCGGACAGCAACACTATTTAAAATATTGTAGTAGAAATACTGCTGATAATGCATATGATATCAGATGTAAATTTGTCAATTTCCACTTTAATAAATATTCTTTTATCCCTGACTTCATGGGTAACAGATTCTTAAAGCGCATTGCATCATACAAGTATATTGTGAAGCCATGTAATCACACCTGGATGGATGGATTTCCCACAAACACATAAAAAAGTAAGATGCAGTTTGTGCTCTTGAAGCTATTGGCATTTATCCAGTTTCAGGTTCAATATTTCTGGAGGGGTTTTTTTCTCTCAAAAGGATGTGATTTAATAGAAGTATGTAACATATAACATTAATACTGTATTTGCAGTTAGCAAAACTAGCCTTACATCACAGTTAAATAAATTGTGTAAGTGATAGCCACTTGCAATGACATGTGAAGCACACAGGAGGAAAATGCTCCTCCCTTGCCTCATGGGTCTCCTGTATATATTGATGTAGCGCTTACCCACTTAACTGATGCCCCTTTTCTTAACTGTGTGACTGCCATTGGTTAGACTTGCCGTAACAGCTGAAATTTAACACTAAAATGGGGAAGACTCATCTGGGAGACACAAATAATAAAGAAAAGATGACTGAGTTTAGCTTAGTAAAGATAAAAAGTACATGGAAGCGCAAACTGGGGAAGAACCTGAACAAGAACACAATGGACTGTGTGTCTGCCGCAAAAATGTGAGTATAACAAAGTTCATCATAGTGCAGTAGGAATTTAAAATAAACCTACTTTAAGGCTGCGATACACCTGGGTGGTGAATTTATGGCAACATTACAGGGCAAAGTTCTTGGAAACAGATGGGTAGTATTTCTGTTAGATTTGTTGAAAATATGTATTTATTTTTTTCTTTGTATTTGTCAGGTATGAAATATGATGATGTAAGATACTTATGACGTCAGTATTTTGTTTTTTATTTAATCAAAATTTTTAGTAGGGAAAAGGGCATTTCCAAAATTAATGGCCCAAGCAGGACTGTGTGAGCATGTGAGTGAGCATAATGATGCAATAATAATAATTATAATAATAATAACCCAGGGAAGATTGACAGAGCACACATACTGATTTTCAGCAATAGCCTGGTTCTTGGATGGCACTGTAGAACCCTCCCCCCTCCCAGAACAACCTCACCAAAGCGCCCTTGAACCTAAATATGTGTAGCCTTCCTAGCAGTAACTGAAAACAATAATGGGTTCTCAGTCAGCTTGCCTGATTGAATAAAGCTAAAAGAGAAATAATAGAATAGAACCATGCTCTGAGAGAATCAAAACATGTAAAACAAGGTTTTGAACCAAGACAAAACTGAGAAGCTATTAGGCAAAAAAGTTGAACGAACATCCCAACCAAATAGCAACACCCTCTGGACAGTAAAGTAACTTACATCTTCTGTTCACAGATTTTAATTTTGCAATAAGCAGGAATTTAGATCAGTCCACGTGGCTACCATTCTTCTTCATAAATATTTATTTTGAAAATACAAGTGTTGAGACTTTTAGGACAATGTGTCCTTACATCCTTGCCCAAGAAGTTGTCCAGTGTATCACAACCTTTATAAAAGTTGGCATGATACTATAAAACACCTATTTTACCCATGCAACAATAATCAGTATTGTTTAATGTGTCTTGTATGGCAGCTATGAGAGCATCACAGAGAAGGGCACTTCCTGGACAGTGGTCAGCCCCATCGTCTTTACCTACAAGGTAAGTGAGACCCAGGGCCTGCTGGACCCAAGCAACGACACACTGTTGCTGGGCCACATCACAGACCCGCAGCAGCTGGAGGATATAAAAAAAAACACCAAGCCCCTCAAGCGCTTTGTGGTCATGGACCAGGTGGTCTTCAAAATCTACGGCTCCAAGCTAACTGAATATTTCAAGGCCCGCAACGTCTTGTACCAGATCTTGCCTTTGCCCACCACTGAGGAGAAGAAGTCCATGGAACTGGCCATGAAGATCCTAGAGGAGGTCCACAAGTTCTCCCTTGATCGCCGCACAGAGCCCATCATTGCCATTGGAGGAGGGGTATGCCTGGACATAGTGGGCCTGGCTGCCTCACTCTACAGGAGACGCACGCCTTACATCAGGGTCCCAACCACGCTGCTCTCCTACATCGATGCCAGTGTGGGGGCAAAAACAGGCGTCAACTTTGCTAACTGTAAGAACAAGCTGGGTACCTACATTCCACCTGTAGCTGCTTTCCTCGACCGTTCCTTCATGCAAAGCGTTCCTCGGCGACACATCTCCAATGGGCTGGCAGAGATGTTAAAGGTATGTTAGCTGACACCCAAATAGTTAATGGATTATACATTTTTTCAATACATCTTTTTTCTTTTTTGAACTACTTGAAGTTTTCTATGCCTTTTTTTCGGTTCTCTGCAGATGGCCTTGATGAAACACAGAGGGCTCTTTGAACTTCTTGAGGCACATGGTCAGTTCCTGTTGGACTCTAGGTTCCAGTCTGACAACAGCATAGAGTGCAACCGCTCAGAAGCTGCATCACTATCGACACGTATAGCCATTGAGACCATGCTGGAGGAGCTCGCCCCTAACCTTTGGGAGGATGACCTAAACAGACTTGTGGACTTTGGCCACCTTATCAGTCCAGAGTTGGAAATGGTAACTGATTCTTCATAGCACACGTCACTAAATATGTAGTTGTATTTAAATCATTTGTTGATATGAGCTACATATTGTACGCAGATGTGATTAATTTTTAATTTGTTAAGTAGTTCATAAATATACCAGTCCTAATCAAACAACATAATCACATTCTCTCTTTTTTCTCTTTTCCATGCAGAAAGTTCTCCCATCTCTGCTGCATGGCGAGGCTGTGAACATTGATATGTCTTACATGGTGTTCGTGTCCCGGGAGAGTGGGCTACTGACAGAGGAGGAGAAAATAAGGATCATCAGGTGTATGGTGGGCTTGGAGCTGCCTGTCTGGCACCAAGACTGTACCATGGAACTGGTGAAGCAGTCTCTTCGCAACAGGCTGAAGCACTCCGGTGGCCTTGTCAGAATGCCTCTGCCCATTGGCCTCGGGCAAGCAGGTAAAGAACTTAAAGTCACAATGAAATATAAATGTCTTTTCCCTCTTTTTTATTTTCCATGTCATAATACACACCTATTTAACAATAAATAGTCCCCAAAAATGTTAAACTTTTATTTTCTTCTATTTTTATATCAAAATGATATTAATTTTATTTCCTGGGAAAGGGTGTGACATGGTTACCTCATGGCATTCTAGTAGGCGTACATAAAAATTCTAATCAATAATACATCACAGATTTTTGAACAATCCGTCCCTCTGCCTCTCCCATCAACTAAAACTGCCTTTCTCTCCCTATCGGATATTCCATTGGTTTACATGTTTCAGTGATCCCTCCCCACATTATGTCCCGCCCCAACATGCTGTTTCAGCCAGAAATTACAATTGCAAGATGCAAAAGCAAGATGCGATCAAAATGTGACATTAATGAGGACATTTAGTGAGAATAAAAAGAACTACAATAACTGAGCAGGAAGGAGTTCAGTGTGTTGCTCAAGGACACTTCATAGGACACATGGCTGTTGATGGACACATTGGCTGTTGCAGGGATCGAACTAGAGACCCCCTGGTTATAACATGTTTTTTCCAAAAAAAAAAATAGATTCTCCCAAATGAATTCTTAGTAGATATACTGTATACTTTGTTCTTTGCAAGGTAGACGAAAATAAAAGTAAAATTAATTATTTTGATGTTCATACTTTCAACTCTACATAGGTATAAGTGGTGATATAATTGGTGATATCATTTCATATCACCATTTCCAGATACTTTTTAAGGTATTGTGCCATTAAGATGCTCTGTTATGATCACTTGTGATAAACCGGTTTTCCCAAAATTAAATCTCAGATAGGGGCCTACAAGAAAATTACACTAAAATTGACCAAATAAAGCCATTGGAAGGCCCTGAATTACAGCTTTATATATGTCATATTTTAACCACATATCAAAATGTATTGTACATATGAAAGCTAATGCATGTTCTCTCTTTGTTCTCCTCTCTTTTTAATGCAGAGATTTTCAATGACACATCTGATGAAATCCTGTACAGAGCTTACGAAAAATGGTGTGATGAGCTGAGTACGTCTTCAGACAGCAGCGGTGACTCTTAAACTGCACATACCATAGCAGCATAGGTTTACTATAAATGGTTAAGGGAATACAACATGAGCTTTAGCTAGCTAGCTATTTTTCATATTATTGAAAAAAGTTTGCACTGTAAATCTATCCTTTAGTTTCCTTTACATGGCATATTACTTGTTAGCATTCGTCATTGAAAGCAGGCAAGCCAGCACTAGCAGGGAGCTGCTAGTGGCTAGCTACTGTAACGAAGAATTCTAATAATGCTAGCGCCATGCTATTTTGGGAAAGCTTAAAGGCAAATGAAGGGCCTCCTACTGGCTCAGTTGGGTAAGGTGCATGCATAACATGTAACTGTGATGTCCTGGCTTTGAATCCGGCCTGGCTGGGACCTTTATAATCTTTCCTGTTCATCTCCACTGTCGATTTTCAAATAAAGGCAAAAATGGCCGAAAAACAATCTTTTTGAAACAAAAACTCCCCACCCATTGGCATCTCCCAATCTCCTCCCTGCCACTTGCTCACATTTTGAAGTGCTCAATGATGGATGATGGTGCTATGAGCAAGCAATACATTTTAGCTCCGAAAGCTAAAAAACATTGTTCTCAAGTCAAAATGAAAAATGACAAAGCAGTATTATTATTACAGTATTTTGCAATTAGATATTACCTCTTAACTAGATGTTTCTGTTGGATCTCTGCTCTAATTAGCTAGCTTAATTCTTCTATTGTGAAAATGTGACTTCATCATTTGTGTCACTATACAAGGAGACAGGGAAGGGTGTGGGGGCTGTGCCAGAGACTTGTGTATGAGGAAAAAAGTTCTATCAATGTTGCTGCAATTCCTTCTGGTCCTCTAGAGGTCTTAGAGTAGGCTACTTAATAGAAGTTGAGACTATTTTCAAGTTCCGGAAGCAACAGCCCCATTCTTTTTCACATACACATTGTCACGTGACACGCCATTCAGAGTGTTACAAAAGATGAATGACCTAGAACCACTACCCATACAATTAGCTCAAACAAAAGAGCTGCGTTGAAAAAACTAGCATACATGGAAAAAAAGGCTAAGGTGCAAGGCTGTGTACAAATGGGGATTAGGGGGTAAATAAACTACTCATCCCAGAAAGAACTGCACCATCGAAGTCCCCCAATTACAACTTTGTCGCTCTGTCATCTTGTGAGGTGGGAGAGACAAAGTATATCAGAGCTAGTCATACAAGATAGAATTAAGGTTTCTACATTAAGACAAGAAGAACCTGGTCCAGTGTTTTGTACCCAATTGCAACCATTGCACAATTACACTTCATTCTACCACTTTTCTTGGAAATGACATGACACTATATTGAAGATTTGTTTACATTATGCGAAAAACATGCATATGTTTTATAATTCTATGTCTATGTGCTGGATACATCTACCAAATCGCTGATTACACCCACTGCACAAGTTGTGCTATCACCATAGTAACGGCCTCTAAGGGTCATTGATATTGTAGTGTTTGGAGCCGTTTGAAACATGGAAGCAACAGAAAAAACAAGATTTCACACTAACAAAGTTGAAACATTTGTAACTGAGGATCATTACAGCAACCTTGAGTATCATTTTCTGATCTCCCAGAGTTCTCTGTTGTGTAATATGGTGGCTATCGCTAAAATTAAAATACCTATGAGTCTGATGGCTGGAGAATCTGTGTCAAAATCTATACAAATACTTTAAATAATACTCCTACAAGATTTTTAAGATTTTTAAAGATATTTAAACCTTATTACTGAAGTCTATTTAGCATTTTGTTAGGTTGACGGATATTTGCATGTAATTTTGAAAACAAAGACAAACAGAAAACAAAGAAAACCTATTAATCAACAGCTGATGCCATTTATGTTATATGATTTTTATTTTGTTTTTCCTTTGAATGTTTCTTGAATATCAAAATAAAAATTTAATGTTAGGAACTTGTGTGTGGTTTCTCAAAGAAATATGTATGTATGATATGCACGTTTAAGAACAATACATTTAATATTTTTTTTACAATATTTCAAAATTAAGTTTAGCAAATACATGTCAGTAACCGCTACAATCATTTGATTCATTGTTTGAAGTGGTTCCTTCAATCTCACAACAGTCTCACTAAGTACATCTCGCCCCACAGTATATGAAGTGAAATATTCATCTGACACAATAAGCAGATCAATAGATGTACCCCAGTTTTGACACAAGAACTCTAAAACACTGTCATTTGTTCTTTCTGGAAAAAAAAAGGGACTATATACAATATCTCAGCATCTCAAGTGTTTTCTTTTGCAATATTAGTCGGAGATAACTGGCATACATTAACAAGTGTCACATTTGGTTTCATCCAGTTTACAGTGTACAGTCATCAGTAGTTGATATGTCAACTGCCTCTAAACAAACATTGCCCTGGTCACGAGCTTCTGTCACGAAGGGACTATGTACATGTACGCCATTTACACAGCTCTACCATGCAATATCTAAAGGTGCAATAATAGGGCAATAATTGCTGATTACCCACAAATGAATAAATGAATCTGGCACAAAGGCTGTTGGGAGCCTTTATGAGCAATCTTAAGGTTTCAATTTCCATTCAATTTATTTTTTTCATTGAATTTTTGTTTACTTTTCATTGTAATTGGAGCATAATGATATATCATGTCAGAGATTCTTAAACTTTTATCACCCAGGACCCAAATTGAGTAAAATTTGTCTCAGCCAGGGGCCCAGCCTCATTAAAGCATACAAGCTCTTTTGGCATTTGTGGACCCAAAACAGACCCGTCTTATTTTGGGATCTAGTCCACAGTTTAAGAAATGCTGGAGTACACTGTGATGGCTCTAGTGGGCCATAAACTGCTATTTTCATCTGTGTATTTATTTGCCTGTGTGTGATGCTGTCTTGTCAAGGCTAGTATGTATGTAACTGCAGTAAGTTAAAGTTCTGACCTCTGAGATCACATTAAAATAAGAGAAGATGAATTATACAGTATGGTTAATGGGCTGTAATAAATAAGAAAATGCATAAGAGAAAATCAAAAATCTTTGTGAAGTATAAATATGATACAAAATTAGCTATCATTGAATTAAAAAAAAAAAACTAATGCGGCAGCTTGAAACCATTTCTTCTATTGAGGTCAAGAATTTGATTAATAAATCTTTACAGATTAGATAAAGAATCTGGACTAAAAAATAATTTAATCTGAAATATATTGCTAAGTAAAAAGTATGAATGATATGCAATACTTAAACATTCTAAATACCAATTAATATTTTGTGTATTTCCTTGCAAGTTTGAACAATAACTTCAGTAAACCTTTTGCTCTATATATTACCAATAACATTTCACATATGTTATCCCTTTAACCTAGGACAGTTCAGTCTCTATTTGGGAACATGAACAACTTTGATCAAAAGTTAAAATGTAATGTCACCAAGATGACAAGATGTACAGATTGGAGCTACTGACAGATTGAAGACATACTTTTTTTTTTTTTTTTAACCACAAACATACTCTTATCCAGTAAAAACATGATGATGCCTACTGTCAGTCACCTGTTCTTTGTAATTTGTTTCTCAATGGACCTGTCCATCTATATAGCATCACATTTTAAGAGACTGGATAAATACTGTGTACAATAGGGGAATAAGACAAACCAAACTGTCTCAGGTCATAGTAACATAGCTGAAGGCTAAAATTCAGTGGTAAATGAGCAAAAAATGAAAAAAAAAACGAAAACAAAAAACAGCTTGGTACCAATAAAAAAAAAAAAGAAAATTCTGAGAATGTTCCTATATCCACTTAGTTGTGCGGATACCTTTAAATGTAAGATTACAAGTCACTTCATGGCAGTTGCCTCATAGGAATGCTACAGAAAGGGTCAGAGTGGCTTGTGGCATTGGACAATGCTAACAGCCATGCTCTTTCTCGTCCATGCTAGAGCTGGAACTGCGGCGGCTGCTGCTGTTGGAGGCATCTGGGGACACGGAGGACAGCAGGGGATCATTGGAGGCAATCGGCGACAGGGCACTGTCCCTTACCAATTCCTTCATTTTACAGCTCTTGGAGTTACCGTAAGGGTCCCCAGCATCTCCAGGAATCTGGTCGAAGGTGATGGTGCCATTGTTGAGGTCCAGTGTGGTTGGAGGGGACATATCAGCAGCTGACGTGTGCTGGTAGTGGTCTGAGGGGCATTCGCCAAGGACAGGCTCCTGTTTAATGGCTCGAGCCATCAACTCTGAAGTGCACACTGATGGGGATAACACCACTGCAAGACCATGAGCACGTGCCTGCATCTCCAGCTCCTAGATCAACACACAAATAAACAAAACATGATGTACATAATATCGCCAACAAAATCTATTCAACAAATTTAAAGGTACACTAGGAAAGATGTTGGTAAAAGTTCACGTCTTATCAGCCTAAATCACAAAGTGGGGCTGCAACAGAGAAGAGCGTCCCATCTTGAGACACTGTAGATTTGCCTTATTTGCCCAATGAAATTCTTGTGTCAGGTATGGACACTTCTCCACCCAATAAGGCTGTCACGACAAATTTCAATATTCAAATAAAAGGCAAGACTCAATAGAACACAAACTATAATTTTTCAAGAAACTGAATAACGGAAAGACTGCATGTTATGAATCAATTTCTGGATGGAATCTATCAGTTTAGAACACATTGTCCGTTCATTGTACCCTTGTTTCATATGTCAATACTATTTACATTTTATCATTAATATTCACCTTTCAGTGAAATTTGACTAATTTCAGTCAATTCATAGTCAAATTTGACCACCCACAGGAAGTGATGAATCAGAACTAAGTGTGAAATACAAAACTGTGTCCTAAAAAGGGGTAAGATTGTTCAAAAATGATGATGTAATTGTTTTATTGGTTTTTATTGGAATTTTTATGTTGCCTCCTGGTACACGATGAAGTCACCATTAAAGATTTTCTGTTTTCCAGGAAGATGGGGTTTTGATATAATAATACATTAAAATTATTATAAATTAAATATAAATTTTTGGCATAAATTGTAAATAGGTGTATGGTATGATAGTTAGAATGAGCTACAAAGGCGAAAAAGTTATTTTTTATTACAGTGTGACTTCTAACACTGTTAAACAAGTGAAAACTAGGTTACAGCTAAGTTGCAAGTTGCAACCCACAGTAGTGTGTCACTATAAATGGCTATCAGCATGGCCCCAAAAAGGATGACACTTCTGTGGGGCAGAGGAGTGGGAAACTAACACAGCTACAGCTATGGCTAGTTTGTGTGTGTGTATACCATAGACCCTAAAAAATACCATATGTAGCAATTTGGCTGCTGCCCATATTTTAAAGTGATTATCAGAGTCCAAAGTCACCTATCAGAAGTACACATGGCAACCATGCACGTGTCTTATTCCCTCTCATCTCTCAAACAGTCAACAACAACAATCCATTTGCCTACAACACAGGCAGTCCCAATCAAGATTGTTCGATTGACAGCCAATCACGATGCATGCTGGCCAATCCCAATTGAGATTGGTTGATCACAGCCAAATGTGATGGGGAAAAACATTGCCCCCCAAAAAAAACACATGCACCAGAACCCTAACCTAACCCACTGAATGGAACAAGTTCAGACACATTCTCTGGGGGTTTTCAGGCGTTTTGGGAAACCACTAACTGAAGTAGAAGTAGACAGGGCAAGTTGAGGGAGAGTGGGTACACCAAAAAAGTTAATTACAACACTTCAACACATCTCCTGGAATGTATTGAACATCACAGGTTGATGACATATATAATAGTGTAAGATTGTATGAGGGTGGATTTTTCCTCTAAGACAAGACAGTTTCATTTATCTCTCTTTTCCTTGCCTGGTTGTCATAGGCCTATATGTATTATTTGTGCATAGTCAGTTCTCTACTGGACCTCCATGATGGTGCTAGATGTGGTTGGAGGAAGATTTGATGCATACAGCCTCTGTATCAGCAGGTACTGTGCATGGGTTGCTGGGGTTGCTCTCTTGAGCTGGTCTCTCTTCCACTTTAGATTGACCCACCTGTATACGAAGCATCAGGTGGCGGTTAGCATGCTCCAGCCTCCTCTGTCTGCACTCCAGCTCCTTGGCCCTCTGCTGCTCCCGCTGCAGCTTCCTGATGTAGTCTACTGAGGCTTTCAGAATGGTGCCCTTATTCCAGCGCATATCCCTAGGGTATACAGGAGACAAAAGTCTACAGTCAGAGTCAGCTGAGCAGCTGACCATGACAGCACAGGATTCTTAACGGCCCCTCGGAGCAAATACGCTATTACATTTTAAGGATTTGTAGGCATAAACCTGGAGAGGAAAATGTTAAAAATAGAGTGAATCAATTAATGAATGAATAGATAAGTGAATGAATGAATGATTAAATAAATAGATAGATATATAGGCAGACATATAGTTAGATACATTCATACATACGTACATACGTACATACGTACATAACAAAATACTTACGGATCATTTGACTTAGGAATCAAGGTTCCCAGTTCTTTGATGCGATCGTTGATATTGAACCGCCGCCTTCGTTCAACTAAAAAATGTTAAATATAAATAGAGAATATAAGTATAGCAGCCTGATAAACCACAGTCTTTGAAATTAGAAGTGATAAAATAAATAAAGAATTTTCAAATGGACAAATGGACTTTTTGAATTTCCCTGCCTTTAATGTTGCAAATTTCTGGCGTGGTGTAAAATGCGAGAACAAAGAGATACGTGTACAACCACAAAATGACATTTTTTGAAGAGCTTTAAATGCTTTAAGAAAGAGAGGGTGAAAATGTCAAATAACAATGTACACACAGATATTCACTTCCCTCAGGCAATCAATTCTATTTCTGTGTTTGATAGTAGGAATCTCAAAATGTAAAATGGTCCATAAGCTATAAGTAATATAATTGTCCCAGCAATAATTAATGTTTGACATGTTTGTCTTTTCATCCGACATTACTGCCCCCCCCTCCCACAGGTAACATGCCAAATAACTATATTAATAAACATCAATGCCACCCGCAGGAGGATAAGTTATAAAAAAAAAAAAAAAAAACATTTCTTGAGACTCACTGAGGTTGTGGTTGTCCTTCTTTTGCCTCTCCTTAGCAAGGGCTCGAACCTCAGCCTCTGTGAAGAGAAGTGGAATTTGCATGACTATGTTTCAATAAAATTTCACACAATGTATGCAATTACATGAATATAAATTTCATACGTTGATAAATTGTTGTGACAATCTGTCATTTTACCATGTTATGTTCCAAAAACACAGAGATTAGGAAAGCAGTTACATATTCTGTGGATTGCAGTAGGAAATTCCAAATAGCTTCTCAATTAGCTATAATTACTATTGATTCATATCGTGTGCAATTTTTTCATTGTACACAAAATACTTAACATAAAAATTCTAAATCAGTATGAATCAATGTATGAATACATGTTTTTTGTTTGTTTTGCTTTGCTTTGCTTACCCACTGGAAAGCCCTGTGGCCTTTGATAGGTTTCATACTGGCCACAGGATCCAGGCTTGTCCAGTACGTGCATCATGCCAGGAGCTGGAGTAACTATTTGGCAAAAAATTCATTTAATAGTATCTTGTGCATTACAAAATTGCACACAATATCGACAGGACTAGATGGGTGTGATTTACTGCATCAAGACAATTCAGATAGTGTCAGGTAAGATATCAATCACGAAAAAAGTATACAAAATTGACTGAACAAGTGTACAAAATGGACTTTCAAATGCTTTCCTGAATGTACAGCACTCATCATATTACCCCATCCAAATGGCACCTAAGTATTCTAAAACCAACAACAAAAGTATAATACTATTTATCCTAAGTCTGCTAAGTACGTGGAAATATTGTTTTCAATAGATTACCTGTATATTCCCTTTTAATGTTGGATAGACTGGAAGGACAGGAGTTGCTGATAGCGAGGCCCGGAGGTGGAAGTCCTTGGCTGCCGTACATGTCAAGAAGGTTACCAGACACAGGGAGCTATAGAGTAGAGAAACCAATTAATAAGTGTCATAGTAATGTGTGGTAAAAAGAAGAATTGTGTCTTGAATTTGAATTCAACTCAAATACAGTAACAGAATTATATATATATATATATATATATAGTCATCAACAGCTATGTGTCTTGTCAAAGTACAAAGTACAAAGAGATATGAACAAATTCTACTCTTTAGAAGAGTAGAGTGTCTTGGTAAATTACCGTGTTTGTAATTTGGAGTCCTGGGTCCATAAGTCCGAGAATATCTTCATTATAACTTGATTCCAAGCTAATAATATCGTCAATGACATCATCCATCTGTAACACAAAACACGTAGCATTTAATTTTGTGTCTAATATACCACCAAATTTTGATCACAGTTTATCAAGGTTTACACACGAGTGCCCAAATGGAACCAGATCCAAACCCCTGAGTGTTTGCTACTCGGCAGGCCTGCTGTACCTCTTTCTCACAGTTGGAGCTGAGGGTGAGCAGGGCCATGGGGCTGTTGGGGGCGCTGCTGCCCGGGCCGGGGGGCATGCCGTGCTCCGGGGGCTGGCTGGGGCATTGGCTACCCGCTTTCCCCCCCAGGGTGGTGGACAGGTACTGCCTCACCTGTTGCCGCTGAGTCTGCTGGATGTGGTACTTGGTGGGGTTCTCCAGGTGGGACTGCACCTGCATGAGCAAGAGGGAAATTAAGCAAAGATGAACCAAAATGTTTTCAGCTCTGATGGATGCATCATGATCCATGATCTTAAATCCACTCTTTGATACAGTCTAGTGTATGATATAGTTGAGTATATGCTTTTCGTATTGTAGACAAGTGAATAATGGATTACATGCAACAGGGTTAGAGTAATCGGATCAAAAACGATGGCTAATTCATAAAGGAAAAAAGACTAATCAAATAACAGATCCTTTTGAGAAATAGGTCATGATCTGTTCAATTATAATTAAAGGAAACATTTAAGAAAAGAGGCAGTTCGATTTTGAGATTATAGACTCTAGCATAATTTTACACGTTGAAATAATGCTTAATTCTACAACAATACAATTCTAGTAAGTCAAAGCCTGTAAATTGAAAGAAATTGTTAATTTAGCTCCATGTTCTATAGATTTTTGGATGCAAAGTATTCCGAAAATAACTAAAAGAAATCAAGCTGTACCACAGTTTGTAGTAATCCAATAGACAATTTTACCCAAAAGATTAATAGTCTGGAATATACCATTTTGAAAATTTTCCCACCTAATGGCAGGCTTGTTTTGGCGGATGTGTCTCCTTTGCTATTACCTTTTAGCTGCTTAAACTTGTTTTAAACACCACTATCTTAACTTGATAGTGATGTTTACGAGTTCCTTACGAGAGAAAAAAAGGACCCATCTTAAAGGTGCCTTCCATTTTTTGATGGCAGCAGCGCTCACCCCACAACTAGCTGAGTTTGTGTTTACTTGAAACTAAAACTCCACTCACAAGGGATGCTGAGGAGCAGTAGCTGGGCCACATGAGCGATAGCCAGTTAAAGTTCACGCGGTAGCTCAACGGCTCACGCAGCGGTATAAAAGCTATTTTGTGTCCATTCATATTTCTATGTTACTGCTTTATTTCCCATGAGCATCATCCTTGTAATAGTTGCAGACTGAGTATTTAATCTGAGCCTAGATAATGGTCTGGGAGGGATAGTGATGCAGTAAATAACAGTATATAGACTAATACCAATGCAACCACAAAAGAGAAAAAAAGGTTATCTTAATATTGAGCTCGATTTCAGTCCAAATGTCTGCCCATGGTTGTTATTCGCAATAAAATTAGAGAAGAAAATATAGGATATAGTGATTCATCTCACCTGATAATGGTTGTATTCAAGCATCTCCAACATTTTAATTGTAGTAATTGATAAAAAATAATCTACATACAGAAGAAAATCCCTTTGTCTGGTGAGTCTAGTGGACAACAAACTAGCATGTGCAAGTAAGAGAGGAGTCACTAGTCTCGCTTTATTTATCAAGGGCTTAAGGCTCATTAGTTATGCAAGTTAAGAAATAGGAGGAGGACAGAGACTCGTCCTCCCACTGTTGTGTTCCAGCTAAACTATGAATTTATGTCTTTATAGAGTTCATTTGACGTCACCACCTCTGTCTCACAAAGAACTCTTTCTACTGGTTGGCCAGTAGTCTGCGAACTAAAACTTGCTTAAGGCTAACTAACGTTTCATCTTTAGTTCTGCTCATCTAGTATAAAACATTATTTGTTCTGAGCACCATGGATACAATTGACATCACTGTTCCATTACGAACCAGCCATATTAAAAAATGCACCGGGTGTTTACCAACCCCCACCTATTTATTATACTTGCATTTTGAAGGGTTAATTATGATTAACCCTCAATTGTTACGTAGTCAAATCTTCAGGGGGGAATTAGGTTAATGACTTGATTCCAGAGGGAAAGTAGTTTCAATCTTGTGGGTTACAAGAAACCTATTCTAACAGCTTTCAGATATGGCTTTCGTTTACCCTAGGTCAACTCACTTTGCAATAGTAAACATTTGATATAATTCTTGTATTCAGAAAGCAGAAGAGATAAAGGGGAGTTGATCCCACTTGCAAAACTGAGATGTCACTCAATTTTATATCTATTCAGAATCAAGTGGTAAAAGGTGAAAAAGGAGATATTATCCAAGGTTGTTTTCAAGGGAGAAGTCATTTATGCTCTTGTTCAGAGAACTTTTGGCAAATCCTGCACATTCTTAAAATGCATGGTAACACTTTACATGAACTCTGGTTTATAACTCATCCAAACCACATGAACAAGAGCTTCTTAACAGTTACATGGCACATGTAACTGTTAAGAAATCCAGGTCATTTGTGAAATAGCAGTGGAACAGTGTGCTCATTTATTGAGCCAAAAAAAATCCCATTTTGGGGGGTTTAGCTATGAAGAGTTGTGTTGTGAAGCTATTTCTCACACATTGTTTGCTGTTTGTTTTATGTGCCACATGCACACATACCAGCACCACATTTTCTCCATACAAATCACAACCATGGACCTTTAATTTGCTGCATTATTTAAGACTCTGTGGAACAAGTAGGGCAGCATTAACTATCTGTCCTGCATGCTTACTGATTCTTGCATGGTTCAGTCCTTGATACGTAGCAGCTTGCAGTGACTCTTTTTGGTGGAGTGGACAGCACACTGAAGTTGTGGTGGATGCAGTGCTACGCTAATCTGTTACGGAGGATGTGGAGGATGTTGTATTGCTGCTTTCTTGGTCATTTGTCCCTTGCATAAGAGATTCTCTCAATGGGACTAAACGGTGAAATGAAAATTTAATAAATGCTGGAACGAGACTGGTTAAGAAACATGGAAAAATAAAACACTGTAGAGAATGCCCTCTCTTGTTAGAGGGGATGGAAGGCATTTAGCTCACTGTCTTTTTCAGAGTGACTTCCAATGTGAGCATGCAGGAATTCAGTGTCAAGACACATAGCTGTTGATGGACACATTGGCTGTTGCAGGGATCAAACCTGTGGACTGTCGGTGATGGGTTCAGCTCTCACCACTTATCTACCCTGCCAACTCAGATTAACAGATTAATTGTAGATAATTTCAGCACCATGTAGTGTACCTTCTCGCTTTATGACCCTATTATACCATAATGTTTATCATTTGGTCCATCTGCCTTGAAAAAAAATGTTTTACATCAAAGTTCTCAAATGTTTATAAGTCTTAAAATAGCAGACTAAAATTCAAAATGTCAACGTATTCCTTTCAGGATATGACTCATCAAGGTCCTTGAAGGAATCTCTCTTTTCTAGGCAAGAGATGACATATTTTCCAGAAATGTACCAAAGCATTTGTCCAGTCATTTCAGATCTACAGTTAAATATTTTCAAGCACAGTGTGTCACGTGTTTCTATCTACAAATACAAAAGGTTTACTGTTAAAGTCTTCTGTTAACTTAATCGTATATGCCCATGATGAAGGTTCTGGAGTGCATGCTAATATAGTTTTGGGTATGGCATGGAATGTATAAACTCAAATTACTTTCCAATAAAGCCTGCATTTAAGAGTGAAAGAGAGTGAAAGCTCATTTGGCTATAAGTTATCGAAAACAGATCATAAAACGCACCCTAATATAAATACTCTAAAAAATGTTTCACAAGATCCTGGACGTTTTGATCATAATGATTTGTTTGTTCCAAGTCTCTCAACCACATACTAGGTTAATATTCTATAAAGACTGATAACATCAATGTCACACCAAATCCTGTTCCAATTTAGGTTCCATAATTAAATTGTTAAGCATATTACCATAGTATTGCTCATTTATTTCCCCATTGTCAGAGGACCCAGATGAGAGTATATATGTTTTGTTCCTCGAGATACTGAAACATCACTTATATATTTCCTCTTATATTTTGCCAATGAATGCATAAGCACAATTACTGAAAAGAAAGTGTGATGTTGTAAATCTGCTAATAGAAGCAGAAGAGCACACAAAATAGTAAAAGTAAATGCATCGCAATGAAAGCTCAGTTTAAGACACTTTCAGGTCCTGAAGAGCAACCTATCCCCAGAAGGGAGCGAGAATCACGCAACAAGTTATATATTACGATCCTCATGTGAGATGAAGCAATATCAATGACTTGATTAACTACTGAAAATGTCTGCCAACCATCTCGTGTAACACCGCTAGAGTACAGAGCATGGTGTCTTTGTGTGGATTATTGGAAACTGACTGGGAGATGGAGAGGTGAACACAAATGCAAGGGAAGTGCCCCTTGGCTTGACAGGGCCTTCATCGATAACCCAGAGAAAGCATCCTTTGTGCTCTCATAGTAGAGCGTTTCTTTGTCTCCCCTCTGCACTGTAGCCTTTTCCTTCAGCCAAACCTTTGGGTTAAGAGGCAACCATTAAGAGCAGCTGTATTTCTCTGCTCCCTACAGCAACACTAGCTCTGGCTTTATTCATAGACTCTTTGTGAGACAGAGGTTTATCACCTTCCCAAGGACAGCACATGGGTCTTTTTAGACGTATGCCTTGAGGACTACTAACATTTCGAGAGCTAGCCATCACTCCTTGACCTCTGAAAAGAAACAGATCCATTCATGCCGCTTAACTAACTCCACTTACTTCCATGGTTCCTCATCATTCTTGGTGAGCTACTTAACATAGCAGTTAACCATTAATATCTGCATTAGTAAACTTTCATTTAAAATGGTTGGCGGTTTGTTCATCAGTTGAGGAGACATCCTTACTGGACGCACTTACTTCCAAGTTAATTATGTTTTCCTGTCGCAAAAAATAGGCATGAAAAAATGAATGACCATGAAAAAAACGTGTCCCAAAGACTTCTGGTGCCACTGGGTCTTCAGGGGGTCACCAAGCATGTGAGCTTCACAGTTTGTGACTGACTCCTAAACTAACATGCACATTAGTTTAGGACAACTGACTAATGAGAAGGTTAAGTTTTATTAGAGCGGTCAAAAGTCATATAGAAATATCGAGACTTCCTATGATGTGAGTGCAGGTCAAATAGGCCTTGCAGTTTGTTTCCTTAGTGTACAGATGAAAGAAACTCTGTTATCAATCAATAAAATCAAAGCTAAAGATAGGGTTCAATGATAATATTTATAAGAAGACTAAACTCTGTGTGGCATTACTCATTTACAGATTTAGAAGGGAATACCACAAAAATTAAGAGTTCACATTATTATGCTGAGGCTCATTATGAAAATGTACATCCTGGAGCTATTGCATCTACAATGAATGAGAAATAGAATTTGTGAATTCTAATAATGGTGGTCTGAACTTTTGTACCAAACTATCTAAGCAAGTTATGCTTATCTGTGTCAGTTCCAGTGGATCAATTCCAAACCCAACGACTGCAAAATCATAATGGAATTTCATCACTATCAGACATCGTCACCTTTTCCTTCTTTTGCAACATCACATCTCTCTTGCCCTATTTCACACAGGCTTCTTCCTCTAATGGTGCTCTGTTGGCTTAACTACTCATGCAGTTGCCTCAGCACACTGAAAATTTGCATGCACATGCTCAGGGAGACACAAGCGAGACGGGTCAGCTGTTTGTCCTGAAGCCCCCTTTCCAGAGGCCCCGAGGGCCTGGAGTGTAGAGTGGCGGGCTAGCAGACGTGAACCCTGATGTCAGTACCGCTGCCAGACGTCAGGTGGACGTATTAAGAGAAGAGAATTATTGACGGATAGATTTCTGTCCGTTGGGCTGTTTTGGAACGTCAACGTGTTCGCCGATTTAAAAAAACAGTAGGAACATCTCGTATTTGCTAAACGGACGGTGACGAATCCATCCGTCAAGAAAAAGTTCAACTGGGTTGAACTGGGATGAACGGACAGCTCTCATTGAAAATGAATTGAAATGAACGGAGATGGACAGACACAACGGATCAGTGTGGCCGTGGCCTTAGAAAACAGACTACTGGGGGAGGAGAAGGGGCCGTTGATGCACAAGAGGCATTCACTGGCCACCATGTGTGACGGGCCCTTTCATTTCCAGCCCATGATGGACTAATTATGGACTAATCTGAGACAAGCACTGGCAAACTTACACACCTAACACTTTTTGGTAGCATTGCTGTTGAAGTTGTGTATTTACGTTGAACTTCTGTTATAATACAACTCCTAATCAATGTGAGACACAATTTCCAACTGAGAGGACAGAAAATGTGATCCACAAGTACAAGTGCAAATTGTTAGTGTTATAAGTTATGCATGTGTGTATGACAATATAATTAAAATTAAATTAAGGGTTCTATTTACAAAGCAATGGCTAGTATTTTATAAAATACAACATGAAATAAGAGTTGATAGGATCAAGCAAATGACTATGATAACCGATGATGACCATGCAGGCAAATTAACAAGCTTTGCTTCACCTAGTTTAATTGCATTTCACAAGTCAGAATATACAAGTATTTTGCTTGTTACTTTTCTCCATACAAGTTAATAGAAAGAAGGGGAAGGCAGACAACACTCCCCACTAATATCAATGTTAAAATTTACATTTTCTGTCTGTTCTCTCTGAAGCTACCATAGCTTTTCCTCTATTATGACCATAAATACAACATCTTTGTCTTGTCACATAACCTTGTTGTTATTTTCAATAAACAAATACATGGCCATTAAAATCCATGCATCTTAAATCACTAAAATGCTAACTGGCTAACCATGGCTAACAAATGCTAAGCTGTTTTTGGAGAATTTAGTGCGAAAAGGTGAATAACTCTCTGGCACAATTGGCTGCATTAACGAAACAAAAAGTGACAAAGGGTGAAAAATTCACCCTTCAATCACTGATCTAGCCTTTGACCTAGAAGTATGGAGGAGTCCATTCAAATTTGCCTGCAATTGCAAAATCATGGCTTTTATCATTTAGTGTGGTAGCCGTAAGTGGAGTGGATGATCTTCTTTAGCCATACACTTATTTTTCAAATTGTTTAAATCCTTGACACCACAGAAAACACTGAGTGTTGTGAAGAGGGATCTTGAGTTAAATGACTGCTACTGTATGTGATGGGTTCTATCATAGCCACAAGGAAGTAGGTTTTGCTCTCTTGCCTGATGCCCTTAGTAACAATTCTCTAACTTTACAGCAAATAGCAGCTACTGCAATGACTGGCCATTTCATCAAGAGGAGGAGCTCGAGACAAAGAGACGTCTTCTCTGCTCCTTACCCTGTGGCTATAGAAACTTTGGCAAGAATGTAACCTTCTCTTCCAAGAATGGGAAACATTGTCCAGTCTATGTGGGATTAGGAACATGCACTTGCTTAAATGACACACAATAGATCTTAATTTAGCAGCTATATAAACCCACAGAGCTTGGTTATCATGCCTAATGTGGGGCTATGCTATCTCTCAGCCAAGCTGGCTACAACAGTTCGCAACTTGCTGTGAGGGCAAGGGGCACAAAATCCAGCACTGTCATCACATAAGCAATGCAGCAGAGCTCTACATATTTTAACATAGTACCTTAGTTAAGTAAACTAAGGTAAAATTCAGATAGTTATTGATTAATAACAGCAGTAATACACACAAAAAAAAACTGCTTCACAGGAGTGCAGTTACAGCAAGTGAAAATATTTTTTCTCGTTTACACATGAAAATCGGGATTTATTGAAGTTTCCGTACGTCCAAATTGTTAGTATGTTCAAAGGTCACACGTAAGTGTTTGTAAAGACTGCAGCTTGTCTGATGAAACTGCACAGTCATTAAATAGGCTGCTTTGAATGTGCATCTACTTTTACCTCAAATTATTAAATAAATTATTTCTTTAAAATTATATAATTATACATTTCTTTAAAAGCAATATTTTAAAGAAACTATCAATTTTTAAATAATTTAAAATTTTACATATTTTAAATAATGATTCATCAATGATTCATCAATCTTTAATTCTGTAATTAGAGAGATTATTTAAGGGCTGCAACGCTGCAGTGCACTTCTGGAAGGTTTGCTGTGGTTGCTCAGGTGAGAACGCATTTTCAGGGACAGGGCTGACTGTTGCCTCTCTTGCCGAGGATGATGTGTGGCTTATTCATTTGCACACGTTCAAGCTCCTTCAACCAACACCTTCACGTACTTGAATAGGAAGGGATATCACTTCATTAATGTTCAGTTGATGTGTGACAGCCTGTAATCTGCGTCACATATCAACTTTATTTTTCAAAACTGGAAGCTATTTTGGATGGCTGGCTCACTGGTAAGCAAAATGTTTGATACTGAGTATTACTATCATCATTTCAACTTACCTATGCATTAAAATAAATGTAAATAAACATTTAATTGTGGCACACATTTTATTTTTCTGCTATTCTCTGCAACACTGTACTTATTGCAGTTAAATGTTGGTTTGTTTAGAGGACTGCCTTGGCAATGTCTTATAGCGTTGTCTGCATCTCTTTAGATCTTAAAACCACTTCCCTGATTAGAACCCTGCTGGGCGCTTGGAAGAGCATTATACCGGCAAGGCAGGGCCCAGAGGACTGCAGAGGGTCCTGACATCTGGTTGGCACCTACAACAATTAACTTGTTCACTTGTGAGGCCAACCAGATCTCTTTAAATTTTGTGAAATGAGCACAAACTCTGAAGCGCACACTATGTGCTGTGGACATAAAATATGTCAAGATTACGTTCTTCCACCGTAAATTGGATTACATGACAATTGTGCAAATTGGATTATGTGACAATAGTGTGAATTGGACACGCCATTTTCACCACTAACGGTTAAGGTTTGGCAACTAAAAGAACTTTGGTTAAGGTTAGTGAAACTCTTTGGTCATGGTTAAATATGAAGAATTTTAGCTAAAAATTTGGTAGAAATCTTCTTAGGATGTGCTGGGAATCAAACACAGATCATCAGAGTTGAAAGCAATTGCTTACATGAAATTTCAGGATATCAGGCACATACATGCAGATGGCTTTTCACTTTGGGTTGGCCTTGTTAAAATTTGGTCAATATAGGCCCATAGATTATATCAAGCAAAAATAACTAAAATACAAAATAAACTAGAAAGGCACTCGGAGAGCGCAGACCTCCGCCAAGGTTCGTGCTATTATTGCTTGTTCGTGAATTGGATCCGGATCCGCTCCAAAAATTAATGGGTTCTTCCTTGGCCCATGCTACACCCTTCCACGAAGTTTCATGAAAATCGGGCCAGACAAACAGACAAACAAACGGCACCGAAAACATAACCTCCTTGGTGGAGATAACAATAAAACAAGCCAATAATGATGTAGACTGAAGGGAAAGGCTCACATTCACGTCTATGGGCAATAGAGTCTCCAATCCACCTGGCCTGCATATAGGGACTGTGGGAGGAAACCTATGTGAATATGGGGAGAACATACTCCTTCTTGTAGTGAAATTTATTTCATTACATTATTTCATTATATTAAAAAATATTTGATAACCCTAATCCTAACCTGCCACTCTATCCTTACCTGACCCTAGCCTAACCATAATTCTAACATTAACCCCAACCCTATGATTATCCCTAGCCTAGATATGGAATATCTATAGACTGCTTTTCATACAATTATGAGTATCACTTGAAAGTCAGTCGACATTTTAGTGGCACATTTTAGTCATTTGATAGCAAGCTGAGTATCAACATTTGGATTTTTATTATGTTTGTATTGTTTAGAAAGAGTGGACCCAAATACATCAGAATTTTCAGTCATGGTGGATTCTTAAAGTTCTGAAGAAATCATTTTCCATTGGCGTGTCCTGCTCTTCACTAATACATCTTTACTGCTCTCCTTGAATAATCTACTGTATATATGAACTCCAGATTGGAGCTTTAGGTTTAGTCTATTGGGTGAAATAAACAAAAAGCCTTCTCATTGCTGGGTCTACCCCGAAAAAGGAAGAGCACAAAGAGGAAGCATTATTCAGCTCTATGTGCCTGGAGTTTTGAGAAAAGGTCACTGCTAACCACCAAACTCTGCACGTGGAGTTAAATCTGATGGTATTTAAAAGTCAAGGCTCTTCAGGCCTAGGTTTCACAGAAAATAATGTGTAACTGTCTTTGATGCCATCCTTAATTCAGGAAGGATTTTTTGTGTACATCAATTCTATACACTAGTACTTGTTTCCTAATTTTGCTCTGGGCTGGAATATGAACATAAATAAAATGTTTATAGCTTCAAAATACATGAATACATTTAAAATCCATGTTAAGCTGCCACATACTGTCAGGTACATGACAATACTAAGTAGTACTAGTAATAACAGTAAACGGCATCATGGCTTTAATATTGTGCATAGACAAGAATAGAAAAGGAGAAAAGAAAGATTTCTAACTAGCTCCCTGGTTGCCACAAAGGTAGACACAATGTGGCTAATCATGTTTTATGGGAATTATCAACATAAGTGACACCAGGGATATTATAGTTTAGGATTTTTCATTATTTTTTATTTTTATACAGTTTTCAATTTTTACTTCAATTTTAGTTTTTTGTTTATTTTGTTTTTGTTTTTTTGTTTTTTTGTTTTTTTTTTTTTTTACAAAGGTTGAGTTTTAGTTAATTTGTATTTTTTTAAATAAATATTTAGTTTTAGTTTAGTATTTATTTTAATTTCAGTTCCAGTTTTAGTAGTTTTGTTTTTTTTTTAAGGTTTTTTAAAGGTATAATGGTAGAAGTTCAGAACAGGTATTTTGTATTGTGTAATACAAACAATAAAATGTTTCAAATGTATTTCCATTCATTTTCCAATACACCCTCAACTAATTTAAAGTTGGGACCACTTCAAAATTCTTTATACCCCGTTTGGACTCATTGTTAGCAGCAAGACGCCTAGCAAGGGAGCTCACCATTTCAACTGACAGCTGACTCTGGAGCCGCTATTGTCTGTGGGTCTACAGGTATGTAAGAGACAAATTATATATAGGTCCAAAATTGTCAAACTTCTCCTTAAAGCTCCTTGAGCACCACAGATGTTACTGATGTCAAACTGAGATGATCATTTCCTTTCCTATTTCCTTTGTGGACACATTAGACGATTTATCCTATGCAATTTATCCTATGCAATGCTAAAAGCAATGCCACTGGGGAAGTTGTACACCTTTCTACAGTAGTACTGCTTAAGTAAGAGAAAGCACACATGTAAGCAGAACTCATTAGGAGAACAGCTGCAGCACAGAGGCAACAATTCAGCTGTGGTGTGCTTGTGAAGCACCAAGAAGATCCTTTTGAATATGGTATACTACCCAACATCTATACTCAACCCTGACGAATAGTTTGTTGTTCCCTGTAAGTTCTTCATTATCTACAGTATGTAGAAAGTCACCAATACTGTGTTTCAGTTGAGTTCTGATTCATTTCACCTCATTCACGCTTGAGTGAATCCAATGTTGTATGCTGTCTACTGATCTTGAACCGTGTAGCATTCTCTTGTCTTTTGCACTGCACTGTTTTTAACTTTGTGGAGCACGCACATGCCTAAAATACATGACAGTGATAAAGAATTGGTGTGTGCATGGTTGTGTACTGGCAATTCAGTAGACACGTCTGAACATGTCTAACTCAAACATGAAGCTTGGCATTGTGAGCCGATGGGAAGCTGGTGGGAATTAAGTGGGTAAGTGGGTTATATGAATAAGTTATGCAGAATAATTAAGAAATTGTTTGTATGCTATGTGCCATGGATTGAAACAAATCTTTATTATACTTTTGCCATTGTTTAGGCTGATTTTGACCATTTTGGATCATCCTACAGTATCTCAATGAAGGTTTTTTTTGCTTGGGATTGGGCCTAATTATGAGCATTCTTTGCTGACTTAGTGTTGAGTGTGTGGTAAAACTGTGCTTGCCTTTGTCTTGATCCCTGCACTGGTTTCTTACTTGATTCCCGCAGGGGTCAGAGGTAACTTGGCTAATTAAGGGTCCCCCTCAGCCTTTGGACAAACTCATCTGAGCTTCATGTTTTCACTTTCATGGTCCAGCAGCTCTGCCTGGTACCTCTAAGCTAATTTTGCCTTGCCTGCAAGGCTTTGGAGGGTCTTTGATAATCCACAGACAGGTCAAGTTCAAACTGTCAAAAAGTGTTTGCCCGGGAAACTGGGATCACATTCTGTATAATTTCTTTATGTGAAAGTTCCTCCAGATTTGTCCTGCTTTAATATCGCAGCAATATGTACACCAACCCACCGAACAACAGGCAGGTACTACAACATATTCCCATCAAAAGCCTAGTTAAACCACCTCATGACCTCGTAATATTATTCGCAGGAAAAACTAAAATGATTTTGCTTTTTGCACGTAGACATAAAAGCATGGAGAGCCACATGCCAAGTTACACTGTGGCGGGATTCAAATTTCATGCTGAAATAACTTTAAGTGTTATAGTGCTAAAGGATTATGATACTCCGCTATCAATAAACAGTCATGCGTCAAAGACCAAAAGACTACTTCACACAACTCTGCAATTGATGTCATTCATGACCTTAAAGAATCTTTCCATCGTTCAGCTGTACAGAGGTCAAAGCCATTTAGTAACTTGCAGAACATACTGGACATAATTCTACCACATGCATATCTGTGATGAAAGGCGGAAATGCTAGAAGATACGTTTCTAACTAATAAGCAGAGAAAATCACTGAACCCAGTGCAGACAAATACATGCCCAGTGCCCGACAGTGGGAATTTCTCTCCCAGCTGGGTTGGACAAACATCAACACAGTGAAATGCCTAGGGAGGTGAAAATTGCTATCAGGTCCTGATCTCGTATGCCCTCGAAATACACAGAGTTTGTCTATTTAGGACACATTAATCTTGTGTTCTCCTAAAACATATTTTTAAATTAGAATGCTTCCGCTTACCTCCTGATTCCTACTAAGGGTTTTTGAGCCCATTTATCTCCAGGATGTGCGCACGGTCCTTTGTCTCATGAAAACATATTCCTATCCGTATATCCTCATGTTTTTAGGGTCCACTTGGACATACCAGGAATCAAAGCAACGAAAATACGTCAATGTAGTGGAGCAAATAGGATTAAGCATGTTGAATGCCAAATGTCTGGAAACAGAGGAATTCTGTCAGGAGATAATCCCCCCTATGGATTTAACACAGTCCACTCTCAAAGAACTGTATTTGTCTCTCAGAAGGTGACACAGTCAGAGGAATTTCTCAAGTGAAAGTCCATAATCACGGTTAATTAGCGATCTAAACAGAATAGAAAATTTATAATCCAGTTTTTTAACACTTTTAATCAAGGGTCCAAACAGCGCTATAGTCAGTTCCACAGGAGAGCATCCAACTCCATGCGTCCTACAAAACCCTATCACCCTTTCTCTGCAGGACTGCCACCCGTACACGTTTACCAGTCTGGTGTCGGTCCTTACCTTGAGAACTTCCCTGGGCGGCTGGGTCGCAGCGGGCCGGCTGGGGGGTGGCGTGACACGGACGTCTGGGGGGGTGTGTTGGGTGCCGCGGTGCGGGAGGTTCCTGGTCCTCCTCTCTCGGTCTTCCCTCTGCTCCTGCCCCCGGTGAGGGGCAAACGCCGGCTGCAGTCGGAGCTGGACCCGTGACGTCATGGCCGGCGGTCGGTGTGAACTCTGGAGGCGCTTGGGGAGGCCGCGCAGGTCCGGGGGATCACTGAAGACCCCAGCCCACCCAAGGGCAAGGAGAAGAGGGAGGAGTTGAACAGACACAGTCCAGACTAAATAACATACTCGTGTGCACGCAGACACACACACAGGCATTTTTCTGAGCCATCCTGAGTCAATGAGCAATATGAGGTATTGTAGTAGAGTACAATATGATGATTGAGTGAGAGGGAAGCCAGAGATTCTTCGACTGAGAGTATGTTATTGTTCTGTTCTGATGAGGGTGAGGGATACACATATATTTCAGGGAGGTTATAAGACATTAGGTCTTTTGTATACATGTGTTCCTGCACGTTTAGACCATTGGAAGTGGTGTTAACATTGCTTTCTACATCCATTTGTAGCTTACATGATAAAAAAAAAATCCATTAATGTGTCTCTTTAAGTCATGATTTCACTGTCATACATTAACTAACATACACTATTGAAGGGAAGGAACGGGACCATGGAATTATTAGTTTCTATCTGACTTTGTCAAAACAGAGTTAGTCACATAAACCTATATAACATCTGTTATTGTTTTAAAAGAAAATGATTTTTGAGTGTGTCATTTCTAAAACAAAAGGCCCCATCTCCATTTAACTCAATGGATGCTAAAACTTCAAAGCTCAATATCTCAGAAGAACTATCCTGAAGTCAGATAGACCCTTATAATTCTAAGATCACGAAATCCCAAGCTGAATTCAGACATGAAATCAATTCTAATTCTGTATTAGCCCACCATCAGTGGCCAAATAAGTTTGGTAAGAATCTTAGGCCTAAATTTAGATTATGCCCTCCTACACGTAATGCCAGCTCAGAGTATGATTTGGGGGTAAGCTGCTGTGGATTACCAACAAGTGGTCTGTTGTGACGTCTGAGGCGGGCCTGTGCCCTCTGGAAAACACGATGCACCTAATCAAGTCTCAGAGCTTTACTCATGTGCAATAATACAATGAGCAATAACTCATTGCTCTCCTTACCATTACTCTCCAGTCCACTCTCAACTGACCCCGTCAAATCTACGGCATATTTCAGAGGACAGAGCCTCCCCATCCCAAACCTAAATGGATCTGGCAGTGCATAAACTGTCAGGATGAGGCATTCCCTGGGTAAATGATCCTTTTGATAAAACCACCTCAAAGCCTCTCAGCCTGTACAGCTGTGTGATAATCGCACTAATTAGGCCGACATGTCAAATCCAGCCTTGGTCTGCAGCTATCGCTTAAACATCACCAGTGGCCGTGCTTCAGAACCAGCAGAGACGCTCCATGATCTTATTCTTCGCCCTAAAATATCTAGTTGTCCTAATTATTCACATAAACCAGCATAAACCTTTCTTCCATCTCTTGTTGCTGAGTAAACCCCTTTAAATTAGAGCCTGTACATTCCCAGAGCCAGTGGTCAAAGTATGTTTTATTGACACAAAGTGACAAATAAGGAAATGCAAGAGATATTAGGTTATTTAAAGTGGTGATGTACCATCTTTTGTTTATTTATTTTTTGTTATTTTGGTGACATCTTTAGTGCTAAGCATTCAAATCTGTGGTGTTTCTGCACTGCACTTCTGTCAATCAATCAGTACTGTGTCCAGTACTATGGAAGAGGATTAGGGCTACATGTGAGTTTGAGTTCTGAGTTTAAAGTCAGAATTCTGACTTCAAATTCAGAACTCAAATACATGTTTCACATGTGGCCCTAATCCTCTTCCATACAGTACTATGACGTATTTTTCCTTGGATTTTCTGTTGATGCAGTTTGAGTTTCTGTAGGTGGCGCTCTTTTCTTTGTCTGTTCAGCCATGGTGGCTATCACTGCTCATGCTAACTACCCAGTTCTTCTTCTGTTTATTCCAAACAAACTGGAAATATAAAGCACATCACTTCCTGTGCACCAGATGATATTTGCCTTGAAAGACCTACCAGACAAAGAACAGCAAATTCAAAAGCTTTCATGAGCTGGCTATAGGTTGAATCACATTGAATCATATTGTGTTATAGAAATTGGAGATAGAGTAGCAGAACATAAATGTATTTATATGAAAATGATTATTAATTGTGTGTGGTTGTTTATTACTTGTGCTAGGTTTTGCGCGTCATGTGGAAATAGTGATTGATTTTAGCTTTGAAATGTGTTTTCATCAAAACATTTTGGTATGTCAGCAGACATTTGCCACTGTCTCCATAGCCAGGAACAAGACAGAGGAAGTTGCCCTGACATGATAATGACAAGAGAAAATGTAACTGAGAGTGTCCAGGATGACTTTATTGGGGTCAACGTACATTCATGAGTGTAGAGGCTCCAGTATGTACATTGGTAAACCATCACAGATTGGCATTAGATTAATTCATTTCCAGCTTTAATTTCCAGATTTTAAAATACGTCTGACCTGGGATGAAACCATATTATTGAGAATGTATTTTAAAATGTCAACATTTTTATTTCCATCAATGGGAAAATTATCCATTTTGATCAATTGTTTTATTATTTTTCATGTATGTTTTTTGCTGGACAATGAATATATGTAAAATCTCCAACTGGGTCGTATTTGCCTAAAGGAAAACGTAGAAAAAGGAAAAGTGGTGAGGCATGTCCAGCTGACCGTGCAGCATTGGTCAAGGCTATGATCCATGGAGGGCAGTAAGGCCAAACTTTAAACCTTAAATTTCAGAGGCAGAGACTTGTACTAATAGTTAGTGCATGTCATACTAAGTAGGTCACACCGGAGCAAATGCCTTTCAAAAGAATGTGTGGATAATTTATTGGTTAATGCAAAATATCCAGAAGTATTGAGAAAAAATAACTCTTACCATCTCATCGACACTGTAAATCAGCAAAAGCTCATTTCACTTTTCACTCTGCAACTTGAATTTCAAAAATGAATTAAAGGATTTTGTTTGGGTCTGAATTTCAAAAATGAAAATGAATGAAATGATCCAATTCATACAAAGCAATGCACTGACTCCAGTGTTACTTGTTATTTCACATAATGTGTTTTTTAATTTGCATGATCATCAAATACTGAGTGTATCAAAAGTAGGTATACATTTTTATATAAATTGAATTAAATGAATTTTATAAAATGAATTAAATTAAATTAAATTAATTAATGAAAAACAAAGCTGTATAATTTGAGTCATTTAGTAACATATTTAGTAATTTAAACAAAATAAGTAAACAATTGTCCATAAATAATAGGTGTACCTGGCAACAGGAAAAATAGATACTAATACATTGACTTAAAAATATACATAAAAATGTATACCTACTTTTGAAACACCCTATATTTTTGACGCAAATTGGCTGAAAACAAACAAAAATCAGCAGAGGAGTCAAATTCTATCAATACCCATAGCAGTTAGCTTGGTCTTCACATCTGTTTCTCTGCATTATGAAATATATCAGTCACTTGAAATTATCTATCTGGACTAAATGTTGTCATTTTAATGTATGACCAATGAGCAGACTAACAAACTGCACTACACAACCCGTGACTCAGCAAAGCACAGTTGACTGTTGACAGTTGACTGTTATGCTCCTTGTGCTTCCTCGGAACACGCAGGATGCATTTATCGCATCCGAGTGACAACCCTTGACCAAGCAGCAGCACTGTCACCCAAGAGTAACATTACCATATTCACCTCTCTACAAGGCTGCTGCGTGTTTAAATGCTGTGTTCTGAATGAGTCCATACAGTGTGTAAACCTCTGCTACAGCAACATAAGCCCTAATAACTTTTGCCAGCAGAAGGAAGCTTGACCTTGCTGTCTCCGAGCACAGTTCTACCGAGTTCACTGTTGATTCTGTTAAAACCGCAATAACCCAATTATCTACAGTCGGCATTTAACAGAGGCCGTCGTAATTGATTACTGTACGTGTGTGGCTCAGACACACAGCTGATGTGTTGCAATCGTTAGGTTGCGGTAATGACAAGCTCAAGCAGATCACACTTATCAAGTCCCTAATAAATACCCACCAATTAAACATGGGAAAAGGCATATGGGAACAAGGGGAAGGCATAGTGGCCTTAATCGCACTCAAGAAAGCATACATATTCTACAAAACAAAAAAGAAAGCATTACATTACCAGAGGATAAAGAGGGTTCTTACCTTTTTATTTTCATGTCAGACAGAGATACCAGGGTGTGCACTTCACTATTGCTGTGGTTTGAGGAATTAGCTCCTTTTTAAAGCACTTTAGGATGGCAGGACTTCCTGTGTGACACAATAATGTCTCACTTTCCAGTTGACACAATCCCAGATGAAACTGTCTTGAAATGTCTTGAATGCTGCACTGCTAAAGATGAGTGCTTTACATTTACAGTTGTTTGCACTGAACATGCTGCAGTGTCTGTTTGCAGCAGCACCATGTAAGATCTGGTTGTAGTTGTAGTGGGGAGTTTTTTAAAGTCAGCCAAGGACAGGCCTGGATGCATTATGTTTACATTCAGTTTAGCAGTGGGAGCAGTTATCTAGCACCGGGGGCCTGCTGAACTACATGAACTGAAGAGAAACAGTGGATTATTTATCTATGAGATGTTAATAAAGTCTAGACACTATCTCCTTGTCTCCATGTCCATGGCTGTGTCCAATTGGGTTTTGGGGAAAAGTGTGAGCTGGTCCACACAAAAAAAAAACAGACAAGCTGCTTTCTATTCATTAGTTGCTTTGAGGTGCATTTTAGGAGAGTGGCTCAAAACACCAAACAGGAAAAAGCAGTGCAATCAAGTTGAAAATTAGTGTTTGCATGGGAAATGAAGGTAGGCCTAATTGCAGGTGTGATTTAAAATGCCACTCAGTCTCACTCAAACAAGCCTGATAATCTTGAATTTTGATGATTGAAATCCATTTGGTGTTTTGACATACTTATCTTTCTCACTTGGTGTGTTTTTATGAATTAAAAATGTGATTTATAATACCAGGATTCTTCTTCTTTATTGCATTTTCTTCCAGCAGATTTTTAAGGCTCAGAGTGTGTGTCTGTACCGTTGTGCTGCTTGTTTGGGTTTTTTTTTTCCTTTTGAAACCACATTTAGAATTCATGATTTAAATAAGTAGAATTGTATTATTATCAAGACCATTTAGATGATCTTCTCTCATTGAAGTGACTTCACAGCACATTGGGTTCAATGAGGAGCTGCAAGCAGACAAACTCACTCCCTGTTCTGAGCTTGCAGGGGTTTGATCTCAGATTTTGCTTTGCTGCAGTGTCACTTTTTACTCTTTCCAGTCCATGTTTACTGAACCATCTGAAAACCAAATCAAACACATACGAATTTCAATCTCTTTCTGTGTCTTTTTCCTCTGATATACAAATAAATTAAAACCCACCCTAAAAAAGAATGTATTATTCTAAAAATCTTGGACAGCTAAAGTGTGCATAATAAATGTAATGAATTAATTTGAGTGTCTTTTGAGCTTTTGCACACAGCTTCATTTCATAGTGGTGATGCCAGTTCTCAACCACAAAACAAACCACAAAATTTAATTGGGCAATGTTACAGTGTCCACAAGGCCAGTTTCCTATTCACTGTCAATAGACAGTCTTGTCTCCACTGTTTCAAGTTTTAAGAAAGACTTCATGTTTATATATGTACACTGAATGAGATCGGAGTTATAAGAATGACATATGTGAATTCAGTTTAGACTTGGAATTTTAGCTTTAATAAATATATTTCAGTTAATTAATCTTTCATTAAGAGCATAGTTTTTTTTCTTTCATGTTAGATATTAAGCGGGTAGTCAGCATCATAAAACTATCCAAGATCCTGTAATAGAATAGTGCCCTCTCTGGGAGATGTACAAACATACAAAATACAAATAAAAACTAACCAGAGACTTCATGATGTTTCAAATATACTGTTCGTATTTTTCTCTCAAAAGTACTCATCAAGGAATGTTTCAACTTCCTTAAACTTGGTGGCCTCTACTTTTTAAGCTCAAAAGCGCTCCTACTTTATAGAATGTGGTAATCATATCTGAAATGTGTCTATTTATTATATCATTCATATATAGCAAATTCTGTCAGGGTGAGATGCTGTTGCTGTTACTGTCCAGCTAGTTCACTGGCTGCATTAAAAGAGTACATACAGGTGTACAATAACATGGAACATATTGATAAATATGACTAACATCTAACCTCAGTTTTCCTTTAGAAGCTTAAAGTTTCCACGGCTGTAAATGTAGCACGGCGAGCAGCCACTGAAAAACAGGAAGCATGGGCTGTGATTCAACCATTTCCATGCTGAAACTGCCTCTAAAATTGGTGCTTTCTATTCCAGACGGTTTCTTCACCTTCCTCTAATTGCGTGAGATGAGATCGAGGACCACTGCTGAATACCTTCACAAAGCATTTCACAACACCGCCGCGGTGGAATACCTATTTTTGAACATAATCTTTCAACTTGTCAAGCCGTTTGGGAGGTCTGACCTCCTGCTAAACGAACTAATCTTCCTGTAAACAGTTAGGCTCGTCTTGTCTCAGTAGCTCCGTCATGTTCACCATCCGAATGATTTGATTCTTTACTGTGGAGTTACAATTGTGGATTCATTCTTCAATATTTCAAGTAATGAACTAAGACTCAATCTCTCACCAACAGTACAAAAAAAATCACCATTTAGCACATATTTGGCAGCGCAGACTGTCTGGTGTAAGACAGTTTGCTTGTCAGATCTGTTTTGCTTCATGTGAGACTCACTGGAAAGACAGTCCCCCCCCCCCTCCCCCCCCCCAAGTGTGCAAATTCATTTGGCTGGATGATGGGCAAGGATGCGACTTGTTACAAGGCCAGTTCTCTGCTCACAAAGAGACAATTCAAAGCAACATCTTGTGTTCTCTCCCCGGGATAATGAGTTATTCATAGGAGCTAATGCAGAACGGTACAGATAATGCCTCCCTTTCCGAATTAACTAATCCAGCGATGTGTGGTCAAAGAATGCACAGTACCACCCGCCGAGAGTTAAAAATAGGTTGGTTTCAGTGCCATGAGGGAGACACTCAGAGTCTCTCTTACGCCGTGTAGAAGTTGTCCCACCAGGGAGAATGTGCTGGATGCAGACAAGTGTATTGTCCATATTTGTGCAGCACAAACATTGCTTGAATCAAAGTAGAGTCTGTGAGGATACCTTATAGATTTCTCCTCACTGTTTAGTATGGATGAATATGATGACAATGGGACCAGATTTACTGCAATACTGCCACTGGCTGAAAACTCCCCAGCCGTTTTCTAATGACTCTATGACTTCAGAGGAAGCTCAGGTTTGAGTATAATTAAAAATATGTGACGTCAAGTCAAAGATGCCAGGGTTTTTTTGCTTGTCGTTGTTTTCCATGTTGTAGCCTCTCAATCTGCACAACTTTCTATGAGGGAAGAAAAAAAATGTTGTGGAGTGCTGTTTGTCTTCTGAATGAGCATGAACTTGTTTATGGCATAGCAGTAGTATTTTGACACAGTCTTTATTCCTGGGGTTATATGGTTCATTTGTCACATGTCGCCACTCCTATAGACACACACACACACACACATACAGACAAACAGACACTACTAGATAAGAACAGATCTGGACAGCCGGACAGCACTTCAGGGCTTCCGCCTGACGAGGTCTAAAACAGCTGCAGCCTTGATGGAGAGCAGAGATAGCAGAAGAAAGGAACATAAATTTACATGCGTTCACACACAAACATAACCAAGATGACCCAGGGTAATACTATTCCTTTTTCTGACATACTCTATTCATTCCTCAAAGGCAGATCTTCTGTCTTCTTCCTCTGGTTGGGGTCAGCCAGATTGCGGCGCCTCGGGAGCCCACAGGGGTTAAGCATCTTGCTCAAGGATAACCCCAGCTCTTCAGTTGATGGACGACCTCCCTAACTACTAGGCCATCCCATCCTGCCACCCCGGGATGGGATATTTAATTGATCTGCGTAGGGAAATTCTCTTTTCTCTTGCCCCCCCTGCCACAGTCAAAGCACAGACTGCGCTACAGAGCAGCAGCCCTGGAGCTGAGAGGGATTGTTTGCTTAAGTGAGGATATACTGATAATAATCACATAATGACACAATAGTTTCATGTTCACTTTTATCAGGTGTTCAGCTGACTATGTTCTTCAATAAAATGATCAACAATCTACATGTGATTTTTCCAAGGTGAGTTTTTCCACTGGATGTTGCTGTAGTTGACAATGTTAGCCAGATGGCGCCAAAGTCAAGTGGGAAAGCAAATGATGGTCAAGCTCTGTGGGAGTTTTCTTTCAGCCTCTTTGGTGTCAGTTGACTTCATAACACAGAAGATAAACAGCAATTCTGCTTTTCATAATTAGAAATGATTTGAAGTAAATATTGCTGTTGTTTGTCTCCTATTGGGTTACAGAACTTAAACTCAAAAACTGTAAGCCTAGACTTTAGGTATTTGTTAATTAAAAGAATATTATTAAATACTGCCAAAAATAACAACAGGCTAAATGTTTTTTAATATTATTGGCAATAGCTGTTAGGTGTTGTGCTCATTTTGGCAGAAGCTCTCCATAATGTGGCTCATGGTTGCACAACGACTCTACAGCTCCACATGGTGGTACTGTAACATCTTGTAAAGGCAGATTCACTCACTAGTGACAAGTGACCTTAATGCTCTTGTAAGTGAAATAAAGTCAGCAAAGGTTGTGATATATTGCATGGAAATGTCAATTATTGTATAAAATATTATACTATATTATATTATACCAGTGGCAGTATACATGTTCCTAATAAAATACTTCTTTGAAACAGTGAGGTTCATGGACAGAGTAAATCCTGCTGTCATATGCAATGTTAAAAAAACATAAGTGCATAAAACTGAAAAGGCATGAGTCCAGAATGCCAAGTATTTTGTCAAGTATATTAGTGTCCATGTGGTTGATCTGTTTGTATGGGATGTGTGAGTCACATCTTTACTCAGCTTCCTGGTGTCGTATCTCCTCAGTTTTGTCCTGACACAAAACTTAGTTTTAAAGGTTTGGATTCTGTCACAGCGTGGTCACGTTTTGTTTTGGGGCATGCAGCCAAAGGGAAAGTCAAAGTCATGGGACTGGATCGGTTAGAAGGTACACATCCTAATAATAACCCACACCGGGTGCAAGCTGCCCTTCAAGTCCCACTGCTTGATAATGTAATTATTCCAAGGTAACATGAGGATCCCAGACACTTCAGGACAGGGACTCAGTGTCCTCTCAGCAGCTAAATGACAAAGAAAACAGCATGGAAGATAGGAGGTGACACACATCTACTTCGAGCCATGAACAACTGATTGTTTAATGCTTTTCTTTTCTATCATTTTCATATAGGTTTACATGGGGAAATACATTTAATGTACAAAACATGGTCATGTGAGGAAAGGGTACATGGTATCTGGTCATTCTACTTTGTGGCTCCTAATGTTTGCTTTATTCAATGTAAGGTTGCAAATTTTTGTTTCTTAATATAACGTTTTATATCTACCCCAAAAAGTAATTTTGGTAATTTTAAAACCCTCTCGTCAGAAGTATCTTGTTATAAATTACATAAAGGATTTTTTCAACCTGCCAAATTACAAAACACACAGAAGAATTAGTATTTGCCAATGGGCCTTATTAAATAGTTCAGGGCAAGGGCTGTTTTCAATCTGTCTGACAGTGTAAAAAGGAGTCAGGCACAATATACTGTATCTCAGAATAGACCAGGACTACTGAAGGCTATAATGGTTTCAGTGTCATGGTTATATGATGATGTGGGGTTATACAATCATAGATACAATCAACATATTTTATTGCTATCTTGTACAGTGTTACACAGATTATGATTACAAAAATTATAAGCATGAATATAGGTAAAGGACTGATTTTGGACTGATGATTCACACAATTACACATTGATTAAGTAGATGTCTAATGCACATGAGGGGTGGGAGGAATCAGAATATTGTTTTACATATCCCCCTACTCCAGCCCCCACTTTAAAAAAAAAAATTGTTACAACAAGAGGAGGGGGAGGGGGGTCACGCACTGTGAAGGACCTTCCGCCACTCAATCCATTCACCATGACCTGGAAAATACTAAAGAATCACCGAAATGACCAAGCCATCAAGGAGGATGAGGGCTGGTGGCATGAGGGCCGACCCGCTTCCAGGTCCCACAAAGGGATGAGCTGGGACGGAGGGGGTCAGTGAATAAATACCCATGAAGGACACCATGAACACGGCGCTCACTTAGTGCAACTTCATTGTCCTCCGCCCCTTTGTTAAGGCAGCGATTCAGGAACGCATGAAGTTTGCTTTTAATAGGAACTTCGCGAGCATGAAAGTTAACAAGAGTTAATGTCAGTCAGCGCATAAAAGAGGATGACATTACCAGTCAATCAAGGTCAACGCTGATGGTGGGGGGGGTGAGTTAATCTGGCCTGGGGGAGAGAGAGAGGGGGGGGGGGGGGGGGGGTATGCAACTAAGACTGAGAAGACAGGATGCACATTGACAATGGGCCAATGAGACGGGGACAGTGTGTCAGTCGGGGGCCGCTCTCAGGAGGTTCGACCTCTCCATGTTAACAGCTGTTCCATGAGCAGAACCTAATCCCCCTGTAGTTAAAATTCATAGTTTTCTCCCTCTGTGCAAACAACGGCTTCCTCGCTTAGGCTGTCTGCACCCTCTGCTCGTTTGTTTAAGATTGACTACAGTTATGTGTTGTTGACTTAATGAGACACTGGCTGCCTTTTGTCTTTTTGTGATTCATCAATTTACAAAATGAAAAAAACACATGGAGGGGCATCATGTGATGTCATTAAAATTATTTCCCTCATTAGGCCTGGAATATTTCTTGCCGTCAATATAGGCAATTTTTCCCTCCCGTCTTCTATATGTTTTGTTTGCATTATACAACACAATTCCCTAAGAATACTTACATGTTTTTATCCTACAGGAGAATGAATGGATATGCTGTCTCCGTATTACCATATTTACCATAATGTGTGTATATAGGAAGTGTCATGATGACAATAGCTAGTGGGCTAATCTCAATGGGAGCTGAGGCCAAGTAGAGATTTGAGGAGGGTGTGTGTGAGTGTGTGTGTGTGTGTGTGTGTGGGGGGGGGGGGGGTACTTGGTGCACACATGGCACTGGGGTGAGCCTAATCACGGGCTAGCAGAAATCCTCACAAATGGGGGATGGGGGCCGTCCCTGGGGTGACTCATTTAGGCTTTGAAGAAAGCATTTTGCTCCAGTAACACACCAGTCCTTTGCCTAGACACAAAGGATCATCTTTTGTGTTCTGCTTTCTCCTCTCCTCCATGCGTATGCAAGGCTGAGATAGCTGTGGGATTGTCACCTTTTAGCTGCCACTTGGTTCAACTAGCTCACAGTGAACTGGACAGTTTTATCCCTCCCATTTCCTCACGCCTGCAGTTTCTATGGATTAGCGGGTGTTTCCATTGTTCAGCTTGCCATGACTCCACAACAATGTGGCACTCCTTTCCTTCCCCTTACAGTGTAGTCACTGGAAAATCTGCAGTGTGTCCAAAATGTTACATAAAATGTAGCCCTACTGACAAACTTGTATAAGCCCATCTCTATAATGTATATTCTCTGATTCTCTCAAGCGGTTTCAGTCTCAGTTCAAAGTGTAACTTTTCACCAGAGAGGTGCCAGAGAACTGATGAACCTTTTGAGTTCATGATGAATGTGTAACACAGAGCGGCCTCAGCTTCCTTTCACAGGCCCAGCCAGCCGTGAAATCAGAGGTCTGGATGTGGCTGATATTGTGCCCTTATATCACCCTACACCATCTCACACAGTGAAATTAACAGCATGCTAATTCAGAGAGGGAAAACAGACGATATCTGATTAAACAAATAGAAAATGCTGGTGTGTATTTTGTCTGTACCAACTGCATGGCCGTATTTTCCCACTAGGGGCCTCAAGTCAGTTCTATTGGTGATCCAGACTTGGCCAACTGTACTACTTTCTCATAAATGGCTGAGTGACCATGCCTGATCCATAAAGTAAGTGGATAACCCCAAGGATGAAGAATTTTAATAAAGACAGATTACTATTATTGTTATTATTATTATTATTATTATTATTATTATTATTATTATTATTATTATGAGTAGTAGTCATAGTAGTAGTAGTACTATTCAATGATGAATTGATTATTGCAATAAATTAAACTTATTAAAATAAAACAAATATTAACTTTTTACTACTACTATTATAATTATTAGTACTATTATTACTGGTAGTAATAGTGGTAATGGTAGTAGCTGAAGTAGTACATCAATAGTAGTACATCAGTACAACAATAGTAACAATAGTAACAATATAACAACAACAGCAGCAGCAGCAGCAACAACAACAACAACAACGACGACGATGATAATAATAATAATAATAATAATAACAACAATAAGAATAACTATAATAATAAGAAGAAGAAGAATAAGAATAATAATAATAATATAGTTATTGTTGTTGTTGTTTCTGTTAGTTTTGTTATATTTTATCTTATTTGATATTATTTTATTTAGCACAAAACACTACACCCTGCCGGCAGTAGTGTGTGTGTGTGTGTGTGTGTGTGTGTGTGTGTGTGTGTGTGTGTGTGTGTGTGTGTGTGTGTGTGTGTACGCAGCAGAGAGCGCTCTCCATTGGCCAGCTGCTGCGTGCTCAGCTCGGGCAGGGGCAGAGGGAAATTCATCTGTCCCATGAATTGGTGGAAGGTAGCAGAGAGGAGGCGGGGTGTGTGAATAGATGGGACTGTGGTGTGAGACAAGGTTATTCTGCCGCCTCGGCAGCTTCCCTTCCCGGACTTCCAGCCCGATCTGTGAGCCCGGAGCTCAGCCTTCAATCTAACATCTCTCTTTCATGACTTTCGTCTTTAAAGGAGAGAAGTGGATTTATTTGATTAACCCGGTGCCGGCCGAGACCCTCTGCTCACAAACAATAAGTGGAGTTCAGCCCGATCACAACAAAAGGACTAAGGTGAGAATTGTTTGATTGTCATTCAAACGTAGCCTATATGGACGCACTTGACATGTATTTTAACATAAAACAATAAGGTTTAGTAATCACCTGCAGCGTATTATTTCCAGCTCCCTTTGCTATAGGGCGCATTTTCCCTGCCCTTTTGGACTTTGTTATCTTGCATTTAACTGTTGCATTATGTCTATTATCTTAACCGGCACACTTTGTGCTCATTTGGTACTTTTAAACACGACTGTGTTTTGAATGGTGAATAAAGAGTACTGTACAGACCTGCAAAATGAGAATGCCATTCAGCATCATTTATTTTATTTCTACTAATTAAACCAAGACATTGCTCATTACTCTCTCATATTCCCAAGCCTACCATAAGCCTACATGTATAGGCTTTTTAGAATCTCTCTTGAGACTGCTGAGTGATGTCAGCTGGTTGTTGAATTGTTGACATGTCAATATGAATGTTGTTGCTGGTGAGAAACATGTGCTCAAGTTGTTAATGATTATTTGCACAGTCCAAGTGCAATGAAATGAGCATGTCAACACTTCAAATAATATACTTGTGATGGATGTTTTTATGACACCCTCTACTTTTCAAAGATCACTCTTTCTTTCTTTTCTGGCCTTAGTCAGCTAGACAGCTCTACTCTGTGTGAATATCCTGTTTCCTGGGCTACACAAACAATGGGAGAGAGCAAGCATGTGATATCCTGCATGGGTCTTGTGTCACCCCCGACCATTAAAACTGGATTGTAGGTGGTACTAGCATGAAACAAAACAGAATGCAATGAATAGTTTCAGAGGGAGTTGCAAAGTCCTGGATGGAAAAATAAAAAACATATATTACACATAACAGTAATGTGATTTGACAAAGTGAGAAGTCTTCTGCTGTACCTTTTTCAGTGGCAAGTCATCCACTCATAAGGTCCATATGTCATGGCTCATTTGCAGCCGGTGGATGACACAGCGGGTCTGGCTTGAGGAAAGCCAGTGGCATTAAGTTTGTCACTGATATAGAACAAAAGCACAGGACTGGTTTGTAAAGGGGACAATATTGAATTTGGGCCTCATGAGAGCAACATGTGCTCTCTCTCTCTCTCTCTATCTCTCTCTCTATCTCTCTCTCACACACACACACACTCACACACACACACACACAGTACAGCCTCGTGGCCTCCAAAAGTACACAGACACACAAACTGCAAAGGCAGCGCGGCATTGTGTTGACTTTGGTCTAGGATGTTCAGTTGCTTTTAATGGGGTCAGCGCTTCCAATTCAATAAAGCTATTAACTGTCACAGAAGATTCCAACGCTGCGGCTCGGCCAGCGCAGATAGGAGTTATTTGCCAATCAGGGTACATTAACGTCCTCGTCCATACGCAGCAGTCTCTGAAAGGGTAAACAGGATTAGACACAGGACTCTCTCTGTCCAGGAAAGCAAACTGCGGAGCCTTGCAGAGGTGACGCCACATCCAGCCAGCCTGGGACTGTGAACGGTGCTAATGGCATTTTCCCACCTCTCCTCAAAGCCCCTGTTTTGTCTTTAAAATTGTTCATCAGCAGTTTTGGTGTTTTTCCCACACGTCTTCATGTTAACGTTCTTTATGTACGTTCGAACGAGAGGATTGGCAGTTATGTGATACTGTGGTCACGCAGGTTCATACCGTTCAATTCCTCTGCCAGAAACAAGTTTTCCTGCTAAACAGGTTCTGACAAGTGATTTCCTCACCACAGACAATACATCAAACTCTTGATTGAACACAAATACTTTTGCCAGGCGAGAATGGAAATGAAAATTAATAGCAATGATAGAAAATAGAAAAAAAAGAGTGTCTGCTGTAGGAAGTTCCAGTAAGTTAATTCAATGCATTCTACTTTTTGTAGCAGGTTGTAGTATCAGTTTACTTGCAGTTTTGCTTTAAAGTAATAATCCACAACAGTTTCATATTCATTTACTGTTCTAAACACCTGGTGCCTGGTAGCTTTTTCCCGGGAAAAATCCTCTGCTACACAGGAAGTGATGCTTTTTATGTTTCCTGCAGCAACAACAGTGGTTTTGTTTGGCATAATTAGAAGCAGAACTGGGTAGTTAGCGTGAGCAGTGATAGCCACCATGACTGAACAGACAAAGAAAAGAGCGACACCTACAGAAACTCCATCAACAGAAAATCCAAGGAAAAGGGCAAAGTCACAGTACTGGTCACACTGTTTGATTGACAGGTGATCTCTGGGAAGAGCAGTGCAGAGACACCTAACCTCCAAAGATGTCACCAGAAAAACACAGATATCGCGGATTACCACTGTAATATATGTAAACAGGCCCGCTACCCTTGCTGCTCGAGTTAATTGCTATGAGACCTAATGTACTGTAGGTTCGAGCATCAGAGCGTTTCTAGTCAATGTGTGTTTGTGGGTCAACAGTAATCTATAGGCTTAGCAGTGGAAATCAATTCAGATCCCCATCCAGAGGGGACATCTGAGGTAAGAAGTGGTGGTAAAGAATTAAGAAGAGGCCCAGTTTGATGGATGTGTCAGCGGTGTGTTTGTGGTGGAGGTTTAAGAGAATATAAGATTTAGTCCTATTTGTTCTGTTTGTTAGACAGCAGTATTTATGACCTCAGTGTTCCCAGTAACGCAACCGCTGCAGACATGGTTCACACCGTCAGTCGTGTCAACAGGAATCTGTTCCTCATTGGCGGTGAACCAACACAGAAGTGCACAGGCAATACATGTCTTTGCCCTTTTTCCTTGTTTCATGTCTGCTTTTGTCCCCACAGACAGGACATCCTGTGTAAAACAAACAGTCTGGGTCCCATTTTCACATGCAAAACACAGGCGACGTGGAACATCCCACAGTCGCTGTATGCTCAAAGATTTACGATTGCCATGCATGAGTTTTACGAAAAATAACACGAATACAAAGAGTTTTACTAGACAAAGATACTTTTTTCTTTTGTTTGCTTTCTGAGTGGCTGTGCTTTTTGTTTGATGTGGGTCTGGTTTGAATAATGACGTTTAGCGGCATATATACCTCCCGCTCAGTGTTGGCCTGTTTGTTTCCCTTCAGAATAATGCAGAAAACAGTCGCATCAAGCCCGGAGAGAGACTCTCAGCTGGTTGCCAGTTCCTCTGGGAGCCAGTTTCCATATCATTTAGATGAAAGAGACTGCATTAAGACAAGCTCCAATCTGTTTAAGGAGAGAGGCTTGGCAGTTTATGGACAAATTCCCCTCAAAATGCAATCCTTTCCGTATGAATTATTTAGAGGATGGACACGCGGATGGATTTATAGATTACCCATCTGTAGCAGTGGCCATTGACTGGGGCACTTCACAGTAAATGCCCTGTTTCCCAGGGGAATATTAGGGGAATATTGGTCACAATTCCAACAGTGCAGGGTACAAAAACCTGCAGAAACTGGACAATACATCAGCATTTACCCATCGTGAAGACAGCTGTTTATGGAAAAGATGGATAGAAAGCAATTAATTAATAATTAAATTATTATTTAGTAATTTATGTTTCATACTCGATCAGCAGTCTTCATCCCTGTTTTATGATACCTGGACGTTGTTAATATTTTAACCATAAGGATTATCTTCTTCGCTCTTTCAAATGACCTTGGATAATATTCAGCAAATTATGATGACACTATTGATAAATGGTTTGTGACAGAATCTTGACAACAGTGAAAATGAAAACCAGTGAAATCTTCACACACACATGCTTTGTAGTGGTAGGATGCTGGATTTCCAATTGGAAGCTTTTTTGTTTGTGACTTCCCTATTGGTTACAACAAACCCAGAAATGTACATGATTATGACAATAGGTAAAATAGATGAGATAGGAAGTTGAAGGTAAGTTCCTCGACCTTCTGTCATTGATACCGATGCCCCTTACCAGTAATGTTTATCTTCCCAGCAGTACCAAATATGTTCATGTTAGAGCTTCTTAAGTAGGGATGTTAGACTGACATAAATCTTTATGACATAAATTCAGAGTGTACCTCATAGTAAGTGGTGTTAAACTGATGGCTAAAAGTTACAGTATAGGAGGATAGGTTTTTTTTTTAAGGAAAAAAACAGATAAATGCATTTATGAAAACTGATTTTTGTTTATAATGGCTGACTGGAGGTCCTAGTTTACCCACCTTTTTATTTACCATGACAACACTGTTCATAAGACTCCCAACATCGCGGCCAAAATTAATTCAGGCGCTGCTGTGTGTTATGGCGCAGGTGAGAAGGTGAAAAGTGGATCTGGTTTGTGGGGCCCAGGGAGGGGGAGATGGCTCTATCTGCATCCAGCAGGATTGGCACGGCACTTCCAAGCCCGCCTCCTGGTGGGTTCATTACCGCGGGCAGCGCTGTTGTTGTGGAGGGAGACGTGAACCACGGGCCGTAATTCCCCATACAGATCTAACAGCAGCGGCAGCGTTGCACTCCGGAGCGGTGCATCCCTTCCTTTTGTTTACGCTGGTACTCCTCCTCCGTGTCTCTCAGACACGGGGTGGAATTGCTGTGAGGCTGAGAAAATGAAAATAACAACAAAGCAAAGCCCTTCCTACCACCTTTTCCATGTGGCTGGCTGCGGAGATGCTACTGTTGTAGTTGTTGAGGAGGGAAGAAGGGGGGGCGGTGAATCTCCCTGTAATTATGCTGCCTGTGTGCTTCTCTCTATCCATCCATCTCTCTCTCTCTCTCTTGTAATCACCCTCCATTTCTTGCTATTTTCCTGTCAAACACACACCGCAAAGGCACACACACACACACACACACACACACCAGGAGTGCTGTGAGGTGATTATTTAGAGGGGATGTTTGAAAGCCTGAATGATCATGACCAATAAGAGACTCCCTACACAAGGGGGGGAAAGGGTGGGGGCGGGGGGGGGGTTGAACTGAAAGGGCCCGAGCTGCTATTATTTCCCTCCCAGGCGCAAATATAGAGAGGTACATGGTGTCGAGTGTGGAGAGGGAAGCAGCCGTGCTCCCGGAGCAGACGAGCCCCGCAGCCTCGCATCCACAGTGATCAATACTGCTCGGCGGTTAAAAACCCCATGTGAGCGCTTCACACGTTTAGTGCCAGAGGGCTGCTGAACAGAGGCATGGTGAAGAGACGCACCAGAGACCTCTATGTGAATATGTGATATACCAGGAGTCTAAACAAACCCCCCCTTCCCCCGATCTCTCATCTCAAGCCTAAAGTGATTTCCTGGCTGTTTTTATTGAGTCGGAGCGCAAGATTATTATTCTCGCTTCGAGCCTTGGAGTGCAAATTTTGGTCGCTAATGCTGCTGGTAGATTTACTGTGCAGGTGTCAGTCGGGTGTTATGTGGCAGACAGTGGCGCGGTTATAGGTGCTCTCCCATTAGAGCTTAGCATTCATCATTAATGGAGTGTTATGTGAGCCCCTTCTTTTGCTGGGTTAATACTGGAGACCCCCATCCCCCACCAACACTTAAAGATACTCGCACACATGCACAGACACACACACAGACACAGACACAGACACACACACACACACACACACACACACAGAGTGGCACCCAGACACCACTCACCACCCCACTCAGATCCCCTGTAGTTTTAGAAAGCAGTCATCCAGCTGCAGTCACCTTCACCACTGCAGCCTAAGAGGAGGAAGAAGAGGTGGAGGAGGAGGAGGAGGGAAGTCATTATCACCTGCCCTGTGGACCAGAACCAAGCACCCTGCTGCTCCGATCTGAGATGTGTCACAGGGACAGAGGGCTATCGAAAAAGACCGCACCTTACCAATGAACAGAGAGCACAGCGATACAGAGGAAAAATGAAGCTGTCTGGCTTTGGTGATACAATGAGAAGGAAACTCTGTCTGACAAAACCCTCTAATTCAATAGAAAAGGGCTTTCTTTTGATCTGGAGGTCTTGTCTATGTTGCATTGTGCTGTTAAGAGGCTCGGCCTCTTCCTGTTGGATTAATACAAGGGATATCCTATGAGCATGACTGTAGGTATACCCTTTCACCTACTATACTCTATTGTAGCAGCGGCACACACGGCTCAAATAGCCGGACTGTTCACAGTAGCGGGGCCCCCTCGTGTCAGCATTTATAAAGACAATAAGTAAAGGTGTCCATCAGCAACATTAGTCCCTCACAGCTCCATCGCCACAGCCTGTTACCTCGTATGATGTTACCCTTTAGTCACAATCAATCAATGGCATCGGCTAGCAGGGCAAATGAATGATGTCAGTCAGGCCAGTGTTGAGTGCAGTCGGTGATAATGTGACCTGGACATGGGGAGAAAGCTGATATGGTGGCAGTGTGTGCAGGGTTCCTATAAGCAAGGTGGGTGTAGTATAAGCAGAGTTGTAACAGGTGTCAGCCACTCTGTGTGGGAAGGTAATACTCATTGTCCCCAGGGCAAGGCAATAGAAAATGGGGCTTACCGTGAGGAAAATTAATGGCCTTGTTAGTATTGGAGAAATGACTTGCTTGAACACCTGAGGATTTGACTTCCAGCCCGATGCTGCTCAGATATGTCTATTTGACAGATTGGAGGTTTAGTTCTACAAACCCGAGCTGCTCTGGAGGAATCATTTCATACATCAGACCGGTGTAACGCGTCATAAAAAGAAGCCGACCATTTCCACACCCGCTCTGGGGGGAAAACAAATGCATTTCCTTATACTTCGTAGGCGCTAAATCGCTAAGACTGGAGTCTGTCTAGCCTCAACTCACCAGAGCCTCAACTCAACAGCATTTTGCATAAAGAGATTGGTGAAGAATTTGTGGGATTCCAGAGATCAGTCATTTTTCATCTTGGTGGCTATGTGAATTTGTATTGGATGAAAATGAAAACCATATGGAGCCACATGAAGAGAGTTTTGCCTGTTTTGCTGTATCGTGGGTGAGGTTGTGTAGCGTGGCACTGGATTACCACAGTCCCCACGATTTTTTTTAAACATCTGACTGACTGACTGAAATTACCAGTGTGCGTGGGTAAAATCTAATTACTGACATCCTTGGGCTTTATGCTTTACAGTCCATTTAGGTAACAATGCTCTGAATACTGACAGGGTAAAACTACTATAAGAGTGCCAACATTAGCAAGCAGCATTGGTAAATGGACAGCAGCCAACACTGTGAAATGAAGTGAAGCATTTCACTGACAGTAGATGTCAGGTATGGTAATTCAGCTGATAGTGCTAGTTGGAGATCCAGTCTGACAAGAGTAAATGTGTAGGGAGAAAATCTGGCTGCTTAGTAAAGTCACTGCACCAGTTCTCTGGCAGGAGACTGAAGGGACATGCTTAGAGATGGATTCATTTGAGCTTTTGAATAATGGAAACACTTAATGGCAGGCAGGGTTGTGAAATTAAATGACCTCATGCCATACTCTAAAGTTTCAATATGCAGACTAATCTGGCTGTATTGACGGCAACATTTAATATTGTGATCTACGGTGCTTATCGTTTGTTTACCCCCAAAAGAGGCAGGGATGTGATGCATGTCTAAAATACCTGTATGTGCCAGGCTGGTGTATTGGTTGAGTTGAACCTCAAGGGGCAGAGCCAAAGAACCACAAGCCACAATGAAAAGATTGAGCAGCGCACATTTAACAACTGAAATTTGCAGATTGTCTCTTCTGTGGTAGCCTACTTGATGCACACACACAACAACAGCTGGCTTTGAGGAGCACAAATCTAAAGACCATAGACCATATAAAAAGACTGAGAATAAGCAGATGCAGTTCTCTCACGAGAATTAATTTTTCTGCAATATGTTCGTACCAAAACAAACATGGAGCCCATACATGCTTGCAACAATTGTGGTTTGTGCTGCGAGTTGCATGGAAAAAGAAGAAACTCTGGTAAAAAATATAAATATATATACTGTATATATAATAATATGTAATATATTAAAAAATCGGAACAAATTTTTTTCATTCATTCATGACCGTAGAAGATCAGCAGGATAGCCAACTAGCTTACCTATGAGGCTAGCATGGCTAGTTTGAACCTGGAAGGTAAGCTAGGCTAACTAGCTAACTAGGCTTCATAATATTAGTTTCCTCCTCTCTTACCTCTTGCCTTTTTACTGCATGCCATGGGTTTCAGTTAAATGTAAAACTGTGGTTCTTTGGCTCCGCCCACTGAGGCTTAATTTAACCAATGAGACTATTTCTGCCTGCAGAGCAGCTCTGAAATGTTTGCATGACTAAGACTCCAATCTGTGTCTATTTGTTCACATTTGGTACCTTTGGCAATAAAATACTGAATAACTTTGAGATATGTTTTCCATCCACTGTATAGCAGATGCATGGTTCAAACCAGGGAGGAGAGATTTCATTTCTGTACTCTTGCGGGACAGAAATGTGTAAACAGTCAAAGTATTGAATTAGAAGTTCTAGCTGTAGTAAAGCAGGAACAGATGCTGCACTCTGAGTCCCTTTGCTCTCTGATACACAGTTATAAATCCCCATTTGACTCCCTGTGAACTCACCTTCCTTCAGATCATTGCACCTCTTGAAATTGCTCTGACAGAGCTGGAACCTGAGAGAGCTTTCAGCCCGCCGGGAGAGACTTTGTATTTCCTACAGTGGGACAAAAATAGAGGTTTTCTGCCATATTGGTGGCTTAATACTGACAGGGCAGTGGCAAGTAATCCTCTGAGACCGCTCTCTGTGTCTGCAAGTGCTGTCTACTTGTGCCACAGGTTCTGCAATGTGTCTTTGCAGCAGAGTGACTGGTAAAGTGCAGTTTTCAACATACTTCTGGATCCGACGGGATTCCTTGTGTGTTTCGTCTGCCCAGATAAAGCCATGTAACTGATCTGATTATGTAGTTTAGTAAATTGGATTGACAGCGATAAGCCAGAGTGTCTCATTACATCATACAACAGTGGCTATCAAACACCAAAATTCCTCTAATTGGTGATCTTATCTCCAAAATGGATTCAGACACTTCAGCATGTCTGAGTAAATGACACGGTTTAACTGAAGGGAACTGTAACCCTTCTAGGGGTTTTTAGTATTCATGACTCTACATACAGTATGTATGTACAGACACAGTTACTGGTATTGGATAAAATCAGGTTAAACTAGTGTATTGGTGTCAAAGAATTCCCTCAGTGCTAAAATCAAGAGGGAGAGAAATCAAAACAAAGTTAATTGATTTCTGCTGTTTTTCACAGATACGATGTTAAAACTCTCTGGTGAAGCAAAATGGATCATGTTTTTTTTCCAATGCGCCCACACTAGTGGTCTAATTCTACTTTGATCCGTGAAAGTAATGGAGCCGATTGCTGTTTGGTATTATGATATTGGCTGATGCTTAAAGTTTAGTATCAGGTTCAATTTCCGCAGTGAAAAAATGGCATGTGAGCTTGTGTACTGGGCAGTTTGACATGAACAGTGACCTTTTTTTTCTGGCTCCCCGCACACCCTCCCATGGGCACCGTTCAAATAATAGATGGAAATTGGGCACATGATGGTGGTAATTCGTTTATGTTTGTCCAGGGTTGTAATTCATCTGAATTTACAGAGCAAGGACAATGTAATTTCCCAACATCGCTCCGAATGGAAAGGGCACACACTTGTTTGTCAAGGGACGTGCGTGGCACAGAATGTGCTAATGCCTCTCCACACGGCTCTGCTCACAAGAGAGGAAGCGCATGCGAAGGTGCTCTGAAGCACATGTGAACTCTTGACGGTTTGTTGTCCAGATGATTCACAGAATTCATAAAAGATGAATGAAAACGGGAAACATGCTGACGCTCTGTAAACATCTGATGCTTGGCTCCTCGTTGGTACATCTGCAACCCACTTCTTTCACACATTTATCACTTGTTTCAGCCAAATAACCAGTACATGACAAGTCTTAGACACATCGTCAGAAACCGTACATGTTGAAATCATGCTCTGATTTTTTTTTTCTCTCTCTCCCTGTGATAATTTCAATCCCCTCATCCGCCTCGAGGCTCATTACAGCCCCTCTCTGGTGTCCCCTCCCCTCCCCTCCCCCCTCCCCTGCTTCATCTCTATTGCCTTCTCTTTGTCTCTGTCTGGACGCCTGTGGAGATGTTAAGAGAGAGGCCATTCATATCCTCCATCTTCTCGAGCATGATATTGAAAACCAGTGACTTGGGCTCTTTATGCTCTCCCCTCTAAGAATTGCCTCGGCCAAATCCGGGCACCCATAATCCCCTGGGGGCAAAATTTTGACAGCGTGCGGCTGCTGGCTGACACCGCGGCCTCTGTCCCCGTCATGCCTCCCCCCCACCCCCCCTTCCACATCCCCCTCTGACCTCCTTGTCTTCATAGCATCTGGGTTATACACACACATGGTTTTGTCACGGCCCGCGGGCTCCCATGTGCAACCCCCCCCCCCCCCCCCCCCCCGAGCGCCGTCCCGTACAGCGAGAGGAGCTGGCTCCGAATCCCCGGCCCGAAAAACAAGACGAGCCAACGGGCCGATGGTGGCAGACTGAAGCCCCCGGGGCCGTCGCTTCACTCCTCCGCTCCTTTTCTCTCTCTCCGCCCCTCCCGCCGGGCCACACAAAGCCGGGACCTGACTGTACCGCCGAAACACACACAAAAAACCTTTTCTTTCTCCCCATTCATTCGCCAACTGGAGCTTTATCACGTGGCTTTTAATTGGGTGTAGTTGAGATGTCTGGTGGTCTTCAACAGATGCGGCGACAATTTCAGTCGAGATGTATAATGGGGAGCTCTCGCGCTACGGACACGGTTGTTAAATTTGTAGGCCTCGAGGATAGACATGGTTTCAAATCCGGAGCTGCTTTTCTGTTGATTTAATGCTGGCAGTGAAGGACGTGCCACCAGTCTGTGTAGCGGGACACTCAACAAAGCCAGATCATAGGGAATACGTGATATTTCATTTTTGTAGACACTCGTACACATGAGGCAGGCAGCGGCAAAGCCCGCGCGAAGGCAGCACACATACGCTATGCATGACCGGAGACGATTCACTTTCATGTTTTATGAGACGATATTTGAATCCATTCATGTATGATTTATGATGACAAATCACGCTCCTATTGAGTTTCATGATTCCTGACAGCCTCGTCCACCTGCTCCACTTCTAAGCAGAGGTGACAGCCAGGGAGCTGTAGCTGGATAAGGGAGGGCAAGGTGTGAGGCAAGGGCAGTAGAACTGGGAGAAGAGTGTGAGCGCTGGGCCATCCGGCGTGTGTGTGTGTGTGTGTGTGTGTGTGTGTACTGTACAGTATGTGTTCTGCTCGGCCTGTCAGCTGCAGTCTCTGTATGTGGCTTCGTCAGCTGTAGGCCGGTGTGGATGACAGCTGCTTCCCTGCCCTGCTCGGGCTCTGCTACGTTCAGTGGGAGGCCTTCCCCTTTTAGACAATTAATCTACCACTTACTGTACATGGTAATTGCCATCCCATTGAAATGAGCCTGGGACGGGGAGCCGTGATGATCTTGGCAGCGCGGCCGCCCCTGTCATGCCCCGCCTTGTATTCTCAACAGAGCCAGGCCTATTAATACTGAACTTCTGGGACTGAACAGAGGACGGGGCTAAATTGTAACAGGCAGCCAGTCCTTATTCTCATTTAACTTTCAGTCCCCAGCATTGCGAGTTAAATGAGAGCCTCACATTAGGAGGAAAGGCACGGCATTGGCGTATAGGTAATAGCGAGGCCCTCTGGCTAGGGCATAATTTACCACACAATTTCCAGCACTAAATGTATTTCCTCTTTTGGTCCCCAAGGGTGGCGTGGCGGTCGACTGGTATTTCCCCATCTGCTGGCTATAAAGGGGCATTGCAGCGTGAACTCTAAAACGGTGTCAGCCACCGTTGCTCTTGCACGACAATTGATTGTACTCCGCCTGAAGCGAAAGAAAGCACAAGAATACCTTGACAAGTGGGCTGCTGGAGTCGTGAAGAAAAAAAGGAGCCTTGAAATAAGCAGAGTCTTGTGCGCAGCATATGACTCGGGTAGTGAAATGTTTACTGGAGTGACATCGGGGGGGGGGGGGGGGGGGGGGGGGGGGCTGCCGGTGTGAGGTCATGCTGTTTACGGTCGTGGTGCCAGGCTGGAGACAGGGAGAGGAGGATTGATATATGACACTTACCCAGCCAATGGAAGATGCCTGTGAAAAAAAACAAAAAACATCACCTGAAGGAGCATTTCACCCCACAAAACAAGCTGACATATTTTATTCATATATCCCAAAATTGAAAACACAGCTCTTTTGGCTTGAGAGTTGGAAGTTTTTGAGTGTGGAATTGTCCATGTGACAAATGTGGGGGTTACTGTATGAAAAATACAGTTTTGAGGTTATTTGAGATTGATTCATATAGAGGATATAGAGGATTTATATACATGTATTTTTGAAATGCACCTTTAAAGGCAACAAGATAATAACAAGATGAAGTAATTTATTGGAATTGATGTGGGGGATTTTCCACCCTGGCTCTGGACAGCTGGAGTTGTGTCTTTTCAGTCGGACTACTGAGACATGGATAGACTGCTTACTTCTTTAAGAGTTAGTGCAGACAGGCAATTCTCACTTTGCCCCGGGACGCCCTCTCTCTCTCTCTGTCTCTCTGTCTCTCTCTGTCTCTCTCTCTGTCTCTCCCTCTGTGTGTCTCTCTCTCCCCACCTACATCTTCACCTCACCGAAACCCTATTATAGAGCATGGATATCAGCTGGGATTATCTGCTGCCTGCGGGCATTTTTGTGTTTGTGTCTGTGTGTGTGTGTGTGTGTGTACGTGTGTACATGTGCGTAACTCTCAATGGAGACGACGCCTGCATGCTCCAGTGTTGTGAAAACACTCTTAGTATTTTCTTACTCTGGAAGGAGTCGTCTGACTACGCTGCAAAAAGCATTTTAAAAATATCCATCTTAACAAGTCTTTTCATCTATTTTGGAGTCTTAAAAATTGTATTTTTCTTAAAAACAAGTGGGAAAAAAAAATCTGCCAATGGGGTCAAATTGTTTCACGAAAGCAACATTTTCTTGATCCTAGTGGAGTGAAAATCTGCCTTATTGTTTTAAGATGTCCTTGATTCTATGGAAAATTCCTGAAAGTGAAACTGCATTGGAAACAAGTGGAATTATCTCACTCATGTTGGCAGAATTTGTCACTTGTTTCAAGAAAAATAAGCTTTCAACAACTGAATATAAGACTAAATGACTTGTTAAGATGACTGTTTTTTTGAAGTGTACTGACCCAGTTTTGCAGCCTCTATTTTGACCACTTGAGGTGTCAATACTGGGAGAGGACAACACTACTTTCAATATGTATAACCCAATGTGGACACAAGCACGCTGCTCCCCTTTACAAGCTTGGTTTGATAAAGAGCGGCTTGTGTCCGCCACATGTGTGGCTGACGCGCCTGTTGTCGCTGGAGGCAGCTGTGGCCTCGCACATGTGCCTGTCCGTGTTTATCATGGTTAGTTAGATACACTCCCTCCATTCCCTCTATCGCTCTAAGAATAACTTCTCTGATTAATTCTGCCCTCCAGAAATAGATCCATCCAGTTCTTGCTATGCTTATAACATTGATACTATGTCATATCGTTGTGTTATGTAGCTATTATACAAATTGAATGTTTGGAAATGATGGCAGTTGTCATGTCTAGAATGAAGAATGAAGTAGTTCCTGTGGCTTGGTATTCAGTATAGTAACAGTGTCATTCATGTTTATTTTAATCATTTCCATACAGCCTCCAGTATATGTCAAGAAGCTAAATAGTGAAATGCATATAATATAAAAGAATAAACTGTGTCTCAGGAAACAGAACGCAGACCACAGAGGGCATTGGATTGATTTTCCACGGGTTGAATAGTGCAGATTAGTCTGCGCATGGATGAATGCGTAAGATTACATTCCTCATTGAGACTCGCTTATAATCCCATTGCCTATAGCCCCGGCATCACAGCTGCCACCGTTCAATACAGCCAGTTCAGTGCCTGCACGAGCGCGGTAATTGATATGTTCATTCAGCAACATGTGTGCCTCGGAGTGGATTTACACCTTACATGCATTGCTGCGCGCGTTAAAGCAACGAGGTGCGTGACTAATCTTGAAAGGTGTTAGGATTTTTTTTTTTATTGTTTGTTTATCCAGTTCAGTCAGTTGAGTGAGCATGCCTGATTTTTATTTTTTTTTTTTACAGGAAAGCTCTGTTACATTACAAACCATTACAACCCCAGTCCTCTACTGCTGCTCCACAGCTCCACTGGCCTCTTCAATAATAGCTGATGAGGCAGAGAAGAGCATCACTCATCCGCTTCCCCTGCCAGGTTTTTTGGGGGAATTTGAATTGGCAAACTCTCAGCCGCAGGTCTGCTTCTGTAACCTTTCGTCTGGCTACTTCTCCTGCGAGATTGCTGCAGATGCAGTATTTACAGCTCGTCTAGCCTCTCAGGTCATGCTCAGTGGGAACGCACCATGTTCTCGATGTGTTGACTGTGGACACTTAAGCATTCTTGGAAAACTGGGGTCACATAAACAAACAGCAGGATATTGTTTCCAGATGAACTGCAGCACATCGACCCTGGGAGCTGTTCCCCTCTTCTCTGTTCCTTTGTCTCGCCTTTCTCAGTATTCACGTAACACTTTGTTGATTTGTTGATTTGACTCAATAATGCGTTTGAAGTCAAGTGTTTGGGCTGTGAGCAATATTTTCTTATTAATTGCAGCTACACACAGGAAGAGGTAGAGGCCTGGTAGTGACTTTGTTCACACGAGTGTTTTTCCTCGCTTCCTCGCTTGTTTTTTTCCATAGTAAAACTGTCTCAGTTTTAGTTTTCAGTTCTACCATCCCTGCTGATCTAAATACCACCAATTATTTTTAGTTTTCCTGCAGAATGTGATGGGTGGGGATGTCTGGTGTCCTCAGGAAATTGCCCCCACCTTCCAGGCAAAATGACTGACATTCCCACGCCCATCTGGAGACAATGAAATTGAAATATATTATCATACTGTGATATAGCAATGAAATATTAGGTGATGTCATTCGCATAAGGCGCATGTTTTGATACAGCTTACTTCCATTGTGTGTGAGAGCTACAGAACCTGAATTCTACAAAGTTACCATGTGATCTTCACCTCACAGAAGAGGAAATCTCCTAACAAAACAAAACAAAGTAAACAGCCATAAGAAAAAAAAAAAATCCAAGGGTGGATGACCATTGTACTGTGAGTGACAGAGAAAAGTATTTATGAGGAGAGAGCAGGGGGGTCGAGTGGTCGGCCGGACTTTGTTTCAGTGTAGCCTGTGTTTGTATACAAGTGTGTTTATCTGGAGGGGAAGGCAGGGGCTCTCCGGCTCTGTCCTGCCCTCCCCTGCGCTCTATGAGGCAGTGTTTTGGACCGGGGCCCAGGACCAAGCCTGAGGCACGCCGCTCCACTCCAGCCTCTCCACAGCGCCGACTCTCACTGACATTACATCAGCTGAAAGACATAGTAGAGTTTGTGTGTGTGTGTGTGCTGTAGATGCTCCTCTAGGACTGTCGCTCTCTGACAGCAGAGCAGGGACAGCGGCCGATCCTCTTCTACTGGTTCTAAACCTGCGAGGCTTTGTCAGTTAGAAGGGGCTAAACTGGCCGCCAAGGAGAAAGTGCTGCCAGCCATGGCTGTGCGCATCGTATGTGGCGTGGAGGAGCTGGTGGCGTCGGGCAGCCAGTTTGTCTGGGGCCTGGCACACCAGACCTTGAGGAGGTGGTACAACCAGGGGCTGATGCCGTGCCGACGCTTCCTGCAGACCTGGCTCAGGATCGGGGAATGCTACCAGGTATGCTAACTGCTGGAGCTGGAGCTGACTGACTAATTGATTTCTGTGCAAATGAGGAAGAGGTTGTACATACTGGCAATGAGTGGCGGGTTTTATTGTTTGCTTTATTGACACATTATGTTGGTAATTACTCAGTGCCAGATGGGTTGTTTCATTTTTTATGCTTTATGTTATAATAGTTAACTAGTTATTTTATATCCCTTCCACTTTCCTCCAAACCCCAGGTAAAGTGATTCAGTGCTGAGTCTCTAGTGGCTCATTTGTATATGTGTTTGTTTGTGTGGATGTGAGGAGACACAGGCTGCTGCTCGGTGAGTCACAGAGCCTGTTTTTAACAAGGGTCTGTCTCATAGCACATATGGCAGTCATTAGAAAGCAGCATGACCAGCCATTTGATCTCTGGCTGAAGCGGAGAACTTTCAGAGTTGTGTGTTTGAAATGCTGCTCATTGTTGCTGGAACACCTGAATGCCGTCTGTGTGGGCAGCACACTAAACATCCTCTAATGCCTGGTTTGTGTTTGTGAACTCTGGGTTTCCTTGAAAGTGCAGGTTTCCCATTTTCACATCAAACCGGAATATTGTGATGTGAAAATGTCTTGTTACCGATTTGTGATTTTGTATTGGATGTCACTTATGGTTAGGGTTTGGTAGGTATACTTTAAAAAATGTATTCCAGTACAGTTACTAGTTACCTTGTTACCTCATCATCAAACTCACTGCTCTGATTACTTTCAGTTACTTTCAGACTGCTTTTCCATTTGTATGTACAAATGTACACATAGGAAAAAGTGTAAAATGACAAAGTTCAGGAAATGTATTTCAGGTTTGCAAACAAACACAATTTTTTTTTCTGTACCACATTATATAAGGATGTTGAACACCTGCCACTGTTTAAATGGCCTTCTGTGTTTCACGCTTTCACTGTGACTGTAATCAGAATACATTTTTCTCTGCAACGTATTGAAGTATAGTTACTTTTTTTTTGTATTTAGAGTATGTGACGCAGTTACAAGTATTCCGTGCTCATGGTTCCAAAGGGTTAAAGAGGTGGGAGGGGAGGGTGGAGGTTTTCAGACCTGGTCCGAGCTGCAGGGTGGGCCCTGCTAAGCCTGGGCAGGTCAGTGGCTGGGGGTCGTGTGAAGAGAGCACCATCGGGGCTCCCCGCCCATAATGGCAGGGCTTCAGGGGGATGACCTCCCTGTCACGGTCATGACACATCATCTGACCTTCCTTTTTTATCACGGGGAAACCTCCCTCCAAAGCACTGCTCCTCTCTTCAGCAGGACTGAGGCCACTGATCCTTTTCAGCCTTTAAAAAAAAACGTCTTTGAAAAGTTTTGCCAGTGCTGCTGTGGAGGAAAGTAATGCGATTGTGAATATTCCACATAAATGGATAAACTACGGTGTCTGTTTTTAAGCATTTCCTCAGTGTTTTATGAATCCTTTTGAAATGGACTTAGGGATTGGGAATCACACTGAACCATAAGTCATGGACAAGATTTTGAAGGTGAATCTGAAATTCGGTGGCTGTAGCCGGCTGGGAGCGTTAACTGAAGGCCTTTGTCCGTTTCTCGATGTTTTGATGTCACTGGCCTGCCACAATGCAGCATTGATAGATGTACCCCGATAAGGATTGTGCACTGGACAGCCACACCAATCCTCGAAAGGGTTACTATAGTGACTAATCCCTTCTTAGACAATGGAGCTTGTGTAATTAACAGCCACAATAATTCTCTCTATCAAGGAAAATCACATAGAATTCTGTTGTTTCGATGAGGTTCGCTCCAGCACTGTTATTTTATCGATTTTTAACCTGTGTATCGGTGATGAAGGTTCCGTATCCTTCTGAATCACTGAGATATGGGGCTTAACAAAATTCCAGCTCACATGCAACTCACATCATACTTGGACACAGTGAGTAGGTGTTGAAATACAGTATGTCAGAGAGAAAGTTAGCCTAATCGCGAGCTAGCGTGACTGCAAGGGAAACACTTTGTTCAGACGCACAGCTTTGCCCACAGAACAATAAATCTCAGTGAGGTTTTGGGGCGTTGGAAAAACAAAGCGGAGAGTCGCTTGTGTAAAAGTGAAATGACAGCTCTGTTGTGGCGGAGGGAACAATGTGTCCTGGTAGACGGAGGTTTAACGGCGGGGGCCAGAAGCCGCCTTCCCGCCCCGCGGTCATACTGGACGTCAACGTGACCCTCACTTTCCACCGCAGAGGCCAAGCTCAAGCAGTTGGATGCCACATGTTGTTCACTTAGTCACCGAAATAAATGTCGTCCTGGCCGCATTCCTGGGCTGCAGACAGCTTTTTTGGAGAGGCAACGCGAACACGCACACGGGCCAGGGAGGCTCTTCCCACATATTACTGGGAAGATGAATGAATCCCGAACAAAAAAATAATCTCTCTCGGAATAAGAATTAAAGCAGCAATAGCACTCATTTTTTTACAGCCTAGTCTAAAAATCATACTTTTAACATATTAACGATGCTGATTTAGTCTCTGATATTATGAATGATTCTAGGCCTATGGTTATCATTCATAGAGACTTTGACCTGGTCTGTGTTGTGAATTGTTGGACCATAACCAGTGATGTCATGGTAAATCAATAGGTCGGCGAACTGTGACCTCCAGTTGGTGGTCATCATAAGGCATCACAACCACCAATATCAACAAATGGTGATTATACATTCAGAAAAAAACAAATGTATTATTCATTTATTTATGATTAACTTATTTTTGTCCCTAAAGAGTCTATCCTTATAAAAAAAAAACATGTAAACTTGAAAATTACAACCCTGAATGCAGGAAAACTATTAGCATCATGATCCACAATGCTGCGTCAGTTATGCATTCCAAAAAAAATAGATTATATTTACAGTATGTTATCAAAATATATACAAAGGAATTAAAAAAATATTCCAAAAAAATCTGAATAAGAGCCCGGATGCTGGTGGTGACTGAATCTATGGACGGTGAAATTTCACTTGATTATATCATCCATCTCCACACAATACTTTGAATATGTGTTCTCTTCTCTGAACGACAGTTCTGCTGACTGCAGCAGAATGAATTCTTAAATACATTCATTTGAACAATGGAGGGGGAATGCAATTAAACTATTCAACGACTTCATTGTCTTTAGATGGTTTCCTTGCAGGAGAGGAGAAGCCTGGATGATGACATTTGAGTGATTTGCGCTGATGCAGAGGAAGGACATGTGGGTACAAAAGACAGGCAACAGTCTGTATGGGACCTGCATGGCAAAAGAAAATCAAAGTCTTCCTTATTTTGAAGTTTACTATGCCAAAATGTCCGCCGCACTCTGCACTTTGTATGCACAATAAACAAACTAAGGATTACAATCTTGTGACGACTTTAATCTCCTTCCCCATGCAGACTATTGCCTAGTGGCTCTGCTTACCTATTCCCCCACCACCAGGACAAACATAAAGGTGCAGTGAGCCGCTGTTCAGCTCGCAGCAGAGAGGCAGCCATTCGAGGCCAAGGTGGGGGAAGTAACAGAGAGTTGTCTTGCGTCTCGTGTCTCATGTCGGTTCTCTTCCTCCAGATGACAGAGGGCCGTCTCTGCCAGGTTCACCTGCTGGATGACCGGAAGCTGGAGCTGCTGGTTCAGGTACGGCACACTTCCACCTCACCCCCTTAGTCAGGACACTTTTGAGAATGATGGTGATGCACTGGAATTTTTGCAGGATTTGTTGTTGTGTGTAGGTAATTACAATCAAAGAGTCTTCATCAGAGTCAGAAGAATCAGAATCGGAATCCTTTTATTGGCCAAGTATATTTGCACATACAAGGAATTTAGCTTAGTGGTTGCTTGTGTACTTTGGTAAAAGAATAAAACACAATATAAACCAATAAAAACTGTAAAAAACAAAAACAAAAAAAACCAGTATATATATATAAAACAGTATATAAATATACCAACAACAAATAGAAACAGTAGAAGAAAAAGATCAGAATCAAATCTGTATTGTTTTCATTTATTTTATCTCCCTTACCTGTCAGTTATACATTTCGTTCTTATTGTATTGTTTTCATCTTTGTTAACTTTTGTTGTCATTTTAGTTTCCCTTGTCCAATTTTTTCTTTCACTGCTTTTCCATGAGTTTTTGTTTGCTTGTTTCATTCGTTAGCCTTTCAGTCAGATGTGTTGCAAGCCCCTTGGGTCTTAAACAAACAAATACGTGTTTTTCCTCTTCTTTCTGTGTTTTATCATTGTGTTTTCGCTGTTCCTAGCATGTCACTTTTGTCTTTTATCGCTGTGCAAATGAACTAAACCTGTTCAGATTATTGTCTTAATGCTACATTTGAACATTCAAATTTTTCCCGTTACTCTTTCCAGCCCAAGCTGCTGTCTCGTGATCTGTTAGATTTGGTGTCTTCACATTTTAACCTGAAGGAGAAAGAGTACTTTGGGTTGTGCTTCATCGATGACACGTAAGTACATTCCCAAACTACTGCCTAGTGTGCGTGTGTGTTTGTGTGTGTGTGTGTGTGTGCATTTGTCTATTTACTCTGGATTTAACTCATTTTATTTAATTTAACGAGGCGGCTTGATTAAGATCAAATTCTTATTGAGGGCAGAAGGCAAAATGCCTTTCAAGGGGAAGGGGAAGGGAATAGGGAGGGAAAAAATATGAAAGTCACATTCATACATATGATTCATGCTTTCATCCCTCCTCAGCGGTCAGAGTAACTGGCTGCAGTTGGATCGCAGGGTCCTTGATCATGACTTCTCCAAGAAGAGTGGCTCTCTGGAGCTCAGGTTCCTGGTGAGGTGAGTGTTCTTAGTGCAAGAGCTCGCCAAAAAGTGGAATACGAAGATGCTTTCCAGAGCATCAGCCAATATTGAGCCTTGCCTGTCATGATATTTTTTACATATGTGAGGCCAACTTTGAAGCTCAGTTTGACATTTCAGGTCAGTGTATTGAGAGCTGTGCAGTGGCTCCATGGCCTCCTTAGAAGTCACATAGTGTAGGGCTGGTCATAACCAGCAGGTGGTGCTGATTGAACATAGTTGGAGTTCTGCTATATGACCGCTGCAATAATATCACCATTGGACATGATCATGTTGAAGCACTGGCAAATTGCACTGACACTTCAAGTACAGTTGTGTGACCCAGAATCAACTCTTTGCAGGTTTTACATTGAGAGGATCACATTCTTGAAAGAGAACACAACAGTGGAGCTGTTCTTTCTGAACGCTAAATCTTCAGTGTTTAATGTAAGTGTATATTCTTTATTGCAAGTTTCTTTTGAAAATGTTGTTTTTGTTAAATATCTTCTCGTAATTTCATTAATGTGACCTCAAAAATGAGTAACTAAATTTGGCCTGCCCTTCAGTATCCAGATCACTGCACACAATGGTTTCATAAAATGAAGCCTATAATCCAATTATTGATCTGTCATCATTTTTGATGGGTAATCCCACAAATAGATTTATAAGCAACAGATTTCATCCAGCTGAGAGGCTAAGATGGGAGGAGGGAGTTGATGGGAAAATATTACCTTATCAATATATTGCAGACATGTTGTTGTTTATGAAACATTTGCAAAGGTGTAGCTATAATATTTTTATAATTAACCTACCGATTATTACACATTGCCCATTCATCACAAAGAGTTACTAGACAAATCTGCCCTTGAAATGCTGCCTTCACAGGTTGCACTTTGTAACATTATTTTGATTTACACTGATTGTTACATTTTATAGAAGCCACAGTTATTCAGAATTGCTCCTTGCCAGGGAAATCTTTTTTCTATCAAGACTGCACTTTACAACCTGCTCTTTATTACTTCTGTGATCCCTGTAGTCTGTTGCTGCCTTCATATGCTATTGGAAATATCGTTTTTACGAGTAGGAGCGCTCATGAACGACCTATCTGAGGTGCTGTGAAGTGATGTTTAGGGGGTGGAGACCATGGAAGCCATGTCAACAACTGATGATGCATTTTATTATTATAGTCTATTGCTTAGCATCCAACAGCTTTTGGCTAATACATGAATTGAAACATAAATTAGCCTAAGTTACATGTCTGATGTGCATTTTCTCATTCACATTATGCCACTGCAAGAAGTCGATATAAGCGGGTTTGTGAAGTTTTGATGACAAATTATAAGGACGCAGGGACTTTACCATATCTTTGAATTTGATAAATTCACGCCCCTGGTTACAGGATCTGTTTTATGCATTCATGTGAATTCACGAGTGCACGGACATCGCGGACACAGGAACTTACGAGGAACACATGAAGGCAGCATGCGATCCAATGTTGCAGTGCAGTGTTTTTTTCGCGGGGAGGGCAGACCGGTCACCATGGGAGACGGAGACTGTTGAACCTGCTTTCGGACCGTACCACTGCACTAAGGGGTGGTAGCCTGAAACAAAACGCGTATCCAGGCTTTTTTACTCACCCTTGTGGTTTTTGGTTGTTTTTCATAAATTCTCGCGGCCTTTGCATTTTTAAGAAACTGTGTTAAAAAGACTTCTCAGTCAGTTTCAAACACCGTATTTTCTCTGCGGCAGTGGTTCAGTCGGTAACGGTGGGACGAGGAGGTACGGGACTGAGAAGATTTGCACTCAAGTCAAGTCAAGTGTTTCGGACGGGCTGCACTTTGCTTATATTTTTTTCTTCCAACCCCATTAATTTTCGCCATTTCTACAACAGGAGTCCATCGAAGTGGAGAGTGAAAATGTTTTCAAGTTAGCCGCATTCGCATTGCAGGTAAGAGCAAGAGTTTGTCGCAAGCTTTTCATACTGAAATTTTGTGACTCCAGAAATGTGATTCAAAACGGTCGGTGCCTGTAACATTTGAAAACAGTTGTCTCTTGAGGATGGTTTAGTTGCAGCTATTGTTCAGGAATTGGCCACTCTTTCCTACTATAAAGAGAAGAAAGAGATTTTGCTATGAGGGAGATTTTATGCTAACTCGGTAAAGACAGTAAGATGCAGCCACTGTATTCATGTTTAATTGTGCAGGTTTGTGCATTGTGCAGGTAGCGCACTGTGTAACTTCAGTATCCATTTTCTTATTCTGCTTTTCTCATGGTAGCACTTTTTTCTATTTTTTTTTTAAGGAGGCCAAGGGAGAATACACCAGGTAAGGAGCTACTATCACTGTTAAATGCTATTAAAACTTAATGTGAATAAAAGCATCTCACATGTGAATAATATGGTCAGAGATATGTTTTAAAGTATGCCAAAGATGGCCACAATGTTTTTGTACATGAATATGACATTCATTCGAAATATATTTTGAGCGACCTTATACTTTCATTTGTAAATGTTGTCAACAGGAATATGCATGGGAAGAGAATGTAGAATGAATGTCAATCTCACATATGCACACATGCAATTTTTAGTAAATTTTTGATATTTTGAAACATATCTCTAAACCTATGTTGACGTTTTTGCAGTTTGGGTATATACAGACACGGATAAACTTTATAATCCTAGAATCTGCAGTTGATTGCAAACAATAAGCAGCCTATGAGGTGTTTGTTGCCATACTCTGACAAGGAAGTAGGCTTTGGTTTGCTAAGTTATTTGGTCAATGCTCAGTGTGTGAATGGTGGCTGTGTAGTCAGTTAATATTCAACCTCACTGGCTCAGATTTTTATTTTATGTTGGACTTCCCTCAGTTAATAATTGCCTTGGTGTTACTCTTGTGACATTGAACTGAACCCAAGCTGGCTTGTTGCCATCCACATACTCTAAACATTGCCTTTCCTTGGAAATCAACACACTTGTGTTTTGCTGTCAAACTGTTGCCTGTGAAAGCAGATGCAATGTTTAAATGCTGTAGTTTCCACCATGGGGGGATACTTTGTAAAAGGCTGTTCAATCTGACATGCATCACCTCTTACTAAATGTCACATTCCCTGGACATTGTGTACAGTTACACTGTTGGAAGATTCTGCACAAAACATCCATAATCACCTCACTGGTGGAGATAACGTTTGTGTAGAAGGTCTCGTTCTCACGAGGCTCGACCTGCTGATAAGGTTTGTTGTTTTTTGCCATCTGTAGGAATGAAGGGCATTGGCTGCGATCAGTAAACACTGGTCTGTCTGAGTGAGTGGCTGAGCAGGTTGTAGCAGCAGAACCTGTGTGTTTGTCCCAGCACGGCGCCCCTAAAGGCCTCTGTGCATTATCTGAATACAAAGCTTTGTGCTCCGTAAGGAATTGTATGTGCATGGTTTGAATGGTGACATATATATAATGCTGAAAATGCAGTTTGAGCCCTTGTCAAACCGCCGTCTTTGTTCTCTCTATCTATTTGTGTCCGTTAACCACCCTATTATTTACAAGCATGACTGAGCCTACGGTGATTATGTATTACAATTTGCCCACTGATGTTAAATGCACATTTCTGCCTGAGGATTTTGATTTAATACTGCTTCTCCCTGAAGTGTAGTCTGCTTGAGTTAGTCCCAACTTTTTCAGCTCATGTGGGTGTGGGGATGGGCTGTACTTTGTCCTGACTGTGAAAGCACAATAAAAGAGAACCTGCCAACAAGTCTGTTAGAATCAGTGTGGATGGGAATGTATCCAAGTGAAGCCTACTTTCTCTTTCTCTGCACAAATACCACTGTTTTCCCTGCTCATACCGATTCAAATAGCTAGATTTGAAGTTGCAATCGAGTTCATTTTTTTTAACACTGTAGACTTAGACCATCAGTTGGGGGTCATTGGACAAAAATGAGACAAAAATAAAGTTGCTTGCCTTTAATTTCTGACATATTTCACTTGGCTGTTGGTATTGGAGTCTAGTGTTTGGGAATTCTTTCAATACGATACTGTACTTGAGCATGGTATTGGCCCGATATCTGATACTATTATTGTATTGGTGCATCCCCAGGTGTTTTATGGTAATATGTCTCATTTCTGTCTGTGATGCCTTTCATTTCCACCTCTGTGAGAGAGGAGGGCCAGTAAATCCCCTCGTAAAGCATATCATATAAATGTGTCTCCTCTAGACAGTATCAGCAAAGGGCCCTGGAGCAGTGAGATTAGTTGTGGAGGAGTCAGGAAGACCTTCTCCTCCTACAACCAGCCTGCCTTAAGAGGGATGAGTCAGATCCGATGCCCAATGGTAGACGACTTGGCGTCTGGAGACCTCACCATAGTGATGCTATTACGGTGGTCTGGGCCAACCCCCTGCCAAGCACTGAATTAATCTACACCATCGGGATTGAATTTGTGCTTATGTCAGAATTACTTTTTGCTAAAACAAAAATACGTTGTGTTCCACCATTAAAGTAATAATCTGTGGCATTTTCATGTAAATAAATGTCTGTTCTGCTACTCTCTGTTGCCGATTGATACAAAACAATAGTGATTCAACCTCTACCCAGTGTAGGTGGTGCTCTTTCTTTTATCTGTACAGCCATAGTGGCTATCACTGCTCATGCTATTGCTGCTCAGTTCTTCTTCTATTTATTAAAAAAACAAAACACTGTTGTGGCTTCCGTAAACGTAGAACACACCACTTCCTCTGCGCCAGAGGATTTTTCCAGGGAAAGAGGGACCCTGTCAAGTCAAGCTAAGTCAAGTTTATTTATGTAGCCCTTCATGCAATACAGTACGCAACAAAATATAACACAAGGAAACAAAACAAAGCACAGGAAACAAAATAGCATGTTGGAAATAAGCCTATCTAACCTGCCTAGCCTAACCGGCACCACCACCTTAGACCCTCAGTGAAAACATGGAAGAAACCTTGGGCAGGCTAATTCAAATGGGATACCTCATAGGTGTTTAGAGCAGCAAATGTAAAAGCTTTCAGGAACTGGCTATAGGTTGAATCACTATTGTATGGTATCAATCGGCCACAGAGAGTAGTAAAATTGGCATTTATTTATATGAATGTTGCAGATTATTACTTTGATTTTGATTAATACAATGTCTTTTGTTTTCCAAGTGTACCACACATGAGCCAGTATTACACCCCGGACAGTTTTAGCCCTCAGTTCTATTTGCAGGTGTAGCCTGTAGTTAGTGGTTCATTCACAGCAACAGGCTCTCTCATTGTGCTTCCTCAACAGTCACCACGTCTCTGGCCCACTGGAATAGCTGACACATGAGTATTATCTCTCCCACACTGGGTAGGCTGCGCTGGGCTGGGCCGTACTGGGTGTAGGAATTGCCCCCACGCTGCAGGGAGATAACAGACATAGTAATGAATTCCAGATTGCTGACAGGGCAGTGTGGCTGCGGAGTAGATCACCCCGACAACGCCAGGCCCCAGCGCCCCATAAAATGTATGCCATCAAACTCCCAGTGAACTGCCATGGCAGCAAAACCCAGTCAACCTAGGAGAGGTAGCTATGGGGAGGGGTGATTCAAGTAGCGCTGCCTTTGGAGCGGTTCACCTTTGCTTTTGTTTAGTAAGCTGGTTCACATAACTGGATCATTATGGTTCTGCCCTACCATGTCAGCGGTTGTTAAATTCCATTAATCTTTCAGGATCTCAGAGGAAGAGTAAAGCTGATGTTCATAAAAGTCAAGTTGAGGTCAAATGGCTATCGGCCTAACAAGATCACATGTCTTTATTTTTATGTCGAGGTTATTTTTATACGCTCAGCTGGTATAATGGAAGTGGATCTAACCGTTTCAAGGACGTCCTAATAGTTTATATGACGTATGGTCTATGGTCCTGCAGGTTTGAGTCCTGTCTGAGAGGCCAGACCCTGTTTTGGAACAGCACTGGGACTCATACAGTACCTTTCAACACAGGCAGAGTCTGCCAAGTGGTGGTGAATGGCTTTTGTTCAGGACTCCAGTGGACTGGCCCGCCAAGCCGTAGCTCTCTTTGTCCCGCAGTAATTGTAGAGCAAGTGCTCCCCCCTACATGATGTTGGAGTGACTCATAGTTCACTATCATAGACCTTGACAGTGACATACACCACAGTTTGTCTGCACAGATAACACAGCCAATTGCTGTGTTTATTAGATCACTTTCAGCTTCTGCTTAACACTCTCATCAGTCGTCGTGGGCGAGAGCTACCTGTTGCATCATGGCATGATCATTGGCAAATCTATGTCTGTAAATCAACATAATATGGTTTATAAGATAACATTGAAGTACATCTGAGAACCTGCATGAAAGGTTTTGACATTCTTTTGAAATTTCTTTCAAATCCCCTTAAAAGGCACCCTATGACTTAAAAGGGCCCCCATGTGCTTCTATAAATGAACTCTGGCAAGACATGAGTGAGGATCAAGCCTAGTCTTGGCAAGCATCGGTGCTCTTATAGATAAGAAATGAAAAAAATATCCTGACAGTGCACCTTTTCCTTTGGTTTGTGAGCGTGAGTTACCGCTGTCATGTGTTAAGACATAGAAATTCAAACCACACTGTGAAAGCACAAACACATGGAGAGCGGCTCTCCACGCTATCTTAGCATTTCAGTTGAGATTCTTGTGTAAATATTTACCTTAACTTTTCATACGGTCCACATGCTGCTCTGTAGCGCTCGTGTTAAGGTCATAACAAGACACTTGAGATTTATGAACACAGAGATTCTCATGTATAGGAGAGCTAGTAATTAGTCAGTAATAACAGGTCTTTGATCAATCAACAGTGTAATTTTGGTGCCTTACTGTGTCCCTCCCAGCTCTATAGGAGAGATGAGTTCCTCTTTTCCTCAGTCAAAACAGCTGTAGAAAGGACTCTATTGTGAATGCATTATTTGTTCCTATATGAAATTTTCCTTTTATTCCCCCAGTGCTGAGACTGCCAGATCAGACCTGAAGCAGCTCCCAGTTCTGCCCACCCGAGTCCTGAGGGAGCACCCATCTCTGGCTTACTGGTAAGCTATCTGAGCTATTAGGGGCTCTGAAAACCACAAAATGCATGGGGGCGTAGGGGGTTAATCCCTGGGGTTTACACAGCCCCATAGATACTCACAGTTCAGCCAATACTACAACCCCCTCCTCCACCACGTACCCCTATACTCCAGCCGTCAAATGGCCTCAGCGGTCAGTAACACCTGGTTGCACAAAGCAATTATTTCCCCAGATGAGATGGGCGGTAAGGTGCACACAGCCCTGCCTGGGCACTAGGCAGACTGTTTTGTCTCTGATGGGGCGACTAATTAATGCCTGGGTTGTATTAATTACGTTTGCCCATTAGCCCTGAGAGAGCACAGGGAGGTGCTGACAGAGGCTCTGCCAGCCACCGACTGTCTAAAACGTTGCTGTCTGTCTCTTCAATTCACGCTGCTGTTTCTGCCCCTCTGCCAGCCCTTCTCCTTCTGGTCTAACGGTCGTCTGAGGCTGCTGCAGCCCACAATGATCAGCAGTTAGGTTCAGATCAATGCCCAAATTAAAAATACAGTCATTTGGTGCATGGGTGCACACATGTATGTGTCTGTCCCCCTCTCTGTCTCTCTTTCTGTCTCTCTGGCTCTTAAGCCACAGTGAGTCTGCAATCTCACCACCCTGTTAAAGCTGATGATTACAGTGGGAGCTTGATTGGATGCATTTGCAGAAGAGGGAGATGAGAGCCATCGGCAGGCCAGTAGGCCAGACTGAATTTTCTGCATGACCAGGCAGAATGTGTGTCAGAGAAATGGGCCTCTCACAATCCCTCTGTGGTTGGGATGTGTAACACTTGATGGATTATTCATTAAATGTTTTATCTTTCCATTGCAGTGAGGACAGAGTGATCGAGCATTACAAGAAACTGAAGGCACTGAGCAGAGGACAAGCCATTGTGCAGTAAGTTATGGAATCAAATGCCTTTCTGGGGTAAAATGAGTTGAGTTTGGCAAGTGAACTTCTGCGTCCCGAGTGCATGACTCCCTCTAATTCCACAGTTCCCTTTCTCCAACACCCACAACCGCCCTTCCTCTTCAGCTTCTTCTGTCTGCCCTGTTGTGGTTGTTTAAGGAGGTGGCTGTCACCATGCCAGAATGTGTCATTAATTAGGGGAGGTGCTCTTAGAGTAGGCAGCCAGCCAGCCATGGGAGGGTGACAGTCCTCCACTGAGTTTTCCTCTGCACTGTAACTCAGAGAAACCCTGGGTCATTTACACTTGGATGATTTGTGCCCTTGAGTTGATCAATGGACTCCCCCTCCCTCTGTCACGGCCCTGAAACAAATCGATCGGCTTGCCACTGTGGCTTCTCAATGACTATAGCTTAAATCCCACTCTGTCTGCTGTAGAACAACCACCAGTTGACAATGATGAAGTGTAAGTGGCTGAGTTGCTGTTAACCTGTTCCACTCTCTCTGAAGGTATCTGGCCCTAGTGGAGTCCCTGCCGACATATGGAGTCCATTATTACCCAGTGAAGGTAAAAACGCCCTGCGTCATACAGTAGCTTAACCTTTGAACATGCTTCTGTCAGCATGCTGTCTTCACTTCCTTGTCTACATATAATCTAATTCATTCAACCTATATTCACTTCATTTTATAACATTTTCCCAGATGCAACAAACTTGAGGCCTTTTCCTATTTGAAGTTTGTGCTACAGCTAAAGCAGGAACACCTGTATCTCTGCCACAGGAAACATTTATACTCTGTGCTACTTCAGTTCAGATACGAGAAAACACAAATGGGCTTAATACAAAATCTCACCTTAAATTAGAATACACAAGAATCAAGGGAAGAATCCAGTTAAGCAGTGCAACACAACATGTTTAGTTTAGCAAAACTGAAGCGATCCCTCCTCCATTCCTTGCTCTTAGCCACATGTACTGACTTTTCCTACCTAAACTCATTAAATCAGTGTGTCTGACGAGATCAAACAGTGGTGTTAAAATGACTCAGTCAGGCTTGCAGAGTTTTTAAGGCTCTCTTAATGTATTTGATCTCTTCTTGTGTTGCTATTGCTGCAAGCCTAATGGGGTAATTGCTTTGGTAACAGGCCTTTCTTTTCAAACTCCTAACCAATAAAGCTGCCTCTAATGAGTGGTGTGGTGTGTGTGCTTTCATGCAGGACAAGCAGGGAATACCGTGGTGGCTGGGAGTCAGTTACAAAGGCATTGGCCAGTACGATTTACAGGACAAGCTGAAACCAAGAAAGGTAGGTCAATCTCGTTCTCTAGCTACTGTATTGTGACTTTGTTTCTATTAGAAGAGTTTTATTACAAAACACAATTTTCCACCACTTGAGACACATTTTCTTACTATGTGATTTAATTAAAACTCTACATGCAGGACGTTATTAGCTGTCATATTACATTTGTTTACAAAATAATGCTTTGTGAATGTTTTGTTTTTACAAAATGGATATATACTGTATGTAATGCTTTGAAATTGGACCCTTCATTTGCCAGTCACATACCCTCTATTCATCACCCACCTCTTCTTAGCTGGTTAATGATCCACCAAACTGTCAATAGTTGTAATAAAAAGCGTGTTTCCCAAGCCAGAGTTAGGAGAAAGTTAAAGGAAGATAGAGGGAGAAAAGTTTGGGTATCAGTATGGGTGGTGTGCATTCAAGGTTACAGTTGTAAGAGCAAATTATAACCAATACTGGGATAGCAACAGTGGAATGAATTGTCATAGGGATTATAAAACAGCTGGTCAGACAAAGTGTGGAGGCGGAAATACACAAATAACAACTTGTGTCTGTGATTACCCTCCCCTTTGTTTGAGAGATATTATTTAGTAACAACCCAGACACACATTCCTCCCCAGCCTCTTTCATTACCGTCCTCATAGCTGTTGTATATGGTAGAAGCCTGTTGACTTAGCAGGGTGTGCTGTTACATTGAATACCGAGGCATTAATAGGCATGGCCACAGTGCCTCTCTCTCTCTCCCCAGGCCTCCCAGTGGAAGGTGTAATTATGGTGCTCTGTGGGGAGCAGCAGGCCTCTGGGGCTGGGGTTGGCACTCTGCCAGCCTAGGCCGGGTGGGTGGGTGGGCGGGTGCGTAGTTGGATTTGGGGGACAGGGAAGGGGTTGTTGGGGTGTTGGGGGGTTCATCAGGCAAAAACTCCACTCTGCCTTCTCCAACTCCTCCACACAAGGAGGGGGCACCCACGCTAAAACCCCACAACAGTTCCCCTCCGGGGGGGAAATGGTGGCTTTTTTAATTAGCTTTTTTTGTTTCTCTTGCTGTTTGAGAGTACACAACTCCTTTACTTGTTCCTAGAAGGGGGACCTCTGTCATCTGGCGAATATTGATAGTGCTTCCTGTCTTGGCTGGTAGTCTTTGTATTCAGCCCAGTCCACCCCCCCTTGCCCCCTATCCAGCCCCTCTCTCAGCATGCAGCACTCATTATGCGAAGCTGCCTGTCATTGTGTGTGTGTGTCTCTTGGAGGGCACACAATTGATCAAGCAATAAAACACAATCACCTTGGTAGGGGGGCTGGAGAGAGGCTTTGGGGCTGGGTTGAGGGGCGGCGTTGGAGGGAGGTCTGCAGTTGTGCAGGGATGCATTTTGACCCATCAGGATAGAAGGGTTTTTGTTTTAGTTTTTTTTTGTCCAAATTTTTCTCCAAAATGTGCTTGTCCTGGAGTTCAGTGACATTCACTGAAAGCAGCTCTAATAGCTTAACCTCTCATTATTTTCTCTGCATGCATGTCAGTTTCATCACTCCTTAATGAATGGGCTGAAACTCAAAAGCCCGCTCTCCCTGCTGTGTTTAAGAGAAGGTGGCACTTTTAGTAATCTGAATACCCTGTCATTTTCATTATGTGTCCATGCAATGTATGTGGGCACAGTCTATATAGGTAAAAGGCATAGATGATGTATACCAGAGATTTGGAGGAGAACGAGAGGAAAGAGGAGATACCAAAAGAAGTACAGTTTTATCTAGGAAGTTCAATACACACTGTTAAATATGAGGAATACAACTAGAGCACCACAGCAACAGTACCTAGACTAGAGAAGTGTGTTTCTAAGACGGCATGCCAAGACTTTATTCTTGCTTGAATTAAACCATGAGACTTTTCTGTCTCTCTCTCTCTCCTCCCTGTCACCCTTGCACTCTCTCCCAGCGGGTAACGGGACACTCTTTACGACCACATGCTGGTCCACATATATGATGAGCCAGCAGACCCAAAATAAATCTTCAGTTTACTATGGATGACATACTTTCAGCTTTTGGGTAATAGTGTCATGACATAAAATATCTGTTCTCTCCACGGAGAAGTGAGATTCTTCTTAAATATTCCAAAATGTCACTGAAATGAAAACTCAACAGATCTACTCCCCACTAACTTGCTTTCATTTTGCGTGTACTCAGTCTATCATGAGTTTAAACAAGATAAGATTCCTGTGTCTTGTTTGTTGTCAAGTCTACATGGCTTACAGCAATGCATCATGTTTAGTGTGGAAATATACAGAGCTGTGACGTGGTATGAGGAGGGTGGGGCAGACCTGATCCTGTACAGGCGTGTGAGTCAGGGCCTTTGACACATATTTATCTATGTATGATTTTCTTAGACTCTCAGCCCTGGGGGTCCTTTGGTTATGGGTTGGGTCTGGATCTGAACATCCTGAGCCCATCTGAAACCACAGGCATTTCTGGCACACTTCCACCCACCTCTAATGAGAAGTCTGGTGAAAACAAGGGAGATGTAAATACTGAAAATAGGGAAATTCTGTACATTTACTTGAATCACATGTGTGACTGTTAAGCTGTGTTTGTGAGCACATTTGAAGAACGTGGTTACTTTTATTTCCCCTAGCTGCATGGGAATCATTTAATGACTCAGTTTTTCACATAGATCAAAAGTATATTAGCTCGCTGTTAGCTTGTGTGCAAAGGTTGAACAGTTTTTAAGAGTTTAAGGTGTGTCACATCCTTGACATATTTTGGCAGTGGCTTCATCAGCAGCCACAGGAGAGTTCACTAATAGTTTCATGCATGTGTTGGGCCACAAGTGTTGAGTTTCTGTAATAGGGTGAATGACCCAGTTAAAGTGTGCGTTACACGTTATCTGTCATTACAATGTAAATGATGCTAAGCGATAGTGACCAAGGGGTGTGAATTAGAGTGGGCTGTCCCTCCACAATGGGATGAGCTTGTGGGAATCATAGTGCCTGCTGATTCCCATTGTTCATTAATTACCATGCTCTTCGTTTCACTGGCAGACTGGCTATGTAATTGATTAGGACCGCAGTATCATCTGAAACAGCATGTGGAGCGCTCCGCCATGCCCAGTATCCCAAAGGAAATGTTTTTATAGGTTCACTAGAAACCATACATTATTGATCATAGTTTTACATTACATGAGCCTTTATTGGAAAATGTATGTCGTAACTGGGAGTACAAGACTTGTAAAATGCTACTATGCAGTGTTTTCATGAATCAGAAAGGATAAAATGACTATGACTCACAGAAGTATCACACTCATCAAATTACAAATGGCCAGAATCCATAAAAAATAGATGGTCTCATTCCTGACAAAAACTAAGGTCGCAGTATGTTATCTCTTATGTTGTAGCTATCCCTTAGTGTTTCATGCTGGTTGGTTAGTGTTAATACCACCTTTAGAAGGGCAGTGAGAGATTTTTCCTGGTCAGGTAGGGCTGTGCTGCATCGGCCTGACAGATACTGGCCTGTCTTCACATGGAGGCGAAGAGGGGCCTTGCCACAGGGGCCCCGCTATTAATGATTAGACCAAAGTAACAGATTCCTTACATGTTTGCCTTAGAGGAGCGGGGGGGGTGGATTGTACTCAATAAACAACATGGCTTTGTGTGGCATTGACACTACGAAAAGTGGAGGAGGATTACCCAGAAGGAAGCGGTGACCAAAACTTAAGCTATGTTCTGATTTGTTTTTCAAATCTGATATTTTAGCCCCACTGTCCACATTGTGTGTTCTAGCAGCGCAAATCTTTGCAGCCATATCTATGTTGGTTGTCACTGTAACAATGCAGGCGGACTTACGCAGAATAGTGATATGTTTTAATGTCGCCCTCTGAATGCAACAGGCAGCAGCAAGATAGCCATGTTTTCACCCGTTTTGATTCCGGCCTTAGGTTGGCAGTTTCTATGCCAAAAAATTGGATTTGCACTGTCTGTGTGAACATAGCTTTAGAGAACAGCAACGATGGCTGCGGTGAAAAAACAACAGAGACAGCTGAGGGAAATTGAGGTTTTAGAAGCTGTTTTACTCTATCTAGTGCTGAAAAAAGATGTAAGCAATGAACCAGAAGAGGCAACACAACCAGTCGTGATATTTTTGACCAATCACAGATGGTCACACAGTGGGGGCTGGTGTGCGAAAAATTTGACTAGTTTGGCCAGCAAGCCTGCGCACACTGCGTAGTCTGAAGCCCATGCAGCGCTTCGTTTTTCCGCAAACATGGCCTTTTATTTTGTACAAACCTGCTGAAATTCATTTCCACAGTGAGTATACGGCCACCTTTAATCGCTGATCTGCTGCTGAGGGAAGCAGACTAAACTAGAGGTTAAATGGTGTCTTCCAACAAGGGAAGACAGGACCTAGAATATGCTTGTGTGTGCAACCTGTTCATCTGGTTTGACCGAAAAGGAAGTGAGTCAGGTAGAGGGAAAAGAATCAGAGAGAGCATGGCATGGTGTGTGTGAGAGAGAATGAGAGAGAGAGAGAGAGAGAGAGAGAGAAAGAGAGAGAGAAAATGAGACAGAGTGAGAGAGAGAGAGTTAAAGAGAATAAATGAGATAGGAGAGGAGAGAGCGGTGCAGAGCAGTACAAAGCTGTGAAGGCAGCATGAGGTGTCTGTGATGTCAGAGGGAGGGGGGTTAAAGGGGTGTGGCCAGCTCAGCTGAAACTCTTGCAACACCTATCTGGCTTCCTGAGAGCAGACAAGAGAGAGTATTGTTCGAGGAAGCTCTAGCCCTGTGGGAAACTCAAAGCCAGAGGATTCAATACAAACCCAGAGAATTCACCAGGGATTTGATAAGCGCAAAAGAAACACTCCCCGGTAAGCCCCTCCATTTTGTCCACTATTTACCTGTCAGATTGTTTGAAGAAAGTCAGTGGGTTTTAATTTTTTTTTTCTTCAGTGTGTTTCTCCAGATTCTCTCTTCAGTGGGGTGTTTTGCCTGCTTGGTGTGGTCTAGACACAGGCACTCTGTCATTGTATGAGCCATAGTTTTGTAATGGAAGATATGTAGTGCAGTATAGTAGGTCTGTTAAATTAAAATCATGTTTGGGGAATAGGGCCAAAAATCCATTCTAATGTATAGAGATGTGTCAGCTTATTGTGATTTCTCACCCAAGGGAAGATGTATTACATCCCTTTGTAGTTCAGAGTAATTTAGAGTACAACCTTCTGGGCTGCTATCAGGTAAACGGTGGTTATGAATCTCCTCCTACATAAATCTCAGCCACACTATTGTGCAGTGTCTTTCTCACAAAATGAGAGCAGGGAAGGGTCACAGGCAAGCGGCTCCAAATCTCTCTTTAGTGAGCCCGGTGTCACTGAAGCAAATGTTTCATCCTGACTTGGAGAACTCCCTGCCCTGTTTTCAATGCTCTTCCTCCAGGGCAGAATGAAATGAAAAACCTGGCCCGGCAAGACTTTGCTCCCTGCAGTTGCAGCAGCGTTATAATTGCTCCTCTGTTAGCCTGACCTTACACTTGACTGGCTGGCCGACTGAGCCCCGTTCACAGCTTCAGCTGTTATGTTGTTGTTTCTGCTAATGTTGTAAGTTGACTAAGAGTTTTGGAAAGCTGTGCCAATAGGCTGGCTGCTGTGGCTGGAACAAAGCTAGGTGTTTAATGCCCCTCTCCCTGTTGCGTTGTCTTTTGGTAAGATGGATCGCCTCTGTTGCATAAGAACCTTCAAGCATTTCTGAGTAAATGGATGTGAATGTTTGTTTTACAGCAATGTCTATCAAACCACATTTCTATATACAGTAGATCCACACTCAAATCAATAGTCCTGTGTTGGCTTGTGTACTCAGTGGTGTGTCTTGTTCCTATTCTCTCTCTCTCTCTCTCTCTCTCTCTCTCTCTCTCTCTCTCTCTCTCTCTCTCTCTCTCTCTCTCTCTCTCTCTCTCTCTCTCTCTCTCTCTCTCTCTCTCTCTCTCTCTCTCTCTCTTTCTCTCTGCAGTTGTTTCAGTGGAAGCAGTTGGAGAATTTGTATTTCCGTGAGAAGAAATTTGCAGTCGAAGTGAACGACCCACACAGGTCAGAGAAGGCAAACCACTTAATTTATCTTAACTGATCTCAGTAGGTCTGCTCCTGTTCTTCAAGTGTTCCCATTTTAGCTACCGCTCTCTTGCTACAGATGTCCTTATCCTACACCTCGGACAACGTGAAGGGCATCTGCAGCCTCTGGCCCATTTAGGGCACTATGTTAATAGCCGTTACCTGTCTGTCAAACGAGTGCTTTCCTGCTATTAAAGGACCACTGTATTATTCTAAGGTTATTGCAGGACTTCCCTCTGCTCTTCACACAGGTTTAACATGGCACCACAAGCCAACAAAGCTGTAATTAAATCCCATTGATCCAAAGTGAGCTGCTGTCACTGCTCCGCTCCTCATGAATATGTTGTGTCACACCAAAGAGTTTATTTGGATTTAATAAGAATTGTTTTCTAATCTCATGGCTTCTTTGATGTAATAGCCTTGTGATAGTAATAGCCTTGTGGATGTGTTATCAAGGTATTTCATTTTTTGTATGCAGCCACTTAATTGCTCCTTGCAATAGCACAAATAATATGAGTGTGTCTCTATTTGTGTTCTGCAGGACAGTGACCAAGCGTACTTTCGGGCAGACTGGCCTGGTTATCCACACATGGTATGCCAGCCACTCTCTGATTAAAACCATCTGGGTGATGGCCATCAGTCAACATCAGTTCTACCTGGACAGGAAGCAGAGCAAAGTGAGTGTGTCTGCACCCTCCTCTCATCTCCACCTCCACTGACTCCCCAACCCCAACAACTGGGGCTAATACTGTTTCTTATGAAGGCTCATACAAAGAGACTCCCGCGCACTGTCTGTACTTGCAATTAAAATATTTTAGTGAAAAATAGCATCGTTTCAGTTCTGAGACCTTCGTCAGGCAAATGACGGCCTGACAAAGGTCTCAGAACTGAAACATCGCTATTTTTCAATAAAATGTTTTAATTGCAAGTATAGACAGTGTGCGGGAGTCTCTTTGTATGTTCTGTCGGCTTCCTGGTCCTCTCCCACACAAAGTTTTCTTATGATGGCTCACCAGACACAATCTCACTACTGTCTCTCTGCTCTGTCTATACTTACATTTGTCTATACTTACATAAGACACTTTTTTCTAATGCTCAAATGCAAAGCACAGCTTTGAGCGTTGCTAGTAAGAGAATAGCTCAAAGGGCGTAAGGAGCGTTACATCATTCTTGTTCCTATGCAACACAAAGTTTGACAACAACTTGTAATCTAATTAGAGTCAGCTAGCTAACCTGAGGTAACAAAGGGGATACCGTTGTTGTAAATAAAAACATACAACAGATAGTTAGCGATAATCGCTGAAATTGACATGCGCAGTGTAAGTTGAAACATGCTCATCTTTGAGTGCCCAGGGGAGTGCCCCAAAATGTGCCACATCCAAAATGCAAGATGAATAGTTTGTACGAGAGACATGCTTTTTGTGACCCAACCATTGAAAACAAATTGATAAAAAGGCGCAGAACGTTCAAAAAAGTGTCCTATGTAATCAGGGCCACAAGTCCTTCTCGTTTCTTAATCATGAAATTCGGGTGTCAAATCTTGTCCTCAGTGCCTTCAAGGTACGGGACGCACTTTTGATTCATGTGTTTGTATTTATGGCACATATTTGCTGAGCATCAGGGCTATTATACAGTACGAGTGGTGTGTGATGAGCATTTCATGGTGGGGATGGATGAGTGTGTGTGGGGCTGCAGTCAGATGAGGTTATTCAGCCTCTGTCTCTCTCAGAAGCAGATGGTGTGTCAGTGTTCATCCAGGAATAGAGCTCGCACTGATTGATGAGAGAGCACTGAGCTTGGAGTCCCGAGCATGCAAATGGAGCCGCCACTATCGCACTGCGCTATCATTAAGATGAAATACTGACATTGCCTTCTTCGTTCCTTTTTTCCCTCCTCCTCCTCCTCTCTGTTTCCTCATCCTTTCCCTCCATCTCCTCCCATTCAGTCAAAGATTTCCACAACCAGGAGTTCAGGAGACATCGCCATGGACCTCACAGAGATCGGTGCCCCACGGATCAGTAAACTGTCCAGCATTGAGGGCAAAGACCAACTCATCATGGCCAGCAACGGGAGCCTCATCTCAGCCGGTATGCAAAGAGTTAACAAACCAGCCCCTAATGGCTTCTGTTCTGTGCTACGTCTTGATGAGTGCTGATTTATTGCTGTAATTTGTAGTTAATCAGATGTGTGGCTATTACAGGTTCTGCTGACTCCGAAGTCAGTGAGGAGCAGAAGAAAGAAAAGATTGCTGAGCTGAAAAAGAAAGAGAAGGATCTTCAAGACACACTGACTCAGAAACTGGAAGAACTGAAGAAAATCTGCATGAGAGAAGCCGTGAGTGCCCCTGACTGACTTTCCATTGTTTTGAAATGAAATTTGAAGGCGTGCAAAATCTCAGTTGACTATTTGAAGAGTTTCGTTCCAAAATGAGATAGCCACCATTTTTAAAAAATGACACCCACTCTCCCATATTGGCTGCTGGCATGAAAGTTAGGCACATAATGGTTTAGTATAAATTTTTTGAGGACAGAAATATCAAATATTACTTGATGAATTTCAGGAAGCAACGCTTTTCCAAAATGGACATACAGCATTTTTGAATGAAACCCTTCATTTGTTCTTGTTTGCAGGAGCTTACAGGCAGGTTGCCTAAAGAGTATCCCTTGGCCACGGGTGAAAAGGCCCCACATGTACGACGGCGTATGGGAACAGCCTTCAAGCTGGACGACCTTTTCCCTTATGACAAGGTTAGTGTAGCTGTTACAGGGTGCTTGGCCTGATTTTAGTTGTTTATTTTATTGTGCTATATTTCTATGATATATAATTTTCAATAACAAAGGCCCAATATGTAATTATGTAATTGTAGCATGTCGCAACACTGTTCCCACACTACTGCATTTGTTTGCATAGAGTTATTGCATTGAAGATCATTTTTTACCTTTTTCAAATGAGGATTAAAATATGTGACAGTTGAGTTTTACATGTATTCTGAGGCTGGCAAAAGTTTGCTTATAATGCATAATGTTTGCATACATTAGAGTAAAACAGACTTTTTTTTATTTTATTGTATTTTTTTGTGGTTATGATTGGTTCTGAAAGTTTTCAAATTTGTGTTTTCTATCTGTAAGTCAATTACTTCAAGATATATTATTAGATATATAGATATATATATTCACATATTCTTGAGTTGGTCAAATAAATTCCAGATTCTGTTTTTTAACTTGGAAGTTGTTATGGTTTGCTGCCATTGCCAGGGTCAGTTCTTGCCTCAGGAAAATCCCCCGTTAACTGTATGTGTTGTGCATTTCTCTTCAGGACCCCCACCTGAGAAACCTGGAGAGCAGGTTTGCCCTGCAGCAGAAGATCGTGGAGGCAGCTATGAAGCTAGCCGGCGAGGGCGACCTCTGTAAGACGGTCAAAAAAAAGAGGAGAAACAACTGTCTGGATGCAATGAGGAAGCTGCAGGAGATTGAGGAGGAGATCAACGCCTATAGGATCAAGACAGGGAAGAAACCCACGCAAAGAGCCTCACTGATCATAGCAGGTACAAGGAGCCTTTTCAGCACACAAACAACTACAGAGAAAACATGATTTGAGCTACACTTAGCTTTCAGAGGAATCAATGCCTGTATTCCTGCAGCATCTTATCTGTGCTGGTCTGAAAGTCAAAGGGAAAACCTCAGGACATGAATTCTTATCAAGTGTAAATTGAGTAAATAGCCAGTGTCACTTGTGTCACACCAGTTTCTCTCCTCTGTTATCAGATGATGTCAACCCTTCAGAGCTCAGCTCTCTGTCTGACAGCCTCACGCTGGATGATGGTGAGTGCTGCAGAGTCTCAGGAGTACTCACGCTCCATGCATGTGTTTACTCCCTCCTCCCCATATCTGCATTACAGAATTAGTTTTAACTGAGCCATGGCTTTTTCCCACAGACGATGAGCTCAGTTCCCAGAGGCAGCGGTCGCGGTCAGTCCAGTACTCCCCCAGACCCCACCATGCAGACACTCTGGACATCCACTACCATCATGACAGACGGGCCTCTGCCAATGACCAGAACACAGACAGCAGGTAGGCAGTGGGCTCAGACACCCATGGAACATGTCAATACTTTTTAATTCCCAATGTGAATTCTGACTGTTGTTTTTTTGTTGGGGGAGGCCCAGAGCAAGTAACTAGTACAGACCTGTAGAGGAGAACCAGGGCTACATTCCTGCCAGTCACCTCCTCCCTCTTTCTCCTGCCTCCCCACAATCTCCCTCTTATCAGCCCAAACGCGCCGGCTTTAAAAATAGATGGGAACGAGCATGTTGCTGCCTGTTAAGGAGCAGACAACAATCCCAAGCCGAGGAGGGGGGGAGAAAAAGGGAAACAGGAAAGTTGCTCTGGAAACTTTGTTTAAATGGCAACTACGGCATGAATGTTTACAAAATTATATGGGTGATATGTTGCCCTGTGATGCAGGGATTTAAACTCATTTTAAACAGTCAGGGTTGCTGTAATGATATTTGTTTGCTGTTGCATGAAGAGAAAGATCAATGAGCTATGAAATGACATTCAGTCATTCAGGTGTAAGCAATGACTAGAATGCTGCATGCAAGGAAAACAGAGGCTTGTTATGTTTTTCTTTTCTGCATTTGCGAGAGCAGGCGAGGAGAGGGGAAGAGGGGAGTGGTGTTTATCTTGATGAAAGGCTCTACCCTGAAGAAGTGAACGCTCTGAAAGCATTGTTCTTATCTGTGTTCCAGATTAAATTATGGCCAAGTCCAGGAATCGCTCCACTACAATCACCGCAACGCCTTATCGAGCCACAGCAGCCCATACAAACCGGCCTCCCGTCAGCCACGTGACGCACGCAGCATGCCCCCCACCCCCCTCCTCACCCGCAACGCCTACAGCAGCACCCAGCTCAGGTACAGCCTCAGAGATTGACCCATCTGCATGTTTGTTTACACACACACACACACACACACTTGAACATCTGCCTCGTCACCAGCTCTGAGAGCCAATTAAACACCCATTGTGCTGTTCAAAACTCGACTGTGCTCTCTTACAAAGCTCTAGTTTGGGAAAACACACATTGCTGTTACTTTTCAACACAAGCTATGTTAATAACAAAGCATGTTGAGGCAACACATGATGTAATTAACATGTTTTGTTGAAAAGTAGGTGTGTTGTCCCAAACTAGTACACTACTACACACAGATTTGTTGAAATTAACACCAAATGTGTGTGTGTGTGTGTGTGTGTGTTTTGCTGATACATCTGAATTAAAACCCAACTATTCTATAAATAAGTGTTTTCATTTTGGTATTTAGTTTCTTATTTAATATATAACATGCCACTGATGGCAGTGACGGACTGATATAGTAATGGTGTTTTCCACTTACAGGTCAGAGGATGGCCCACAACATTTCCGCCAGCGGAGCGGGAGCCTGGAGTCCCAGTCTCAGTTCCTGACGGAGACCGAACCCCCTGCACCGGCCTTCCCCCTCTCCCCAGCTCGACGCAGCAACAGCACAGAAGTCCTTGACGACGGCTCTTCCTACACGAGCCAATCCAGCGTGGAGTACAGCGCCCCCGGTAACCACACCCACCGACGCAGAGCCCGTGGCCGCCACAGGAAGGACATGTACGCCAACACGGGTAGCATGCCCAACCTGGCCCAGCCGGACGCCCGCTGCTACGCCTACCAGCCTCGGGCCCGGCCCACCACGACGGCCTACTATGTGACGGGCTATCCCAGCTACACGGAACCGGAGCCTTACGCCAACGGAGTCTACATGTACGACAACGAGATGGAGGGACACTATAACGTCAACCCGTCCTACCACCCGACACCGACGGCCTATCACAGCCAGGATATGTACGGCCGCTACGGTAATGACGAGATGGACAGCATGTCGCAGAACCCGTACGCCACGCTGCGGCCACCCAGGAACCGTCCGGTGCCCCGAAGCAACGAGCAGGTGACCAAGAACATCCAGAAGGCTTTAGTGGCCGAACACTTGAGAGGCTGGTACCACCGCAACACTGGGCACAAGCAGGGAGCGTACGACTACGACTACGACAGAGGCTCCCAGCAGAGCTTAGGCTATCAGACCTTGCCTGCGCCCTACTGCCACAACAACAGGACCGTCTCCTACTCATCAGGTTAGCCTACTGCACTGTGTATTACAGTCAATTCTCTGCTGAATGCCTAACTGCTGGTGTTCCAGTTCATGCAGTTGACTTTGAAAGCCATAGTGTGGTATTTTGTACTACATCTGTTCAGAATGGAATATGCTAGTTTTACATACAAGTGGGTCAATTGTTAAGCCCTGAATCTTTTTTTTCTGCTTTTCGTTTTTTTCAGTATCCTCAGCCTCTACTGGGAACTGGCACGGCCACACGGGCGGTGGTATGGTAGAATACGACATGCCAATGCATGCGCCGCAGTCCTACTCTTACAATACAGCTCAATACAGCCACCCTGCCCACAACAGGTGAGAAAAAAAAAACTTGGCCTCAACTCAGCACCTTATCCAATTAGCCACTCCCTGATCCTCCTTATCCCCAGAGTTAAGCGCTAGTTTTTAATTACCTAGAATGAATGGTTGCAGAAAATATAAGCTGCTCTTTGGTTGTGTTATCCCTACACACAGCAATACTTTGGACTAATGTGTAGCCAATGTTATCTTTTCTATTGCTTTGCCCTTTAAGTTATGAAATGGATGTTTGTGGAGTCTGAGTCTGCTCTCCACCTACTTAACATGGCTGCCTGGTTCAGCATAGGGATTATAGGATCTGTGCAGCCAACACTCAGTTCTTCCACAGAGCTTAAGTGTGGTTCTCCTCTCCTCCTTAACTGTCCACCGGCCCCTGCTCTCTTATAGATACGGCGCCTCCCAGCTTTTTAAGGGCTCCTGGTACAGCCCTGATGGCCAGAGGCGCTGTGCCTTTTTCCCTGCTAGTTCTTCCTCCTCCGCTTCCTCCTCCACCTCCTCCCTGCTCTCCTCCTCCTTTCCCTCCTCTTCCTCCTCCCCTGGCTGTCGAGCCAGGCGGGTGGCCTCCGGCCCCGGGCAGCCGCAACCCTCCAGAGGGCACAGGCTCAGTAAGGTGTCCTTTGCTAAGGGTAGCCCGCCATAGTAAGTAAACGGCAATGGCCAGAGCCTGTGGGTTTGCTCTTGCCAGTTTGTCCGCAGCGTGACTTCATAGCCTGCTTGCTGATGTTTTGAAGTGAGCTCTGCACTTTGCGCTCTTTGTCTGATCGTTCCTCGTCATGTATGATCAGGTAACTGCATGGCTTGTTACAACTGTTGCACATCATGGCTGCCCTATTTCTCCTTCCAACTGCCATATTATCATCCAGCGGTCACATTTCTCTACAGTGTGCCTTTACCACTGAGATTATTTGTTTTCCTTTGCTGCCTGCCTTTTTCCTTGGCCCTTTTAGAGGCACCCCGCCCATGTGCTGCCATTCACCCTTGACCTTTGCCCCTCTCATGCACAGATGTCCCCCAGAGTTTGAGTGGCGGAGCTGTGATAGGATGGCGCACCCTGCAGGGCCATTAGAGAGGTGTGGTGCTGTTGCCTATGCTACTGACCAGAACAATTAACCCCCTCCTCCCCCCCAATAATCAAAGGCACAGCACAAAAGAAAGGGTGAGAGACCAAAACATGAAATTACCCCACATGGATACGATGGTGATGGTGATGTGTCCTTTTGTATGTCGCAGGGGTTGAAAGAAAGCTCAAAATCATTTAATTTCCAATTTTCTTTCCTTTCTGATTTTTGCTTAATTTCTCCGGGTGTCCTGTGGTGGTGGGAGAGCACTTCTGTGGCAGAGGGAAAATGTGACCCCTGAACATTTTAGTATATGAACGCTGTGTGCGTGTGTGTGTGTGTGCATCTGCTCTGTTCTGTTAGGTGAGAATGTTTTGACCCTGGGTCTACCCTCATCTGAGAGAGGTCAACTGCTCCTTAACATTTTTACCACAACTGTGATTAACATGAACCTGCCTGAAACACACGGAGCAGTACATGAATGTTTTTTACTTTCTCTATTGAGTTCAGCTCCTGACCTAGGGTCACAATATCTCAAGATGGAAGAGGCATTGTATTTGACAGCCCAGGGTTAATTCATTCTAACCTCTTGTTCAGTGAGTCAGCAGCTACATTCTGTTTGCCACCCGTCTAATGTGTTTGAATCCTGTGTGTTCATTACAGATCCTACATAGATGTCAACCAAATGGACTCACACATCAGCAGCCCAACGGACAGTAACTTGGATCCAGAGGAACAGATTTACTGGCACGAGAACTCAAAACCAGGAACAATAGTTTAGCTGCCAACCTGCCATCATAACGTGTGACATTTTCACTTTGAGAAGTTGTCATTGTGCCTTAGACTGCACTTACCTGTTTTTCTGGAAAGGGGGATCCAAAGAATCAAGGAACTACTTCTGTGGAATTCAGCCCGTCTTTGCATTTTGGGTTCTCTTCGACGCAGCTGCCAAACTGACCTGGATCCTCGTGTGAATCCTAAAGAAACCCCACAGGGCATCTACACGTGCCGGATTGCTAGATTGCGAGTGTGTGTGGTGATGGCACTTGTGTTGTGCACTGAACTTGTTCCAGGGAAGAGCTGCTGTGACTGTGTGATATAGCCAAAGGGAATGGGGACTCTCAGCTCCTAAACTTGCTCAGTGTTGCTCTGTACAGATACTGACTTTGCAAAGCCAAGGACTAGGACCGTCCCTAAAGTAGGATACTGAGCCGAACAAACGAGAATGACTCATCCTCTTCTGCCACATATACACATGTACGAACACTGTAACTATGAAGGATCTGTCGAGGATTCATAGGACGTCATTGAAATGAAGGATTGGACTCATTAAAAATGGGTCCAAAGATGGCTACCTGCTGAAACGTTCTCCAGTTGGCAGATCCAATTATGTCGTAGCATTGCTTGTAACTAATGCACTGCTTTGTGTACTATTGTTTGTCATTCAAATTTGCAGCAGTCATTTATTAAGTATTGGACTTTTCTCAGTCTCAGTAATTATAATACAGTTCAGCCAAATACTTTTGTGACACCATTTGAGTATTTCACCATCTTTGATATTACAGATTTTTTTAATACATTAAAGCCACATCTCATTGGTCATTGCAGAAAGACAGAAATTACAGTTTTTTTAAGCTTATTGTATCCATGCTGGAAACCATGGACTGGTGCTCCCAATTTCTCTCCAGAGAAGCTGTATGTACATGTTGGTATTGTAAATACATTGGTTTTGTCATTTTTTTTGGAGCCTTTTTATGTATTTGAAAAAGCATGTAATATATAGTACACAATTTTTGTTAAGCTGGTTCTTAGTAATTTGTATAATTGCATTTGTTTGAATTAAAAAAAAATCAGCATTTGAATAAATTTGTTGGTTTGTTGCTTATATTTGTTTTACGAGAGCCTTTGAAGCATCCAAGGGAAATTTAATCTACGGGAAAAATCCCATCCCACTGAGTTCAGGAAAAAACAGGATTTAAACCCAAATCCATTAAATTAGGTAATTAATTTAATGTCTGCTCAGCCAATTCAATTAGTGAAATGGGGTTTGAAGAAAGTACAATGATTTTCCCCACTTACAGGGCTTAGGAAAATGCTTGAATAGCTTCAAGTCCCATTTAAATTTGATGGCTCTGAAGAAAATGCTTTGTCACGTTGTCTAAGGATGGTGGTCTTGGTCAACTGAAATGCATAATTGCATTTTCCAAATATAAATGGTTTGTAAACAATTTATCTGGGGTGCATTCAAGGAAGCAGGATTATACAGTTAGCAAGATAACTGAAGAATTGGCTACATTTTGATGATTTTGTTTCGAGTCTGTAAATTAACTTGAATATTATGTTATGGAATGGCAATCAGTCATGATGAGAGCTACTTATGAACCAAAACTTAGATGTTCATGATGTTTTTAATTGTTCTGTCTAATCCTGCTTCTTGAAACACTCAGCTCTGTCATGTTGCTCTCTTTTCCCACCGCTGTGTTGTCAGGCTGGTTTTCTGTCTGCTTAAGCCATAAACCAACCCAACCAGTCTTTAAAACCTGACACACCCACTAGTGGCAATAACTTCTTCTTCTGTCCTCCCCGTGAATGACAAGCCAGTGTTTACAGCACTAAGCCCGCTCCGTAGGCGTCCATGTAGTTAGTCTGTTGCACACATGTATTGGGCCTCCGCTCCCCTGTAGATCAGCCTACGACCCTTCACCTCGTTTCCCTTCCCTCCCCAAGTGCATCCTACCACTTCATCCAGCACCGGGTGCCTCTTATAAAGGCCACAGTTCACCAGCTTTACTTGGCTAGTAGTGCTGCTCCGTGTTCTGCTTCTTGACTTGAGTGAGCTCAGGGGGGGTCTCGCAGGGTTCCAGCTCCTTGAGTTTACCCCAGGCAGAGAGAGAGAGACAGAGAGAGAGAGTGTTTTGTATCCAGCTGTCTCCCTCTGTCTCCCTGCCTCTTTGCTCTACACCAGCTGCAGCCAGACATCAGGGGAGGCTGTTCCAGCTGACACTCGGCAACATAAACAATGGGCTCCTATGTACTTTCCCTGCGTCTACACGCCACAAACAAAACCCCCCTGATGTCGAGAGCAGATAGGTGTCAAACATGAACAGCTAACCCCCCACCCCACCCCCTCGCAGCTCAACCTAGCTCAGGTTAAAGCAACAATAAATCATGTTAGTGGGCCACATAGCTTCCCTGGGATCAGCACATTCTACCTCTAGCCAGGGAGTAATGACTCTGACAAATTGTGAGGGGGGGGATTAGCGGGCCAGTCACATGCACTTGAGCCTTGTTCATGGGATAATATGGATAACCTTCCCTCAAGGAGCAAAAAAAAAAAAAAAAAGCAATGCAGGGGTCCATCCGGCCAGCAGAGAGGGTTGAAGTGCTCTGATGAGGCTACAACAGACCGCTAAGGTCGTGGTGGGTCATCATTAATGTGTTACATGATCAGCTGTAGTGTAGGTCCAAGCAGCCGGATCTGCTGGATGACAGACTGTTTGAGTGATGAGGCTAGCTAACCAGCTTAGCCAGCCAAAGCCTCTCAGGCAAGCCAAGAGTGCTTGGGAGTGGGGAGGAGGAGGAGGAGCGTGGGGCAGGGAGGGGGGTGATGGATCAACACACAGGCAGCCTGCCGTTGAAGTGTGCCTGACTGAGCAGACTTGCATATTGCCCTGTGCTAGATTAATCCCCATTTCATGCCGATGGTGCTGTCGAAACAATGAAAACAAGAGGCAGATGTTGCAGTTCAAAACCCTGCACACACACAGAGAGAGAGCGGCTTGCGCAAAACCAGCAGTGTGTTTTTCTGTGTTGCGCTCACTTCTGCTGCCTCACAGCGCACTACGATTTGGAGCAATTATGGTCGTCCCCAAATTACAAGTGCGTCGTTGCATATTGATGATTCACTCAGAAAAAAAGCACACCTCAAAAGGATAAGTGTTGTTTTGAACACTGTAAAACCGTTTCCTCTTGCAGGATTACATGCGTGTTGTTTGCGGAGAAGGAGAAACACCAAAGGCACACACACACACACACACACGCACACCTGTTGGGGTGACACGTGTTTTGCTGGTGAGGATCCTTCCACAGCAGCTGCGAGGAGGAGCGAGAACAAGGGCCTCCTCTGTGCCCTTGCAGACGTGACTTTACTTGAGTTTATCACCAGCAGTGCTTGTTGTGTACGCTCCAGCAGGTTGCACAATGTGGGTGAGGAGGAGGCACGGCGGGATAGGGCATAAATCACACCTCTGCAGCACAGAGAGAAAAGCCCTGCAGCTCAAGACCAACTTTAAACAGAGAGAGAGAGAGAGAGAGAGAGAGAGAGAGAGCCCCTGGCATACTATTACACCTGAGTATGCAGAGGTCATCAGGGAGCGTGGCTTTGCTTTCTCTCTCTCACAACCACTCTATTTGAAGGGGGGGGGGGGGGGTCATTCCAAAATGCCATGCGTGCCTTTCAGAAAAGATGCTACCTGAAAAGCAATTTTTCAAAAGCACAGATGGCTTTTTGTAATGTTGCAAGCAAAGGTTTAAAATGTGAATAATGTGTTTATTTTGATTAAAGCAATGATTTTACGAGTGCTGCTCTTTTAACTGACCGTCATTCTTAAAGTCATCTTGTCCCCTCTCCCCACATGCTGCCACTTAAAGCCGAATAACAGAGTATTATCTTCCAGATGCATTCTCGTTATCTGCAGTCAATTTCAAATGGAATCCAGTATAAAAAAAAAAAAAAAAAAACAGAGGCAGCTGACACAGCGACTAACTCGGGTTTGGAGGTGACTGACTGCAGATGAATCCGCTCCGTCACTGTGCAGCGCTCAGCTTTCCCCCACTATAATCTACTGCAGCCCATTGATTAGCATTGGGACAAGTGGAGAGGGAAGCAAAGTTAGCCAATCCATCACCCAGGGGGGCCACTGTCGAGATAACACACTCAGAGGTGCAGGGGGAATACTGATGGACACGGGTTAAGACCTCACACTCCTTTGAAGTCCCCCTTCAAACATTTACACAGCGGTCCGCCTCAGAATGTTAAGCCATGCATCTTATTTCATACATCAGGACAAAGCAAGGCCCGCTCTCTTTTGTTTGGGTCTTTTTATTCACATTTAGAAAAGGTTGGCTGCTTTGTATTCAATTACGCAGTTAAGCAAACTGTTACATTTTACGAGGAGAAACATATTATCCAAAAGGGCAAACTTGAAACACTTTAGAGCCTTTAAAAGCATCTTGGCAGTGATGTGTGTCGAGTGTGCACTTTTTTAATCTTTGCCGAAAACAAAGCTCGCATTGGTTTCACGACTTCAGTTCAGCATAACACTGGCAAGACTGATGACTGTTTCTGAGATGCAGATTAAACACCTTTAGGTTTTGTGGAACCCAGCTAATTTGAATACACAAACAGCACGCCTGCCCTTATAATGAGACGCTCGGAATATACAGTAACCCTGCTTTCCCAATGAAACATCATTTTCACATTATGTTGTCGGTGTGCATCTGTACATTCCAGAGTAAGCATACAAAACATTTTAAAGCTGAGTACTCTTTAAATAAGAGCATAATTGCTCATTCCTCCGTGCAGCATTGACTTTAAGTCGTGCAGCTCTTTTAAAATCAAGTGACCTTCATCTTTGGAGTCGTGGCTGCGCTTCATATTTTCAGGTCGATACAAATAGTCATAAAAAGTACAAACATGTTGTCAGTAAGTCATTTCATGCGGGAAGGTTTCTCCAGTTACGTTGCACAGGGACACTGACACATTGCATAGCAGTGATGTGAGGCAGCAAGATGTCCTCATCACGTTTTCACAGAAGTGCCCCGACAGGTTCTGGGGTGGAGTGACAAATACCCTGAGGAAAAGATAAAGCCCTTCGGATGACACACTTGTCACTCACACACACACACATGTGAAAACACTGCATGTATAATATACTTTAAGAGGTTTAAAATGACTAACTACAAGTACTGCTCCTCATCATTCAAGTGAAGTCTGTAACACCTAAAAAGAAAACAAAAGATGGGGCCATGGGTGCATCTGTGTGTGTGTGTCTTTCCCATCACTCCTTTAGTTTTCCCTCCAGGAAGCTCTGGATCTTTTGCAAGTTCTCTTCCTGCTGCCCCAGCGCTTCCAGCAGAAGGCCCATAGGTGACCTCTTCAGCCCGGCGCTCTCCATCTTGTTCTCCAGTTTGTTCTTCATGTTGCGGAGGCGGAACGAAGCGTGCGCAGATATCACTGAAACGCAGAGACAGATGGGGGAAGCGATTGTTATTGCTGTTTTGAATCTCTTCATCTGGCAATCTGAAAGTGCAAAATTAAAGCCGTACAGCCTTGTCAAGAGTCAAACTAGGAGAACATCACTGTTTGAGAATCTGAAGGGGTTTCGTTCCAGAACATGTTTCATTCATTTGGGAAGAACTACATTGCCTGAAGTACATTTCACAATACTTCAAATGCACAGATGATTACAGTCTGAAAAATGTTATTATGCAAGCAAGGGTCTTTAGCCAGATAATAACTTCAACTGTATTCTATGATGACTTTTATGCCAGAAATATACTGTAGGAATAGCTATCAACTCATTTCAAATGATGGATATGTCATTTGGGAAATTAAAGTCTTCTTCCCAGTGCCATATAAATGTGACCTTTCAATATTTCCATTTCTTACTTACAGGCCAGAGGGAGAGTGATCGCTGTCATGAAGACCATGACGCCTCCCAGCAGAGACATCAGCATGTAGCTGGCGACCATGACAGCGACCACAAACGCCGAGGGGTTCTGCCTCTTGAAGTTGTTGATCGCAGCTTTGTTCTCCCCGGCCCACACTGAACCCAGGAAGACGCTCGACACCACGGCCATCGCCATGAACATCCCCAGAGGGTTCAGGAACCTGCAGGGCAGCAGCACAGGACGGCTGAGAGCAGGGCTCAGTGCTGCTCCAGACAAGTCCTTTGTTTCCTATAGTCACTGCCTCCACCTAGTGGTTAGATGCAGTTTCTACAACAACATGACCCCCGTTCAGATGACTGGACCCAGATGTATAGAAATGGCAGCTTCCCACATGGGTATCGTTTGGTGTGTCCGAAAACTTTAATGACTCTGTAAGCAAAATTAACATTTCTGTACAAAAAAGCCAGAATAGTACACTGTTTTCCAGCTTTTGACTGAGTAAACAATGGAAAAATACCAACAGGGAATTATTAGCATATAGCTATGTGACACGGGTATATTGGAAAATGCTGATGCGAAACATTATAGGCTTTCATGAACCAAGTAATTATGCAGCAGGTCCATCCACATAGGGAAACATGACAAACCTTGAATGTGTTGACCATGGTTAAAGTCTAATACTGTTGTTAGGGTCATTATTGACTCCTTGAGGAAATATCCTATACTGGACTTTCCCCTAGTCAGGGGAACAGTGACAGCTGATTAAGGTGCTGTTTTCTGATATGTCTGCTATCTACAATGCAGCAGCTGACTGGAGAACGGGCTTATGAGGCTTTCATGACCATAGCAACAATATGTGATCACAGCTACGTGGTAGACCATGACTGGCCATTACTATTTTTAGAAAACTAGGCCAAGATTTAGAAAGCTGCCAACTAAACCAGGAATTCCTCCCAAAGGAGAAAGCTAATCTTTCCCCCCCTAAACTAAGCATAATCTGCCCAGTATAGAGTTACCAAATGAAAGGGTAACTCTTTAAACTGAAAATGGGGTTCATCAATTCAGGCCTATGTTGACCTCTATGTGTCAGGACCCAAAATTGGTTGCAGGCCTGTCTCTGCTGTTCAGTCTGTGTTGCCAACATCCCACATGATGTACTAATAGGTTTATATTTGCTTGGATCCCAGGGACACAGGGATCCCAGGGGTTACATTTCTTAAATTTGGTTCCCAGGTTCACACTCAAACACAACACAGCTCATCAGATGTGACAGCTGGGGTAATATCTTTCTATTTTAGCATGATCTGCCATGAAGGTGCATGCTGACAAGAGACAGCTTGAAACAGCTCTTCTCCCCATGAATAGAGAGCAGTTCACATCCTCTTGATTTTATTACCAAACATGTAACTTATAGCAAGCCACTCCTCCTATGCAAACATTTAACAGACATACAGTACATACATACAGCCACATACTGAATTTGCACTGAGAGGACCACTGTTACAAGTGAATAAATTAGAAAAGACAGACGAACGACTTGGAAACTAAATAACATTCGGTGACAGGACACAAAATGATGCCTTACTGTGGGACCATAAGGCTAACATACTTACCCCACAACAAGAAAAACGACGATGGCCATGGCCAAATAGTTAGTTTGATAATAAAGCAGGTTGCTGACCACTCTGTTGTTCCATTTCGCCAAATCTTTCAAATCTGGTTTGGCAAATCTTTCCGAACCAGGGAAGAAATCGTCCCACGGTCTTAGCGGCGTCAACTCTACTTTAGCCATTTGTGTCCTGTTCAGTTTACTAATCTCTCTGACAGCAGAGAGAAAGCGGAAGATCACTGAGCTGAGGGGAATCTCGCGATAATAGAGTAGGCCTATACTGCGTTCAGGCAGTGGCTTACTCTCTGAAGCCCCGCCCTCCGATGACGAATCCATACCCTATTGGCCAATGACTGAGTGTTATGATAGCACTTCCTGCAATGCTCGATGGCAGTTCACTGAGGGACATCATGGAGTGATTGCTGCTTTTTATCGGCTTAAAACCTTCGCACTCTGTTGCAGGTCAGTTCTTAGAAGTATATTTGTTATGTATATGTTGATAGGAAATGCTCTGTCGATGTTGCTTCTCTGCTGGCAGTGTGTGAGCAATGTGACAGGTCCATGTGGGCTGCTAAGGCACGTAGGCATGACTACAGTGACATTTTGCCCGATAAAGACTGACCTACGCAAACACATAAACAAGCAGGTTTCCTTTTTATTTGCATAGATGTGGGGCAGAATATTGAGGCCTCAGCTGATTGGCAGACCCGGTTTGTTTTGGAGAAGTCTCTTTACCATGCAGTTGAAGACCAGTGAGTTCCAGTCCTTGTTCACGGATGGACTGAACGGACTAGCAGGTGAGATTTTTCACATTCGTCATTAGCCTTAATGGCTTGTTCACAACATGGTCATATGTCCGCAGATTCGCGTTTTAGTGAATACAAACTTAATGCTAATGCTACCAAATCCTCAGAGAAAAACAACCAAAAGTAGTCCACTGAATCTGTGTGTGATGTTTCCAGAGCTGTTTGAGAAGCATCAGTATGAGCTGAGGATAGCGGGCGGTGCTGTGCGGGACCTCCTGTCTGGGAAGAGGCCAGAGGATGTGGACTTTGCCACCACCGCCACACCAGAGGAGATGAAAAGCATTTTCCAGGCTGCAGGGATCAGGATGATCAACAACAAAGGAGAGAAGCACGGGACCATTACAGCTAGAGTAAGAGGCTACCCACAAGTGTGATACTGGCCTGGCTGAGCATGCATGATGTAGCCATACACTGCTTCTGGACTATGGATGAACTACAGCCAAGTTTCCCTCAAGACTAGTTTTGCTAACTGAAGTAAACTACTTTTTTTTTATTTATTTTTTTTAAATATTATATTTGGAAGGTCAGATAATACAAAAGTGCCACAAAAGTGGAAGGAATGTTAACTTTCTGTTGAATGTAAACTTAAAAGAAATGTTGTTGACTTTACAGTTTAAAAAACTTCCACTTGTTTTTCCTTCCTTTGCTGACATGATGTGATGAGGAGAAGAGTGTGCAGAGAGGAAAAACATATTACAAATCAGTAATCACTATCGTATTCTATTATTTTATTATTTAGTATCACTGTTGAAAGAGAATCAATGACATGACCCTCTTAAAAAACAATATGTATGTTCTGTATATAATCTGTTGTTATAAGCTCATGATTCAGATGGTAGCTGGTTTGGTTCACAGTTTGGTTCTGTTTATATATCTATTGGCCTCTTACAGCATCTTGGATAGCTATGGTAATATACTGTATGTGTTGGTATTGGTCTTATTCAGTATCGAGAAGTGCAGCCTGAAAGAGGCTCAGATAGAAAGGAGGGCAAAGGCCATAATGCACAGAATACCCACCAAGTGTATACTCATGAGCATATAAATGCCTGGTGAGGCTGCATATTAGATATTTTATTACAGCAGAAAGCTTCCTCTTCTGTCACGTCATGAGTGCAATATGTGCAATATATGTTTGTTGTCTTTCATAGCTACACAATGAGAACTTTGAAGTGACCACGTTGCGAGTGGACGTTCAGACCGATGGACGACACGCCGAGGTTGAATTCACCACCGACTGGCAGAAAGACGCCGAGCGGAGAGACCTCACCATCAACTCTATGTTTTTAGGTATCTCACTGCATTTACTGTCCACTGAATGAAATGGAAATTGGATACTACCTATCGATTTATCACTGTCACATTTCCCTGGTTTGTCACGCTTGTGCCAAAAATTCCTCACCATGTTTTGTTGGTGCATTTGTTTTCCTCGCAGGGCTTGATGGCATGTTATATGACTATTTCCAAGGATATGAAGACCTGCAGAACCGTAAAGTTCGGTTTGTTGGCAGCGCCGAGCAACGGATACAAGAGGACTACTTGAGAATACTGCGGTATTTCAGGTAGGCTGACATGTTGTTATAGATTGTAGGGGTCATCTCATTTTCAGTTTACTCAATTCAAAATATACACTGAAAAGCAATCCAGTTAATGACAGGGCCTCTGCTCTCAGTTTCTTCATAAACTGGAAGTAAGAACCTTCAGAATGGAAAAACAGAAAAGAAAAAAAGAATCTTCATTATCTAGTTGAATGGAAAGTGTTTTGAGTCTGACCATGACTAACTATTCAGCAACTTCAGGAATGCCAACCAGCACATACTCCTATTGAGTACAAGAACAGTTATGCCAGAAGTCAATATTTTCTTTGCTCTCCCATCTTTATCCTTCATCTCCCACATGCCTTTCTGTGCTTTCTCTGTTTTCACCCAGGTTCTACGGCAGGGTGGCGCTGGAGCCTGGCGACCATGAGCCTGACACACTGGAGGCCATCAGGGAGAACGGCCGCGGCCTGGCAGCCATATCAGGAGAGCGCATCTGGGTTGAACTGAAGAAGATGGTGGTCGGCAGCCATGCCGCTCATCTGCTGGAGCTCATGTACAACCTGGGACTGGCCCAGTACATCGGTGAGGGAGGGAGTTGATGCGATGCCTCTTGACTTGGTATACAGAGTGTATGACTGAGTGGACAGTAGTGTCTGCTTTATTGGGTTCCCTCTACCAACATGACATGCAGTCAGACAGGCAAAGCTACGGCACTGTGAACGCTATCAGTCAAATGCATTGTAATTCTAAATCAATAACGACATATATATATATAACACATAACCAGTTATCAGCCTCTCTCCATACAAGTCATAAGATATTTTCCTCTGTCCTTTTATTCAGTGTGTGGAAAGAAAAACTGTCCCTGCCTAAATCTCAAAGGAATGCCATATTGCAACAAGAAGCAAGACAGCAGACCTTCCCTGTAAACACAATTTTATGCCCAGATCTATTTTTTTTTGTCTTGTTTAATTTTCTTGTTTTGGCTCTGGCAAATAGGCTACCTTTTAAACAAGCCAAAAAATCATTCTTTCACTTGCCTATCACGGTATCAGTGTAGTGATTCTTACTGATAGAATAACATAATACATTTATCTAATATCATTACTAGCTACAGTATTTTACAAATATTGATATTCTGTGAGGTGTTTTTTCAGTAGCTGTTGAAAAAAAAAAACCCACAAGATAAGCAGGTTTTACATAATAAAAAAAAAAATTTGATTTCATTGACACTTTTGTCAGAATCAGAATTGGTTTAATTTTCCAAGTACAACAGGTGTACAAAAAAGCACTTTATTTAACCAACAGTAATTTTCAAATTTGATCACATACCTAAAACAACTCATCTGACAGTTCTGTTAAAAATACATCCAAATCACCCTGCATTATATAGGATTGTCTTGTGCATCTGGAAAAAAAACAGTGCATATTCTCAAACACACTTTTAGTCACCAGTTTCTTTCATTTTTGTAGCCTACAGTAAATGTCAGTCCAGCTCATGCCGCCTGTCCCTGCTCCTGCTCCTCCTCAGGTTTGCCTCCAGATGGCGATGTTGAGGCGATGAAGCACGTGTGGCGGCGCGCTAAGGACCACTCTCCCAAGCCCATGACCATCCTGGCCGCTCTGCTCCGCTGCCCCGAGGAGGTGGAGAAGATGGACGTGAGGCTGAAGGTGTCCAGGGAGGAGAAGACTCTGGCTCTGTTCCTGGTCAAACACAGGCGGGAGCTCCGCAAGAGCCAGGAGGACCCAGACAGCCTCAAGCCCTTCACCGACTTTATCATCGATGTAAGTCTGAGCCTCCTCCAGCCACTGTGTGTTTTGTGAGTCTGCTGTCTATTGTTAATGTGTGTTTTACAGAAAAAAAAAATGACAGAAGAGATTTATAGTGGGATGCTGGCCAGAACAATGCAGTTATTTGCTTTTAGGCATTAGTATTCACACACTGTGTCCCCCATGCTCTAGTGGGAGAGGATTATTCATAGCATCTATTGTTTTATATGCCAGTGGAACCAGTCATTGTCTGCAGTAGTTTCATGAGGTTTCATTACTTTGAATTAAACGAAAAACCCACTTTCAACACTTTACACTGTTAAAAAAGAAAGAAATAACTTTTGCTGTGTTTGGTGGTATATTTTTCTTTTTCCTGTGGATATCCGGCCAAACATCGATGACATGATGTCATGTCAAGATATTTCCAGCCCAGCTACAATGGAGTTTAACAGCGGAAAGTTTTCAGCTATCTAAAACATCAACATTGCTGCGTTCAGCAGTCTTCCAGAGAGAAATCCATTGTACAAGAAGTAGAGATGCCAATTTCTCTACCAACAGTAGGCTCAATAGACCAGAATGCAATGCAGAAAAAAAAAATTACAACACTTCATCACAAAATATCTCCTGGAATGCATTGAACATCACAGATTGATGATATTTAACAGCGTAAGAGTATCTCAGGGTGGATTTCCTTTTTTAATTCAAACCATATCTTCGTTACAGAGTCGGGAATTGGACTCCCAGAGTAAAGTGTGCGAGCTGCTCAAGTACCAAGGGGAGGACAAGCTGCTGGCTGAGCTCTGCAGATGGTCCATCCCTCGCTTCCCCGTCAGCGGCCACGATCTGAGGAGGCTGGGCATCACTTCGGGCAAAGAGATCGGCGCCAGCCTGCAGGAGCTCCGCGACGTCTGGAAGAAGAGTCGCTACCAGATGGACAAAGAGGAACTCCTCAGTCACGTCAAGCCCTGAATGATCAGAAACACATGGGGAAGCCAATGTGGTTGTTTTTTTTTTTTTTGTTTGTGTGAGACGAAGAGTCTACAGAAAGACTTGAGTTGAAACAAGTGCTTTGCATCACGGAGTCAGACTTCTCGTTGTACCACTCACAGCTGTTAACCAGACTGATGGTTATGTCGTCGAGAGAGGAAACTACAAGAGCCGAGACAGGCGCTGATGAATGCAATTTTGTCCTAAATGATCCCAGAGCGATTTTAATTTCATCTCCATCGCCATGCAAATTTAAAGAGATCTCGCACAATATGCTCTCAGCGTCACAGCTGCCACCGCATGAGAAAGTTTGGAATGCAACTGATTTCACCATCTGCGTTATTACGCAGTTCTGCCATTTGTTTATTTCTGGCCTCAAATTTGCAGTCTGGTATTATGCTGATGCTCGGCCAATCCAAATCTCAATTTTGCCGCGTACACACTGGTTTGACTGGTAACGATGAATAAAGACAGGAGTGGGAGTTGTGAGTCGGTTATGAACGGAGTGTGATTTGAAATGCTGTGTCATTAGAATTCATTATTCACAATTCAGTCTCCATTCAACCAGAAAATGGGTCATTTTGTTTGTTAAAAGATAAGTGATGACTTAGCACAAAGCATTTGTTTTGATTGTTTAGGTGTCTTCTTCAGTTTAATTAGAATAACCACATTAACTGATGTGATTTATTATTTGTATGTGTCATCTTTTTATTTTGTATGAAAGGATGTTGTGTTGCCTGTGTGGCAAGAGTAAAGCTTATAGCTCCACCAAGGGTCATTATTTCGTTTGTGTAAAGTAAATAATGTTACTACACTTCTATATCTTTGGCAGTGTGGAACAAACATCATTTTGTGTGTGTGGTGGAGTCAGGTTGCTCCTCCCTCTTGCGGAGATGAGGAGATATAAAGCCTTCTGCACTCCTGTACTTCAGTTTCCCTGGAGCCACACAGCACTTGTTGCATATTGGAAATGTACCTAATAACTCCCACAACGATTTCATAGAAGAATCACACATTCACATTCAAATCAGTGGGATCAGAGTTCAAGGCTCCATCTCCATAAATTGCTTTGGTGATTTATTTTTTGATTTTTTTTGTTTTGTTTTCCAACTCAGCTGGACTCCTCTGTTATGGGTATATAACGGTGTTCAACTACTCACTCACTTGTCTTTTTGGGGGTCAGACCATGGCTTGGTTCAGTGTAAACATCAGTAATATCAGTTTGGAGAGTGGAATACCTGGGGATCAGCCGCGGGACGAGCGCTTGGCTCAAGTGGAAATAGCTCTTTTGTCCATAATATTCATCATTGCAGGGATCCTAAACTTCGGGCTGCTGCTGGTGCTGTGGAAGCGCAGGAAGCAGCTGTCGAGGATGCGCGTGTTCGTTTTCCACCTGTGCGTCGCCGATCTGGTGGTGACATTCTTCCAAGTTTGTCCCCAACTCATGTGGGACATAACGGACAGGTTCGTCGGTCCCGACATCGTGTGCCGCGCGGTGAAGTACCTGCAGGTGGTCGGCATGTTTGCCTCCACTTACATGATAGTCGTGATGACCATAGACCGCTACCAGGCCATCTGCAACCCCATGGTGACTTTCCAGAGGCGCAGAGCGCGCTGGAACGGTCCGGTGTGCGCCGCGTGGTGCGTCTCCCTCGTCGGCAGCCTGCCTCAAGTCTTCATCTTCTCTCGGGTCGAAATCGCGCCCGGCGTGTACGACTGCTGGGCGGACTTCATCAAGCCGTGGGGACTGAAAGCCTACGTGACCTGGACGACTCTGGTGATATTCGTCCTGCCCGTTCTCACCGTGATCGCGTGCCAGGTGCGCATCTGCCGCACGGTGCGGGTCAACTTCCACATGAAGATGCACCAGGTCGGAGGGGAGGTCAGTAAGCCGCTGTCCTCCAGGGCCAGCAGCGTGGCCGGGGTGTCCAAGGCGAGGGTGAAGACGGTGAAGATGACCGTGGTCATCGTGCTCGCCTACATCGTCTGCTGGACGCCTTTCTTCACCGTGCAGCTGTGGTCCGTCTGGGACACCGAGGCGCCCACTGAGAGTAAGACGGCAGGGGGTTGGATCTGGCTTTCAGTTCCCAACTTTAGAAATAAAAACGGATTTAGAAATAAGAATGTGTGACATGACAAACTTTGTTATCACTACTCATTATCAGCTGTGATGTGGCAAATAAAAAGGATGGTGTATGATCTGAGGCAAACCACTAAAATTTAAGAAAAAAAAAAGTATTTTCTAAAGAAAAATTAAAAGCATCTGGTAACGCTAAAAGGAGTGGGAGTCTTAGGGAAAACGTGATATCTTTGAATATTTGGCCAAAATTATCTTTTACCACATGGACGATTTTTTCATAATACATTCCTGTGAAATGGGTTTGTAAAGACAGACTCATTGTCAAAAAACAAACAAACGGAGAAGCTGCACTCTATTATCTTCCCATATTTTAATAAAGTTGTGACATGACGCCTTTTTCAGAAAGTCTGCACCTCGCCTAAAGTTCTTGGGTGTGTGTCTGGTTCTACAAGTGTATCAAAACAGACAGTGAAATATAACTATATAATAATAATAATATAGATTTATATCAGCCCTAAAAAAAGGTGGTTGCACTCTGTTCCTGCAAATGAAAAGGTGGGCAAACTAAGTTTAGGTGGTGTTTCTCCCTGGCTTCCCTCTCCAGTTAAACAGAAACAAAATCAAACAGGTGCACTTGCAAAGTTTTCTCATCCCCTCATCTGTACTTTCAGCTGCCACCTTTACCATACTGATGCTGCTGGCGAGCCTGAACAGCTGTGCCAACCCCTGCATCTACCTGCTGTTCAGCGGCAAGCTGCCCAAGAGACTGGTGGCTCTGATGTGCGTCGGCCAGCCGGATCTGAAGGAGTCCATCCAGGAGGAGGCCACCATGGTCAGCTCCCTGTACATCAGCCTCAAGAGCCTGTCGGATTCCAGATAAAAGCCCAAATACATCTGATGCTTTTCTCACCTCAGGAAAGAAACACGGTGTGAAGAAGCCCTCACTGACGAACTATAGTAAATATGTTTTATAAGGATGCAGCAGCACAAACATCACAGAAAAACATAAAAGTTGCTGTAGCAATAGTATAATGATACCATACAAGATAAGAAAAAAAATCCATTAAGTACAGTAAGGTCAGTATATACTCATTATTGAGTACCAGACACACTGTAAGTCCATAGTGAAATATTATTTATTCTCCAATGTGTCAACATTGGAGATATAAAAGACCACAGTCATTATCACTATTGAGTACTGCAGAAACACTGTTCATCCCTCTGGGAACATTACAGGAATATTATAATGATTTTTCATTGAGGGCATTATGACAAGTGGGCAGCTGATGTCAGTTTCAGTGAATTAAACTACAATTTGTATTCTTTATTTTTTTCTGGAGCCACTGCACAGGAGATACTTTGTCTGACTGCGACAGAAAGACAGACACACAAATATGTAAATACAGACTAGAATCATAAAATGATTCTACACAAAGAGAAAAATGTCAATGGAATATTTTCATTGCATGTGCTTTTTTTTGTCAGGGAAGCTTCTGTCACTGTTGATCTTGTTGCTAAATGATGATAAAATAACTCAGAATAAAAGATATTTTGAAAAAGTATTATAAGTGTGATTTGAAAGGCATTCACTCACAATATGCTATATCCTGTAAATATGTGATAATGTGCTTGTTCTCTGAATATGATTGTAGATGTCAGTCGACTTTACATCTGTTGTGCCTCCTTTTAATGTCCATGTTTGTTTAATGTATGATTATGACAGACATCTAATAGTTGTAGGTTGAAATAGTCCATTGTTCAATTTCACATATGAAGCTTATTTAGATGTTATCATGCAGCAACTAGATACTCACCAGGAATGTTACATCACATGTGATGGGGGTGAACTTGTTGCATTCATTCATCATGTGTTTACATTTTTCAAGGATTGTTTTTTCTTTCTGCGAAGAGTGATGATCACTGAGGTATTGCCAAATAAACCATCATGATCTTTCATGTGTCTGTTTTTTTTTCTTCCCAGCAGTATGCACATGGTTGTCATTGTAAAAATTAAAGAAGTTTCAAGGATATTGTCAACATGTGCCTTTTGATTTACAAATGACAGATTTATTGGGACTCTTGAGACTTCTGTTTTCCTGCAGCACACCAACAAAGAAGGAGAGGTTAAAACTATTATTATAATAGTTAGCAATGCAATCTATTGAGGTGATGACCTCTGAAGTCTGGAAAAACAAACCAACAGAAGTCTTTCTACATGAAGCTTCAGCTGTCATCCTCATCAGTGCTGGCTGGCAGCTGGTTGGGACTCAACTTTGACCTTTAACACTAATAGAATGACTGTCAGTCAACACTCCAGCAGAGAGAGACAGACAGAGACAGACAGACAGACAGACAGAGAGAGAGAGAGAGAGAGAGAGAGAGAGAGGCCTCAGGTCTCCAGATGCTTCTGATAATAATGCGATTTGTGCATTATGTGTACATTATGCATACTCAATAACATAATTATTCTGCAATTGAAAGTTGTGCATGAATTCATTTACAAAACATCAGTATTTGCCGTAACAGTCTAAATGGACTCCTGCAGTCCATCAATCGTTCAAAAGCACTTAGTCAAATTAAACAAGGAAGTGGTTTGTGAACCATTATGAATCCCTCTCTAGAACTATAGGCAAGCGCTCTGGGAGAGGTTTTGAGACAAACATCTTCAAAAGGTCTGTGTTAGTGATATTGAGTGTTTTTTACCCATCTCCACTGGCTGGAAATGACTTTCTCTCCACACCTGACAATAGTTCCATCAGCAGAAATCCATTGCTTCAGCAGAAAATTTTAACTGAAATCGACTTGCCTGGTAGTTACCAAAGCCTCCAAAATACACCTAAAAATGCTCCAGAGGCTTAAGCTTTCATATAATTGTCTGTCAGTGTGACAGCCATCCATCATCACTTGTTGATGTTGAATACCCAAATCCCAAGTCTGCCTTAACTGATGGTAACTCTGCTTCCTCCCAATGTAAACCACTTTCCTTTTTACATAATGTTTTTTTTTATGTTTTGTAATGTAAACACTACCCAGACACTCCCACTACCAGAATTTTGGGTAAAATTATCATCATCTAACATAAAACAATGTGTTGTCGCTGATTTAAAATGGTTTAAAGTGACTTGATCAAGAATTGCGTAACATGTCATGGCTGCCTCTCACAGTTGACTCTCAGAATAAAGAACCACTTGAACATCACATGAAAATAACAGGAATTATCCTTTAAGATTATTGCAATGAATGCCCAGGCATGCACAGAGATATAAGCCTCTAGACAGGCTCTTAGGCTATGTTCACACCACAGTGCTCAGTTCTGAATTGCTGCTCATATCAATTTTTTTTGCATGGCTGCATCGATTTTAGGATGTAATCCATATCTGATACCAGTATGAACTGACAGTGATACTGAAAAGACGACAGATACAAAAGACGTCACATCCGTTTTTGTACCTGTGTTTCTCCTGCTTGTTTTGAACACATTCTGGTTTCGGTATGTGCCTTCAGGTTTTGGCTGAATTGAAGTGTCTCTCCAAATACCAATCAATTCAGCTATTTTGCTTTCTTTCCATTGTTGTGTCTCATCCTCCATGCTATAAAACCGGCTCAAATATTATAGCAATTTTGTCAGCTGAATGACTTAAAATCTACTTATCGTCATGGCAACACTGAAAAATTCCAGTTTGAGCGTTCACATACAAGTCACATGTAGGTTGCATGACTTGGGATCAGATTTTGCACCACATATCCATATGGTCCAGATCGGAGTTGAAAAAAATGTGACGCCATTGTAGGTTTCTGCTCTTCAGACTGATTAGAAAACAGCAGATCTGTGTCACAGAGGTTAAAAATCAGAATTGGGAGCAGTTCAGCTGCAGCGTAAACTGACAAGTCCTTTTTGAACTGTTGCATCAACAGGAGCCATTAGGTAGTAGTAGTACTTCTGCAGTAGTGAACCAGGCTTTCATGTAAGCTCCCATGTGAGCATGATGACCTGAGGAATGACTGAAAACGATGCTGGTGCGGCCTTTTACAGATAATGCAGCGGATGCTGTCTGTATCATGTCCATGGCAACACTAGGTAATGAGTTTTCTGCCACTCCATTCTTACTGTAACAATAAAAGGCCACATTTTAGAGTGGCCTTTTATTGTGACCAGCCCAAGGCACACCTGTGCAATAATCATGCTGTTTAATCAGCATCTTGATATGCCACACCTGTCAGGTGGATGGATTATCTTGCCAAAGGAGAAGTGCTCACTAAGACGGATTTAAACAAATTCGTGAACAAAATTTGAGAGAAATAAGCCTTTTGTGTGCATAGAAAAAGTCTTAGATCTTTTATTTCAGCTCATGAAAAATGGGAGCAAAACCAAGTGTTGCGTTTATATTTTTGTTCAGTGTATATCATGTGATTGATTGCTTGGGTACACAGAAAGAGGAATTGAATGTCTCATTGACGTCATAGACAGTGAGGGAAATTGGCGATCAATTTTATATGTTAACCCCCCCTTCCTCCACCACCACCATCATCTCTTTGTCTCCCTCTGTTGTGGTACTTGATGAGGCATGTTCAAAGTGCAAATGGATCCACTCACTATTAAGAGACTCAGTGCAGGGGAATGTTTGGCACGTCTGAAACGGCCTCTTATGTAACAAGCCACATGAGCCGATTGTATATGCAGTTTTTCAACTCACAGCGACAGACCCTCACTTTTCCATTTCATATGGAAATTATAAAATGCTGTACGTGACCTGTATATGACAATATAAAGTGGGATGGTTATTATGTAGCTGTCAAGGGCGGGAAGTGTTTATTGATTTGTTTTTCGGAAAATCTTGAAAAAAATCCTCTCACTTCTTCCACACAAATGATGGGAATTGCTTTAATAATCATGTATGTTAATGGAGGTTACACAATTGCTTGACCTCACAGAGGAAAGTAGACAGACTCCTATTCTCTATTCATTTCCCTTGATGCACAAAATCCCCTTGTGCCTCCTGACATCACACCTTTAATGGAAACACCTTTGACAGAACAACGTAAGTTAAATGTAATATATGAAACAAAATATATCGTTAAACTTTAAAAAACACCACACTAAACTGCAACCGTACACACGGTCCTGAGTGTACAGATCTGATGTCATCAGCATGAATGCTTCCACATGTTCATACATATTTTCTTTGCGTGCAATGGCTTGATTTTTGAGGCATCATTTATTCATTTCCATAACTAAGGGTGTCCTCAGGGTGTGTGTTGCCTTGCGAACATCACATTGTTTTGGGGATTTTGAGGCTGCCAAAAAAATACACACATGGTATCTAACCTGGCTGCCATAAAGCTGAATCCTATGTTTTTTTTTTATTGTTTTGCTCTGCATTTTTATCCCATTGCATCAGTCATTAATGAACAGATGTACTGCATACAGATCTACTACAAACATTGCATTGATTAAGATACATCAGTGAAGACGTTTTGAGACTCGTCTTATGCAGAAATATTGCAGGACGCATGTATAAACCCGTCTTAAAAATGTCTCAAGGCATCTTGCAAATGTGCGTGTTGAGATACTATGTCATATTTCAATGACGTTTCTCTATGAATATATATATATATTTCTTACATATTTTATATTGGATTACTCAATCACTCACGGCAAGGATACATGTCCGGCAAGAAATTGGAAGAGAAGATGAAGCTGCCAGGATCCAGATGTTTCACTGGGGGGGATTTAAATATCTTACACGTGCGGGCATCTCATGAAAGTTTTAAAGAGAGCGCCAAGATGAATAAGGCACTGTATAATTCATGCGCCTGACCTCTGCTTAATTAAAATGAAGCAGTCCGTGACGGCTGCTCTTCCCAGGAATAGTGTCTGAGTCCTTATTATCTCCGGGGGCCCGAGGGAAGCGTTCGTTTCCCAGAACAGCTCTGATGCTGAGATGTAGGGTCACGGTGCGTCGGCTAGGTTTGTGATCGGGAGGTTTGAGGGAAAGCTACGGGACAGGAGGTGCAAACTGATATCCTGACTCCTCATAAGTCAGCTTAACACCTCAGGGGACATGCATCAGCAGCTCCGATACCTGTTGGAGGGCAGACAGTTGTTTCGGCTAACTTTGCGCTGTGTGTCTTAAAGGTGCGGTGCAATGAGAATTGCATTTCTCAATTTCATGGTATAATTGAACTAAAGACCTGTTAATGTAAAGTTACACAAATTATCAGAACTGTCAGCAATGTGGAAATTTGACTAACGCCTTGAAAACCCCCCCCTTTAACAGATTCAGAATTCCAATCTACTTCCTGGTGTAAATGATGTCACCTACACCCAGGTTTTCATGAACGCTTCGATTGGTCGACTGTATGCATACTTAATGAGGTGCCCAATAGTTTGTCAGACAGCAGCCAGCCAGCTACTTCCCAAACTAGCCAAAATCTCTGTGCCTCCATTGTTGCTGGGAGCCGAAGTTCCAACACTGGATATTTGTTCCCCAAAGATAGGAATGCTTGGCTGCAGAGGAAGGTTCGGCTCTCACTCAGTCCTACAAGCTTTGTATCATCTAACCATCAAAAGCTGAAAGACAGTGATGCTTTTAGTGTTAGAAATCAACATCAAACTTTTCCTAACTGAGTTGCAGCCAGCGATGAGCGTTATGGAACGTGTCCGCAGCTCTGGGGAGAGGAGGCGGAGGTGCAGGCCAGACGAGAGCCACGAGGGTCAGCGATGAAAAACAAGTCCCATTATCACAACCTCAGCGCCCTCTGCTTCAAGCCTCACATAAAGAAACTCGATTACTGTGAAGGAAAATTGTCTCCGATAAAGAAAGGGCACCGCTATATTGTGTGACTCACCCTTCTGAATGAGAATAATTAGAGGGGGGGAGTATGTCCACCCTGCACTATTTTATTGGTGCATACAAACAAATAAACATCTCTACACAGCACATGGCAAGAGTTTACAGTGAAGGGGGCATGAGTGATATTTTCCTCGTTTCAGAGATCAATATTCAGAAATTAGAGAAATAAGATAAACTATACAAAGCTATTAAAGGATAAGGCTGGTGTTTTTTAATGCATTTCTTACTGTCAACAAATCCTATGAAAATAATAAAATCAGCAATTGCTAACAAGTCTCGCCCATGCAGCCGATGCCCAATAAAGCCATGTCTCAGTAGCCATAGAACTCTGTTGTATTAAAAAAAACGATTAAAAACACGTCACAGAGCCATGCTGTTGCTCTGGCCAACATATTTCATCATTGCGATGCACCAGGCCGGCCGACTTTTTCCTCAAACAGCTTAATAAGCCGACCGTAAACACATTTTCCATCTCAGGAAAGTAGTTCCGTAGCACCGAAAATAGTCCACAGCGTACTGAAGAATTTGTTCCCATTTGATTTGGTAATAACCACAATAGCCTGACTTTTCATGGTAACGATTAGCGATTTTTTTTAAATTGAAACTATGTCTTTGTGAGCTGTATTTGTTTTTTAGCTTACAATTGGAGCCAATGACTTCCGGGTTGAAGGCTAAAAAGGGAACGTGGGAAGTTGGAAAGTAACGAGAGTAGAGCAAACGCGTTGTTGATTTTGTTATTTTCATAGGATTTGTTGACGATAAGAAATGTATTTAAAAACACTAGCCGTATCCTTTAAGTGCAGTTACGCACTTTTAATCTGGGGTTTTCACACACTTTTGAATTTTCCCCCTTTATTTTAATTTTGTTTATTATCAAAAAAAAAAGTCTTTAGAATGGCCTTATTCCAGTGTTTTAACCTGTGGAAACGTATTGTAAGTACACAAAATTACTATGTAGGTACTTGATGAAAATCTCCCTAATACATAATGTGATATGTAATACTCAGCTTTGGCTAAAATGTCACCTATGCCTCTTCATATATACCATTTGGCATGACTTCTCAAACTGTCCTGTGTGTTACAGCACAAAGATACTGATGTTTACCTTGGCGAAACCTAAGAGAAAATATATGGTCAATACAAGGAGAGCAGGGCAAAAAATACTGTGCGTTGTGGACTTAGAGAGATCCAGAGCTGTGGCATGGCATACCAATGGGACAGAAGCGGTGATGAATGCCAAATGAGATTCATATTCATGCCTCAGTTTCATTTATCATTTCCACTGAGATAAAGGTAAAGTTTACATCTCTCATTGCTCTCTATTGGCACCCCGCTGTCTTGTGAAAAACAGAAGAATGCATATCACTCTCTTATATGCAGTCCATCCATTTTCTCTTTGTTAATTGTACATAAGCTATTCCAGTACTGTGGAAAATGAATTTACCTGTGTGGCAGTAGGCCTAGAACAAGTGAGAGAGGATTGCCACTGCACTGTATCGAAAAAGCAAAAATGGGTAATGCTTTATTTTACAGCCTGCTAATTATGGTGTAAGTAATTTGTAATTATGGGGTACTAATAAAATTACAATGCTGTAGTTACAGGGTACCAAAACAAGTAGTCTGGGAATTAAGGGGTAACAATTTTGTAATTTGTAATTGTAATTTTTGTAATGGTGTAACTGTTTTCATAATCACTGCATATTTAAAAAATAATTACCGGGTAATATAACGTAATTAGAGGGCACTTAACAAATGTTATTGGTGCTTAAAGGTTCATGCACTGACTTCCAGACATTGTTTTACATTTGATGTTAGAAAGAGACTTGTTTCACAACTTATACTACCAATAATGGACTACGCTGACATTGTTTACCAGAATGCTTGATACTGATCTTTGTCCCCTCAATGTTATATATAGACTCTGCAGATTTACACTACAGGTTGTTCTTTTTTTACACACCATTGCACAATGTTAGACACACTCAGGTGGCTCCCTCTTGATATAAGACATCAATTTCACTGGTACTAATTTATTCTTAAATGCATTAACTTTAACTATCCCTATTGTCTAAAACAATTTTTTGTTCCTTATACGTCAAATTACTCACTAACACACTCTGATCAGATCCTCTTTATAGTCCCCTTTGTATCTAAGGAAGTTGGTAAAAAAGCTTTTATGTTTCGGGCTCCTTCTGATTGGAATAAGTTACCTGTAAATATCCGTTCTCTGTCATCATTTTGCTTATTTAAAAATGTTTTGTTTTCTCATCTTAAAACAGATTGCGTTTTCAGTAATGCCATCACTGTTCCTTTATTTCCTTTATTTATAGATTGATCCTTTTCTTTTTTACAGATTGTGTCTAAGGTTGTAACTCTCTTTTTTTCTCTTTCTTTTGTTATTTAGTTTGTCGTTTGTTTGTTTGGTTGTTTGTTGTTTGTTTTGTCATTGTTGTGTTATATATTATTGTGTCTTGTACTGTTCTGTTTTCCATTTGTTTTGTGAGTATTTGTTTGGGACCCCCTTGAAAACGAGATGATACATCTCAAGGGGTTTATCCTGATATAATAAATTCTCTCTCTCACTGGAACAAAGCCATTGTAAAGTGCTACCCATGTTTCTATTAACTACATGGGTTGATGCACAGGTTGTTCTGGAAAAAAAAGTAATTCTATACCTGAAAAGCTGAATTGAAGATGAATAACTTTTATTTTTATTTTCCTAAAGTATCTACTGTAAGTACTGATATGATAGGTAGTAGTAATAAGTATTAGCAATATATAGTAGTAATAGTAGTAGGTAGTAGTAACATTAGAGTGAGGTAACTTGTGGCTTAAAACAGTGAAAGTGCAATAGGAATTAGCAGTTAAATAGATGTTTTCCGCATAAAAAAATACAGTATCTTAATACAAATTCCAATATTGTGTGTTTAAGCATATGTATTTTATAAACCATGTATGAAATGGGACATCTCTGTCATCAAAGTTAACTTGTGCCTGAGCTTCATCTGATGAATCATAATGCAGCTGGACACAATGCAGCAGAGTTCAGAGAGTTTAGAATGTCAGTGTCATAAAGACAGACTGACCTGAACACAGACACAGACTCACAGTTTCATCTCTGATCGGTGTTCACCTGCACATTGGGAGAGAAAACTCACGTTGCATTCATTTGGAGAAACTACCTTCTACCTTTTAGAAAGGAAAACATGGAGAGTGATTTCCATCTTGGTAAGCCACATGTATTTATCATTTTATTATTTAACAGGAAAAGATTAGTAGAGGATTTTGCTGAAGAGGTAAACAAGAGACAGCCCAGGATAGACTAGTTGTTTGTGTTGAAGGATTTACATTTGTGTCCAGTTCTTCCTTAGTTTTGTTTACATTGTAAACACAGTTAGATTTGTTGTTGAAACAAAACTATGATAAAGGCATAAGATGAAGCTATGATGAAGCATGTTGACCTTGAATTAAGCTACATCAGGTGGCCTTATGGTTATTTGATTATTAAGATGTTGCCATTGCATTTCTTTCAGCATCCATGCAAATGGTCGCTCGACTCAATGCCCTTAATGACGATCGCCATGGAAACATCAACTGCATGTTTGCAAAAGTCCTGAATAAGGATCAGTACCTTTATGCTGAAGCCTCTAGTTTCTCTGGAGTGACTGCTGAGCTCAACTGTGACCTTTCACCTCAGTCTGCTGTTGGTCTCGGCTCCAAACTTGTGGATGCTTGTGGATTTTAGAGCCTCAATATATGGGAACCAATAGTCAGCACAGCTTCATCAGCATACAAACTTCTCTTGCATGTGGACAAAGGAGATCTTCCTCCCACAGAGAAAGAGTCTCCTCTCATGACTGAAGACAGTGTTAGGTAATGCTGGAGCATCCATCCACCCAGCTCAGCATGTTGAGGCTCAATCCAACCTGCTCCGCCTTGTTGAGGCTCCATCCCATGAGGCTCCAATGACTGATGACATCAAAATCATTGACAGATTGAGGCTGCTTCAACACTCCTCCAATGGTTTTGACGATGACTACCACCCGGAGGCAGTTGGAAAGAGATATCTCTATGCCCCCCCATGTTGTGACACATCTGAATTTATGTCTGACTGCTTCTCACCCTGTGGATCTACTCTGGGCTGCCTAGATGAGTTGGAGCCACTGGTCAAATCCCACTTTGATTTGGTGAGGAGCTCCTCTATGCTTCATCACATCTCTCTAGATTTGTAGTGGGCTGCTCCCCATAGCATGGGCCTCCTTCTCCAAGTCCTGTACCCTGTAATTATTTTTAAGTATACAGCAATTACAAAAATAGTTACACCATAACTACCTTATAAATCTCTCATTAATACAAAATTGTTACCCCTTAATTGCTGGACTTCTTGTTTTGTTACCCTGTAACTACAGCATTGTTATTTTATTAGTACCCCATAATTACAAACTAGTTAGACCGTAATTAGCGGGCTGTAAAATAAAGCGTTACCCAAAAATGTTCGAACTGCCAAAGCATTGCAGTATCTTCTCTCTCAGGGTAGCAAACAATATTTACCAGGCCACAAAGCTTACAGTCTTTTTCATTTTAATGAATAGTCCCTCAACAGTAATGGGAGGCCAATATGCCTGTTGTCTACATCTTGCACTTTGTTGTCGGCCCTCTGGGGACCTCACATAGGACGACATGACTTGAATCTCCTCCCTCAGCTTCAGGAACAAGTCCCCCTCATGCCTAGAAGTGGTGCTTTCGGGCTCATTACCTCTGGTTTCCATAACGTGATGATGAGAAGCTAAAAACAAGGACGGCATTGGGTCTCCGTATCTCGGCTAACAAGGTTCATGTTTGAGCGTCCCTGTGTGACACGCTGCTGTTTAGATGCTGAGGCAACACTGACAGGATTGAGGGACTTTGGTTTGGTTTGACTGGGCTACAGAAGATCATGGACAGGGTTTAGTTAGTCAAAGCAGCTTTCCCTTCATCCACAGATGTAGCAAAATTAGCGGTGTCTAAATTTCTATGGCGCCATTTTCACTGGGCTTGAATCCTCAACTACAGAAAACATCAAAGCTCAGAAAACTATAATTATGTCGCCAAAGTATTGTAACACACACACACACACGTGCATTATATTTAATGCGTGTTTGAGTGGTTGTGTGCCAGATAACAAGACATCATTACCCATCTCTTGGGGTTTCGCAGCTATTCTAGTTCATTCGCATTCAAAAGCGCCTTCCTATGGAGAAGTATAGGGTTGGCATGGCTACTGAATAAAATCCATTCTCCCACAGGAGTTTATTCGGAAAACGCTGGCAGTCACACAGGAGACAGAGAAGAAATGGTTCTGCAGGGGACACCATCAGTGGAACTCTGGTGGCCTTTTCTGTTCAAGCCGGGATGTAAGCAGCGCCCTGCAAGTTTATGCATGAAAGCTGTGATTTCTGCAGAGCTTCATGGGGTGACGTTCACTTTAAATTCATACCAAACTCACTATATAATGGAAGGGGGCCTGTTTTATGTGAATGCCAGCTTGAGAAAGATGTGATAATGGCTATGTAAATAAATTCACCATGCCAAGCCCTAAAAAAAATATCTTCTGGCTTTCACAGTAGTAGTGTCATTGTTTCACTAACTACCTGGTTGGGAGAACAGCAGTGTATTGATTTGCATAATATTAAATTATTTCTCGATTGGTATCCAGTACGTTGAGGTACTCACCAGCACAAGATTGCTTCATATTTTTAATAGTATGGGTGTACTTATAGCATATTTGACCTCATGATCTCATGGCATCAGTAGATCTAGCTGGTCCCAGAACAGGAAACTAACGTAGAAAATTTAAAAAAAACTCGAGCAATCAGTGATTCAGCTCTTGACTCGCACCTGGTGGATGAGGATTTAAGAGAGCTGGAAAGCCTGGCTGATAGTGGAAACACTGGACATGGAAAAAAAGGATACACATGTGGCAATACTTTGATGTGTTCCAACAACATTGTCACAGGTACCAAGGATGCCAATCAAAGGGAACAGCATGAGGCCATGTGTATGAATAAAGCATTGCATTCACCATCAGTGTAAAGGCTCTGGTCTGACTTGAAGCCTTGTGATGAATTCATAAAGCTGCGGATCAGGAATAGACTGCACTGTTCACATGAATTGCTTCGCCTAACTTAGAGGATTGTCAGTTTTTTTCAAATACTATAGCCTGAAGCAGTATTTTCAGTGACAGATTTCAACTGTCTCATTAAACTCAGAACTCATATAGATATATAGATATACAGTATATAGAGACTTTTGTTATATTTAAGGCTACTGATTGTGACTTGATTTTGTCTTTTTGTAAAAAAAAAAAAAAAAAAAAAATGCTAACACATCCAATACCTTTATAAATGCCACTGAATGATGGTAAAAAAAAACATGTGACTATGAGAGTAAATTATAATTGCACAGTATTATCAGGTGTCAGTGTTAATGTGTCTCTGTGTGTGTGTGTGTGTGTGTGTGTGTGTGTGTGTGTGTAGGTGTGTGTGTGTGTGTGTGTGTGTGAGTGTACACAAGAGACAGAGAGAAACAAAACTCTCTCATGACTTGCCGATGTCTGAAACTGAGCTTCATTAGTGCTACTTTCCTCACTGATTTCCACACTGACAGGGACTCTGCTCTCTATTCTGCCATGCTCATTAATATGGATGTGATGGTGCATGACCAGACCAAGAGACAGAGAGAGAGGAAAGCCTAAACGGTAAAAAGAGATGGACTTGGCTGTGGCCAAGTGGTCCTGGATATAAAGAAGTGCCGGATTCAGCGCATCGTCACGTGTCGTCCACACACACACACACACACACACACACACACACACACACACGGTGAAACTGAGTCAAAACTCCTTCGAACCACTGAGACAGAAACAGCTAGAAGAGGCAGGTGGGAGCGTTTAGGCGGATGATGTGTAGGCATATGTGTCTCTTCTTCCTCCTCAGTCTGTCAGAAGGAGGTTAACAGTCTAGCAGAATCATAGTCTATTCTGTATAAGTCGATTCTGACACACTACAGCAGGACAATTTGTAGAACAGGAGACTGTAACGTTACTGTCAACAAGGTAGGTATTGTGATCAGCTCCTCTGTGGGGTTTGTATCAATCAAGGTGGAGGTAAGTAAGAGAGTAGTACAAGTTACTGAGTTACTTTTTAGAAAAGAGAACATTGTTAGTTGTTATCTTTCCCATGTAATTCCAAAAGAACGAGATGACAGAGTTCAAACTAGATCCTTTTAATTGGAGAATTTGGAAATTTCAAAATAAAGTGCACAAAGTAAAGTCTCTTCTTTGCTGACTGCTGATGTTCGCTGTCCATTTTCTGATGCTTATGAGCCACAACATCTGTACTCATCATCATGAGTGTGATTTAAAATGTAGCGAAGTACCATACCTCAGAAAAAACATACTTAATTAAAAGTGAAATTACTGACTTTAAAAAATACTCAAAAAAGTAGAAGTACATAAAAAAGCAGCTCAATTCCAGTAACTATAGCCTAAATGTAAATACTTCCACTCTTGGTTTTCAGCACCCAGTTTTGACAGTGGAACGCAGCTCAAACTGCAGAATGGATCAATAAGCTTTGAAGCCAGTCGCACCATAACGCTCTAGTAGGAACTGTCTCAGACCTTTTGATTTTATTGTTTATCCTCTTCTCCCTCACCTCTTACCCTTAGCAGTTAGACACATGCAGGCTCATATCAGGGGTTTTTGAGTTTTCTGTCTTACTTGAACAATTTTTTTTCCCTTAAGGTTCGGCTGAAAGCCCCTTACTTTACTGACACTTTGCTTTCAGAGTCAAGTAAGAGATAAGAATAAGAGGTATGGTATATTGTTACTAATGATCATCTTGAAGTTGCTTTAGAGCGTTTTTTATGACAACTCTCATTTCCCACTTGCTATTTAATTTCTTTGAGTTGAGTGCGGGAAGGAAATTGCCAGTAGCTAATACAGGATCCAAATCAATTCAACAAATCTGTTCAAAAGCCTTTATAACTGCTGCTGAGCAGATCATACACAGAGAATTGCATTTCACTGTCATAAACTGTCACAAATTGGGAGATCAAAGTTTAATTTCTACTTCTTTTTTCACCCTCCATTTTCCATAGTTCTCACAAAAGTTGCCTATGGCTGAAAGCTCACGGTTAAAGGGAATTGAAAGAGGCTTGCAGTGTATAATTATATTAACTATGGGTTTTTCAACCTACCATCAGCCCAAGGCAAATTTATTTCTATTGAAAATCCAATATGGCTCTGTCCAGAGTGTATGGTTAGACGATGATTACTGATCCTGTGTGTTTTATCATATCTGTTCATCCAAAGTTAACTTTGAGCCGGTTGTATCACTGAATGTCCATATTGCTTAGGGGGCAACTTACCAAACAGTGATAATATTGCTCAGTCCGGGGTCAGACACCCGGCCTCTAGTTGATGCTCTGTAACCTGTTTACCCCCCGCTCACAGATTTATAACCTTAGGCAGGAAATGAGCAAAAGCAATTCAATTTTCTCATTTAAAATAATCATATTTCCATCTACCCAGTACAGAGGTCAGACCTTTCAAACAAGTGATTTACACTTCTGGACAGGTTTCTTTTAATAGATGTTAATAATTATCTGATGCAAACTACATTGATTGTGCTGAGGGCATTTCTGCTGTGGTTATTTACCAGGGTAAGAAATTAGCTTAACCACAGCCATCATCTTTAATTACCTAACAGTGTGAGCCCACTAAGCCTTCAGCGTATCTTTATCAAAGAATGATTGCTAGTAAAGTGAGAGCAACATGATTTTCTTTTCCCAAAGATGACCAACTCTGAACCCCATGTTTATGTTGCCTGATTTACAAACCTGGTTCATCTGGTTCTGGTTCAAAAGCATTATAAGACGTAATATACGCAAGATGGCTGATTCTGTCAAGGCAGAATAGTCAACTATTTCCTTATCAGTCTCCTTCTGATTATTCTGTCATTGAAATTAGTATCTGAAGAGGAATATGTTTTATGTGCTGTGGTGCAAAGTGGTTTGTTTCCCATAAAGCAACGTTTCTGGGCCACTTGATTTCAGCAAATTGCAGAATGATTGCATATAAGTACGAACCAGCAATTTGGTACTTCAAATCAGATTCAGAGTGGATGCTGTAGCTTGTGTTTGTGTAGACTGCAGATGGATTGGATGCGCTTATCTTACGCTCGTCTTACCATATAAGTGATAGACACACCTGAATTTAAGCTGACATACAGTCCTAATGTCTTGGCACGCTGTTGCTATAGCAATGACAGGAGGCATCATGGGAGGTATTGACCTGCAGGATAACACAAAAGAAATCAGTGAGCTAGAATCTAATAAAAAGGTATAACCTTTAGGCTGTTCATGCTTGACCAGTAACAGCATCTGCCACTTACAGCAGCCTGTGTTAATCTCACATGGAGAGAAACCTGTCGCCCTCAATCAAAACAATCTCTGGAAAGCTCATGTTGATGGAAGAAGGTATTGGTTAACCTCTAGTGACTCAGAGGTTAGCCAACATTAAACAAATTGGCAAAACCCAATCTGACTCTTATGAAATCTTTCTGATGAAACACAAGCAAGACATTTACCATGTTGCCTACAGTAATTATCTTCTGAGCGTTACTGAACATCAGTGTGAATGAGCTTGCAGCACCATCAGATTCTTCAAGCTATTTGCTATTCCTAATTTTTCAACACAACAACCGTAAGTAGCCCAGTGCATTAATAATTCATCCAGACGATATGCATAGCCACAGATTAATTTGAATGGGGATCAGCATGACTAATGAGCCTGTCATCGGCTCCCGTGTCTGCCTGGTCCAGATAGACTGTGGAAGCATGGGACCATGGCCAACTCAGCTGGGGAAATCAATGGACAAACAGCTTTCCCCTGGCTGATTGCGTTCAAGCCAGCAATCTTGTGCTGGTGAGTAGCTTCTGGAAGTCAACAGGAGACACAATGAAGGAAGGCGGCTCATTATGAGGATTGAGGAAGAAAACACCACTATCCCGCTCTCAGCCCAGAGAAAACCAGAATGCGTTGGTTTGTTCCCGTTAAGCTGATTTTGCTTGTTTGAAAGTAAAAATTTTTTATCAATTTAAGAAGAAAAAAGATCTCATATAAAGAATCTGTGACATCCCTCGCACATTGTTCAAAGACAAATGAGTGAGGGCTAAAAATAATAAAAATACGAGGGATAAAAATACGAAATGCAGCACTAGACTGTAACAGATGTTAATGAGGCAAAAATAACCGCTAGTTATTTCTGGATATCATTTCTGATAGCGCAGGGGGAACATTGAGTCATACAATCTACCGACGACCCCCTCCAAACACACACCGTTCCCCACGTGCGTATGAAATATATTCATTGTCATCATCTCCTACCCCAACTCAATCACCCTTCTGCCCACTCGAAAGTTCTTCATTAATGGCTTCAGAGAGACATTTTTATAATTACTTTGAAATTACTTTGAGTGGTTAAATATGAAAGACTAGTGCAAAGCCTTTTCAAAATGTTTCTGAAGGGTCAGTGTTTAACCCTGCATGATTTGAAGTCATCATAAAATTAAATGGAGTTGGGTCTGAAACTATTACTAAGACCGGACCATTTAAGCTTCTTCGGTAGGAATAAAATGGTGTTACATGTTTTCAGCAGCAGAGAATCCATTATCCCCTTGTTATGTAACATGTTCTTCCATGTGTCTGTGGCACTCGGCTGCTTGATCAGGCTTCACTGGATACGACCGTACGTGTCAGGAATTCTTGCCATTTCCTTGAGCTGCAAGGGGAATATATCGTTTCCCCAGTCCAATTTCCCCAGTTGATTTTCTTTGTAAAATTAGACGAGGAAAATTTATTGAAAGTGCACCTCATTTATTTTCATATATAGTAGTGCGTTTGTGATCACCTCTTTTTCATCTTCAGGACCTAGACTCTAATGCCATGCCTTAAATGAGCCCCACATTGCTATGCTGCGCTCCTGTTTTCTCAACTCTTTGTCCATCTTACATCTGAAAATCCCATTGGGATGTATGGAATGTAATATAGAGTGAAATGAAACAATTCTGAATGGTGAATATTGTTCATGTCTACAATAAGGCTGTGGATTGATGCTTGGATTGTGGGAGCTACATGGTGAGTTCTAGTCTGAATGTGTTACAGTGTCAAGTTAAGGCTCAGTTTATTGATTTTACTCACTGTTTATGAAGCTTCGATTTGATTCTCAATGTTCTTTGCCATCTACTTTCTCAGTGGGAATATCGACCACAGTTTCTCATAGTAAAAGGAGATACGTGGAGCTGAATTTACAGTACATCTTAAAACAACAGTAATGCCTGGGCATTGATTTTGGCCCACTGACTTTATTCTCACAGAGCAACTTAATCACAACTAGAATAGCACTCAGGGAGATGCTGCATCGGTGCTGCTTGCATGTAAGGAAGACTTCACACATGGCAGTCATGTTTTACACAGTGGAAAGAGGCTGATTGAGTCTGACCTATGATTATAGTGCAAGTCTGTGAAAGGTTTTGTAGTTAATTCTGTCACTCGTAGCCTGTAGCCTACAGGTAAAACAGATCCATCTCCTCCAATGCTTCCTCAGTGGGGAACAGTGAGCTCACGCCGCCTTGTTCCCTCCACAATATGATATAACAATCACTACTTTGGTCATCTACTACATAGAATAATACGCTAAAACAGAAATCCTGGAAAGTGTAATTAGAATAACAACAACAAAACCATTAACCATAACACATTGCAAAAACACTACATGCAAGGTATCATGGGACGTTGCCTTCAAACAACAAGGCAGTGGCAGCACAATAAGATCTTATTGCAACAAGTTCGGTGGACTGCGCCAACTTAATTTAAGATAATTGATGTCAGTGTGAATCTTTAGCTCAACATTGTGTCACTCGTTGCTTATTTTTAAATGTTTTGGAATAGCTCAGGAATTGCACATTGACAACTTTATTTTACCCAAACCTCTTTGCTATAGAAACTTTACAGTGTAGCAGTACAGTTATTGCATTAGGTTGTGGACATTAGTTGTTGCTAAGTTGCTAAGTTGTCTTTGTTTAGTTTCCTTAATTTGATGCACTATTATCTAGTACATATGTGTATTTTACTAGAAAAAAAAGTTAATTGTTAATTATTCATAAGCAGGGCCCCTTTAACTTATATCTATTTTGGCATAGGAAATAACTGTCCATCTCAAATAGCATACTCAAACCAGGTTCACAGGTATAAATTCTGTGTCAGTAGAAAGGCAGAACTTTGATGGTTTTGGAAAGGGTGTCCAGCAATATGAGTGAGTAGCACAGTGAGTCACAGCAGGCAGTGAACAGCAGAAATTGAAACTATCATTATCATCTAGACTGAGAATAACAGACAGAAACTAACTGCTTCGCTGTAGTGAATAAGCGATTAAACTCCTATAATAATTTCTACCACATCTAAGCAGTAACAGCACCAAAGTATAAACTAATGTTGTGCTTTGCAATGACTTAGAATTTCTTGTTGCAATTCTCAGTCGAACACGAGGAAGGACACTGGAGAGAGTTCTCCGGCTCAGTCCATATTTTATTCAGCACCAAAATAAAACACAGTCCAAAAGCAAACGGAAAATATATAACACCGGTGCAATCCTTCCTCTTTTGGGAATGAGTCCAACAGGTGGTATAAGAACGCGGCCTGTTGGAGCGCAGGAACTGCCCCCTACAAAGGGCCTGTTTCACTCTCTCTGGACTGGACCTGAGTCACCTTTTTGGTTGAGGTCAGTCAGGCAGCTGAGAATGCTGGTATGAAGCGCCTGTAGTGGCCCCAGAAACTGTCTCACCTCCAGTATGGACTTTTGGACTCAGGGCAAGTTGCAATGGCTGCTGTCTTATCTATCTGAGGGCAGACTCAGACACAGCACCAACTGGTACCTCAGATACTCACGGATACAACTGAACACTTCTTTGGGTCGGCCATGAGTCCCGCCCACCTCAAGGACTCCAGCACAGTTCTCAGGTGCATAACCAATTGACAGCAGCATATGAGTCACGATGTGGCAGCACCTGCTTCATGCTTTCAGTTCCAGCTTCTTCCCCCAGTGTCTACTGAAACACAAAGAGAGACTCCTGGCCCTTGCTGCCTTCTGACCAATGCTCAATCACCACTCTGCTTGCCACATTCCTCTACAGTGGTTTTAGTTTAGAATCATACAGGCAGCTACTCCAAAATGGCACAAAAATGCTATTCAGGGTGTTGAAATATTGCTAACAATTATTTACAAGGAAAACAACAACCCTAAATTATGTTTAAAATACATTATGTGCACAAAAAGAGCTTTTTTTTATAACACTCAAATTGTCCATTTCCACTCTACAGCTCTCTGCTATTTCCAGTGGGAAAACGGTGGTAACTATTCATTTCACACAACACAAACATTATCAAGGTTGCATCTAGGTTATTGCACAGGTGTGCCTTGGACTGGTCACAATAAAAGGCCACTCTAAAATGTGCAGTTTCATCTTGAAAAAAAGACATTTTTTAGGCACTGAACTATGGATCTCACATGACTAGGGCTACAGATATGCATTTTTTGAAAACCAGTCAGTATCTGGTGTGACCACCATTTGCCTCATGCAGTGCGACACATCTCCTTCACATAGAGTTGATCAGGTTGTTGATTGTGGCCTGTGGAGTGTTGGTCCACTCCTCTTTAACGGCTGTGCGAAGCTGCTGGATATCGGCAGGAACTGGAACACACTGTCGTACACGCCGATCCAGAGCATCCCAAACATGCTCAATGGGTGACATGTCTGGTGAGTATGCAGGCCCTGCAAGAACTGGGATGTTTTCAGCTTCCAGGAATTGTGTACAGATCCTTGCAACATGGGGCCGTGCATTATCATGGTGCAACATGAGGTGATGGCACTGGATGAATGGAACGACAATGGGCCTCAGGATCTCGTCGCAGTATCTCTGTGCATTCAAATTGCCATCAATAAAATGCACCTGTGTTCGTTGTCCGTAGCTTATGCCTGCCCATACCATAACCCCACCGCCACCATGGGACACTCTGTTCACAATGTTGACATCAGCAAACCGCTCACCCACACGACGCCATACACGCTGTCTGCCATCTGCCCAGTACAGTGAAAACCAGGATTCATCTGTGAAGAGAACACTTCTCCAAAGTGCCAGACGCCATCGAAGGTGAGAATTTGCCCACTCAAGTCGGTTACGACAACCAACTGCAGTCAGGTCAAGACCCTGGTGAGGACGACGAGCACGCAGATGAGCTTCCCTGAGACGCTTTCTGACAGTTTGTGCAGAAATTATTTGGTTTTGCAAACCAACTGTTGCTCAGACGAGCTTGCAGGTGAAGAAGCCGGATGTGGAGGTCCTGGGCTGGCGTGGTTACACGTGGCCTGCGGTCGTGAGGCCGGTTGGATGTACTGCCAAATTCTTGGAAACGACATTGGAGACGGCTTATGGTAGTGAAATGAACATTCAATTCACGGGCAACAGCTCTGGTGGACATTCCTGCAGTCAGTATGCCAATTGCACGCTCCCTCAAAACTTGCAACATCTGTGGCATTGTGTTGTGTGATAAAAACTGCACATTTTAGAGTGGCCTTTTATTGCGACCAGCCCAAGGCACACCTGTGCAATAATCATGCTGTTTAATCAGCATCTTGATATGCCACACCTGTCAGGTGGATGGATTATCTTGGCAAAGGAGAAGTGCTCACTAACACAGATTTAAACATATTTGCGAACAAAATTTGAGAGAAACAAGCCTTTTGTGTGCATAGAAAAAGTCTTAGATCTTTTATTTTAACTCATGAAAAATGGGAGCAAAAACAAAAGTGTTGCGTTTATAATGTAAATGTATGTATTTACAATATGTCTTGGAGCAACTTTTGTGAAATTCTGGGTGCAATTTCTGATTAGCAATTGGGTAATGCTGTACAGATACAATTTTCCATAAATGCCAATCGTTTATTCACATGCCCCATTTATGTGCTTCAGTTGGTTCTTCTGTAGGTTGGTGATCAGAGGTGAAGTCCTTGATTAAAATCCAGAAACCATACGGCTAGAATAAGAAAACAAAGTTCAGTGATGTGGTTCTGCCTAGACCCTGGCCTGACAATTTATTTATTTTTGTTAGATATATAATATTGGTTTTCCTGGTCTAACCAACACAAACGTCCCCATCACACAAGCCCACATGAGCTGCCAAATAGCAAGTACCAAGTGTACTGAGCAATTATGTACACACAACTTGGATGTTTATATTTAGCCCTGCCATAGCAGGGGCTCTATGGATGCTATTGTCGGTCGGTCAGCCTGTTCACCACTTCATGGTCATGTGGCCCGCAGGGAGTTAGACTGCAGAGTTCGAGTCCCGGCAGAGACGCTTCCACAAAATTCAACATCACGGAGCTGTTAGACTCTTAGTCTTGTTCATCTCTATTTTCTTTTGGATTTAGAGCTCTAAGTACAACTTTGTATTTGAAACCTCTTCAATAAATTGATCTACAATGCAGCTAGTATTTCTTACAGGGATGAGCTGAAGAACCCCTTGAATCTGAGTTGTACATTAAATTAAGAAATTAATTCATTGTCCTTATCCGCTTATTCCTATTGAGGGTCACGGGGGGCAGGAGTCTATCCCAGTATGCATTGGGTGAAAGGCAGGGAAACATCCTGGACAGGTTGCTAGCCCATCACACAGTTACAGTCACACACACATTCATATGGGCAATTTAGTCTCCAATCAGTCTCTCTGATTTGCATGTCTTTGGACTGTGGGGAGGAAACCGGAAAACACACATGTGAACACGGGGAGAGCATGCCAACTCCACCCAGAGAAGGCCTGCGCTGGGAGTCGAACCTTGTGTCCAGTCTTATGGTATTCATGTCAACACTGCCAATGCCACCTGGAAAAAGAACGCACACTGGGGGGAGCTGAGATCAAGATCAATATCCCTCTCTCGTGCTTTTGCTGTTATTCGAGTCTGACCATGAAGATGTTCATCAGAGAGAAAGGAAGGTCGGGGGTGGGCAGCTCTTATAAGATGGCCTTATAAGAGAAATGGCGACAGATCTCACGTTCACCACTGCTTTTTACTACTTCTCTTATCTTACACGTTTTTTTTAATTGCAAATGGCAATTGCTTTTTTCCATTTCCAGCACAAAGGATGACTGAGACCGATGATTGTTTAATCCATTTTCTATTTTCACATTGTGACGACCCTCCTGCTCTGCTGTGCATGTTCGTCTGTCCTGCAGGAGCCTGGTGGGCGAGGGTCGTCATCAGTGTCAATGGAGTGCTCCTGGGCCCGGTGAACTCCTTGGGCTTAAAATGCCATCTGACCATCAGTTGCTCTCTCTCTCCTCACCTATGCACACCTTTTGTTCTGTTCTTTTGGTTTTATGTAGTTTGTGTTTGTTTACCCCTTAGTTTTAGTTAATAAATCATTGTTTTAACTTTTACTTTTGCATAAATCATTGTTACTTCCTTGAGCCGGGTTGTAACAACATGAAAATGAACCACTCACTCATAAGTTGTTAGACTTTATGCTCATGAATGAAAGTGAGTTTTTTAAGATAATTAAATGATCAGATACAATTCTTTGGCAAGGCTCTTTAGCACTCAGCCAATCCACTCATGTACATTTCTGCACACATCTAGCAGGAGGAAAAACAATCAAATATGCAGCACTTCCCGATAGATATGTCTGACAGTTAGAGGAGATGATGTCTTAGTGCTTAGTGTGGTCTGTTTTTCACAAAGCCTCAAATTAACATTGGGAGCTATATCAGAATGATAAGGTGTGAGTGATGATTTCCATAGATGACAGGGATCTCGCAGCACAATGATACAAATGAGCAGCCAAAGCTGGTGAGTCATGTGTTTACTGACATTTAAGGAGGTTATAATGTGATTACCAGCAATAAAATCAATGATATATAAGTCCTGTTTTGGTAAGGACATGTAATTCTTCACTTTCAATCAATAGCCAGGGGACAGTTCAATATGAGCAACCATGGGATGCTGAGCTCTAGATCAACAGCTTCCATCTGAAGAAAAACCTAAAAGGGCAACATGCAACTCTAATCTATGTCTTGTTTTTCATTAGGCTTGGCACTGTCTTCATCCATATGCATCAATAACAGTACCTTGATGGTTTATGATAAGGCATGGCTGTCAGTTGAAGTGAATAAACCACAGATAAATAGGAATAGACAGAGTGACCTCTAGGGGAAATTGCTTGCCTACACCATCAAAGTTAGATGGGCAATCCGCAGTTTTCAGAATGAGGCTCAAATGAGCTTTCACATCAAAGGTAGGTGGGAAGTTTATTCATTCTTTCAATGAATAAACTTGCACCTACCTTGAAGCCGGCACTGCACCGCTTGCTTTTATCTCCCAGTCACTTTGATAGGGCTGGTGGCTTTCTTGAAAAATCATTCATAGACTAATTAAAGAGGAACTGTACACTTGTAATAAAAAAGCATCAAAGAGCTCCTGGATATATGTTTAAGATGAATTTGAGGCACAGGCAAATAACTTTTGGGTACACCCTCTTATTTTCATTTTCGTTCCTGCAGGCTCGCTCTTTGTCCAGGAGATGTCAGCGCTGTCATTTGAAAAATGAAGCACTGAACACATATTTTCAGTTGCCACTTCACTGGCCTGAGATTCTTCAAACTGGAATGAAAGTGAGCAGAGTGAAGTCAGCTCCTGATTGAGCATTGAGGTTTTGCTGAAACACCCCAACTGGACTTTACTTAATATGCTGCAATTTGGTGTTGGAGGACGGGGACTTGATGGTTTGTAACTTGGGAGGAGAATGGAGAGATGGGTGTTGAGACGAAAGAGGCAAATGCGGTAGAGAGGTCTGTGGCTGTTGATATACCAAACACCGGGGAGCAGCGACTGGGATGTGTTTAATTTTCCTGTGATGAGGGGGGGTGGAGGGGGTGGGGGTCGGGGTGGGGGGGTAATTTTGGAGAGCCGTGGATAATTGAGGTGCACCACTGTGGGGAAAATGGATCAGTAAATTATGATAATCCCTCCCCGCAAACTTTTGTCAGGAACTCCAAGAACAACAAGGGGAATACAAGGACACTGAATTGACCCAGTGAATTGGTAAAAGAGGTTAGTCTTTTATGGAAAACTTAAATTCAGTATTATTCTGCCATCAGTGACAAAGATGTAAAGATGCTGTGCATTGCAAACCCTTTTTTTTTTAACCTTTATTTATCCGGGTAGGGTAATTTTACTGATCACCTTTGCTCTTTTTCAGGCCCTGCTTCCCAATCATACTGGGATTTTTCAGCTGCTTTATTTTCCTTTATTTTTTAAATTCAAGTGGATTGACAATAATGTTGAATTGAATTGAACTGGATTAATTCAATTCAACATTATTGTCATTCCATCTGACACAAGTGCAAAGTGAAGCAAACAACCATTTCTTGGGTTCGCTGCGCATTCTAAGGAAACGTAAAACCAAGAGCAGAACAGAAGATCCAAAACTGACACAGTGCAACAAGACAATAGTTCCATATAACATGGTGGAATTCCATGTAATATGAGACTTCCTCTGTATTTCTACAGTTTAGCGTTGAGGTCTTTCCCTCAGCGGGGATCTGTCAGGGCCTGGTGAAGCCTGGACAGATCTATCACTCTATCTTTGTTGTGCTTGGCATCTATCTGCCATCAATCAGGCAGTGGAAGACACCTCCCAAGGTCAGAGGCACAGGCTGTCAATACTACACATGGTATGATTCAGCACTTTGTCAACCAGCACTCCCACCAGTGTGTATCTATCAATTGTGTATTTATCCAACTGCTATGATACAGTCTCCAGACTAAATCATATCCAGCTAAAATAAATTAAAGGGATTAGTAAATTGAAATTCTAAAATGAAAGAGTGTTTTGCCACCAAGAAATATAGGATGAAATGAAAAAGCAAAGAATCTTTCAGACTTGTGTTTTGCCACTGTCACTGCCTTCTGACTGGCCAGGTGAAATTCAAACCAACGGTAGAGGAGCATCTAACGCAGCATGTGGATCATGGAGCAGGACACACAGGGCCTAACCTGGCAGCATAATCAGCTCCCTGGATGCAGAGGTGTGTGTCTTATTTCTCCAGATCATTCACTGGGCTGCTCTCTCTGCCATAGACGTGAACCAGGAAACTCGTGGTGATCCTTCCCCTGACCTATAGCCATGTTCAGAGTCCATGCGGACGAAGCCGGCGAAGCAGAATAGCTTCCTATCCAGCATTTGTGATTCTAGAGACACTTCCGAGTGCGTGTGGCGCTCATAATGCGCTCTCACCCATATGTCACGAATCGTGGTTTTTGTTTAACATTTATTTAACCGGGTAGTCACACTGAGATTAAGAATCACCACTCCAAGAGCCACCTGTTCAAGAAAGCAGCGTCATGACAAGTGTAAAAAGTGCAGATGAAACAACAAATGTCAACAACCAATACATATGTGCAAAATCAGATTTCATTATATCTATGCCGTAAATTTCATATGTAATGAATCTCGTATGTCATAAATTTCCACATGGAAGTTCAATAGGATGTTTGGTGCTTCATCGTTTCTCTGTGGAAGAGGCAGGATTTACACAGACATCAGTGGCCACAGACTTGGCAGCGAGTGCAGGCGCTGCAGGATGTGGTGAATCTTGGGTGTCTGGGAGTTTCACAGCTGTTCTCTTCACCTCTGGCACCCTCCCAGCCTCCATCCTGCAGCACAGCTACAAAGGACTTGATGAAGCTGCCTGCACTGTCACTGTAGTCAATCAATGACCATGGAATAGAGATTAGGCTTTTGTTGCCTGTATCTATAGAGCTGTGTGTGTGTGTGTGTGTGTGTGTGTGTGTGCTTGAATGCATATACACTGATGGCTGTATACTGTCTGTAGCCTACTTCCCGCTCTTCATGCATCCCTCTGTAGTCTGTATCCATTGCGCTGCAACACCTGTACTGTGGCAGGGTGGGGGGTTGACCTTTAGTGAATGTCACATTTTATGTGTTTTCTTCCGGGCGGAGGAGTGTCTGCCTCTCTCTGTTCTCATCTCTCCTGTGTCATCAGCTGTCAGTCACTGTCAACCAGCCACTGTCCCAGAAGGCCACCGGCTTCATCCCCAATCCCCCCCCCCCCCTCTCTCCCGCTCAAATGAAGACAAACTGCCCACATGCAAATATAGCAATTAGAACAGAGCGGAGAGTGGGGCAGTGTTTATGAGGCAGATGATATATATATATATATATATATATATATATATATATAAACAGAAATATAATCACTCATATCCATTTTCACCAAAATACTTAAGTTCCTGGCAGGATCGCGATAAGCTGTGATAGAACCCAGTATGGATTCAGAAGCATTAAGTTCTTATAAAGTTAAATCGCCCAATGTCAACATATTAGGCTTTCAATGCTATTCCCCAGCCACAGAAAGCTTGTAAAGCCTGGAAGGGAAATGAGAGCAAGAGGAGTGAGATCTGCAGGCTTGAGCACCGGAGAGTTGTAAAGACTGGAGGGGAAAACAGCAGGTTGGAGAAACAGAGAGAAATGGCTGGATGGTTTGAGGATTGAAGAGAAATACTCAGAAGCGAGTGGCATTGCAAAGCTTTGTTTGTCTAATAAGAGCAACACAGAAGCGCTTGTGCAGGGGAAGGCTTTGTAGATAGACAGCAGAGTATGGGAGAAAGGGTGGAATGCAGAATTGTGTTTAAATTTATAGTAAAAAAAGAAAACTCTGCAACAAACTGCATGTCAAGACACTCCATTTTAATGCTTGTTCTTGCTTGCTTACCAAGAAAACTTTAAAACTCCAAGCAACCAACACAGATAGAAGCTATCAATCAATCAGTTTAGCTAAGCAAAACATTGGTGCTAAATTCACAGGGACTGGTCGGCAACTTGCCCTAGACATCTTGTCCAGGTAATGCTTACTTGCGCATGAGTGAACACTATATGTGGGGGGGACAGAGCTTTACCCTGTATAATTCTCATCCATCTGTGGATGGTGAGGTTTTTGACCAAGAGGAGAATCTATGATTCTCGTCTGTCTTAGGCAGTGAGATCTGACGTAAATATCAGATCAAGAGAAGAATCAGGAATGACAGGAGAAAAGAAAATTACAGAAAAACATATGGGTTCACTCACAATGTGCATCTAAAAGTGGGAGTATTTGTTGTGTTCTTTCATCTTTCTATCTCATTTGATTTGAACTGCACTAGTTTACTTTTTAAGTCTTTTATCTTTTGTATCTCTTGTCTGTACTTTTGCACTTTTTAATTGTAAATCTTTTACCTTTACTGTATTTTTATCACTCTGTAAAGCACTTTGAATTGCCCCAGTGTATGAAATGTGCTATACAAATAAAGCTGCCTTGCCTTGCCTAGACAAGATGGCAGTACAAGAATTTGATGTATTATGAATTTTTAAAAAAAAGTCTAAAGATCCGAACACTAATCCAGAGTGTATCGGAGGAGGCCGGTGTGGATTGAGTTGTGAGCGGAGGAGAAGAGCAAGTGGCAGAGCGAATGAAAATGACAGCTCCATGCCCCCGTCACCCTGGCAAACAGAAGACTGATGAGCTGCGTCTTCCCAGCAACCCCTGTCTCCATCCGTCATCTCCTTTTAAACTGATTTGCTGGAGAGAACATGTCCCTGTCATCAATTACAAGGGATTTTACCACAACAAAACTGATCAGATAAAAATGTTGCAGAAGTTTGCCCTCCTCCAGTGAACACTTCACGCGTCCCCCCGCTGTGAAGCTGCATGCATAAACTGATTTTCAGGATTTTCAAAGTCGTTGCGTAAAAATCTGTCGCAGAGCTCATATTAGACTTGTTAATTCATAGGCTATGATTTCCCTGTGCCATTTACAGTAAGGCAGAGCTAAACATTTGTTCCGGCATTTGCTGTGTGCATTAAATTAGCTCCAGCAGCGCTATCATTCTTCATTATTGATGAGCCATTATTATAGCCACTTACCTGATAAACTGCTGGTTGGATTTAATTACAGACACAGGTTAAAATTTCATAACATTAATATGTTCATATTTATTCTACATGGCTGCTTTGACAAGTGCAGAGGTGTTAGCAGAATGAGAGGAAAGGGTTTATTCATGGTTTGGGATTACTGAGGAATATTTGCATACTGGTGACATTGTAAGGTAGCACAGTAAACTCTGTATTGATTGTTGTATCTTGATATCTAAAGAGGAATAATCCCTGTCTGGACAGCTACATAAGAAGACCATATTATTAACCTTTCTGTTTGCTTTGGGTCAGTGTGACAGAAAAGTAATTTCTTCTTCTTTAAATGACCCAAATAAAAGTGTTTCAGTTTTAATTATATATCATCTTTTTTATTTATTTAGAGAAGATGGATCTCTTGGAAATTGTTCCTTCTCTCTCGCTCTCTCTTCTCTCTTCCTCTGTTTTCCTACTACTCTTACTTTTTGAGATTATTTATTGCGTATTATGAAATGATTTTATTCTTTTACTGTCTGCAGTCCAATGTGCTGCTGCTGCCTTGGCTAAGTCTCCAATGTAAAAGAGATCCTTAATTTATAAATGTTAAATAAAGAATTTATTGTGTACAGAATATGCACAGCATATTCAGCACATTCAGTGGAAATAAAAATGAAAATCAATATTTTTACATTCACTAATATCCTGCATACTACAATGATCATTGTAGTACCATGCACATCTGTGTTTTGTACATCTGAAAATATAAAAACTTTCAGATCTTTTTGTACTGAACCTTGTGTAGAACCCTTGCAGCCCTTCTTGTGAGAGGCTGTAGAGCTATTTGTTCAAAATATCTCATGTGTACATCACTGCAACACATTCTTTTCTTGAGCTGAGATCCTTTGATGCATCAGATTTGTACTATGCCTACCTTTCTCTACTGCCGTCTTTAATCATTACAGAAACCAACACATCATGCACATGGATATAAATGTATTTTTGTCAAAATACTGGTAAGAACTAGTTTCCTCTGGCGACATAGCAACACTCAGCTAGCCAACTCACAGTTTTGTTTTTCAAGACCTTTTTAATGATGCGTGGAATTGAAATTAACTGTGTTAACAACTGTGATTAGTAAAAGCAGATAGGACACACATTGTGCTACCATCCTGTGCTGTATTATGCAGCATAGAGAAACACATCAATGCATGGTGAAAAAAATAAGACTTCTAATAACTGGATTTAAGACATTTTAATACGTTTTAAAGTCTTACATTTAGATGCATCAGACTGAGAATCATTTTAAGTCAGCACAGCAAGCAAGACATTTGCACAGCACACAAGACATTTGACCTGGTTAATTTTAGCTGACATGTTATAAAGCCATTACACAATAAACGACTAATACACTAGGTTTAGGACAAAACATAACAGGACCTCACACATAGTACAGACAGGACGTACTGTACGTATACTGTACAAGTATACATTCAAAGCTGAATTATTGCTCCAGTGTAGCAGCACTGGTACAGCTGCAGGGTCACATCTTGTCAGGGGGCCCAGAATTCCTGGCAGCACCCCTGGCTTTTACTGATGGATCTGTAGAATTGGACCAGGATTGGTTGTGAAACATTGAGTCGCTGAAGTTGATGCAAGAGGCGCATCCTCTGTTGGGCCTTGTTCATTAGATTGGAGATGTTTTCATCCCATTTGAGGGTGTTGCAGATGGCTTTCCCCAGGAATTAGAATGACTTCACTATGTTCCCAGTAGCGTTGTTGATTACCAAAGGGAAATTGGCCTGTGGGTTTTTGCAGAGGTCAATCCTCATCTCCAGCATTTTGAGAGTGTTCTAACTGCAAGATTTTTATGCAAAAATGCACCCGTCTTATCAGCCTAAATCACAAAGTGTCGGGAGGACACTTCACCCACAAAACCTAAGAGTAAAATCCAAACTGCCTCCTAAACAGACATTTTAATACGTTTTAAAGTCTTACATTTAGATGCATCAGACTGAGAATCATTTTAAGTCAGCACAGCAAGCAAGACATTTGCACAGCACACAAGACATTTGACCTGGTTAATTTTAGCTGACATGTTATAAAGCCATTACACAATAAACGACTAATACACTAGGTGTAGGACAAAACATAACAGGACCTCACACATAGTACAGACAGGACATACTGTACGTATACTGTACAAGTATACATTCAAAGCCAAATTATTGCTCCAGTGAGCAGCGCTCTGTCCAGAGAAAGCTGGACTCCAACGTTAGATCTTTTACCTCGCTCATCCCTTTGTTATGCTTTGGTATAAAGGACTTACAAACGTGAGCTTGCTGTGTGTAGTTTACTACCATCAGGTTACATGATGTCTAGGTATTGGAGTACAAATTTTTCCTTCCATCTTACCTCTTGCTGCCATTTGGAGCCGTCAATGTGTAAAGTTGCCTAGTGCAGCTTTATGTTCAAGATTGTTGCAGGCATCAGTCTGGCAACCTCTCTACAGTAGTTTGACTCCTCGTTGTTTTTGAATAGGTGCCCTAAGGAGCCGTCATCCGCAAACTTGAACAGCTTGAGGGGTCACTGGGGTCACAAGGTGCACAGAGAGTGGAGGAGAGGGGAGAGTACACCCTGGAGGGTAACTGTGCTCACTGAGACAGACCCGGACAGCAGGGCCCATCATCACATACTGTCACATCCTGCGTGTTTGGAACTCCATCATCCATTGACAGATGGGTGGAGGGGTTGGTACATTGAGCTGGTCAAGCTGTTGCTTCACAACAGCTCTGGGATGATTGTAAGGATGCTAACATACACAAATCAAAATGCATATCATTTGCCTTCTGGTATTAAGGTACCACTACTGTACATGGTCCCAAACTGTCCGAGAGACAGTCAGATAAAATAGCACTGTATCACATTAAGTTTGGCACATACAGATGTAAGTATGGTAGTTATGGATTCTCTTCTAAAAAGTAAGTAAAACAGATCCCACTGGGGACAAACAATATGTTAGCATGCCATGTTTTGTTGTTTACCATACAAAAGTATACAAATTCACCAACTTTTGCCTTGAGAAGTGCACATTTACCTTTTCATTGACCAGTAGGTGGCGCTACTAGTTCTCACAATTACCAGTTGCAAGGCAGTACACAGAGCATTGTTCAGCATGCACAACATGCCGATGTGTTTTCAAAACAAGCAAATGTGCATATTGGCCTGTGCCAAATTTCAAGATCCTATTCAATACAGTACAGTGATAAATCTATTTGGTTCCTAGTGACCAGAACATGGATGATATACATTTCAACATATAGTAGAAGAAGAGTTAAGATGCAATAGATGTACAATTAATGATAGACAGTTAGCATTGTAGCAGAGGGGCAGATTATTTAATTTCCTGGCATGATTCCCTGGTATGAATGTTCTAAGTGTTCGGTCCTGTTGTCCTGCCCCTTCCTGCAGCACCGCCTCATACATGCTATGAATATTCATGAGTCCCGTAGTTTTCTCACCTTTTTCCAGCCCTATCCTGTCTCAGTCCCACAGGTGTGGTAGCACAGCATCCTGTTTAAATCACTCTGGAGGGTCCTGTTTGAATGGGCAAAACAGAACACTTTCTGGGTCTTTTGGTTGAGCCATTGGGGATACAAGCTAAATTACATGTGGGCCAGAGTGAGAACACAGTGAATTATTTATGTGCTTCCTGCCCTGTGCCCTCCCCATCCCTATATGGCATTGCAGGGGTGGTGGAGTCAGGCCAGGACATGCCTTCAAGCTGTTATTACAACTTAGTACTCCTCAGGCAGCCATCATAGCAATCAATACAGCCTCTCCCCTGTAGGGTTTTAGCGGACTTCAAAGGCAATAGAGAGGGGGAAGAGTTGTATGAAAAAGGGAGAAGGTATTTCGTAAATTGTTAACGATGGATAAAAGGAACAGCTTGTGGTTTTATAAATTGTACAATAATTGCGTATAAAATATATATTATCTTTAAAATATGTTGTTATTCTACATGATTTAGAGAGATGACTGCTGACCATAAGGTTGCATCTGGCATATCTGGTTCAGAGCAGGTGATGAAGTAATCATTTTACTGCTGTTTATTGCCATCAGTCAGATTACACATTTAGAGTGTACAATTCTATTATTTCCCCCCAAGCAATCCACTGCATTTCAAAGATCACTGGACAACAGTTCCCCCTCTCTCTGTGACATTGACACAGATACATTGTGGAAGTGATTGGATTCTTGGATGTGGGTAAATTGGTTTGGCTGCAAGTGATGTGGCCTCAGAGCAGAGCCGGAGGACAGGCGCTGAGGGAAAGAGATAAGGGACAATGGCACCTGATGAAGATGATGGCTCAAGGGGAAGTCTTGGGATAGAGCACAACATGTTATGTTTGTCTTCTCAAGACCATGGCTAATCCGATTACCGTGTCCGTGCACTGTGGGATGTCATTTGAGTTGGGTGCAATAACAGGGCCCAGATGTACATGACTCAGGCCTAAGGCACTGTTTTGATGCCTATGTGATTTGCTCAGGGGTTTGGCCACTTTTTTTTTTTTTTTTTGCGGCAAGTAAAGGCAGGTGAGAACATTGAAAGGCCTACACCATCATTTTTATTCGTGAAGCAAAACTGATGGGAACAAATTAATACGTCTTATGTAAAGATCCAACAGAGTACATGAAATTTCCGTTGCATAAAGAGAAGGGCAGATATATTTCTAATACAACAAGCAGGACTGTAGTCAAGTCCAAGTGAATTGCAAGACCAGGTCCATTTGAGTTTGAGTCAAGACCAGGTCCAAAGAGGGTCAAGATCAAGTCAAGACTTGGTCAAAATAGGCACAAGACAGAGACAAGTCCAAGATATCAGAAAAGTGGTCTGCAGACGGGAACCAAGAACGAGACCGGACTTAACATTAACTTGACTTGACATTAAAAAACGAAAAAACGGATCTTCTAAGTTTTTAGATGGTCAGGGAAAAGTCAAGTCAAAATCCAATAGTGGCTGAGACCAAGACAAGTCCGAGTCACAAGACCAAGATGTCAGAAAAGTGGTGGAGAACAGAACCAAGACTGGACCCAAGTATTACAGCCAAGTATACATTAATTAACATACAAGTATAGCCATATGGCTCAGTTGTGATCTATACAGCCTATTATTCTGGACTGGCAATTACGCCTACACTTTTAATATGTATGAGTTGTTCTGTCAGCTGCCATATGCTTGGTTTAAGACGCCTTATAAAAGTTTAGAGACACTCACTGTGCTATAAGTGCCACTTGTCAGAGGAGATGAGTGAATCACTGGGCAGATGAGGGCAGGTTACACAGCTTGCCTTCAACTAGGCTACAGCATTCCCCTTGCATCTGCACAAAGATACAACAGCTAGAGAGAAATGACACAACAGGCAAACTTCACAGACTCTACGATGTTCTCATATTCACAATGATTGCTAAGAGATGCTGACGTTTTTATTTGTGTGCTCCACTTTCCTTTGCCTTTATTTGGTGACTTGTCACATTGTGTTGAAAGAAAAGAAATGCTCTTTTTAATCACTGAAATGTGCTGACAGGTATCAGATGTCCTGGCACAGTAACTAAACATTTATTTAAAAGATATACATGTAAATAAGAAAGCCGTGCATGGATTAGGATTAAACCATCTGGTGAGCAACTTAGTGCAATTGCGGTTTATTAAGTTTGCAATGTACTGAATGAGTTACAGAAGGTAAGAACAGAACATAGCAGCATGTAAATATCACTTCTAATCTTAGAAAAGTTGGTGTTTCATTTTCACTTACTTACGCATGTCTTTGAAGAGAAAAATGCAGGTCTCTCAAGATCTATCTCTAAGATCTATCTGTTTCTAAAATAGCATTCATGAGTTCCTAATAATTTGTACCCAGAGGGTTTTTATTGAAGTTGCTTTCAGCTGTTGAAAAAGGACTATTATAAAGACATATTTGTTGCTTGAAGCCTAACACCCATAAGAGCGTGCAAAGATAAGATCTCACCTAAAACCTGTTATATAACACACTGGAATCCAATTATAACTTTTAGCACAGCGCTTTCACACTTAAAAGCCCAACACCCCACAAAGACAAAAAAATCAACTTTGATCACATCTGCTAAACGCATCAGTCTTCATCAGACTGAAGCATGTTACCCACTACACTTCCAAAGAGATGAATATGGTCAGAGTCAGACCCAGGACATTATCTGTGTTGGTGAAGGATATCTGTTAGTGATCTCAGCATAAAACCCCACATTAAAAATAAATCTCTCTTAAATTCTCCATTTAGCAAAGATCTATCAAACCCTTACATCAGTGGTCACTTCCCTTTCTTTCTCTCCGTTGTCTCTTGCACAACAGACACAATTTAACGAGGCAAGCAGTTTAATTTTACTTTAATATAATATGTAAATGAGCATGATGGTCACAGAGCGAGAACCATGATAGACCCATGATAGACTCTGAGGCTTGTTACGCCCCATATCAGTCAGCCAAACACAAGTCACCAGCCACTTCCCAAGTCAAGTAACTGTTAGCCAGCTTAGCACGCTAGCTTTAAACAAACTCTTTGTAAGCCAACAAGTTAAACCTATCTAACACCACTGCAATGGGATTCCTATATGTACATTTTTTTTTAGCATTTTGGGGAAACCTCCTTCCAGGCTGGTTTGTCAGATGTGATAAGAAATGATATTGTTTGCTGTGCTAGTTCACATTGCATCCTCCTTCCAGGCTGGTTTGCCTTAAATACAAAATGATAATACTGTACTACACACTGGATCCTCCTTGTTTAAAACTAAGCTAAGCTGGGTAGCACAGTTGCTTGGTGACTTGTGATTGGCTGAATGATGAGGAACAGACTGAGCTCATCAGGCTGCAGCCTCAGAGTCAACCATGGGCGCAAAAAAGATAAGTGCTCTGCTTAGTCTTTGTACAGAAGCCCATTGAAAAAACATGTATTATTTCAAGATAATGACATAAATAACTTGATATCTCAAGAAAACAAAGAAAATTAACTTGTTAGCTCAGGAAAAAAATTTAAATAAAATATATACTTTATTGTCCTCATTGGACTTACGTATATTTGAATGGACAATGGAAGAGATATTATTACAGCTGTATATGACCCATCGCTTGACCCTAGAACAAATCCAGTTAAACGCCCACAAGCGATGACTAGAGCAAAGTGATGCAAAGTGAAGTGGTCATGCTTGGTCTTCATATAAGTGTCTCTCTGACACATGCCTTTGCTCAGGTGCACAGACATACACACAAGCATACAGACATGCTCAAACACACACACGCACGTACACACCAGCAGATACAGTAAGGCCCGGCTCCATTGTTGAAGCCCCACCAGACAGCTTATCCAATTATGGCCCCAGAAACATTGCCTGCAATGGAGTCAACTCTGGAATTGCCTTGTGTGATTCAGCGTGGCCTACATGACATGTGTAAAATTGACAGTGTGATTTCAGACTGGGTTCCCAACAGAGATTACCTCCCACAGGACTCTGCTGTTTCTGAACCCTAGGCTGTCTGCCAGACAAGGAGGGTTACTCTTGTCTAGTGAATATTGTATAATGTTTGTAAGCTGTATGCTTCAATGGCAGAAGCCTCCAGATAAACACTTGTTACTTGGGTGAGTCATGTTTTTAAATGTCATCTTAAACACTGTAAATTGCAGTGTTCAGTACATTAATTAATAGTTAAACACAGTGGTGGCTGTGTATGTTTAGGTGATGTGATGTGTAACATGCACTCTCTGTAATTTGGACTGACTGTTCTAATTCAGACCAGTTCAGACACTTATGGTTATTTGTCTGCAGGCTTCGTTTAAGATGTTTAAGGGAAAATGAAAAGCCTAGTGTGATGATCATTTTCATTGCATTCAGTCAATCACAAGAAACGCATGCCAAATCTACAAATGCACAAATCCACAAGTGTGAATGTAATCTTAATCAACTTGCCTGGTTAAAAGCGGACTTGGAGGAACCCCTCAAATTCCCCTCCTTACCCTTCTCCTATACATCAGTACTTCGCAATTATAATGAAGTTGGGAGAAAGTTAAAAGAACAGTCAAATAAGAACTTTGACCGTTATGAAATAACAATCATAACCTGACATATAATAATTCAGCAACGCATCTTCTACAAGCTTCTCTAAAATGTATGAGTTGCCGTTCCTGCGGGCTTAAACTCCTGTCTTCTTTGGTAATAAATAGAGAATGTGCTTAGCTGTGAAGTTGATGTGCAGCGGGCACAACTTAGTTGAAAAGGCACATTTTTGGCTTTGTCAAAGTCGCAGTTGCCATGCAGAATATTCATCAGTTTGCCTCAGATCTGACGTCCCTTTTGATGTGCCTGCAGCTTACACTGATTTGCTGTGAAGACGTTTCTCTCATTAGAAATTCTTTAAACTCACTGCCTCAAATCGCATTAGCCGAGCATAGCAGAATCCCTGGTGATGCAGCCCCACACAGTTCACTGCAGCCTACTGTATGTGTACACCTACTGCGTGCAGGGGAAGAGCTATTTATCACAACACGCCCTTAGGAAACAAATGGGGAAGCGCGCTAGGGAGGTTGTTTAGCTCTCGTCTTGTCTGTTTACCCTCTCAAGGTCGGGAGACTCACACATGCATATTGATGATGGAAATGATAGGCCATCCCATGCGTTGGATCTGCCCCAAAGCAAGTGGTAATCAATGCAGGGAGGAAAAACAAATTAGTAAGACAAAATGTGCGGCAATCAAGGCAAGAGCACGGGTGGTACATATACACACACACACACACACACACACACACACACACACACAAACACACAAAACACTGGTCCGCCCTACGGCAATCTCTGCAAGCGTGGGGGTCACTCAAAGAAATGTAATATCTGCAGGTGTTATACACTGATGCTCCTTCTTGTTGGACAGACACAGACAACAAAGTCACAATTAATGTTCCAGCTTGCCAAGTCAATAATGCATAGAGCTAGGTAAATAATTTATCACACATTTCACATACTTTTAGTTCTTTTCTGTGTTGAATAATTGAGGGAGTGGGATTGTCATCTTCTGGGGCACCCTGGGGTTCCTCCTTCCCTACAGCGGCTGGGGATGTTTTTCCATTTCGAATTGCCAGTGACAACAAGGATCCCAGTGTTTGGGATTACAGGACGCCTCCCATCTGGGCTTGGCCTCAGAGTTACGTCACTTTGCCGAGAGGCTGCAGTCACAACAGCAGCGGACCCAAGATCTCTGAATGGGGATGGGGGAAATAAGGTAATGTGTCACAAGATGTTGAAATCATTTGGGACGTAATTTGCCCGCCGACGACAACATTTATCAGTCATCGCAATGGTCATCCAGCTTCTTTCTAATCAGAAAGGACTTTTATTCTGTGAGAATTGAAAAAGAACCACATGCTGGGTAGCAAGATAATGTGCGGGGGAAAGACTGCAAACCAGACAGACACTGAAATTACATGGGGCAATAGGGGAGGAATTTTAGAAAATGATGAAGCTATTAAATTTGATATGCCTTGTTACAGAAAACTTGCAGAAACCCAGGGCACTTGGTTTATGGCAATGGGAGCTAACATTGCTGAGTTGTGACACTTTTTTGATAGAAACAGGGTCTAATGTGCAGGTCAGTTTAGTTTTTTTACTCTGATTGGTACTGTAGGTCACTATAAATGGGCTGATTATGGGAGCGATGAATATAGATACCCATTTGCATGGATAACATTGTACTTTTTACATCATAAACCACAGAACAACTGATCAAATAACCCTCTATGCTTTGGCCAGTCTCCAGTGCGATTAAGGAGACACTGCTCTTGTAAATACCTTATGGTGTCACTATGTGATTTTCGAGCCAACAAATTATACAGACACTGTCACTTGCTGAATCAACGGGATGATATTTCACTGGTGGACAAAAAAAACACACTTACACACACGCACACAGTCTCTCTCTCGCTCTCAAGAGGAATATGACTCAGATGAAAGAGCTTTTAGCGACACAAATTTGGAGCAGGAATGCGCTGGCCCAAATGACGGCCCTAAATGCATCACATTACATACAATGGCCCTATAAAGGAATTTACTGCAGGGCTACAGCTGTTTTAGTCGCTGATAGAGGAACAGGCAGACTTAGTAAGCACTTAGACGATAACATTAGCGCTGATGGTACAGTAGGATAGCATTAATAACAGTTCTGTAAGCAAATTTCACAGGTAGCATCAGACTGTTGAAGTGGACTGTGAGAATGGTGTGTGGAGATTGACTACGCTTGTTGTCAGCTCCTTGGCAATTTTCCCCTCAAGCGCCTGTTAACCTCGAAATGCAGTGCTGCAACACACTGGCACTTTCCCACCGAGAAACCCCTCACACTGACACAGGAACACACACACACACACACAAACACACCACGCAGACAAGCAGACAGGCAGTCACGTGCACACACACAAAAAGACACACAGAAACCCACGTATTCTGACATTCAGGCATACACATACATACACACAAAAACAAACAACTAACTGTGACAAGCACCTGTGCCGGATGCTGTAGGCCCCCTCAACTTTAACCTTCTGGGCACTCATCTCCACTACTTTGTCATATCCCGTCTATGCTGCTGTCCATCACCCTAGGGCCCTTAGAGACAAACATATGGTCTGTATTTAGCACACACACAGAAGATAGGGGGTGGGGGTGGTGGGAGGTAATGTAATTTTTGTGTTTCGCAGAGAGTTTAATCTGAATTATTGCCATCCATTGCATGTTTTCCTGGGCGGTAGCAACCTAATGGTTAGAAAAGCAAGCTTGTGACTTATGGGAAAATCTGGGTGACAAGTGGATGCAAAACATAGGCTATTCCTCTCTTCCTACTGCTGAAGTGGCGTTGAGGAATGTCATGGAAAACAATACACCAAGTTTTTGGGAGATTGGCCCACTTGTTAACTTAGCTGCTAACTGATGAGAACATAGACACCAAAATCATCCATGTGTCTCCAGTAGATTGTTGCCTCCGGTGCTCTATGCTAACACTTTACTGTAGCATATACTGAGTGATAGCATTATAGCTAGCATTATCTCCAAAGTGAGAAAATGAGAATGTGTCAGCTTGAAAGCTAAATGTTTGGCAGTTTTGTAGAAGATTGGTCAAATTTACAAAAATAGGATACAAAAATTAACATATTGTTTTGAACAACAGACTACTTTCCCTGTTTCCATAAGAAGTGAACGTGGTCGGCAATGAGACTGTACAGATAAAATTGACTACGCAGCAGATTAATACATAGTTGCTTTTCCTGAAATAGTTCCAAAAATAAACCCTGCTACATCAGCTGTAATGAGTTAATGATACTCCATTTTTAAGATGTATGAACCTAGCTAGCACCGTCGCCTCTCAGCAAGGAAGATCCAAGTTTGATTCCCGCCTCCAGCTCTTTGCATGTTCTCCCCAGGTTTGCGTGGATAAATTTCCTCTGGGTGCTCCGCCAGTTTCCTCCCACATTACGGAGATATTCAAGTCAGGTGGATTGGACCCTAAACCATCGGTGTAGGTGTGAGTGTGATTGTCCATGGTGTCTCTCTGCCTTCTGCCCAGTTCCTGATGGGATAGGCTCCATCAGCTCATGACCCTGAATAGGAATAAGCGGGTAAAGAAAATGAATGAATCTGCAGACCATATAATAAAAAATGCTTAAACCTTTTTATTACTAAAAGGTCAGTCTTCTTACTTTGGATAATGTCAGTCTCCTACTACTCAACATAGTGTATGCATAGTGTGTCGAAGCCAACCTGGACAGCTACCAGGTGTGATTATGTGTATGAATGTAACACTTCGCCCACTGCAGCTATATTCTCGCAGGCTGTTGCTGTAAATAATCATCTCTTAGTGAGTTTGCCTGGTTAAGAGCTTTGGTTATTGCCCTTTATTGCTTTTCATTCTCCCAGTCCTGTCATGTTGTGTTTTTCCTTCTACTTCATTACATTCTAGCTGCTTACTTTGTCATAAGTTGCAGTTTGGTATTGGTATTGGTAAGGTGGTTCTGCTCTGTTGGGTCAGATTTAATGAGTCTGTATTGAACTTTTCTTAAAATGCATAATCATCTTCCAAACTGGCTATCCACCACACTGTACACCTGTACAGGACCTCCTCTCTTTAATTACATTAAATTAGACTTTGGATTACAAAACTTTGCAGTGGAGTACATAAACATATGCAATTTATAAACACATGAAATCATAATAACAGATGATGACAGACACATTTTAATCCATTTGTCAGCCAAACTACTGTAAATGTCATGGTATATTTAAATTTAAATCTAAAACAATATACAATAGCACATAAAAATCTATTAAAACTAACATGTCCAGGGCAACAGACACATTTCAGTTCAGGTAAGCAGGTATAGGCCTACTGTAAAATGTAAAATTGCAAATGTGCTGGATAGATAAAATATAAAAACTTTTTTTTTTTTTTTTATCACATTTCTTCCACTATTGCAGCTTGTTTAATTGTGTGATTATGGGATCACTGATGCAGTTATCATGTCCTTTTACTCTACACTGAAACTCACTGGAGGAGGGGACTTATAAACTGTATCAATGAGCAGGCATCAATGCAGGGCTGTGGCATTAGCTCCAGCCTTGAGTCAGACTGAGATGAAATGCTAACAAATGGAAATCTTTGTGTACTTTGTGTTGTGTGCTTAGGCTGCCGATGACTACCTGTGGCCCTTGAAAGGGATATGGATTGAAGAGTGTTGAAAGTCACTGGAATATGGCGTGGAATTTGTAAGCAGAGAGGATGTCATTCAGTTCCCTTTTCACGGATCTGAGCTTTTGTGCTCCCTTTTTCTCACAGCTTGACTGATATGAAGCAGGCCTCATCGGTGTGAGCTGATTGTTCAGCGGGGCTGCATCCTGGTGAAGTCATCGCAATTGTGCTTGGCCTAATTGTTGGTCTTTTAGGAACCTATAAACCCATAAGCCACAAAGGTGTTTTTTTGTGTTAATGGCTTCTAAAATCCCCTCTGAGTGTATTCTAAAAGGCATATTTAAGCTTTTGCAAGAATAAGGCCGTGTAGTCTACTTGACAAACCATGCACCATTACCAGCCACCATCAGGGAGCTTTTACAGGCATGCTCCCTCTGTCCCTCTGCACTCATAAACATCTCCCGCTAACGGCAACAACCTGCCATCTCCCTGTAAAGCTGAGCCAAGTGAAATAAAAAACTAAGGGCCAGAGATTCCCTTCATTTAGGCATGAAAGTCTAGACAAAGAGCATCAGACATATTTTCCAAAACGCTGTCCCAAGGTATCCCGATGACACTTTCCTCAACTACCTTTGTCATTACTCATTTAGATGTCTCCAAGAGCAGGTGATCATTTGAATGATCAGTTTTCTGCATAGAGCACTGTTGACTCCTGATAAGTGCAGTCAGTAACCGTTCACTGACTCCACTTGTTTCAGACTTGCTTGATATGTATCTCTGTGTTCCGGTTCACCGCCTGCTTTCAAAGCATTTCCACACCTCGGCTCTGCATGTCAGCAGGCGACGACAAAGATTATGATACTTATGACACTGAATAAGTTTATTAACTGACTAGGAAAACGACACACACAGTTTCCCACCCAAGCTGGGAGAGTAAAAAAAGAATATCAGTCATAACCCTGCTATGTATCATATGAGAAATTGCTCATTGTCAGTTTAAGTAAAATTAATTTGACTTCTACTGATTAATGTGGCTTCCCTTACACTTGGACGTGAGATAATTAGCTGAACGATATGAAAATATTTAGGACTGGGCAGTGAAATAATTTCAGTTGTGGACTGAAAAGCAGGAACAGCAATGAAACATTCTGGTTCCCAATCAAGGAATTCATACTCTACTAGATACTTGACTATGCCTCCATACTTCACTTGTCTTGCAGTTTAATTGGGTAAATAGAAGTTTATTATAATTTGTAAATAATGTGTGCACTCCATGCTCTGTCATGGGCGACCATTTGACTTTGTAAAGTACATAAATTAAAATTAGCTCTGACTTCATGACACAATTCTATTACACACACTTTCACTGAAATTATGAAAAGAAATCATGGAACTATTTTTCTCTACCAAATTATGTATATGTACATATATATACAGTATATAGCCTATGTATATATGCATCCAAAATCACAGAACTTATCTTTTAAGTACAAAAATCTATCACATAGAAAAGTTTTTATACTCTACTACATGTTTCAGCCACATACCATAGAGCCGCAGTTTATTCAATGAATATTACTACACATGGCATACAATGCATACATCATATAAATATTAAAGTCACAATAAAACAGAATTCTGTTTCAATTCCTGCTTTCATAATTTGACGTATTTCCAGTTGAAACAGGATATTGGGGCGGGACATATTGTGGGAAGGGATCATTCATAAGTGTAAACCAATGGGATATCAGTTAGGGAGAGAAAGACAGTTTTATTTGATGGGAGGTACAGAGGGGCAGATTGCTCAAATTTATGTACGCCTACTGGTACACAATGAAGTCACCACTAAAGATACACTGTTTCCAGGAAGTAAAAGTAAAGGGATTTTGATATATTTGATATATTGGCATTTATTGTCAAATAGATGCATATTATTAGCTAACAAGGTAATTTTTAATTTCACTGTGACTTTAAAGAAAAAGTGCTAGACATATTTTTTATATCGGTCCTTCATCTTAACAAGGGTAAAATATGATGGGTGCAGACAATATTGAATGTTAAAAATGGTAATACCAGTACAAAAATAGTCACGTTCCTATACAAATCAAAATCATAGCTTCACTCAAGTCAGCTTGGTTTTTTGAGGATCTATTTGCGTCTTCCCTGTTTGGCACTGTCATCTATTTTAGGATGAAGTTGATTTTGCCTTTCTGTTATCCTTCAGCGAGCGCATCGTGTCGGTCCCATCTCTGTTGCTCTCCTTTTATGAGGACTTTCAAAGCCGTCAGCGGGACACAAAGTGGAAGACATCATTTGAATTTCAAAGGCCTGACAGAACACATTGCCTCTATCAGCAGAGGAAAGGTCTTCTTGTCAGGAGCGCCTTCGGAATGAATCATCCAGGTCGAGCGTCCTCCTGGATGCGGCTTCCTCTCTCGGCAGAGGAGCGCAGAGGTGTTTCGGAGAGAACAGGGAGTCGCAGCCAGACCTCACAAACGAGGTGAACCCCCTCCCACGCTGCTCGCCGCTGTTCTGACAACCACCAAAAACATGTGTCTCTTTATGGGACCGACAGCGTGAGGTCATCTCCTTCTCTTTTGTGCTCTTCACTCACATCGATTTAGTTCTTGTGTTTTGCGAAACAAATCTTCAAACGAGTCATTTTCAGCGCGCCCCGGGGAGACGTAAAATGACCCATGAAAACACGATGGCGGGGCTTCTCCCGAGCCGCCAGAAGTCGTGTCTGGGAGACATACGGCACCGGCGGGCAGGAGACAGCTTCCAGCCGCCGCCGCTATGAGCTAATTAGCCATCACTAATGTGAATCAGCTTCCAATTTTACTCACTTTGATTTACAGGCCCCTTCTCCCCATTACATCTCCATGGCGACAATGCCGTTTTTATAGAGTGTTGTGGGCTCCGGCGCACTAAATGATCCCATAAAAGAGCATTTACGGCCGCTCAGCGTCACCCGTCCCACTTGGAGGACGGCCCTCATGTGTAGACTGTTTGGATGGGATGTCCTCATTACCCGCTTTCCTCTCTGGTCCAGCCGATGGGCGTACGGGTAAATGTTTTGTTAACAGTTGTACCAAACTTTCTGATCATGTGGTCCGTGAGTGAGGAGAGGACCATTAGCATAGCGTTACCATAGCCTGTCCCACGACTGTGAGCTTCATGCTGGAGCTGACTGGGTGTCGCTGTCTGAAGATCAGTGGGCTCATTCAAGTAGCATGTTTCATTTTCTAATGCGCTGATGTGTTGTCAAAGCAAATCTCTCCCTCTCTCAATTCTCTCTCTATCTCTTCACTTTATTTTATCTCACTCTTACTGCAATTCAATTTACTTTAATTCAGTTTAGTCCAATTCAATATTAATATCATGGTGGAATTCATCACACAGGAGAAGGCAAAGCAATAACTAAATATCTACCGTGTGTGTGTGCATGCGTGTGTGTGTGTGTGTGCGTGTGCGTTGCGGTGTCTACCAAACAAACAAATGATGAATGCAAGGTGGATGTCAAGGTGTAAAATCACTCTGAACACTGAGATGTAAACACTGTTTCTGCTCTCATTTTGTGGCAGTCGGAGGTAACTGGATATCTGCTTTCCCATCTTCGATTCAAATTCAAAATGTTTCCGCAACATGACTGTAGATTTATTATGTTGTCAAAGCGAGAACACTGTTAAAACAAGATAATACAACAAATAACAAGTATACAACAGTGCTACAGTTGTGCCAATGCTGCCAATGTAGTAGATAAAGATAAGATAAGTTTTTATATTGTGCAGCTAAGTTTGCTAAGGGTCACTCTCCTAATTAGTTGTTTTTCACTGTCATTAAATTTGTTGAAATTGAGAATTTGTCAACCTATTTCTTCAAAATAGTCCCCTCTGCTATTTATTATATTTGTCACATTTTGTGAAAAGTGCATCCTGTACCCACCTCATGTTGTTTAGTACTTTTTCTTCTTTTGGTGTCCAGGACCTCTTGTGTCATCTTTTCCTTATGGCTAGACTGTGGACATTCAGTCTGTAATTGGCCAGCATCTGTATCTCTGACAGTGAAGAAGTACTCTGCCCATTCATATTCATGATTTAGGGACAGATAGGGATGGAGTTTGTTTTGTGTATGGGCTTGATTTTAACAATATTCCAGTTTAGCATCTTTTGTTTGTTTTCCAATTTGGCCGACTATGAGTTGTGATTGTAAATCAAATCCCCCACCTGCCACTAAGAAGAAGAAATTTAGGTCTAAGGAATGTGTTTACTGACGCTGCATGGTTCCTGGGTAATGAAGTCCTTCAAACTTTCGAAAATTCAAACAGTTATTTCCCGCAGCCAAAGCTTGCCTAATGCAGAATTAAGTCTTGTGACCGACTGACAAAGGGGGCTTTATGAGGTTTAGTTCTTCTTTTTTGTACTTTTATGACCAGTGAATAACAGCCTAACTCTGCACTGCATGCATTGGAGTGCATGCAAGTGTTTTTCTTTGCATGTTCAACATAGTTCTGCAGCGCCTCTTTAGGATTCTTGTCCCAACAAGCATAAATCTGACAGTGGACTCCATAATTCACTTCCATACATTTGTTGGATTCCACAGTGAAATATTGGAGACCAAATTCTGACTTAAATGTATAGCTTGTGAACTTCTCTCCTAATTGCATCAAAGTCTCAACAGGCTTTTTCTTTCAGGGCCTTCACTGCCAGACCAGAGTTACCTGAGGCGCTGATTTTGTGTCCCTCTCATCACTCTCTCTTTCTAGTGGGGGGGTTCCTGTCAGGGGAATCAATCTATAGGACCAGAAAGGGAGGAATGACACAGCGCCCATCGCTCACCCACACAGTCCCGCTCTGCTCCTGACAGTAAGCTCTGCAATGATGGGAGGAGTGCGTGACAAGACGAGGAAGAGGAGTGATGGGGTCTCTCCATCACAGCCAAGGCTCTGTCAGCATGTCTCAACCACTTTTTTTTTTTTTTTTTTGCCTGACTTCAACTCTGCAAAATCACGTCCCCACAAACTGTACAGCCAACCAGGACTTGCCGTACCCTTTTCTGAGTGGTAAAAAAAAAAGCATAGATCATTCTTGTTCATGTGCGCTATCAGATTAGATGAGTAGCAGGTTACATAAGCTCACTCAAGTTTGAAAGTAGACCGTAATGCAGATGTGCAGTGTTGTAAACAAGCTCGCCTCGCAGTAAGGATGCAGCCACAAACAGGACTGAGCTGTCACTTATTCATAAGGTACACATGAGTGCATTAGTGATTTCTTTATGAAATTCTGTATCTGTAACAGTGTTTGTTCGTTCAAGCAAATTTGTTTTCTCTCTTTGTTTCTGTGTGGAACTACATTGACAAAGATGAACATTGATTTGGTCGCAACCCAGTGACTCTCTCTCTCTCTCTCCCTCCCTCTCTCTCTCTCTCTCTGTAGACATCTATCCCTCTGTGTTAATGAGAGAGCAGTTATTGGGATAATCATTCAGCACTGATAAAACTTGATGGCCTGGTGAGATCTCTTGGTGTGTGTGTGTGTGTGTGTGTGTGTGTGTGTGTGTGTGTTTGGGGTGGGTGAACGGCTGCTGCTAATACAGTCAACCTGGTATTAAACAGTGTGTTCCTCTGCTGCAGCCCTCGTCAGCTGGTCCAAAATCTCATTTACCGATAATGTAAATTTCCTTTTCATTCAATCTAAGCGGTAAGTCATCTAACATGCACAGCATCCTGCATCCATCTGGGAGAGCAGATAATCATTTTAGAAACACCATCACTACATCTCTCAACATCTCCCCTCTGGTGACTTTGAAAAGCATTATTTCAAGAATCACAAAACTGAGGATGTGAGAGGACTCCCCATTCCAAAAATACCCCTTGATTTCTTCTGCAATGACAACTTTTTCACACTCCACCTGTCACCAAGAGAAAGGACCTTCCACAACAGCATAATTTTGATATTAAGATCCTGGGAGGATAAACAAAACAGTGCTGAATATTCCATTTCATCTCAAGCCACCTGCCGTTGATACGGTACAAGTAGCCAGAGAGCGGTCTCTGCTTGTGAATGCTACTCTGTTTATGGGCATTCGTCCATGAGCCTCAGCTGAATACTAAATGCTTATCAAAGACGGCGGCAGGCCAGAGGCCAGAAAGAGTCCGGCGGTGGAAGTGGCTGCTGTGCTGGCGGCTCTGCAGGGCCACAAAGTTCCACAGAGCCACATGACCTCAATCCCTAATCAAGGACTATGAGGAGGGAGCACTCTGCATCCCCTTGCACTGCCATTACTCTTTATTACATCCACCCAGAGACAGTGATGAGAGCGTAACCATGTCAACCACACTCAGCTGCTGATTGGCCCCCATTGTTTATTGGCCAGGACAATGAACCACCGCTACGGGAATCAAAGACACATCAGAAGGGCCAGCCAGAGGGTGTGCCAGGACTAAAAATAAAGGTTTAAACACAAACAAACAGGCTAGAATACCCAGACTAGAGTATCCAAACAGAGAGATTGACTATGCACTTAATGATAAACAAGTGTGATTATTACTCCACAGGATGTATGTCAAATCACCTCATCTATTCCCTTAAGATGGACGACAGTGTCCTCATACTGAAAATACAGGTGCATCAGAGTGTGTGACTGATAGAAGTAGAGGAGAGTGCACTTCACTCACCTTTGATGCTTGTTTATCAGTGGTAGAAATACTGCCATTACACGTGCATATGTACATGATAATTTAAGAATGCCAGCATAGCATTACATGTAGTATGCAGATTTAAGAATTTATGCTATTTGGGTTGTGCATAGATACATAATGGTATGTTACACTATGCATAATATATCAGAGATATGCCCCATCAGCATTTCATGGGTTGCTAGAGGGAAAGTATCTGATTGGTGGAAGCAAAGAGAAAATTCGCTGGTTGTAAGGTTGGTTACGGTCTCCAGGGAAATACAAGGCCTCAGGTCATAGGCTGATGAAACTAGGCTCTAATAATGATAGTTATCTCCTATCTTATATATGTACGTGTTCACTTTACTAGCGCTATCAATAAATAAGGTGTTATCAGTTTTAATATCAGTGTGAAGGGAAGTGTAGGAAAGATAGAGGTTTGAGTGATTTATTGTGAAAAATGAAATTGTGTGAAAAATATGGCATTTCAGTGAAGTCTGATGAGTGCATGTGTTTTAGTTGGCTTTCTATATTATCATCAGAATATTGATTTTGCAGATCTTCACCCTGATTGCTTGCATTACCAGCTGAATGACTGGGACCTTCCTTCATTTAAAGCAGCAGCATCTCAGCTGTCACAGGCAGTGAAGTGTAGGTGCCATTCAAATGGAATCATGCCAAAGAAAATGTGAGTATGGCAGGTGAAAGATATTACTGTAAGAAGAGTGACTAGTCTGTGTCCATTGGGACAGACTTATAAGTGACTCGGGAACAAGATAAAGCATCCTTGGTGAACTTCCTCGAAAGAGAACGACTTGAAGGACATCTGCTGAGGTCTGCAGTAGGCTGAGTAGGTAGTTTTGGTCTCATCATTTGTTTCCTTTGGACACGTTGACACCCTGTACCTCGCCACCACCACCTGTATTGATGGATGTTGTGTGCGTTTCACAGAAATTCAACAGCAGCGACAATTCAAATAGTTGGAGAAATAGTAGGAGAGAGGGAATTGGCGGCCGAAATCCAAACTGAGGTTCTTGCCACTGAGGGGTTTTCATTTCTGCCGGGGCTCGCCGGTCAATTCTGGCAGAGAATCCAAAGGTAAAGGGGTGAAACACAGCCTGGAGAAAGGGGAGTATAGCGAGGCATTTGTTGTCACAAACCAAAATAATAGTCGATTGCTCAGATCCTCAAATCAGTTCACAGTTCCACAGTCTTGCGCATCCACTCTGCCCAAACCAGCATACGACAGTACTTTTATGGAGTTGCCCGTGGCTGCTTACCAGATCCTCCAGCTCTGCTGCTCCGCCCTACAGAGGAGCGCAACTGACTCTGAAGCTGGAAAGTAGGTCAGTCAGCGGATGAGCACCAGATATGTCCTTCCCCCAGGTAAGGAGGCGCTGACAGTGATAGTATTGATTAGCAGTGAGCTTACCTAGCTTCGCTCTGTGCTGGAATGATTGCTATCCTGGGTAGTAAAGCAACACTCCAGTCCATGGGGTGTTTTTGGACACCTCTGCCGCTATATATGCTGTTTATATGACACTGTGGTCCAGATAAGAAGGGTGCAAAGTATTACCAAGCACATACACACATAGACACATGTACACCCACACCCACAGATGCACTCATACATTCACCATTCACACACACACACAGCAAAATCGTCGCTGTTAATTTTATTCTGAGAGTGTAAAAATCCCCACGATGCCAGTGTTTCCACACCCATTGGAGTTAATTTAACACTTTTTTTTTCTTTTTGCATTTTTGCCCCAGAGCCTCCAACCTCCAATCAACACTTGTCAACTGCAGTACAGACAGAGATACACAGACCTCCCACTGCATGTAAACAGGACCTCCTATTTGTTACAGAATTGCGTGGGGGCTTTAATTAATAAGAAAATTGAATTTGATCATTACAGTAAACAATGTGGCAATGAATCCAGGAATTAAATGTTACTTGGGATCCCAGTCTATTGCCAGCAACAGTCATTGTGGAAAAATATGTGACAGGTTTTTGCACTGTTGATTCGTAATGGACTTCACTAATGATGAAGATTGAGATTTTATTTTCAGAAGTTATTAATCTACAGGCCATAGAATAAACCAATACCAACTTTGGATTACTAAATGCTTTATCTTACTTATCTCTCATACAATGCTAGTCACCTACAATTACTTAACATACTGTATGCTAAAGCGTTAGCATGCACACCAGACAGAGCGATCTACCAAAGACACAGAGATGATTTTGGTGCTACTCCTTTCATCAGATGCTGGGTGACCAATGGGCCAAACTCCCAAAAAGTAAGTGTAGTCTTACTTTAATTTAACACTTTTGATAGATTTGACCCCCAAACACTTGTCAACAACAAATAAATCACTGAAAAATCAGCACTTATTAAAACTGCTAAATGTGATGCGACAAGCACAGCCATACACCTATTTCATTGAAGTCTGAAAGTTGAGAACATGTTATGCATTAGTCAGAAACTAGATCAGAGGAGCAGTGAGCAGCAGCAGCCCCCAGTGTGTTCTAAATAGCTTCTACTTAAGGGATGTGTTGAAACTCAGGTGGCCAAGAATGTAATTAACTATGTCTTGGTCAGTTCTCCAACTTCCAACACACTTTACACACATTACAAACCCTGGCTCAGCACTGACCTGACAACACGCTGCAAGTACTGTTGGTGGAGCTGCCTGATTTTTCCCATGCAACTCACAGAGCCAAAGCTGAAAGGGTAAATACAAAATAGTGGCATATGGTCTTGAATTCCTGAAATGTCATTTATTATGTCCTGTAAAACACAAATGTTTTGACATATTTAATTCCACTAGTCTAATTTGAAAAATGGCAAGTTGAAGCCCTGATGTTCTCTTTTATGTTGCAGGTGCTAGGTGAAGCCTTTTTAAAACATCAATATATTGTCAAATTAATTGCTATACTTTGGTATAATTACTGTAAACAAATTAGACCATGGTGGAGATGCTTGATAGTCTCTATCTCATGCCAGTGTTAGTGCTAGTGTTTCTCAAAATTAAGACCACACGCAGCACCTTTAAATTACTTTGAATCATAACTGAAATACACCAATATAACCCCTCAGAATTTGCTTTACTCACCAAGAAAGGGTCATATTTTACATGAGAGGCACATGAGACAGTGGTGAGAGCTACACTAGGCCAGACTCTGAGGGGTGTGGTGCAGACAGGGCCATGATGAGGCTGAGGCGCCCCTGACTGTGCTGAAATAGACGAGTGCAGACAGAGATACACGGACCTCCCACTGCACGCAGACAGTGCAAATCCTATTTGTCACAGAATTGTGTGTGTGTGTGGGGGGGGGGCTTTAATTAATAAGGCTTCTGGTAGTAGAAAATTTAATTAGATGATTACAGCAAACAATGTGGCAATGAATCCAGGAATTAAATGTTATTTGGGATCCCAGTGCATCACCAGCAACAGTCATTGTGGAAAAACACATTTTACAGTTTGTCGCCAGTTTTGCTGCACCGCCAGATAATGCGTCCTGACTGTGCTTCCCAGTATCGTGGGTTGAATGAACTGATTAATACCCAATAGTGTTGATATTCAGAAACTGACAATGTAATCTCAATGCAGACAAGTGTCTTTCTGATTAGAGTAATCGTGCATGGTCTCACTGCAAGATCAGTCCTATCAGATGTTTAACCCTGCTGGGTTTGAGTCAATGATATCCTTTCTTTGCCCTCGCACACATTCACACTCTCACACTCACACATGCACACACACACACACACACACACCACGCTCAGTGTCATCTCGCAGCTTGTGTTTGCTGTCTCTTTGTTCTGCTTGCCTCAGCAGTGTGAATGTTCAAGGAGACACACTCCAAGTGTCTCCACAGAGAACTTTTCCTACACTGCCTGTAAGGCAAACTCCTTGTTTTCGCTGTGCGTTACAATGGCACCATGCCCTCCTTTTTCCCAGCCAGCACTCCCTTGCAGAGGGATGTACAGCACATGTGAATCTGGGCAGAAGCGCTCTCTGCTGTCTCCAAACCCCCCCCACCCCCTTCCTCCCCCAACACATGGGGATCCCTTGGTTACAGTGACTAATGTGTTGCCGGTGTCTGTACAGGGAATACTGACAAATATGGTGCAGTCAGAGTAGAGATATACTGCAGCAGATTAAATAAAGTTTATGTATTGGTAGGGTTGTATATCCTACTATTCTCTCAGGGCCAAGCTATAGGTCTTCATTAATCACCGCAGATCTCTGGAAGTACTACATTGGTGTAATAATCCTCATGGCCCCGATTCTTACTGTGCATTTACTTCACCGCTCCTTACTGCTACAGTCTTGGATATAGGTCTTGCACTATAGTCAGAGGTCTAGTTAGAGATCTAGCCCCTGTCACCACTGTGTGACTGTATCTGTGGTATCGGATGAACGTCGCAGCTGTTTTAGCGCTATCTACCCGCTGATAGATATTGTTCATTCTTCCACCGTGTCATTACTAAATGGCATGTCACTGTGTGCCTCCATCTTTTTTATGCAAAGGTCACTTCAATTGGCATTCTGGGACAGACGGGCCTTTGAAGACGGGAAATTAAATTCCCATCACAGTGAGAAAAATCAGTTTCCACAGAATGAACCATGGAAGGCCAAGACAAGCCTGAGAAAAAGTCCATTTGAATTATAGATTGCAGTCATTTCCTCTCCATTTTTCACTATAATTGTTTTTAGTTTGCCTGGCACGGTGTAAAGGTTAATTGCATAATTAAGTGGCTATTACTGCCTTTGTTGTTTCTCTGCATGTTATAACAGAACTCAAATTCTGGGGAATCATTACACAGTTGCTCAATTTCTTAGCATCAAGTTAAATTAAGGTAAAAGCTGCACAGACAACAATATATTTACCCAAATCACACTTTAAAAAATGTGAAGCTATTATCTGCTGTTAGATCCAGATGAAGTTTGTTCTAGGTAACAGTCTCTCCAATCTTCCCACGCATGGTGTAGTCTTTTAGAGTACAGACATGGTCATACTAGATATTTTTTAATCTCCATCCCTCCCTACAGAACAATGTCTTGTTTTCTTTGCTAGATCTTCTGCTTCACCCAGTGAAGCGTCTTTGTGACACTCCCCCCTCTCTCCTCCCCGCTCCATCCATCATCCACCAACATGAATAGTATATGACCGGGCAGATGTTCAAGAGCAGGCCTGCATTCCTCCACAGTCTCAATCAGAGTCGCACTGGAGTCATGAGGCTCAGTCACTTTTCCCAGCGCCAGGATAATGCCTTAACACCCCGGCTTGGGCCGGTCCCATTCTCTTCCATAGAGCCCAAGGTCACAATCCCACAGCGGGGTCAAGGTGATCGGCAGGCAGCCGCCCGCCTCATGCATATGGATGGAGACGCTCCATCTGCTCCGCTGCAGAATGCAAATACACACGGCTCTTTCTCTGCTCTCTTTTTCTGCCTCAAAGGGCAGCCCTGCCAGACCTTACATGGCATCAGTTCCACTTGTTGGCCACGGAGAGTGACAATTTAAGCAACAGCATAATAGAAATGCAAGTCATCACCACACAAGGCCCCCGACCCAACCCCCAACTCCACCACAGCCCTCGCTCAGTCAGATAGGGCGATTGTCATCTTGCAAAATTAAAACTGCAATACACAATTTGTAGGTACTTCTACTGCTGTGTTTTGGTTATTCAAGTGTGCTCTCTTATTCTGGATGAGGATTGAATTGTTTAGTAATGGATTGCTTTCTCACACCGATGTGCAGTTTCAGAAAGTGTGAGTCACAGTCTGGGCAGGAAAAATAATGCTTTTCTTTCCCTCAACAACTATCATCGAGGTATCTGTGAGGCACTTAACCCCCCACTTCGCCAGGGAGGCTTCTTAGTAGTTAGCAGTAAAAGGCTGTGGTTGGGCTGGGCAGCTCCCAGGTGTGAGTGGATGTAACTGTATGAATGTGAAGAAGGGCCTTGCTGAAGAAGAGCATTAGCAAACATTCCCTGGAGAAATAAGGGTTTAAAAATATCATTTCCCGGCAGAGGAGCCCTTCTGTTCCCCTTCTGCTGTTAACTTGACTGACTGTGTCAAACCTTTTTTTTTATACTTCTTTACCCTGAAATCTAGTTGAAAACTAGAACCAAGCAACTGAGACTTTTTTGTCCATAGTGACAGTAATTTGCAAAATCTACATCTACACTCTTTCAACTTAAAAATAGTCCTAATTTCACACAGATATATTAACTGTGCAGCTTTCCCAGTCATTATGTTACTATGGACTAAAAAAAATCGATCATTTTGTGGAGTTCTCAGTCCCCCTGGCCCATCCTACAGTGCCATATGCCCCCAACACAAGATAGCGGAGCCAGAAGGGCGGAAGGCCAGGAGGACTGATTGTTGTTAAGGAGAATAATGTGGTCACATAGTCCATTGTGGACATTGTGAACAACATAATGTGTGCCACTACCACACTTACACCAGCAAAGTCATCATGCATGTGGTAAAAAGCAAAATATCAAAAGAAAAGATTAGTCATATTGAAACAAGCAATCATCTTTTACTTTTTAGCTGTACTACCCTAAAGGACTGTATATATCTATTAGTCAAATCACCAATGGTTGTTAATTGATGATTCGGTTTATTTATCCTAATAGAGAATTACCGTAGACAATAAGGGATATTAAGGGGTCCAATTAGGGATTTAATTACTATAACAGGATTTGCTCATCTCACAATACGATTAGATATGCAATATGGTGTTCACGATCGAATACAACCATGATACAATGTAATAAATAAAAGCTCAATGACAACAAAGTGTGAATGCGCAGAATTATGTGCTATATTATTTCTGAGCCACAAATCTTTCCAGCAATGGCATCGGCTTGCTAGAATGTAAACTACAATGTAAAAATGTAAGTACAATGTGCAAATAATATAATTTTGATGGTCTCATTTGTGATTAGTAAAATGTAACTAATTGCGTTTCATTTTTCTGCCCCATGATACGTATTGTCACATTTTTGTATTGCGATATAATGAATTTCGATATATCGTCCCTTCCCTGATAACAACTGATTACATATTAGTTATATCTTGTTATATTTTGTTATATATAATCATTGATATGTACAACTCATAGTGAAGTTTATGTGTAATCAGACCAGTGTTCTTAGATCAGCATTATTATTCTTTTTGAGTACGGACCCTGGTTGGCTTCTGATTGCTCACAAATTAACAGGTCATCTACCCACTGACTGTATAGGTGGCAACAATGCCTGTATACAATGCATGGTGTGAAGAGACATAGAGACATGGAGTGTGAGAGAGATGATGTTTTTTAATCATTATAGTAATGAAAGAAATAGGAGTGGGCAGTTAATCAAGAGCAGGGTTTATGGCCTGGTGGGCGAGGAAGCCAATCAGTGCAACCCTGGTAAGATCTCAAGCTGCCAGCCAGACTGTTGCTCACTACTTGGACTGTATGTGTGATCCCCATGAGGTCGGCCTCTAAGCTCCTTCTGTCTGAAGTGCCAGTCATGGGAGGGGGCCGAACACATACTCAATCCCCTTTTGCAAATGTCACCCCGATGTGTTTAAAAGAGCAGCATTGTGTTCTGCCCACTGAGGGCCAGCAGGTGTAATCACCGCCTTTGTGAAGCATTTTCAGCCTGCTTAATGGTAGCAGGCTTCTGCTATTCATCTAGCACAATGTGAAACCTCCGACTTCCTTGGGCAGCACCCTGATACCCCACATGGCTGGGCATGTGTCCAGAATATGCCTTTTTCAGCTCCTTAATTCCATGCTTCGTTGTTTTCCTATCAGATCCAGTGAATGGGTGAATATTTTTTGGTATGTTTTTGTTTATTTTAATGACAAAATTGGTATGAAACTCAATTGATCACGTTGCTGCACTCTGGTGCATTTTTAGGCATTAACAATTCTGTTTTTTTCACTCATTAAAACTTGTATCCAAGGAGCACTCCATGCCCTTCTTTAGTGAAATAAGACATGGCTAGTGGAGGAGAAAATAACAATAAACAAGACATGTTGACCCTCCAGCACTAAATGGAAGTAGTCTGCAGTCAGGCCATTATAATAGGCTCGGGACATTGAGATCCTTACCCAAAACCTCTACTGTACCGCAGAACAGGCCCAGAGAAGGACAAAAGCCCTGGGGGGTGAGGGCAAATAAAGACAGATGAGCTGTCCTTTCTGTTCAATTTAACAGACTTATTGTAAGGGCAACTCTGGCTGGAATGATCAACATGGCCTTGCAGAAACTCTGAATATCACCCATTCGCTTTGACCTGGAGCTGGAAGGTTTATTGTTGGAAACTGAATGTATTACTGATTAATAGTTTAATTAGTAGCGTAATGCACTGGATTACTCCAACAATGTAATCTGATTACTTTCAGTTAGTTCAGGATTTGGAGTTGTTTGGGCTCAAAAATCTCTAGAGTATGAAGAGGTAATGAACTTCATACTCTAGAGATTTTTGAGCCCAAACAACTCCAAATCCTGAACTAACTGAAAGTAATCAGATTACTCACCACATTTGAATTAAACATGATGTTTTATTATATACATAATGACACATATATTATATATATTTATATATATAATATAACATGTTTAATTCAAATGTTTGTGTTAATATCATAATCAAAAAGTTGTTTTATCTTTAAAGCATGTTTCTGAATGGTTCAAGAGTACCAGCCTTCAGTACCAGCCCACTTAAAATGTGTATTTTACAGTAAAAACGAGCGGTGTACAGTCTCCTGGACGATGAGGTAGGGAAACACAGTTATTCCCTAAGTTGTTGATACGTGACAGGTTGCTTCTTCATGCAAAATAGATTTTGGGTTAAATTAAAGTTAGAGGACAAGGCGAGCATACAGAATATGCGGATATCACAAGGGTTAAATTGCAGATCCAGATTATTGAACTTTCATTAAAGTAGATACATCTCAAGTTTTAAATTAGCATCCCTGATGCATTTCTTTGGCTGGACACTATTCTCAATAGCGATCCTTCATTCTCTGTAAAACATAATAATTCTTAATATTTACAGTTTCTGATCTCACTAATATGGTGTATGAGTACAACGACAAAGGAGTATGACAATGCCAAAGGAAACACCATCAAATGTCAAACAAAGCAGTGTTTACAACTGGATTCTCATCAGACATAATATCACACTGATCAGATTATGTGGATTATGGAGATATTTGCACAATGTTTGGCCTCATAAGAGGTCTCAGAAAATTTTGAATAAAATACCCATTCCTACAACTTGCTTTCAACAAAGACTTTTTATACAAATACCATGATACAGATACATGAACAAAAACAGTTGAAACCACCTGAAACTCTCAAGTGAAAGTTTTGGTAACACATTATTTTACAGCCCACTAATTCCAGTGTAAATAGTTTGTAGTTATGGGGTTCTAATAAAATCACAATTCTGTAGTTAGTGGGTAACAAAACAAGATTTAAGGGGTAACAATTTTGTAATTATGAGAGCTTTATAAGGTAGTTATGGTGTATCTATTTTTGTAAAAATAATTAGAGGGTACAATAACGTCATTAAGGGGGACTAAATAAATGTTATCGTGCTACCACTATACTAGTTACACCGCAATTTTTTTTATTTTTTTAAGAAAACAGCCACATTTAGAATAAATACTGATTATATACAGAGGTATAGAAAATGTTAATGGCCAACATATATTTACTAATTCCATTACACTTTCACTGCTTTAGGCTACAGGATACTCATAACTGCATGAATAAAGTGTTTTGAAGAAATACACAAAGACACTGTAACAGTAGTGTGCAAATGTATTAACTGTAATAAAATGATTCAGTTGTTCAACTGTGTAAAGTGTATAGGAAGATGACAGGAGTTCAGAAGTGGACTGCAGGTGAGAGGGCAGTCAAGCAGGGCTTTGGCTCATCTGCTTCTGTTTGGCAGGTCTGTTGGAGCGGTGTCTCTGCTGTTGCAGCCATGTTGTCAGCAGATTTCTTGTTCTTCCCCAGGAATATGCGGGATAGCCAAGAAAAGAAGCCACGCTTCTTCTTCTTTGGTTTTGTTGACAGACTGTCTTTGGCACTGGAACTCTGAGGTCCTGTAGGTTTGACCAGTTGGACTGGTGAAAGTGTCTTTTCCATGGTCAGACTGGACAGATCCTTGGTGTCCTTTACAGTTTCAACCACAAGGCTTGGGAATCACTCTCCATGTTTTCCTTTCTAAAAGGTAGATATTGTTGATGTTTCTCCAAATGAATGCAACGTGAGTTTTCTCTCCCAATGTGCAGGTGAACACCGATCAGAGATGAAACTGTGAGTCTGTGTCTGTGTTCAGGTCAGTCTGTCTTTCTGACACTGACATTCTAAACTCTCTGAACTCTGCTGCATTGTGTCCAGCTGCATTATGATTCATCAGATGAAGCTCAGGCACAAGTTAACTTTGATGACAGAGATGTCCCACTTTGTACATGGTTTATACTGTAAAGTGCACATGATTAAAAAACACATAAATGAATATTTGGATTTTGTATTAAGATACCCTTTTTTATGCAGAAAACATCTATTTAATTGTCAATTCCTAATGCACTTTCACTGTTTAAAGCCACAAGTTAGCTCACTCTAATCTTACTACTACCTACTACTATTACTACTATATATTACTATTACCTATTACTACTATCATATCTGAGTGGATACTTCAGGAAAATAAAAAGAAAAGTTATTCATGTTCAAGTCAGCTTTTCAGGTATAGAATTACTTATTTTTTCCAGAACAACCTGTGCATCAACCCATGTAGTTAATAGAAACATGGGTAGCACTTTACAATGGCCTTTTCCCAGTGCATGAACCTTTAAGCACCGATAACATTTGTTTAGTCCCTCCTAATAACGTTATTGTACCCTATAATAATTTTTTTTAAGTATGCAGTAATTATGAAAACAACTACACCATAACTACCTTATAAATCTCTCATAATTACAAAATTGTTACCCCTTAATTGCAGGACTTCTTGTTTTGTTACCCTGTAACTACAGCATTGTTATTTTATTAGTACCCCATAATTACAAACTAGTTACACCGTAATTAGTGGGCTGTAAAATAAAGCGTTTTTTTAGGAGTAGCTATAGTATTTGGAATACGTCACAATGACAAGCTTCCAACAGTTTGAGGTTCAAGGAAATATCCATGTTGTATCTAGTAAGAAAACCTAAGACAGAAGGTATTGTATTGGTTGTGTGAGTTCCTTGTGGTGAATTCCCATGCTTAACCCACCACCTCTGTCCATGGTGCTGAAATCACCTTGGCACACTCGGCCTCCTGGAATGTAATTGTGAAGCTTAGTGCCGAGCAGTGATTCCCGGCAGAGTGTCCCAGGCACCGGACCATCCACTCACACAGCAGCTTCACTCCCAACTTTTACCCTGCAGGTCCTGAGATATCACAGGAGGATATTCACTACTTATCAAGAGATAGAGGCTGAGCAGGGAAGGCAAGAGCAGATTATCGGCCAGCTTTTGATCTGTCTTTTGGGCTCCCGTGGGAGTGTTTGAGTTTCACTGGCGGTAGTCATTCTGCATTCTCTGTGCTGAAATTGCAAACCTCTCTCCCCCCACTTCCCTCCCTCCTTCCTTCATTTCCTCTATATCTCTATTTCTGAGCAAAAAGCTGACCTCTCCCTCAAGCTTGACATGTCTTAACTGCTCCGTGGGCAATAGCGGTAGAGCATCCCATGGAGAGCTCATGTGTGGTTACTAGGCAGAGGTTATTAATATTTAAAGACCGCGTTCTTGTGCGTGCGCTGTGTAAATTCAATTCTGCCGTCTTCAGTGGTGCAAAGGCAGCGGCACTCTCCTGGGATAAGATGGGTGATTCCTGTGGATGCGGATTGTTCCACTGCCATCGTCACACACGAGTGACAGTGTACAGAGAAACCCTCTTACTCTGTGTTTGCTTATTCATATTCCAAAGCCCATGCACAGCCCTGAAGCAGATACAGAAATATCCTCTTAGGTTTTTCAGGGCTGACCTGAGTATTGTTTGGCAATTCCTTTCTATACAATCTAGAAGTCTAAATGGATTCAGTTAGTATTTACATGTGTGGATGTGAGCATATTGCCTGCCTGATTGCCAGGATGCATATATATGCGTCATGTGTGAAAGCATGACTGGAGAGGGCAACGGAAGTGACTGAGAAATGAAATGCCTCTAAAAATATGTTCATCACGGGGAGAAAGCTGCTACACGGGAAGGGAAGGAGGTGAAAAGAAGAGGACGGAAAAAGAAAAAGTGAGAAAGAGAGCAGGCTGTCTAACCAAACGCCAAGCCGTCAAATCTGCCCGGCAACCACAGCAAGCTAAGCAGCCATCAGCCGACGAACTGTGAGCTTGACCTCGTCTGGACGGCTCCTCCCTTTGACCTTCTCACCCTCCACCTGTAATGTCACTGCCCACGTCGCTCGGTCCTCCTGTGGACATAAAAGCAGACTGCATTAGCATCGGGGGCTGGATATAGACACACTATATCATATCACTCATTCATAACCCCCACCTTGGGTATATTTATGCAAGGGGGAGGGAAGGAGGACAGCGGGAGCACTCACACCCAGAATGGTGCATGCACAAACATGCACACAGGATCCGTTTGATCCTGGGTGTTGATTAGTGACAGTGAGGAGACACAACACATTATGTGACGGTGGAGGACAGAGGTTCCCATAAATAGATCACTATCTACATAACCACAGGAAATGACCTCCAGTGTCTTGGGGAAGCAGAGCATATGGTTATCTGCGTTCACCTTGATTTAACCTGCTTTCATGAAGAAAAGGTCGAGTGTACGTACAGTGCTTTTTGTCGCAGACTGTTATTGGCTCATTGAGGCGATTATTGGCACTGTATTCAGGGGAAATATCCATCCTCTGTTCCATTGCCTGCTACTTTGAAGCTATTATATCTAAAAGTCCTTAATCTACCTCTATTACAGCCCGTGATGGATCGTTAACAGGAGATGAAAGTAAGACTCAACAGCAGCATATCTGTGATTTGCACTAGCTCAGCCTCAGGTAACAGATTAGAGGACAAATTGGTCCCTGTATCCTTTAGTGGCTCTGCCTTATGCACTCCACAACACTCTCTTTCGCTCTCTCTCTCTCCTCTGGAAATTAAATCCCCAAAAAAAAAGAAAAGAAAAACTTTTACCAGTCAGCGAGGGTAGCTTGTGAGGTGTATTGTAACCTCTGCGGCGGTGCATTATGAAGGAGAAATCCATGCTAAGCAGAAAAGTAGACACTTCAATAAGCCCTGAGAGGATACTTTGCCTTGCCGTAGGAAATAGCAACGTGAGCTCTGAGACCGAGTGGAGTATGTCATAAGATAAACAGAGAGAGAGAGAGAGAGAGAGAGAGAAAGAGAGTGAGAGAGAGAGTGAGCTGGCCGGCAGTTGAAGAGGTTATGGTCTTCAGAAAGAAAGGCCATGCCTTTGTGTGAGGCAGATGTTTAATCATGTCAAGCGTAGCATCTAAGTGGATTGCAGTCTCTAGAACATGGGTGCCTAAAGTTTTTGGCACTCGTGACCATGGGCAAAAATTCAGCATGGTTCAGTGGGCCGAGGGCCAAAGCAACAATACAGAATATTTTACACTCTTAAGCCTTTTACACCTTTTTTTTGAGGAGGGTGCACATTTGGCCGACACGCCCCTGTTTGGCCAGCCCCGCTCCGGAGTGAGTCACACTAAATGAGAGTGTTGTTGATGGGAGTGTGGTACGCTGAGGCTCCAGCCAGCGAACGGCTCCGTCTGCCCCTGCCTCTTCCCAGCAGCATCACTTGGCTCGGGCTCGACTGACTGTCAGTTGTCCTGACAGCCTGACCTCCCGGAGGCTTGCCAGCCAAATGCCACGTCATATCGGGCTTGGCTTCGGCCGGGTCTGGCCCTCAATCATTTTCACACCCAGATCCACCTCTCACACCGCCCTCCACATCCACTTGATGACACCTGAAAATGAGAACAGATCCACCAAACCATTTGTTTGTTTCTCTCTATATATATCCTCTCTCCTTCTGCACTGTAGCCCACAAAGACTTGCTTGTTGCCATGGTGTCAGCTAATGGAAGTCCTAATAATAAACAATATAGTGCCATTACTTTACACACAGCTTAAACAGGGAGATAACCCATATTTGTTCAACTGCCTATAACCAAGCACTTAGAATACTGCATTTAACTATTCCTATCACATAGGCAATGTTCAGTGATGTCTCTGTTTTCTCCTCACTCCCCCTTAAGTTGCCATAAAACAAAGAATTAATTTGATTGCAGCTGGCAGCCATGAGAGCAACAACTTTTTTGGCCATTCCAGATTTTGTCCCTTTGTGAGATCAAGGGGTATTGGAAACCGAGAAACCCAGCACAAAATGTGTTTGTTGTTGGCACTCCCCTGGGCCTCTTTTGAAGCTGGTTATGTGATCTAGAGCTTAGCATTCACACAGTCTCATCCTGTGAGCAGATGACAAGGCCTGATAAACCACAGTGTTTACTGCACAAGTTAACAGGAGCAATCAATAGCAACACTCGATACCCTGAATACGGAATGGCTGCGAATTAAAGCAAGGCACACCTGCCAAAGAGTCTATCACCACCAAAGCAGCTATCTGGGTGTCACATGATCCCCAATTTCCATTTCACAAGATATTCCTCTATATTCCTCTATATGCCCTGGACCTCATAGTCGGCTGTATGATGAAAGGCGTTCAAAAGTGCAGAGTAGTCGCCTCCTTTTGGCTGCAATGACATTCTTTCAAACGGAATGAGGGGAACATATTTTTACATATCCCTGCAGAAATATTCATTACAGGATGGATCCCTACTTTACTCAAACAGAGATCTTGGTACGAACCCTATAGATGTTCTGTTGTGGATATAAGACGTCACGCGACACTCTAAAAGCAGACCCAGCTTCCAGTCTGCATACTGGAAGAGAAAACAGTCACGATGAAGACTACCTGACATTTCCCTCTACCTTTATTGGATGGATCCGTCTGTGTTGGTCCAGCTGCACACAGCCTGTTTCCACAGCCTCCTTGCTCTGACAGGGGCAGAGCGGGCCATCTGTCTTCATCTCTCCATGGACGGGAACCAGGGAGGAGGCGTGAAGATAAGAGCTTTTCTCCCCACACTGCCTCCTACCCACCCACCTTTCCCTTCACCTCACCAAGGGTGGCTTTGAAGGTAGACGCTCTTGCACAGCCTGCAATATTTACCTCCTGGTACACAGCTTAAACTGTTTCGCTTTGAAAATCCACCCAACAAAGCTCTTCTGCGGCTCCCTGTGCTATGTTCTTAGATGTTGTCTACCTGCTTGGCATGATAATATCCACTTTGGCTAATATATCCTATAAGCAAGGTTACAACAGAAGAGCAAAAATGATGAAAGCCACCAGCACACACACACACACACACACAGAAACACACACACATACTCGCACTTATGTCATTACTTTACACTGGCAATAATTCGAGCCATCAATTGCCTAGTAAAAAAATGACTTACACAGATGCCTTCAGTTTCCTTCAAAAGATATTCCATCTGAATCCAAAATATGTGTGAAATAAGTGTCTAAAATAAGTGTTTGTGCCTTTGCGGTTAAACTCGCCTAGCCTCCTGCACCCAAGAGTTGAAGAATACGCCGGTCTCTCATGTGAAGGAGTGCATTAAGACGGTGGTGCTTCAAAGTGAAGGACACTCATCGAGTAAATTGACTCTAGAGGACAGTTCAAGCAACTCTTCGTGAAGGCTGCATCAAGAAAAAGCAAGCATTCACCAGGATAGATGTGCTTTCACCACATAAAGAACAGTGTAACAGATGTTTATGAGAAACCTCACCACAGCTAAGATAATGTTCGTGCTTTACGCTTTGCTCCACACGTCTAAAAAAGAGAGGTTCAGTAGCATGTGGATTTGAGGGGAGGATTTGGATATGAGGATGTGGACTGAAGAGCAATTATTCATGCAGGGCCTCCACTTCAAACCCTTTCATATCTCATTTAGCTTTCCTGCGGTTGCCATGCACTTTGGGACATGGCAACAGGCCTGTGTAGGAGCAGACGTAGCATATTCAAGCTGCTGTACTGCTGCAAGAGTGGGTTCATAATCTCTTTGTCTCAGTGCAACCCTGGGCAAATGGATTCTTCATATCTTGCTAATGCTTTGCTGATGCCATCATACATGGTCGCACAAATGCTAATGGAGCTAGGATGCTTTTCAGCTTGAGCACCAGCTTAATGCGATCCTGTATTCCGCTGAATTTACACTCAAAGGTCATTGCATGATATTGCTTACCACCTGCCTATGCATATGTTTGTTGTTTGTAATTATACTGTTGTCTAATCATATATTTCATGTGCAAAATAAATGGCTAATTTAAATACCACATTAATTAGGAACCCCTTATATCACTTTTAACATGGCGATAGGTGTACAAATGGTGATATTTTTAGTTGGTTTAGACTGCTTATTAAAAGAAGACAATGGTGTAGCCTCAATGAGAATATTACAACAGTTTTGAGCTAATAGTGCTATGGACAACTGTAACCTCACCCACTCACCGAGGCAAGTGATTCTATGATTCTTCTGAGCACAAGCCCAGTTGGCCAGTGAGACTGAACAGCAGAGTTTTAATCCCATGCTTGAATCTACACCAACATTTAGCTAAGGGGTCATAGAATTTCAGCGCTTCTCAGTCAGTTGTCTGTATTCTTTTTCTTTGGTTCCACGTTAGTTAACGTAATGTTAGCTAGCTCACTGGTGAGGTTGTGTAAATGTGGGCTTGTGACTGTCAGACTGATGAACATTACTGTTGGGGTTTTTTGATTTGTATTAGGAGTAAGAGCCTCAGATGATATAAAAGGTCAGCCATGCTACAACACCAGCCTCTTGGATCAATTGTTTGGGGAAACTGGATGCTTTCTGATGGAGGTTGCTAAAACTCCCTTTGGTGAAAAGGGTACCGCAAATGTGAATTTTTATGTTCCTTTGGAGCACAAATCTAATGTAACATTGTTCTGCCTAAAAGTAAAACTATGAAAGTCCGCACACTGTAGCTCCCTTTTGTTGCTTTATTTGCGCTGCAAAGTCGGTGACATTTCGAGCACACTGCTCTTCTTCAGACTTGAAAAAAGGTATACAGTCGCCACCTTAAATAGACCGCGGTGCAAATAAAGCAACAAAAGGGAGCTACAGCGTGCGGACTTTCATTGTTTGATATAGTACTACTTCCTGGTCCAGCACCTGCCTTCAATAGGTTTTCGGATGTGCGCGACTATCTTTTATTCTTTTAACGTTTATAGAAGTAAAAGTATTTAGACTTTACAATTCCCCCCCCCCCCCACCCCCCCTTACATTTTCTATGTGATTTTATGAATTTATTTGTATTTTTAACTATTTGTGTTTGCTATTTTTATAACCTTTTTATTGCCTTGTGACTCCTATTGCCTTAAGCGCTTTGAGAACTGTGATGCTATAGCCTTTAAGTTTATTATTACTATAGGTACTATTGGTAGAAATCACAGATGTTTCCCCCTTAACAGTAAAACAAAGGTACATTGTCCTCTTGACAAAGTGGAACAAACTATGGCACCATGCATGCAGAAGCCTCCTTCGAGGGTTGAGGATGGAGGAGGAGGCTGAGCAGAGAGACTTTTTTCCACCACTAATATCGTGTAACCCCCCCCACACACACACACACACCCCATACAACCCACCCACCTCCCGACCCCCTTGGTGTGTCTCCCTCCTCGCCCCACGCCGCCGCCCCGCCGCCCCTGCGCCTGCCTTTGTTCTCATCACAACAAGCCCGGAGCAGATGGTGCTCTGCTTTGCTTGGCCGACAGTGACAGACAGAAGCTCTCGGCCAATAGCCTGCTCGGGAATCAGCTGACTGGTCTGGACAGCGCCAGGTGTTGTTATCATTTTTCTTTTCCATCCATAGGAGGAGCAGTGGGAGCGGAGAGGAGGCATATCGGGGCAACAAACCGGTCGCTGGTTGCAGGTTGGAGCTCTGTCTGCAGACCGCACCATGCCTCTCTCCGAGGCGCCTCGGGACTCGCATGTGATCGGATACAGAAACGACAAATCGCTGTAAATAGCCGCCGGCTGAACCCGTAGGATAAAGGAATATATATATATTTTGATATTTGATGAGGCCGTTTACTGCAGAAATATTTATCTTATTTATTATTTATTTATTGACGCGTAGCTTACGAGTATAGGCTATCTGGATAAAGGACCTGTGCGTTTGGGAACGTCAGACTGGAATGCCAACAAGGTGAGAGCACTCAGCTAGGGTTTCCAATGCTGTAGCCTATTAGTTTCATCTGAGGCTGCGTTTTCTGTTGCAAAGTAAAAATTAATAAAAAGAACAGGTGGATCAATGTTATGGAACTCTATGTTTGATAGCCGTATCATTCAAGCCCTCACTTAAACGTTATCTATGGAAGAATAGTGATGTTTTTATATGTGCAAGGTATATTTCAGTCTTTTTTCCATTCATAAAATCTCTGCAAGGGCATAGGGATGAGTTAGGATGCATTTAGGATGCAGACACACTCAAGGGCATGTAACCAAAATATCTGAAAATGCAGTCTGGGTCAAGCTATGAACATGACTGCATCTATGTTTCTCACTTTATAAGGCCATAAGGAATCTGGTATTCCTTGCCTTGCCATTAGAATTATTAAGTTATTCTGGGCTACAGTGGGCTATATAATATGGATTTGATCAAATGAATCAACCCTGTATAATGCGTCAAATGATATTCCACAGAAAACAAACTTTGATCTTCCTGCGGCACCACTTCCAATGCCAGCATAGGCTGCGTATGGTGTGCGCAACGTTGTGTAAATGTGATTTGCATATTAATGATAAAGTATCTCGGCAGATGTCTCGATTTCTCCGTTCTAAGCAAAAGTCGCGGAGTCTTCTTCGAGAAAAGACAAGCCCCTTTCTTAAGATGTTGTAGGGAGAATGAGGCTGCATTGGCAGGGGGTCTATTGTGCTTTAGAAACGCTGCTTCTGTCGCTGCAGCTGTTGCGCTTTTGTGATGGAGACTCTGCTGCTGACTTGCATCACTCAACTTTGGAGAGAGGCATATTTAAAGGTTAACCTCCTGGAGTCCAAATGTATCTGTTGCTAACATTTTATTGTGCAGTGGGAGGATTTTTGTCAGGCCTCTTCATCGCCCACAGCACTTTATTTATGGCCTCTGGTGTCCAACCAGTCTCTCTTTAAAGTAAAGTGCTGAGTAGGATCTCATTTTGTGGACCTCTAGGGCAAATCAAAGTGTGTGTTGGTTACGTTCTAATTCCATTGGGTCAAAATTCTATCCATTTTGAATAAAATAAAAAAAATACAAACAAAAATATGAAACAATATTATTATATTGTATTATATTATATTATAAATAATTACATAAATAAAATACCTACTGTTCATATTGTGTTACCACTCTATATGAAAAGACGATTTATCCACTAAAATGTTTCTATATATAAGTTAGACTTTCATGCCTTGTGCCATCATTCATTTTGCAAGAGCATGTGCCATTTTTTTTTTTTCTTTTTCCAAAATGCTGACATCTTATTTGGAACTTGATGCTCTTTGCTGCGATTATGCTGCAGGCTCCTTCTCATGGAGGGCAGATTTATCAGTGAGCAGAAGACGAAATCATTTTTCAAAACTGAATGAACAGGATAGGGCAGGATCAGCAAGGTGCTTGTGGCACTGATCATCTGTCTGATTCCTATTTCTTCTTCTCCCCTGGGGCAATCCCCCCCCCCCCCCACCCTCTCCCCCCCGCACACACACACACTCCCTCATACACCCAAGGCACACAAGTACACACAAACACACACGCACGTATGCTGTCTTAACTTGGAGTCATGAGAACAGAGCATGACAAAGGCCTGTTAATAGGGTCCTTGTGTGTATGTCTGTCCAGTGGGCTGGGTTGTTAGGAGATGACGGTGGTGGGGTGGGGTTGGGCTTCGCCACCCTCCCCCATAGAGGAGTGAGGTCCCGAGGGTCTAGGCCTGGGTGAAGGGGGGATGAAAGGTGGGGGAGGGTAGGGAGGAGGGAGTGGAGGGTATCTGAGCGCAAGCCTCTACCATTATTCCTGTAAGAAGGGCATTAGTCTTTTGTACTACGGGCCAGGCCACAGAGACAACGGGTGGAACAGGCACAGCAGCAGTTCAGCTCATCCTGCCCTCTATGATCTCCTGAGGAAATCACTCTGTGTACTGTAACTATTCCAGAAGGCTCAGGGACATAAGTGCCAAGGGTTAGTCCTCAAGAGGTGTGTAGTCGTCCAGAGGCCACATCGTGGCATGAAAGTTTACTTAAGTAAGGTATATGTTTCATTTTGATGTGTCAGGTTGTAGACAATAGATTTTAGAGGTTAATATGTCATGTTTAATTATGTACACGTAAGACTCAGCAGATTGGAGTTTGAGATATACAAACATTTTTCAGGGATAGAGCTGCTCTGGAGGCAGAAATAGTCTCATTGGTTGAGTTAAACCTCAGTGGGCAGAGCCAAAGAACCACCATTTTTCAGAGCACAAGTTACTGGTAAACTTGAATGGCAAAGAAGGAACTCTGGTCAAAACATAATGTATGTACATATATATATATATATATATATATATATATATATATATATATATATATAGCTATAGATATATAGATATATAGATATACACACATATATATATGTATATAAATGGCAATGACTTGCTAGCTACAGCTACATGCATGTTTGAACTTGGAAGGTCAGCTTGGCTAACTAGCTAACCTAGATAATTTAGTATTGCTAGATTGCATTTTTTCAGTTGGCAGCAAGAGCACTAGGCTTCATTATATTGGCTACTTTCTCTCTTACCCTTAACCTTTTTTCACTGGGCTTCAGTCTAATGTTAGTTATCCAGAAAAACTGTGGTTATTTGGCTCCACCCATAAAGGTCTGAGGCGTCCAGAAACGGATGAAACGCATGAAGTTCGTAAAAGAATCCATCACTTTCTGCTCTTTGTCTGATTGGAATGAGAAATGCAGGTGTAGGAGGTGTAAAACATCAGGTGGATAATCTGTAAACACAGAAATATGGATCTCGATAAGCGCAAGCTCTTTGCTATTGCTATTCTCGTTCACAGACAAAAGAAAAGAAAAAGCTCTAGGCTGTGGGTGCATACTGCACAACTCTGGGAAGCTGTGTACCAGTGAAATTAATTGATTTTCCGTTTTGAATATGGAGAGAGAAAAGGTGAGCACTTTCTAATTACGTAGACTGTGGTCCAAAAAAAAAAAGTTCAAATGGCTTCAACTTTGGACGTATGAAAAAATATGAACCAATGCTGCGTAAAAAGACAGACAGCCCTCCGTTCTCGCCATCATTTGTCATGTATCAGCTCAATAGAGAATACATTGGCTCGATCCGTTTTTTAACAGATAGAAAATCTCTGGCCCCCTAACCCAACCAATGAGATTATTTCTGCCTCTTGTGCCTCAGAGAAGCTATTGTACAACTAAGACTCCTGTCTGCGAAGACTCAACTCCTTCAGCTAGTAGAAGAACTGATGACCTCCACTGAAGTGTCCATTGAGATCTCACCCATCCTTTGAAGGTGAACTAGGTTGAGAGACGTTGCAATCAAGCTGCTCTAAAATCAATATCATGTTTGTGTTGCTCATGATGAAGTGGCCCAGTCATCTCTAAGGCCCAAAGTGAGTTATCTAATATGAAACAAACACACATAAATGCACACACACACACACACACACACACACATACGCAAGCATGAATTCCAGCAGTGTGCACGCTGTAATGTGCAACTCAACACACCTCCTCAATTGGTGATGTGTTTGCAAATTTTAAGGAAGTGTCTCTTTTGTTATATTGTGCTAATTACCTTGCACAATGTTATATTACCTGACGTGGTCTCCCAGGGAGGTGTAACCGTTCAAGTGTCTGCTGGAGTCAAATTAGATTTTGGGCACCACTCATGAGTGTTTCCCAAGCGACTACTTTTTCTTTTTTTTCTTCTTTTTAATTTTAAAGTGAGTGGGCAGTCGAGTCCTCCTGGTATTTTTTAAAATATTTTATAGAAGGAGAGCTGAGATGGATACAGAGCAGTGGAGGAGCAGGAGAGACGGAATGTCAAGATTTGACTTTTCTGTATTAGATGTGTTTTAATTGATTTTATTTCCCTTACTTGACGCCTCGCCAGTCTGTTTTTTAACATACCGTATTTCTCTTTCTCCTTGTCGTTTAGTTTCTGTCATCCAATTCAGCTGTGTTTTTGTCGTCCTCTTTTTTTTTCTCCGTTTCTTTGCTTCTTTTATGGTGGGATGTTTTTAGAAGCCCCTTGGGGTTGTTCATCTCACCTGCACCCTCTGTAATTTCTTTTCCCTCCTCTCTTTTTTTTTCTTGTTTTATTGTGTGCAAATGAATAAACTAAAAGTCAAAGGCAATGCTAGGCCAGCAGGTTTATATGTTCTTCCAGAGAAGGCACTCCCAAGAGACCCCTAATGTCCCTCATGTTATCCAGTATCCAGTTTAGTTATCCAGCATTTTCATTTTCTCATGTCACACTCAGTTTTTATCCCATCCAAGGAAGCTTCTCCTTGACTATGAGTCTGAGTGTCCTCAAATAGACTTCTACAGGGATTTGAAAAGTGAGCCCTGGACTTGGAAATGATTTGCGGTGTTTCAGGGGGAGGTCTTATCTAGTTTATTGAGATGTGTGAATTAGGAGATGTGATTTCATGTCTTCCATCGTTCACATCTCAGCTCGGATTACTCGCTGACTTCATAGGATCGGGAAAGTAAACATCCATCACAAAGAAAAAAAAATATTCTTTTCCTCTCAGTACACATCACAGACTTGGTGTCTACAAAGGGGGAAAAATCTCATCTCATCAGCATTTCTAAAGAATCTTCTTGTTCTGATCTTTTTGAACACCCATTTTGATCTTTATGCATACGATTTTTCTCCTGTTTTACTTGCACCCTACATGGCAATCAAAACAATGTTACCACCAATATTGTTTGGCATGGCATGTGGGATCTGTGCGTCCTCCTTGGTTAAGGGAACTTTCCCTCAAATGTCTTGGTAAAAACCTGCTTTTAGTCAGCACTTCTCATTTAACGCTAAGTAGAGATGTTCCAAGGTTTTTGTAGCAGAACTTCATACCATATCCTGAGCACTTAGGGCAACTGAGAGGAGTGCAGTTACTGTCATTATCATACATTTATGGGCGCACAGTCCATTCATTATCTCTTTATAGCTAAAATGGGGCTCATGACATAACATCCAACACTGGCACTTTATGAGAAAAAGGGGGGTGTTGTACTGATGTCTGGATATTTATAGGTAATGTCTTTTGGAAGTCACCAATTTTGGACATTATGTAAAAGCCAAGAGCCAGGATGTCAATTAACAAGTGGACTTGCAGCCGCACTCTGAAAGTGACAGTTTTTCAAATGGAAATGGCAGGTGTCTACTTTCACGGCATGGAATGAATTTAAGCATTTCCATGGCTGTCATATGCTGCCGGAGTTGAAATGGCAGCACAAATGCTCTTATTACCTGTGGCCATTCATGCCATAGAGGAGCAGTCCCCAGCTGGTTTGCATTTGGAATAGTCCGTGAAATCAGGACCCACTGTCGTTACTGGCAAGATATTATGACAGTTACTCTTTAAAATAAGCAAAATAACATGAGAAAACATATAGGGCTAAAACAGTAATGATCAGTCTGGTGGTATTTTAAGGCAGTTCATTTTCTTTAAGAAATCAACAGCAAAAATAGAATCACATCATAGAATCTAAGGCCCAAAAATATCTGTCTAGCAGGAGTTTACATGGTCCTCTGTTAAACCTATTGATATGTTGGGATACAAAGTGATCTCACATCCGTCAGCATGTATGGAGAAACGGTGTGCAACACTACAGAGTTTATGTCTGTAGTTTGTTTTTTATGTCAAGTATCCCATTCAGAGGTTCAAAGGCAGCCATGGTTAAAACCTCTGGGTTCTCCGCTTCCTGCGCTTCCTTCCTTCGGCGTTGTGTTGTGTTGTTCGGTGTTCTTCCCCCCGCTGTGTGTTTTAAGGTTTCCTCTGGCTCCTGGCCTCTGGCAGGGACACGAGGGACCAGTTAAGGCTGTATCAGGATTTCCCAGACAGCTTAGTTGTTGTTGTTGAAAACAGAACCAGCGTGATGGCTGACACTGCCTTTTATCTACAGTCTCATAAGTAGCTGTGGCTCTATCAGAACTGCGTTTTCCAAAATTTCAGCTAACCCACTTTTAATAGTTTTTACTTTATACATCAGCACAATTTCACAGCAGTGTCACTTTTGTGTGTCCAGTATCAAATGGGAACAAACAAATCTGAATGTTAGTTTTGCACAAAGGACAAGAAAAAACAATGGGGATAAAATAGTTTTTATGTGTTGCTGTAGGATGAGTCAGTATAATCTATTACTGCATCACAGACCTGTTGTGCCTTTCTTTTCTGCCGGCGTTTTGTGATTTGATGAGAATGTTTAAGGTTTTTCTTTACAAGACAAACTTACAATGTGCCATTTCAGACTCACGGACACACAAAAGCATTTCAGACTGACCATTTACCAAATGGGGAGAATCCCATTAACCCCATTTGTAGTAAATAGACACTGAATCATGTGAGAGCATGCAGTTATGTATCAATATAGCCGATTATTATCACGTGTTTACACACTTGATGTATATTATGTTTTGAAAACCATTGTGTGACAAATGGCTATATTATATTTTAACGTATAATAATCTCAACATTACAATCTCATGTTTTCTAAAAGCACATATTGATGTGGTGTGAAAATCTTCTCACTCTTTTTTTGTTTTTGATGTTTTTATTTTTTGCTGGAATTGAAAGTGTTTACGTGCTGTGTAATTTCATGAGACCCACTCCAAAGCCAGTATCTTAAGTCTTTTGTCGAAAATAGCCTTTAAATTTAGTCAGATTTGAGTCATGGAATATTGATTAAATTAAGTCAATTATTTACTCACTAAAATGGGCTAAGATTTTTTTTAAACTTAAATAATGTAATGTAGTATGTCTACAAATATGTCCACTTCAACAGTTCAAGCATTTCCTATCTATTCTGTTTTGAACTCTACACTTAACCTTATAAAATGAAACAGTCATTTTTTGTGAGAATAATGTCAGAAACATTCAACTGAATCAGTCAAGTACCATGGTAATAAGAAAACATCATGTGACCGTACTGTCTATATGGGAACTTCACCTGTATCAATATACTGTCAAGCACTGAAAGAAATGTTTTCAAAATGATGAAGGGAAAAAGTAGTTCTAAGCACAGATAGTGAGAAGATGATTCTTAATAGTTTCACTATGATATAGTAGAATGGGCAGAAGAATTTTCAAAAACGTAGAAAAACATTGGCTGCTGTGTTTTTTCATTTTGTCATATTTTCATCAATACTACAATGAAATAAAAGAATATTTACTCGTCATACTCTTCACTGATGAAATTACAAACAAGCACGTTAGTCATTCATTTCGTGACAAGATTAACATTGCATTCATACTCCACTTGGACTATGCTGTATTGGTGTAGATTCCCGTGTTGTGTTGGCTTTAATTAAAGTGCACAGTGACCTGTTTCTCTCCTCTGGGTTTGAACCCATTACACTGCCTCAAGCTAATCTCCACCTCAGCATCTCCATCCGCTAATCCTGATTGGCACAGTCAATCTTGACCATATACACTGCTTTAGCTTAAAGAGCAGATACTGTATGCTTTACCCTTATTTCACCCATGCTCCGCCCTCTCCCATAGGAAATCCCCAGCACAGGAGGACTGGAGTCTCCCTGGCCCTGTTGCCAGGCAGTTTGCATCCAGATGAATTAGTCAGCTCTCTTGTTTGAAAGCCTCTTAAGCGCTATCTTCTTTAAGCGAGTACTGACCGTAGAGCTGTGTGGTTGAGAAGGCCGCAGCACTGTGGCGCTGCCGTATGGCTCTGCACTGGGTGGGGTACCGCCTTTAGTAAATAGATCTAATTGAGTAATGGGATCTCTTAAGTGTTGCTCCAATGTGCCATGCAGGATACTGCCAGTGCACAGGCTTGTTAAAGAAATGCTTGCAACCTAATCCTGTTAATAAAGCTCCTCTGCAGCAATGATAAGGGATAAGACTGTTGCACAAGTATGTGGATATATCAGTATGTGAGCAGAATTAGTGGGACACATATCTGATATAAAAGAGACAAAAGAAACATGACCAGCAAAGGCAGGGTGCACGCCAAATCACCACATCATTAAGCATTTGAAATGATTATCCTGTTCCATCCTGTTCCACACCATACGTAAGCTGTAGCAAATGTGGCATTGATGTCGATGAAAAGCTTCCTATTGTTAGCCAGAGTTAATGCTTTACCTTCCAAGTCATTGGAGTTAGTGTTAGTGCCATATGGGCTAGCAGATGCCCAATGCACCTCTCAGGAGCTCCCCTTCACTGAACTGAGCGATTGGGCTGGATAAGGGTCTCTAGTCCTCTCACAAAAAAATACATTATTTTTTAGAGTTATAGAAACTGCTTTAAGTTTTGAAATTCTTCTTTCTTCACCCAATCATTTTGGAAAAAATCCTAAAACTGCTGAAAACTTTTTTTTTTTCCATGTTTGCCCCAAATTCAGAATGCTGAGGACGCTTCATTAAAAATTAAGATGTGTGTCTTTTTTTGCTTTCTTTGAGGCATGGCACATACTAATATCTCATAGTATTTAATGATGTTCGGAGAAGCTAATGATCGAGTCCTTATGGGCCTGTTGGATAGATGAAAGCCCTCAATGGAATTTGATGTGTTTCCAAGTAGTTCACAGCAGTGTTTTTCTCCATTGTGCATGCATTGTAATGAGCTGATCTAGCATTTTCTCAAAACTGATGATACTGCATATAACTCACAATCTCACAAGAATATTGTGAGAAACAGTTGTTCTTCTAAGCCACTCTTTTGTCTTAGTAATTACTACAGTTACAAGGAACATGTAATATTATGTAATAATTTCATAATTGTTACATACTAGAACACAATAGTTCTGTACACTATACACTTGTCATTATAAAAGTGGGGCAGAGATTGTTAGTTTCATTTTAATGACATATTTTTTCTTTTTCTTTTTCTTTTCTTTTCTAGATTTATCCTGCCGCTCCAAGATCTTGCTGTAAGAAAAACTAAACACTGGGACACAACTCATCCATTTCACTGGGCTGAAAGAACTAATTAGTGGAAAGTGGTTGATGACTGTAACACACTATCTCCCAAGGTCATCTGCCCCTCCTCCTGTTCCTCCCCAGCATGGCTAGACGGAGATTAGACTACTGTCTTCTGGGCCAGTTGTTCACTGGCTTGATCCTGGCATCTGTTGGACTATCCTTTGTCCAGAGCAATGAGTGTCCCCAGCTGTGTGTGTGTGAGATCCGACCCTGGTTTACACCCCAGTCCACCTACAGAGAAGCTATTACTGTGGACTGCAATGACCTGCGCCTAACACGCATCCCAGGGAACCTCTCCAGCGACACTCAGGTTCTCCTCCTGCAGAGTAACTACATTGCCAGGACCAGTGAAGAGCTGGAGCAACTCTTTAACCTGACTGAGCTGGACTTGTCCCAAAACAACTTCAGCAACATTCGGGATGTCGGCCTTACCAACATGTCCCAGCTCACCACCCTTCACCTGGAGGAAAACCAGATCACAGAAATGCCCGATTACTGCCTGCAGGACCTTAGCAACTTGCAGGAGCTCTACATCAACCACAATCAGATCAATTTGATCTCCGCCAATGCCTTCTCTGGGCTCCAGAACCTGCTCAGGCTTCACCTCAACTCCAACAAGCTCAAGGCCATTGATAGCCGCTGGTTTGACTCTACACCCAGTCTAGAGATCCTTATGATTGGGGAGAACCCAGTTGTTGGAATAATGGACTTTAACTTCAAGCCACTGGGTAACCTGAGAAGCTTGGTTTTGGCTGGAATGGATTTAACAGACGTCCCTGGAAATGCGTTTGTGGGACTTGACAATCTTGAGAGTCTCTCTTTCTATGACAATAAGCTGGTCAAAGTTCCTCAGAGAGCCTTGCAGAAACTACCTAATCTCAAATTCTTGGATTTGAACAAAAACCCTGTGCACAAGATTCAGGAGGGAGATTTCAAGAACATGCTGAGACTGAAAGAGTTGGGTATAAACAACATGGGAGAACTGGTCTCTATTGACCGTTATGCTCTGGACAACCTTCCTGAGCTCACCAAGCTGGAGGCTACAAACAACCCCAAGTTCTCCTACGTCAACCGCCAGGCCTTTCGTGATGTCCCAGCCCTGGAGAGCCTTATGTTGAACAACAATGCCCTGAACGCCCTCTACCAGTCCACAGTCGACACTTTGCCCAACCTGCGTGAAATCAGCATCCACAGCAATCCGCTCCGCTGTGACTGCGTTATCCAATGGATGAGCTCCAATAAAACCAGCATCCGCTTTATGGAACCACTGTCCATGTTCTGTGCCATGCCAACAGAGGTCAGGGGTCAGCATGTGAGGGAGGTGCTGCAGAAGGACCCACTGGACCAATGTCTGCCCATGATTTCCCATGACACCTTCCCCAACCACCTCAATCTGGACATTGGCATGACTGTGGACCTGGACTGCAGAGCCATGTCCCAGCCTGAGCCTGAAATCTATTGGGTTACACCTATGGGGAACAAGGTAATGATGGACACTCTATCTGACAAGTACAGCCTCAGCAATGAAGGAACATTGAGAATTTCTCATATCCAGGTAGAGGACTCTGGCAGATACACCTGTGTGGCTCAGAATTCAGAGGGAGCTGACACAAGAGTGACGGCCATACGGGTGAACGGTACTCTCCTAGACAGTACTCAGCTTATGAAGATCTATGTCAAACAGACAGAGTCTCACTCAATCCTGGTCTCCTGGAAAATCAACTCAAATGTAATGACCTCCAACCTCAAGTGGTCGTCTGCCACCATGAAAATAGACAACCCGCATATCACGTACACTGCCAGGGTACCTGTGGATGTCCACGAGTACAACCTCACACATTTACAACCAGCGACCGAGTACGAAGTCTGCCTCACTGTCTCCAACATCCACCAACAGACACAGAAGTCATGTGTAAACGTTACGACAAAGCAAGCAACCTTTTCTGTGGAAATATCCGACCAAGGGACTAACACTGCTCTTGCGGCAGTAATGGGAACAATGTTTGCAATCGTCAGCCTGGCCTCCTTGGGCGTGTACATCGCCAAGAGGTGGAAGAGGAAAAACTACCATCATTCCCTGAAAAAGTACATGCAGAAAACTTCATCCATCCCACTAAATGAGTTGTACCCTCCTCTCATCAACCTGTGGGAGGCAGACAGTGAGAAGGACAAAGAGGGCTCCTCAGAGACCAAACCTAGCCAGGTGGACACTACACGCAGCTATTACATGTGGTGAGAGCTACTACCTATGGAAAGTCAAGAGACACGGTTCTTTCAGGAGCACAAATATACATATTTGCTTCTTTGTGTAAAAGTGAAATGAAGTTGTTTTGTTTCGGTTTGTTTGTTTTCTTCAGTTTCTTCGGCTTTGCTCATTGAGGCAAAGGACAAACTGATATTTCAGATTTTTAGTTTAGCATATTGCCTTTTTCCCTCTTGCCCCTTATTGACACTCAATATGGCAGCTTTGTTTAGCTTCCTGAACTTGGTAGTCACTGTGCTTTATTTTTAGTACTTGTTTTGATTAGCACAGCATGAGTATTGTCATGGATTCAGTATGGGTGAGTGGAGAAGCTGAAATCTGATCCATTTTGACTTGTGTCTCTGGCAGAATTGTTAGAGACTGCAATGTTTCTTTCTCTCGTAAAAACAGTTTAACTGTTGACTGTTGTGCACTGAAATATATATACAAATTTGTCTATCAACTCAAATATAAGCTGACAAAGTACGTTTAGACTTGATATACCGTCTATTGAATAATGTTAGCAATTTTTCTGTAATGTTGTATCAGCTATGATTTCATTTACTTTTTTTGGACATTAACAAACAGTAAGTTTGATTTAGAATTTAAGTTTGCAGAGCAACTACTGTAAACCAGCAATAGAAATATGAATGTTATAAACTAGGTAAGTAGATGTAAGGCTTTTTAAATTTCTCAAATATTTCCTTTTTATTTTGCTAGAATATGTCTACAATCACTGGTTTTGTTGTGGTTTACACACACAAACATGTTGTTTATTAAGGAACAAGTAAAATAAAATCTTCTTTCCTCATATTTTTTATACCATGATTTCAACATCAAGTGTCATTTTTACATTGTTTACATACATTTAATAAATATGCTTTGGAGAAACATTAAACATTCACAGGTTAAAAATAAAGGTTTACACCCTTAAACCAGGCTACTCTGCTGCATAGGTACATAATACAAATGTAATGCAAAGAAAATTAGTGTCTTACATTAATGTCTTACATTAGGATATTTCAACAGTGTGTTGGTGCGTAGCCGTAGGTTTCGAGGTAGGGTACAATGTACATTTTGATAGAGAGAGAAAGGAAGATGCAAACCACAGTGTATGTGCCTCTGCAAAAGCAATTATCAGAGAATAATTAAAAATCCAGCCCCTTTAGACTTCAATTACGGCACCAAACGCCTCCGAGTATACAACTCTGAAAAAACTCCAAATCAGGAAATGTATCTTGTGTTCACATCCTGCCTGCTGTCATTCTTATGATACAACCCTTCTGCACCACAAAGCATTAGGAAGGAAGGAGAGTAGGGAGTATGCTAGAAGGATACGAGGTGACTGGGACAAGATCAAAGAAGGTGGTGATTATGGATAATGGACGCTTATAACAAGCAGAGACTGCAGCATTATTTGACACTAAGCAACCCTGTTGTAATCAGCCAGATGCTAGCCGCTTCATATTCTCAACACCATTTATATAGCATGGAATTTACAGTACTGGTCTGAGACTGTAGATTACACATAATTGTGCCATTTATTGATGTTGATTGTTTTTCCTTCATCTTTGTCAGAAAGATGAGATGAAACAACCATTTTGTATCTGCTTCCTCTGCAAAATCCAAAGATACAATAATATGAAGGCTGATGTTGGATTCTGATGTCGAATTGCCTGCCACCCATCAATGTCTCTGCGAGGCCCATAACTCCACCTCAATGCAAATCCCAATCTCAGTGGCTCACTGTCTAGAAAAGTGGATCTCCACTGGGAGCCAGGAGCTCTGTTTGTTTCTGATGTTGACTGACAGCTCTGGGCTTTGTGGTGCAATCAAACGATCTCTGTTTAGTTTCCCCTGACAACATACTCATTCTCCTGTTTTCCTGCACACTCGCTCCGTCCCTCCTCTCCTCGATTATTGCTGGAATTGAGACAAATATTCTTCTGTGCGGAGAAAACAATGTACAAATCCTCAAGCATTCTTAACTTTGCCTTTGTAGATAGCAGCTGTTCTATCATCATTGATTATCATCCAAGTTTACGGTTTTGTAGAACAGGATCCGATTGAAATGACAATATTGACAAATGTGTGACGGCCATCTTTTAACGATGGTTAATGTAATAGCTACAGTATCTCTGGGTTTTCATGAGGAAGCAGTACAGAAATGCCTCCTGTGTGTGTGTGTGTGTGTGTGTGTGTGTGTGTGTCTGTTCAGGCTGTTTCAAAACTACTCTACCCTGCTGAAAAATTTGATTTCAGACTTACTGATAGTGAAATAGGCTAAGGCGAAACACTTTCTCCTACTACTGCCTCTCTTTGTCTTGAGATGTCAGGAGGCGCTGCAAAAAGAATGTCAGTGAATGTCACAGACCCTTCAGGGAGACTTGCGTATGTGCTGAGAATGATGGACAGAGGGAAAAGACAGAAATAGGTTGGGCTACTGTCAAACCTGTACATTGATATCGCTACGTTGAGCAACCCCGTTGCCTTCCTTTTATCTGCAAGGCATGGACACCCCTTTATATGGTCTCAATGGGTAGCCTAGTAGGCGACTGGAAATTAGCTCGGCGGGACAGCTATCAATGAAAGCTTTTCAAAGCGTGTGCTGGAGTCTGCGCCATGTCCCATCTCAGTGGCCTGTTTCCATGACAACCCCTCCCTGCATCCACCTGCGGATGCTGGCAGCCGAGCACGAGGAGTCCCCAGAGCCTGAAATACCACTGACAAGGTCAACACCCCGCAGGTGGGAAACCACTAAAACATCATGTACGCTTTCAAAGGTGTGGAGAGAGAAAAGCTCCATCTTGGCACTGAAGGTGAAGTATAACGGCACTGAGTGCTCCCCTTCCAGCCGGAAGCAAAGCTACATTGGGCTGATGTTTGTGGCTTAATGAGTTATCATGCAATTCATGTTTCAAGTAGATGCAGTGATGCAGATTTCAGAGAAAGTTTGGTTCCAGTATCTCCATTTGTGCAAAGGCTTGAATGTAGTGTAATTATACTTTCTCACAACTGACAAAAATGGGCCAGCCTTAAAAATATTGTAGCCATCAGAGTTTGACTTTAAAGAGATACATCAGGCAAGGGTCAGCAACACTGGCAAGAAATCAGATTAAACAATGAATCACATGACTAATTCTATGCTCCACTGGTGTGAATGTGAGTGGAGATCTGTCGTCTCCATATAGCAGCCCAGAGCAAGTTTCATTCTCCTGGGCTTTTAGGCTGTTGGTGGGTTGATGATGGGGTGTCAGTGCCTGTGTCTGGCCTCACCTCACTGCTCTGTTAGGGTGTTGAGCTCCCATAGCTCATAGCCTAGGGTGACCTTTTGTCTCCATTTCAGAGCTTTCAGCTGCTTTCCAACAGACCCATGGGCAGAGAGAAATTAATCAAAATTTAATCTTTCTGCCCAGTGTGAAGGCAAAAGGCAACTCTGAGCCAGAACCTGACACTCTACATTTAACTGGCACTCAAAGCCTTAGAGATGGAGTTCCTGCTTTAAGAATTAAGGATAAACCACAGGAAGGGCAAAGGAGTATTTTAGCTATGAGTACTGGAGAATGACTTCAAATGAAGTCCCACTGGTATCTGGATCCACTGCCTGCAACAGTGCACTTCAGCTTCTGATGCTCCTCCGGAATGTCTGCAAGTTTCTAATGTCATTCTCATCAGAGAGTCATCAGCTTTTGTGTTATAATGTAAATATTAAGTTATGGGAATACACCAAGCTTTTGGGAGATTGGGTCACTTACCCATTAAGTGATGAGAGCATTGACACCAAAATCATCCATGTGTCCCCGGTAGATCATTGGCTCCGGTACTCCATGCTTATACTATCGTGATCGTATGCGACTAGCATTATCTAAAGTAAGAAGACTGACTTTTAGTAACAAAAAGTTGTAGCTGTATATTCACAAACTTTAAAAAATAAAATATCTCACATCTAACTCAACATAGCTGATGCAGCCATTCAGTTTATTTTTGGAACTATTTCAGGTGAGCAACCACTGATTCCTACGCTGTGCAGAGATTTTTAGCTGTAGTCTTCCATTACCCACACCTGTATAGATAGATAGATCTAGAGCATCTTCAACCATCAAACTGTCACCTCCCTCTGTAATGGGCCGTGTGATATAATGGAGCCTAATTTCCAATGCTAAGGTCAACTGAAGAGTATTGACAATCAGTGAAATACAACACAAAGGCATGTTAAATACTGCTTTTATGACCAATTAGAGTGTGTTTCTTTAGCAAATGTTTGCTGGGAGTAGGCAGTCCATAAACAAAGCAGACATTTGTCCAATAGGGTTAAATATTACAGTTACAGCAAGCATGGAAAACCACCGCCCCTCTGTGAAAACTGCTGCCTGCTCTGACTCTCTTTCAAACTGCCTGGCAGCCAAGAGAAAAGCCTATGCTAATTCAACCATTTGTGATAGACACAAAACCCATTTTTATGAAACACATTTTATTAGGTTCGCAGGCATTATTTGTTTTCATGATGCCACCGTAAAGTTGTCCACAAGCCTGTCAACTTCGATACAGGCTATGATTTCCTTGAAACAAAATAGTTTCTCATAAATCCTAAACAAATTGACCTTCATGATGTAGTGAGTGGCACAGCAATTGCTCATTCACATCTGAATCTGGGCTTTGCAGCCAGCAGATGAATCCTGGTTTCTGTAATCATTTAAATAACGCCAACCACTGTAACAGAAGCAGAAATAGCCACTCGACAATGACTCCTATTCAATATGTAACCGAGAAGTGATATGAAATGTGCATTAACTTCCCCACGCCCCCCTCTGATTGCACTAATGACATGCATTACCAGCCTCACCACACACAAGGTCACGTTTGACAGCAAAACCGGTGACATTTCCCTCTTCCTAATTGAAAGGTGCTTTTTCTCAAGTGGCCTGTCCTCACTAGCCACCCACGGGTGGGGTGGGGGTGAGGGGTTACTATGGCAACATCAATTCCCCCTACAAGGAGTTTCACTGTGCAGAAACATGGACAGTCTCAGTGTTGTATATGTTGGTTTGCTACCGTTTTTACACCGCACACTCCACTTCAGCGCAGTGCCTTCTTGCGCACGCTTAAAACACGAGAGCCTCTTCCACAGCTGAGTGCAGGCACAGGCAGCTAGAGCACCTGAAATTGCTGTGAGAAAAGCAACGAGCATTTCACTGCATTTTGTAATAAAGAGGGCACTCAGTGCGCTCGTGATGGCTGAGAGCGGCCTGGCTTCTCGCTGTCTGTATTTGGACTATGTGATGAGCTGCACTCCTCGTGAAGGATGATCATCAACAGGGTTCTGTCAAGTTCAAGGGAGGTTCATCATCAGAGATTGTTTATCCAAGCGGCTGCAAAGGCATGCATAACCAAAGTTATCATGGCTGGGTTGTTGGAGCCAAATATCCAGCTGGCTCAGCCTCGGTTATTCTCATTGTTCCAGGGAGAATGTGGGTGTGACTTCACACCCCTTCCTGAGTGCAACTGGCTGTCCTGCAGAGACAGCACCTGTCAGCCTGTTCTTCTCTTATTATTTCACTCTCTCACACATACAGACACACGTAGGATTTAACTACCTGCAAAGTACGTTGAAAGTTGACAGCGACGTGCAGAAGGTAGCCAAGTCGAACCCCTCGGGTTTACATGACCTACATTAAATTTTCACAACATGATGTTATGGAATATTTGGGAACTGTCTTGAACTGATTTCAGAAAGATGTTCCGGTCCCGATTTCACAAAACAATGCAGGTAGCAGCTACGGACGATGACGGATGTTGTCTCAACTTTCATTTTAAAACTATATTTATGAGATTTTCAACGTTAGTGCAGACCATTATATCAACATCTAATTCAATGTCAAAATGTTCTGTGAGGTGTCTTTTCCTGGCGCAGTTTAAGTCCTCTTTTCCCCTGAATGGATGGGCAAGGTAAACAGCAATAAATACAAAGCCATTTGGAGAGAACGCCTTCATCCTATGGTGAAGTATTTCTCTCCTAATGGGAATGGCCTATTCCAAGTGTGGTCCCTGAATGGTGGGATGAGTATGGAAATGACTGCAAATCAAATGCAACCTCAGTCACCAGCTATCAACTTTATGTGAGGCAATGAGTTCCACCAGCATCAACAAAACATCAAATCATGACATTTCTCATTTAAGAGAGATGCCGTGTCTCTCCAAGAGAGGCTAGTTGGAAGGCAAACAGTGACCCAACTCCTTTTTCATATACGTAATGCTGCTGCTTATTTTAGTAGTTGGTCACATTGAAATTCAATCACATTCAATATTTCAGTTTTGATTGTGTGAAGTACAGTAACCTAGGGAGGAGCAGGCTAGTTGTGTGTGTGCTTCTTTTGCTCACTATTGTGATGAGATTATTACTTCCATACCGTGTGAATAACGGAGGTTTATTAAGGGTAAAATCACAATTGAAACAGAAGCGAGCGAGAGAGTGTGGCATCATAATGCATTTCAGCAATGTTAATCATCTGTTAAATGCATAATGAATTGTTGGACGGATTGTGCTGGTGTTTTCTCCCAGGGCCCAATTAAAGAGCTTTGCTTTTCGCCTGCAGCATATGCGCGTATGTGTGTTAAGTCTCACTGCTAACACAGAGGCTTGAAGCTCATTTCCATCTTCTTAGACACGGCTCTCGCCTTTACCGTTGTGTCTTTATTAAAAAGCCCAATAACAGTAGTCAAAATCCATGGGAACAATCATCTAAATTCAGAAACAGCATATTTAAGAGGTACACTAAATAAACAAGACGAATAAATACACACAGACACACACACAGTGGAGCTGATTGTAAATCTGCCACTGCAGTGAGAAACAACCTAACTGTCAAGCCACCTCTGATGACCAGACAATACTCCACTTAAGTGGCTTTAACTGTCATGAAGGTGAAATATTAATGGGACAGACGATACAGTCAGAGGTGGCTTCGCTCCATTACTCCATTGATTGCCTAGTTATCAAAACAATACAAAATGGCAGTCATATTGATTGCCTCACGAGTCGTGTGTGTGTGAGTGACTACACGTGTGCATGTATATTTGTATTTGTGCAATAGTGTTACGATAAATACAATGCAGTGGTTTTTCAGCCTTGCATGACTGTACCTTTCCAGCATATTTGTGCCTGACCTTATGCGGCCACTGACTTTTCCTCTAGCACATTGGTGGCATTAGAAAACAGGTCAGAAAAGGTCAACCATCTGCGATCCTAGCCTTTCTGAAGTTCTTCATTTGCATTAGAAAATGTGAGACACTGACTTTGTGTTTTCCATTATATGGTAATATTTTTGTTATACTGTCACGACGCTAAAGTGTAACATTAATGATATGGACTCAATAGATCCAGTATGGCAGCATATCGTCGCTGTTGCATATCTCCAAAATGTCAACTTTTCAAGAACTGAGGAATACAGCCTTGTTTTTAGCTTAATGACAATGCATTTTGAGTTTATTCTATGGGTTTTGAAAAGGTTTCATGAGACAAAGGGGTTGTAGAATTTTCTCAACTCATAGACGAGCATGGTTACCAGGTTTTTGCATGACAACAGTGCTATTGAAGTCTGTGGCTGTTCCCACCAACATCATATCAACTGCTTTGGGACTAGCTGTTGCTTTTTCCCTGGCGTCCCAGTCTTAATTGCAAGCATTTGTACAAAGGAGCATGTTAACTCTGTTATCAGTTTAGGTGAGGAACAAAGGCTAATTGCCTGGCATTGTTCAGAAAGTGGGAGCTTTTGCCACTTTCCAGGATGACATGACAATGAAATTGATTGGTGTAAATTTACTTCTCATAGACAGGCCATTTCATGCTTGTGTGCTTCCTGAAGGCAGCATGGTATAAGACTGCTTCGAGAAATATGGAGCCACTGTGGTTGCATGGTCATCACTGATGAATGGCTGGACAGCAGCACTGAGCTATGAGTATGTCCACTTTTGCCTGTTATCATCACTGACAATTACTGAATCTACAAGGCAGCCACTGGGATGGGAAATATACATAATGACATGATATCAAACCTGGGCCTTTCTACCTCTGTGTTTCTGTGGTCAGCTATTGATTTAGCTTGGTGCATGTGTGTCTATTCTTCATAAGCCACATTCAAATCCTGCAAACATGTCTAATTGGAAGGATTTTAGCAATTGTTTAGAGAGAGAGCCAATCAAGACCAAGTCCAGTTGTGATGCGTTGAGTTTGTCCAAAGTTTGTCTGTTAAAAAAGAGTGTATTATTGAAAATGCTAAAATTTAACCACATACAACAAAACAAAATTGTAGCAATGTCTTCCTTAAACATCTTTGGTCACATGCATATTTAAAAAGAGGAAAATTTCAATTACTATGATAGGGTGTCTTTAAAGGCAAAGGGCCTCTAGTAGGTCAAAGGGACACACAAGTTCTCACACTCAATGCAATTAAAATGCTGTTCTTTATGTTAAAAAACAAAACAAAAACTCAGCATTGAGCAAAGCTAATTGCAAACAGACTGGCTGAGGTGAGAGAGAGTTTCGTCTCTCCGCAGCACAGGGGGTCTTGCTGAGGAGGTGTGCAGCAGTTAATACGCCCCATCTTAAACACGGACTCTGACCCATAGCGGGCTAAGTGGAAACAGACAAAGGGTATCGATTGGATTCTTAGAATGGAGCCTCTTGAGAGAATCAAGCTCTTTACAAGGAACACGCCTGGCTGGACTTGATTTGTGAAAGCTACTCATTGATTGCTGGAGGTTATGGGCTTTGAGTAATTCCCCTTTAGTTTGATAAAATATAGCAAGTGTAGTGTTGTTGTATTTCATTCTGGTGAGAATGAAATGAAATTGAATTAGACATACTGTATATCCACATGTATTCTATTAATAGACGTCTTACATGGTGGAGTACAATTGAAAAAGTGAGATGCTGGTATTTCTAGCACACTTTCCAATGGTTTTGCTTTGTTTGTAGGTTTCTATGCTTGCAATACATTCTATATATGCAGAGATCAGCATTTCCGATGCTTGACCAATCATTTCCCTCTGCCAAACCCACAGTAACCCACAGTAGATCTGTTATATTCTGTAAATTCATTTGCATTGCGATCTGTCCTCATTAGTCTGAACAATAATAATTTCTGTTTTATCTAAGTATTGAAGCCTCCATATTTTATGTTGCAGATTCCAAAGCACTTTCACAATACATGTCTCTCAGTATTATTAATAGAACTATTACCTGACATTAAGTCAATTTATAAAAATGATTCCACATCTTATAAAACCATCTGTAACCTTTCTAATCTCTTAAAAAAAAACAACGCTGCTGCACAACTCATTATGAGAAGCATAAATATTCTCAAGTTTAATATTAAAAAATGAGTCTAACAGAACTCTCCTGTGGTTCCTTGCTGTTGGACATGGATTGACAGGACCACAGCGCTCTGTGGACAAGACGATGACGGTGCTGGTCGCTGTGGGTTTGTCAGGGAGGATGACTGGACACCAGCAAGACAGCCTGTCCTCCGCTTACTACCTTCAAGCTCACAACATGACTTCACCACGGTCGACTTCGACTGGCAACACCTCAGTCGATTTTGCCAACGAAGTGCCAACCAGTGATGGAGGCGAGTGGGTAAAAAGCTGCTTTTCTCTAAGCGTTCAGTTGATTCAAGTCTCTCAGCCTATGAAGAAGAACACACTTTTCCATAGCTAGGACACAATGTATTTTTTATTACATTTTCACACTACATATTCAATATTAGAAATGGTGAGGATTCAAAAGCATGTGAAGGCCTGGATTCCTCATTGCCCAAAGCTAGGTTTACAGGTAGAAATAAACAAATGTTGATGATTCTTAAGCAGTACATATTGAGTTGCAAGCTTTAAAATGTTGTTGATATATGCAAATTGCTATGTGAGTGTGTAGAATTTGGGAAAGGACAAAGGAAAGTGTGGCAGAAAGAAAGGCATGTATACACATTATGTAAATAAATTAAAAAGCCAAAATATTTTCCCTATGGAGATTAATAAAGTTTCACATTATTAAGAATAGACCAGAACTCTCGTGCTCACACCTGTGCATTTTATCCCTTAAAGCTGTACTCGGCTGTTCTCAATTGCAGCCCCAGTTTATGATTTAGACTGATAAGACAGGTGTATTTTTACATTTGCCTAGCACAGCTTTAATAGTTGAAAAAGCTCAAAGTTTAGACAAAGCAAGCGTTTATATTTGCAGATCCTCTTCAGTTAAGTACAGCTGTGTTGCAGTCATTCCGCTTGACTGTTGCCTCTTTAAAAATTCCGATAAAACTTAACTCGATGCTTCAAACTCCGCGTGATGGGCTAAATATGTTGCTCCCCTCAGGAGGCCGATGAACCCCCCCTGACTCCGCTTAATTGCTTTGCAAAATCTTGTCATGTGAGTGAATCACACTGTCACTGCAGTTGCCTGGCAGCGGAGGAAGGCACCCAGGAGTCTCGTGGGACGGCTGCTCCGGGGTTTCGCAAGCACAGGCTGAAGTCATCCTCCTGTGGATGTCGCTTCACCCAAGAGAACGTTTGCAGACGTTGTTGTTGTTTATTTCTTTATTTCTGTCGTTCTGTCATGTGTCTTCTGCTCTCACGTCTTCTCCATGACTCATCTGTGTGTGTTCGGTTCCCTGTTTGTTTCGGCGCCTGTCCCGGGCCTTTGATGAACTCAGCAGAGCAGTCAGCACGAGGCCTCTTTTTTAAAAACCTCCTGGGTCAAGTCATCGTAATCAAGCCTACTCAAGCTGACAAAGGCAGATGAGGGAAACCTTTGAAATTTCCTTTGTTCTTCGCTGTCAGGCCAGACGAGAGTGCAGCCAGCAGGCCGCTGTGCAGCTAGCTCTCCAGCTCTCCAGCCACAAGCCAAGGGAAGCATTGCGGGCAATTTGAGGCCGAGTCAATCAGCGCGGCAGCAGAGGGAGTGCTGGACTGTTGCTGATAATCTCCCCCGAGGACATGCTCTATCATGCCTTCGGCTCATTAACTCTCCCACCAATTGTAGTCTACCCTCAAAGTTCAGCTCCTTTGTGTTGGTGTGTGTTCTCATTAAATCCAAAGGACCTCCAACAACCTGCCTCATCTGGAGCGAGGGAAGTGTGAGGGGGGCGTGCTTCACCCCTTTGTCCACCAACATAGTGAGAACTACAGTGTCAAGTCATATTGTGTTCTCTAAGAAAGTTCCACTTAAAGTGTATACACAAAATCAACACAAGTTTAATTCTTTAATGAAGGGGCAAAAATGAAGCTAAAATCTTCAGAATGCTGCTAAAAATAACACCAAGGAGACCAAAATTGACAGATGGGAAATGTTTTCCTATCTAATGCTGCCATGGGACATGTGACAGTTTTTGCAGCTTATTCAGCAAATCCTCAAAGTAAATTGGCCTTAAGACCGAAAGGCTTTAATTAACACAATGTTTCTTTCAGGAGTGTGTGGGAGGAATTGTTTTATACCTGAGAAACAGCGTGGCTATGACACTTCTAGTCTCCTCTGGGTCTGCTTTTGTAATTATGATCAAGTGAAAGTAGGTGAGAAATTGCCATTCTAATTTCAATTCAAATAAGTCGCTGACATTGTGAGTTATTAATGTTTAAAGTCAGCTGTCAGAAAGTCCAAATACTATTTATTTTATGGTTATTTGGCATAGAGTCTGGCACCTTACTTACATGAATGTTGAACCTCAAAGTGCTGAAAATGTTGAAAACAGGCCTGTGTTTGTGGCATCTCACGGGACACAATTCACAATTCATCACATTCACTCAACACATTTTTTCACTGTTAAACTAACAAAGCCTTCTGTGTCTGCAAATGAACAAACCATTCAGTGAAAGTGATTTCATTGTATCGAGTAATGTATATTGATGCTGGCTGTGGTGGGCTAACACCTCAGGGAGATTCATGATAATAAACTTAAAGCAGGGTTTTAGGGGTCCATTGTGTGGCTTTGAATGATATTTCATCTTTTAATGAATGCAACAGAAAGAAGTCAAATGGGTGATTCTGGAGTACAACAAAACAGCTGTATAATAAACTATATTATATATGAATTATATGGAACAGAGGGCGAGATGCACAAGGTTATAGAGCCTATTTTCCTCAGCGTAGAGATTTCCTGTTGTCATTTCAGACAATGTAGCAATCAGTGTAATGTCAAGCATTGCCAACAACTGACAATTGCCTCATGATATCATAATATAAATCACAATATCCTTGTTCCTCTTGACTTTTAACACCCCAACATTTGCTTGAATATGCAATCTCTGGAGGAATCTTGACGTGAAACGACAAAATGAGTTTGGCACAAGGACACAGAGGAAGAGGCGGGCCGATCCTCAGAGGAAGATCCTTGGTCACTTGTGTGCGCCGTGGAAATGCCAGCTGACAATGTGACCTCCCCCCATCTGCCTCCGCTCCCCACCAGAGAATAAACCTCTGCGCATCAATTATACATGACGACACAGAAACAACATCACAGCAAAGGCCGGGCCTGGAAATGCTACACAACCTACTGGCGTCCCCTGGCAAAAAGAGTGACATTCCAACAAAATGACTTTTTATTCCCCATCAAGAGAGCTGTCAGTCACAAACGAAGCACTGTGTAGGTAGATCAGCCTGGAGTCGCTCATCTGGTGTTCTCTCTCTCTTTGGCAGCAAAAGACAAAGTTCACCCATCAGAGTCTAATCGTCTGCCAGGGGCGGAGCCAAAAGGGTGGCCAGGGTGGGCCACCATTGGTGCCACCCCAAATTTTCTTGTGCGTCATTGGCTGTTTAACTCTGCTTGACAGATTGAAATTGCCTGAAATGTAAGATTTAATGTTTTAAGTGCCCTTTTTGTTGTTTTTCAGATATTTCACAGTCCAGTCCATAGACTGTTTTTCCCTAAATAATCATTGGACAACACAAGTCAAATATCCTGGCAGTGATATAAACTTTGTCCTGCAGGTAATAATTTGTTTAACATATTCAAACATTTTGCTGAATCTTGAAGCCTTGGATCCTGTCTCTTCGTCTCTCTGCTCCGTATCCCTCTCCGCTCCCCACAGGCTTCGGGAACAGATGGAGCTCAATGCGTCCAAAGGCCCGTCGTTGCAGGATAGATGGATGATGCCACTGGCAGGACAGCGGGGTCACTCCCCATTTGTGTCCCTTCCCTGTGACATTTCCAAGGTAAATGCGGCTCCCCCCTCCAAAGTTGCGGAGTGCCAGCCAGCCAGGCAGCGGAGAAGAGGATCCAGTGCCAGTGCCGGGCCAGCTCCACTCACTCACTCTGCTGCTGGGACGGGTCTCTGACTTGGGTTGGGTAAATACGTTGCATTTAGTTAGTCAGCAAGCTTTTATTTCCCCTGTCGATGTTTAAAGTGATTGCACTGAATGGCTGAGAAAGAGAGTCAGATGAAGAGAGTTCCCACTTTAATAGAGGGCAAAATGCACCAAAGCAGAACACCCTGCCTTTCTGGTACATTCAATAGCTAACATACTGTCTTTCTGGTGCTTTACAATTGCAATTAACTCAAGTGTGTGTATTTGAAATGATTCCTCCCATCCCTCGATCATCTGCACCTATTCATTTGTCTCTCTCACTGTGAAAGGTTTTACCTCAGAGCTTTAGCTTGTGGAAACAGAAGAACTAATAATTCCCCTATCTAGTGCTTCCACCTGCTGCCCATATTGCATTATTGCAGTTTAGTGAATTAAATCACAGTATTGACATTTTCTGCAAGAATATGGTGTGTGTGCATGCGTGTAGAGAGCAAGGGCAGAGTAGCCTGTGTAAGTACTCAGTATGTCCAGGGCTTGTATTTTAAAATCAAGCTGGAAAAAACAAAAGGGATGAGAGGAGGAGAAGGAAACAAAAAGAAAGAAAGAAAGAAAGAATGAAACAAACAAACAAACAGCATATGCAGCTTACAAAGTCTCCAGAGTCTAATCACAGACTAATTTCATATACTGAGTATGCTTTCATATTCTGGGTGTGCTTAAGATACCTCATCACACAGTTTGCAATTTTAGTGGTGTAATGATTCAACAACATCGCTAGAGGGAGCTAAACTAAAATAAAGTCACCGGAAGTTCCACCTTGTAGTTTGTGGTTTGTTGACATCTACCATTGGTTGTGTTTCATTTAAAACTTGCAGATGTGTCATGAATTTGCTACACAGCTCTGCTCTGGATTTGAGCAACGATCTGGAGAACGTTCCCGTTTTAATAGAAGGCAAAGTCGACAAAGCTGAATACCCTGAATTCCAGGTAACTTCAATAAATTTAAGATAGCCAATGTATTGCTAGCCCTTATATGGAGAGACTAATCACGCCAAAACTTATTCAAAAATGTTGTTACCTTGCTTATTGGCAAGCGTACATACATTGTATAACATGTTTAAGACCTTTTACGAATCGTTAGGGTCCTCTGGTATATTCGGCATAAATGTAAAAGCAAGCAGCACTTTATTCCAATAAAAAAATCAACTTAATTACAATAGCTTCACACTGTTTCCTTTACTTCGCTACCGCGCGCGACGGTCGATTTGGGTAGATGAATGTTTTGGGAGAATAACAGGCGAACCTATACTAAAAGTAGAAATGTATTTAAATAAGTGCTGCGTGATATATTGGGTTTATGCCGACTTGAAGAGTGTCCCCTGTGGATTCAAAATCATCTTGAGTATATTTTATGAGGTGCGTGCACTTGCCGACAACCGAGGCCACATGAAATTTGCAAGATGTTTGACTAGAGTTTGTCGTGAGATATTTTCCGACCGAGAGAACGGAACCTATCAGGGCTGAATTGGGTCGTTTGGGTTGTTTGTCTTTTTGTCCATGCAGTATTTTACTGTTAAAGGCCTTTAGCTTGATAAATCAAAAGCCAACTTAGCTGAATGTCCACATGACGTTGGGAATGTGAACCGCTTGGAAGCAGGCTTGTCAAGCTGGCTTCAATAAGAATATAGGATTTCCTCTCAAAACCTTCAAAATAAAAGCCGAGTTGACATACATGTATAGGAACCTTTTTGAGTAATACAAAAGTGTACACGAAAATATTTTTTTCCCCAAAATTCCTTTTTACAGCATATATTCATAGCCACAGGGCTATGCAAGATGCACATGTACAATATACTATACAGGGATGCCAAAAATACACAAAGAAAGAGTTCATGACAAAACATACAAAGCAGCTTTGTCCAGACAGCTGTGGGCTAGGCTGTCAGGAAGCATGATATGGTGGTTATCAACTCTATTAAATGAACTGCAGCGCTTTACCACTCGATGGCAGCAAACCATCACAGGCCACCAGTGAATCAGCTAACTGCTTTACAGGGAATCAAAAAATAACTCACTCTCTTGAACCAAAGGAGCTGGCCTACTTTACACTCCTTGTTCATGATTCTCTAGAAGACTTTTTTGGCTGCGTAATAATGCAGGCCGTTTTGGATATTGTATGGAAGAGTAGGCTATAGCCTAGTTGTATGTAGTTATACTGTAGCTTCAACTCTCATGTTGACAGGTTTCAAACAGGCAGCTGCAAGGCACTCAGATTTCTGCTCCAATACTTACTTCACATAAATGTATATAAAGATGCATATTGGCAAAAAATGAGGGGTATTATGGCCTAACTTGCAGAGATTACACTCTTTTTTGAGAGTTTGTTACAGTCCTGTGTAGCATTAAGGCTTATAGTCTTTCACTGCTGTTCATCTTTTCTGATGTCATTTTTCAGTATTCACCAGATAATGTTCGGGGACCAGGATGTGCCATCGACCCCAGTGAACTTACCCTTCTTGGATGCTCCTGCCTCTCCCACTCCTGCTTGGCTGAGAGCTGCTCCTGCCTGCAGACATATGGGCAGGCATATGACAGCACTGGCACACTGCTGGACCTGAGTAGTGCAAACGCTGGTTACTGCCTGCCCGTGTTTGAGTGCAATGCCCTTTGCGCCTGCAGTGAAGCCTGCCCGAACCGGGTGGTCCAGAGAGGCCTGAGGCTCAGGTTGGAGGTTTACCGCACCAAGGAGAGGGGCTGGGGGGTGCGGACACTCAAGCCCGTTCCTCATGGGACTTTTGTGTGCGAGTATGCAGGGAGGTGATCAGTTTTGAGGAGGCCAGACGCAGACAGCTCGCCCAGGGATCCCAGGAAAACAATTACATCATCGCTGTGAGGGAGCACGCGGGTCAGGGCTCCGTCACCGAGACGTTCGTGGACCCGGCCGCCGTGGGGAATGTGGGCCGCTTCCTCAACCACTCCTGCCTGCCCAACCTGTTCATGGTGCCGGTGCGCGTGCATTCCACGGTGCCCAGACTGGCACTGTTTGCTGGCCGGGACATCGATTCCCAAGAGGAGCTGACGTTCGACTACGCGGGAGGCTACAGTAACCGGCCTCCTGCAGAGCCGTCCACGCAGCGTGACGCTGCCATACAGGCCAGTAGGACAGATGCACTCCAGAGGAAAGCGTGCCACTGCGGTGCCCAGAACTGTGCCCGATTCCTTCCACTGGACCTATCTATTCTCAACATTTGATCGCATTTGCATCACGTGTTTTTATCTGCAGATGTTTGTCAAGAGATTTATTGGTTTGTGAATTTTGACAGACGATTGTTGTCAAACCAGCAGTTTTTCCCCCCTTAATTTTGTTTTGAATGCTTGCTCCCTCTATTAAGTTACCTCATGTCTATTAACAGTTCCTCTAAGTTCTTGGCTAATGGAACTATCCATTATCCATGATAAGAATGAGACAATGCGACACGTTGGTGGCACCACAAACGCAGTCAGCTGGTTGAGTCATGTCTGTGCCTGTCAGTGTTTCCTGTTTGGCCAGCTAATTTCCCTAGGCCTCCGCTGACTGACACTGTCTTACTGCTGTCACCCACTCTCTATGAGATGGTGCAGTAAAAACTAAACCTTAAGGCAAGCAAAACAACTTATTTAGATTTGCAGTCTTGTAAGTGTCATCTTGTCCTAGCACATATAAGCCCAATTTCTCACACAGAGCAACAATCTGGATGCAGCAGGAGCATCCATGCTGGATTGACAGAGATGGAAAGAATTAAGTTTAATAGGTTCCTTGTAATACCCATATAGGCTACAGATCTGATCTGTATGCCCTTAGAGTTGTACTAGTTTTGTGCAAAGAGAAGCTGTCTCGATCCCAAAAAAACCTCTGTATTCACAATTGAAGTAATAGATGTCATATCTCCCCGTCAACTTGACAGTTCTTTCTGTATTCTTGCAATGTAGTCTCCCCTTGAAGGTATTCTCATCTTCTCATCGCACTCAAACCTCGAGAGGGGTGGGAGCAATTAAAAAGGGCCAGAGGGTATTTTTTATATGGTAACAGGTTTTATTCCCCTGTCAAAGGAGGGGCGTATGTGTCCCACTTTAGTGTGACCATTCTGAAATCAGGACCCTCTCCTCTCAATCTGCCCCATTTCCAGTCTAGACCTGCTTTCATCTTATTAATATCCACATCTGGGTTAATTAGAAGGGAGACCATGTTCCGTCCAGAAATGGGACCAGTGCTCCAGTTACGTTGGGGCTAAGAGAGACTAAACGGTGGGGAGCTGGAAGCCCTCTGCCTATCAGAGACCACCGTCAAGTTGATTGGTTTTTGTGTCACCCAGCAGAGGGGTGAACGGCACAGGACTTTGTATATCGACCTATATTTTCTCCTCTGTGAGGGTTACCTAGGATTTGTTTTTTCCTTTCAAATTGGACTGCTCCTTGCTCAATGTCCCTGATCAGATCTGTGTTGAACTTTCTGGAACATTTTCAAGAATTAACAAAAATGAATAAATCTTACAAAACTCAAATGGAATGTGAAAAATATGTTAGGTGTGTAGTGGAACTCTGTTGTGGCCAGAGAGGACTGGGAGAGAAAATGAAGAGGAAAAATACCAAGACATGTCTCATACAAGGATAGGCAAAAAAGCTGGGTTAACATATGATGATGGCTATTTAATATATGCTATATGGATTTATAGAGCTGGATGACCTATTATTTTACCTCGACCATTTGTAGAGTCTTTGAATTGGGAACCTTCTGCTCTTCATTGTGGCTGCACAGAGAAGCAGATTCCATAGTCCTTCAACACATCGGCCACAGCTATGACAAGAACAACTCTCATTTCTAATACATGACTCGTGTCATTTTTGAGTCAGCTGTCCCTCAAATCCCTATGGCAACTGGGTCTGTGTACAGTAGGTGATTGGACAGCAGTTGTTCGGAGGTGCAAGCAGGCTCCTCTCCACTCCGACTGTTCAGAAGCTGAGCTGCAAATGAATGGCTCTTTTCCAGGACGGTCACCTAGCAACCAGCAGTTAATCACATGAGGTGAACTTCCCCCTTGTGGTGATGGCTGCAGCAAAACAAAATGTACATGTCAGGGATGCTATACAATGCATGAGTACACAACACACTGACAGAAAGCCGTTTAGTGATTTTGCGGTTGTGTTTTGGTGAGAACTCAGGACTCCTGACTGCTCCATGTACCAAAAGACTATTTCACTTAGAGCATCCTGCATCTCTGAAAAGAAGTCTCTTCAGAAAAATACATGGAAATGTTTAGAAGAATGTTGTTCTAGGTGTTTGATGGTATTGGTATTGCACTTTGGTGGCTCCAAATGGCAGCAAAAGCTGACTGTTTGAAAAATTTGAATACCCAGCAATCATGTAAGGTGATGTCAGTAAACTGCCCACACTCATGTTTACCAACCCAGCCGGTCTGTGATGCTTTATACCAAAGATTCTAAAGAGACAATAGAGGAAAAAGATCTGATGCTGGTCAGTCCACCAGAATTTAATTTAAAGGATAAGGCTGGTGTTTTATTATGCATTGCTTACTGTCAACAAATCCTATGAAAATAACAAAATCACCAATGATTTTGTTTTGCCAACTCGTCCTTGTAGCCGGTGCCCAATGCAGCCATGTCCCAGCAGCCATAGAACTCCATTGTATTAAAAAAACGATTAACAACACGTCAAAGAGCCATGCCGTTGCTCTGGCCAACATATTTCATCATTGCCGGCCAACTTTTTCCTCAAACAACTTAATAAGCCGGCTGTAAACACATTTGGAACACATCTCAGGAAAGTAGTTCCGTAGCACCGAAAATAGTCCCCGGGGTAATGAAGAATTTGTTTCCATTTGAATTTGATTTGGTAATAACTATAACAGCCTGACTTTTTGTGGTAACAGTTAGCAATTTTTAAAATGTAAACTATGTCTTTGTGAGTTGTATTTCAAGGTTTTTAGCTTACAATTGGAGCCAATGACTTCCAGGTTGACGGCTAAAAACGGTACGTGGGAAGTCAGAAAGTAACGGGAGTAGAACAAACGCATTGTTGATTTTGTTATTTTTATAGGATTTGTTGACGGTAAGCAATGCATTAAAAAACACCAGCCTTATCCTTCAAGCAAACGATGCAGATCTACGAGGTCTCAGTTATGGGGATTGGGACGCTCATCTCTGTTGCAGCCCCACTTTGTGATTTAGGCTGATAAGACTGATGTATTTTTACATAAATATCTTACCTAGTGTAGCTTTAAGGCATAAGATACAAAGATACCCCATCTATTTATGGGCATCATGCATCACATCAATAAAGGGAATAGACACTATTTCAGGGTGAATGACCAGTGGAGAAATCAGGACTGGCAGTCCATTTGTTCAAAAATGGAGCACCTCTCTAATGAGGGAACAGATGTCCTTGCCATGAATGCTGTGGCCAAATCAAGAAAAAAAGTCACCACAGAGATGAAAGAACAGCTATCTGCTAGGCCACAGCTGGCAAAGGCATCAAAAATCTAATTTGAAACTAGGCTCTCAACTCCTAACTTTGTTGTTATGTTAGCAACTGCTGATAAGGAAAGAGCTATATTGGTAGAAGTTGTAGCCTATTTACACAAATTCAATTTGATCCCAATATTAATTTTAAGAACCTTTATAGGTATTGAAGAGAGGTTTCAAATGATCTGAAATGACGCAGTCGTGAAAATAGTGACTACACTCTTAAAGAAAGGAGTCTTTTGGCTTGTACAGCAGCAGAGCCCTTATTGGTACTATAACTGTACTCAAATGGCTCTTCATGAAACCTTTATAGTGCTTTATAAAATGGATAGCGTCAGTCCTCAGTTCTGATTGGCTGAAACACTTTTTGAAAACCACCACTCATACCGGGACTTATGTGTCGCTTATCAACAGTGTTGTTAAGCCGCTGTTCAAGAACTATATTGCTTGGCTGAAGAGTGACATTTAAATGTTATTATCTAATTGTTATTAATGTATTACTATGGTGTGTTACTGCAGTGTATGAAAGCAATAGGCCCCTGGAGGCTCAGTCTGCTTCACGTGGTGCCTGAAAACGCCTCTTAGTTGCTCTAAAATTGTAAAAAGTACAGCCACTCTTGGCTTCTTGTTGGAATAAAGAACCCATTTAGAGTGTGTGAAATCAGCTGCATCAAATGAAACCTTTTAAGAACCAAATGGTGTTCCTTATTTTCAATGACCTGTTCTCATTTCTGGCCTACATACATTGTTTTGATATATTGACTAAATATCAAAGGACTAAACAGCATGTGTTGAAGCAGGCTTTGAACCTGGGTCATTAATGACTGAGTTGCTCAGTGGGCAGATGCTCAGACTGCTTCACCATCAAAGTGAAGTCTGTGGGAGGTAGGGACTGTCAGATTAGGTGTTCCATGGAACGACTGATTGTTCAGAAAGAAATTAAAGAGCCTTTCAGAGGTTCGTGTGATCCTTCGTTCACCAACACGCAGGATCAAATGTAACTGGACCATGTGCTGTTCAGACTGGGTAGCAACCTGTTAGGGGAAAGGAGTGTGATTGGGGTTTTCCAGTGGGCTCCTCCCATCACAGATGTTTAGTTGAATTAAACCCATGACACCTGCAGAAGGCTCAACAGGAAGCTCTGGCGCCGGAGAAGCACCCCCCTCCACAGCTGCACCCCCTCCACAACTGCTCTCCGCACGTATCAGACCTATACTCATCTACACTACACCTTGACACTGTACCCACTCTTAAACTAAGCCGGTTTGGCGTGTTGTTTTGGGGTGTTAAGTCTGTCTTCAGTATGTCTGCTGCTGATAGACTTGAATTTGGAAAATAAGTACATTTTGGGTGATCTCTGCTTCATTGAAGGATCTGATAAGGACGGATTTGATCATAGCCTATGCAAATCCCTATAATTTGCATGAGGTATTTACTATTATTATTAACCCACACCAGTCACTATCTTGCATAATGAGCGAGCCTTACCCTAAATGACCCGTCTACGTGCGTCTACGTGCTCGGTGAGGCATGTTATATACTTGACTACGGTTTTAGGATTTTAGATGACACCTACATGCCCAGCTGAGACAGTTATGCCAATGACAGTAATGAGTAAGGTATTATACTTCTGTTCTGAATGTTAGGATTTTGAATTATTGTGCAAACGCCCCCTGGCAAGTAGCGGATCCCAAGCACTAAGCTGTGACAATCCTATTACCGCTCTTGTCTCACCTTTGCAGCGTCTGATAATACAGACTTTGTATTATGTAGTATCCTAGTTTGTGTAAATCTTACTTTCTGATCAAAGGTGGATCAAATTGACTAATTCTCTTAAAAACGGTGTGGATCTATGCCCATATATAAATATTTCTATGCATTTATGTATGGATTTGGAGTTTGTTTTGTATTATGATCTGCTTGAGAACACAGACAGGTAAATTACAGCGTGTGGTGAAAGTGAGACTAGGAGTCCACCCGCCTGTCCTGATCCTAAGGGATTACCTGCAGTTAAAGCAGATTACAGAGCATGTTCTGCAGGTTAAATAGGTGAGTTCATGACCAATGCCCCCTTGGATGTTGTCCTCATTTAGCGGGATTAGCTCAAATGGCAAAGTGTTTGAGGAACGCCGGTGTGCAAAACTCTACTTGCATCTGTTTCCACGAATCAAACACCTGGCGGATAATTTCTTCTGGCATATGTGTATGGCCTGTCACTTTGATTATGCTGTAACCAAGGGGATGTGATGAAGTGATCCTCCAATCTGCACACAGTGCTTATGAAGACGGCTCGAGCTGAATGAAGTTGTCTATTTAATGAATGCTATTGTCTTCGTAAAACCTGTTGTAAGGGCTGATTTTGGGATGGAGCATCAAAATGTCAAGCTTTAATATCAGAGTCTCCCATCCTTCACCCTTATATGCACATCATCATCATCTGCATCATCATCACCAAAACACTTCTTGATGCAGACTGGCTCTCAAGGTCCAAGTGAATCTGATAGCTGCGAGGTACGGGACAGAATGTGTAACTTATTTTATTTTTCCTACATTGATAACAGTAGTACAAGTAATACCACAAAAGCACAAGGCCTAATTAGAATATCTCTGCAGCTGGTCTAATCAGTCTATTTCCATTGGGGATATGGAGGCCATTAAACCAGTGTAATTGTCTTTTATTTTTAGTGAGGTAGAACTCTACCTTGTAGGGCGCAGAACCGATACCTGCTCTCATGCTAGCTGCACTAGAGGTGAGACTTCTCTTTAGACTTTGACCTTTAAGGGAGGATCAGCAAGTGATGTTAGTAAAAAAAAAAAAAAATACACTACACGCTGTCATCTCATGCATGGTGCTTCAGCTGTATGTTCTCCCATCCCACCTCTTGCTCATTGGTCGATTCTGCTCTGCAGAGGGGTGCAAAAGAGGAAGAGGAAGCTTCTTTTGGCACCCTGGTTTCATGCAAGCTTTCCAGGGAGGGGCATATAGCTGTGGTAAAGCCCACCTGTCTGAGTCCTGTGTGAGATCTGAGGAGATCACGGCTTTGAATATGAAACTGACACTCTACAGGGAGATGATGTCATTTACAGTCAGCGTACGTCATATAGATGCAAAAGGTTGGCAGATGCAGATAGAGAGAGAGAGAAAGATTATTGACTGTTGTTTGTATGACCTTCCAGTCTCTAGTTTTGTGTGGTTTTCCACTCTTGTTCACATCTTAATATAGCTCTGTCCTCCAGTTGAACGCATCACATACTGAGGTTGAGAAAAAGCCTTGATTCATTCTGCCAGTTCAGAGCTCCATTCATCGGGCTTAATGGAGGCAAATGAGGTATGAATTGAACAGAAAATAAGATTAGGGATGGAAGAGAGTGCTGAAGTTGAAAGAAGTTAACATCTATTGGTATTCTACATTTAGCTTGAAATGGCTAATCACTCAGTGTCTCCGGTTCTCGTTCTCAACGGCATCATGTCTTCAGTGGTTCACTGTCCCAGATCCAGAACAGCAGTGAGAGGCCACCACATTGTTTATGGAGCCCTTCATCCATCCTTTTGACTCTGTTCAACAAAGAGACTGGGAGGAAACTTAGCTCTGGATTTTGAAAGCTAATCTCTGACAATCAATATGCAATATCCTTCATCAGAGAGATATGATTATCTTCTCTGGATTGAAGTAATAGCCAATTAAAAACTCAAGAGACTCTTTGTTTGCTGCATTTGCTATTATATTTAGCCCTGCTCTCACATTTCCGATGAATGTGACGATTAGATTCGAGACATGGCCCACACAGAGAACTATCTGAGCCTCAGACGAGAAAACTATCAACTATTGTGCCCACACATCACTGGAAAGGGAAGGCCTGAATCTGTACATGAGAGTACACACACACACACACACACACACACACACAATGATGAATCTCACAAACTGCGCACCCACACAGATGGTTGGTGCATTTTGTCATCCCACTGTCTGTTGTACATTCCGAGCATGTAGATGCTGTGTTCGTTAATTTGTTTGTTATGTGTTAATCCCATATCTCAAAGTCTCACAGGCCAAATCACAGTCAGCGAAGAGTCAGGCTAACAATCAGGATGAGTCACCTCTCCCTCCCACCAAAGTTGTGCTGCTGCTCATGACCCTTATGGGGGAAAGCACTCTGTCTCCACATCCATCCCATCTCTAATCTGAATTAATTGTTTTGGTGCAGTCATGCACTGTGGAGGGAAAAAGCCTTCTGGCAGCAGATACAACGGACTAACTCTTCAGTTCAGACAGCATATAATAAAAAATAGTATCTGGAGAATAAAGGAAACATGTTTACCAGGCTACAGTAACCTGTGTCTCACATACTAAGCGCAATACTGATCTACTGTACTTGTAGCTGATCAATGAATACTGTACACTTGATACAAATGAAAGCTTCACTGTCATCAGAATTCCTGTGAGTCACAAACACAGCAGTTGTGTACAGTTTTATATATAACCCATTTTTGCTCTGTGGCAGAACGGTAGCCAGTCCTCTGTACACTGTATCCATGACAACTGAGAACTCACAATGATTTAATTTAACTGAAGCCTGGAAATACTTTCAGCGGAATAAGGGTTAGTCTTTCAGATACATATTTTTGGCCTGAGGAATTTGACATACGCAGAATGACATAATCCCTTGCACAGTATATTATGCTTATATCAGAGATCGATGTTCTGAGACTAAACACTTATCTTTCATCCCCTCTTTCACATTGATTATTAAGCAACAAAGAAAATGGCATGGGCTAGTTTTAACCTAAATGGTTTTGAGTGTTCTTGTGATAATGAATAAGACATTTTGATTATGTTGAGTGGATTGTATAACCCACTAAGAGGGGAGAGAGAGTGAGACTGGCACTGTATGGGTAACAAGTGTTTCTCTTAGCTGAACTGCATCAGAGCAGAGCTGGATTTTATGACACCGCTAATGTACAGCATTAAGACATGAATCACTGAGCGAAGACACACTACTTCACCACAAGCTTTTTTGTGTGTTTTACTTGGCTCCGCTGCAATCTGTAAAACGGAGCAATCTGCAACCATTTACATCTCAAAGCCCTCAGTGGACCAGGAGAGAGCCGAGTCTAAGATTAGACGTGGAATGTAAGGGAAGGGAAAGGCACTCATATGGTAATGGACACTCATGTACCCCCGCATGTTCCACTCTCATTATCCCTTTAAAACCTGTAGCTCGCTAACCAAATTAGCAGTTAATAAACAGGATTAGTTACTGAGCCCATGTTGGGGCTGAAAGAGGTAGATCCCCCCCCCCCCCTCTCTCTCTCTCTCTCTCTCGCTCTCTCTCTCTCATTCATGTTGCAATCAGGAATTATCAGCCATAGTCAAGTTTGCCCACAGTAATGAACATTGATAAGAATGACATTTAATCATCTATATGGGATCAACATGGTAATTGCTGGTTCACTACATTTTATTCTATTCATCTGGCAAGTTTTTTTGGTGACTTCAATATTGCATGATGCTTTTCAATATTTCAGTACATAGAGGGGCCTGTTCCAATTACAGTAGCTGAAAAGATGACGTGATTTTAATGGGGCAACTGCAAATAAACTAGATCACTCCAACTTGTGGGACTGAGCTATTCAAAACTTACAATCAAAACTTTGCCAAGAATATTGTGATCCCTGTTGCTCCGGCGGCATAAAAAGCACAAGATGTGTTCTAGCAAGCATAACGTTAAATCCTTAGAACGATGCATAGACCCTCCAAGAGTCATAGTCTGTCTCTGTTGGTGAAGTCAGTAAACAGGATTGATTAGGTTTACTATGTGAACAAAAGCATGGAGTTAATTGAACTGGCTCTAGTTTCCAGAATTTAAAGGTGTCTTCTCAGGATGAACCCAGTTACCTGACTGCCAGTTGCCCAGTCACAGTGTTTCTGACAGCGGTCTTTATCTCATATCATTTCACCCTTTAACATGCACAGCAGGAGCTCCCTTTTAAAGGCAGTATGCCTGCTTCTGGTTTTGACATTACATACGTAAAATAATAGACTTTGGTCAGGCAAAAAATTCAAGTCACATGGATTTGATCATGCAGTGACATGTTGATTGTGGTCGAGGCCATGTGACACGTGTAAAGGAGAGTTATTTCTACTTAAGAGTGGGCAAGCTGCACATGATCCAACAGAGTTTTGACATACAGCCTCAAGTCAACCACCAGGGAACAGAAACCGACCATAAGGCAACCAATGCAAAATTACCCTACCCTATATAAGGCATTTCTATTCTATTCTATTCTATTCTATTCTATTCTATTCTATTCTTTAGGTTTGCCCATATGTTTGAATGTGCAGGATTTTGCCCGGGAAAGACCTACCAGACACCAGGTGTTTAGAACAGCAAATGTAAGAGCTTTGAAGTTAGAGGTTTTCACATGGCAACAGCACAATCCAAAATCACCCAAAAATATATATATTTATAGTTTTTGCTAGTAAGACATATTCTATTCTATTCTATTCTATTCTATTCAAGAGCACTGCATGTGACAGCGCTTTCACTAAAACAAAAACTACATTTCCCAGAGAGCTCCGCTGCAGTATAAGTAGTAATGAAAGGGGCGTTCCCTCAGTGAGCATGTGGAGGAGGTGAGAAGCGGATTGTAGCCGAGGACACATTCAGCTGCCAGAGATAACACCGCTCAGCCTGCTCTTACCTGGAGTTTCTCTACCATGGACTTAACCGAGGATAGCGCTGTGGAAATTAACCTCTGCTGACCCACTTACTCGCGCGTTTCTCTCCCTCTCTTTTTACCGCCTTCGTCCTTTTTTGCCAGGTAAAGTCCTTTTTTTCCGCCTTGTACTTTTCCAGCTAGGGTATTTTTCATTTGTCATTGAGCAGCAGCATCCCTGTCAAGGAAGTAGCCCACGCGCTGATTGTTGTCGGTTGTTTTGCTGCAGCTCAAAGATGAAAATAGAGGCACGCGGCCGTTTTATTCAGCCCTGAACAACGACTTGCTATTTTAGCAGAAATATTTTTATTAACCTAACAGTGGTCATCTCAGGAAATAGTTTTAACATGCCACAGCACGTTCAAAACGTGTTACACAGCTACAGGCTACAAAACAACCACTTTATGTGGTGTGGCATTCATACGTACACTGGGTTGTATGCAGTGATGTAGTGGTAAAGCCAAATCTAAACTATGACCTTCAGTCAGTGATAATCATGGCAAATAACCATCAACCAGTATAAACAAAGATCAGTTTTATTTACAGAAAAGCCGTAATGTATTCTTTTCTTCTCCTTAAAGACCCCATCTTCGTTTAACTTACATCAGTTTGATACTAGGCTACTTAGTATGCTACATACTATGAATTTGAGGCTAAGTTTAGATGGGTTCCCCTACACTACATCATTGTTTACAGCCATAGGCTACAATGTACCCTCTTTATAGTATGAGATTGAATTATACTGGGTTATATCTAGATATCAATCTAGAGTCTTTCCATTGCATTAAGTCATCTGACAGAGTTAGGATTCTGCTTATGTTTCTTAATTCCCAGATAGCCTAAAGGAGAGTGACCTACATTTTAATCCCTGTTGGTTTTAGATAGCTAATAACACTATAGTAAGTTGAGAAGCATCGTTTTGTTTTTTGTGATTGATTTTTGATTGTTTCATTTCTAATAACCCTTGTCCATGCAGGTGTTTTACATCAAGGTTTCCATCCTGAATAGGCCTAACTATTCAGGCCTAACTCTAAGCAGTTTATCACCTATCCAGTCATTTATGGTATTTATGTCTTTTATAAGCAGCTGACAATTACCTGTGCTTTGATATGAATAGGCCACAGCCTGTATTTACAATAAGAACAGGAGAGTAATGGTTGGCCTAAACAGCACTAGAGTTATTTATGTCTAATCAGATAAATGTAGATGAATGCAGTCAGTTTCAATGAATTGCTACACAAAGGTTACTCATGATCTAACAGTAGGTGTTGCTCTGAGGATGGCCTAGAAAAGATTCAGTCAGATGATTTGGACCCAGTTGACCACAAGCTTCAGCATTAGCAAGCTCCATGTCATGACAGTAATGATGTTTCCCTTGGATGATCAGTACTGCTGCTCTTTGCACTTTAATTAAAGCTGCTTATCTGATATAAGTTTACTGTCAACAGTCTACGCTCGGATTTCAATTATTTGACAAAATCACCTATTGACAGTCTTTTGTTCAGGATCAAGTGCAGACACACGGCACACAACTGTCAGTTATGCAAACAGTGTCCTTTGACGTCTCACGTCAAATCCAAATCAAATCAATCAATTTTTATTTGTTTAGCATATTTCATGCAATAGTGTAACTCAAAGTGCTTTACTAACATGGATAAAAATAGTGAAGGGGGCATGAAAAAGACAGCCAATACAGAACCAAGACCATAAAGAGATACAAAAGCAGGAGAAGTAACATTTAAAAAGTGTAATATAGCCTATATAGTATGGTGGAAAAAACTAAACTAAAATAAGATCCAGTCAATCTACTGTTGGCCTTGTCGTTCAAGTATTCCCATGCTGCATCCTTTGATTACACCTTGATTAGTTGAGATGTCAGGATGCATTCAGGTCATCTTGTTTTTGCTGAGTGAAATAAACAATTCTGAATGGTTCGATGTTTGTGATTTGATTTGGCTCAGTTCTATTCAGCAAAGCTTTACAGACCTGTGGTGTCAATCATTTTCAGGTGCAGTCAAGGGTGAGGAACCATGTCGGACAAGATGTCCAGTTTCCTCCATATCGGGGACATTTGTTCCCTGTATGCTGAGGGCTCCACCAGTGGATTTATCAGCACTTTAGGGTAAGTTCCCACCGCCTCCACTTCCCTCACAGTTTTCCCAGAGAGCTCACTGGACAGATGGAGCTACAGACAATACCATCCCATCATGTGTATTATGAACAGCCTCAACAAAGCTACTGTAAATAAACACGGTAGCCTATGTAATGATTTACATGGTTGCTGTTCTGAGCCAATGAGATGGCTGCAACTGCTGCTGAGGTGATAGGGTAGAGTAATGGATGGATTTAACTGATTGGCTTTTACTGAAAACACAAGCACTTGGTGTTGGATCCTCCACATTATTTGAATAATAAGCCGTTGCTAATTCTCTTGGTCGTACAACACAGTTTAGTACTGATTTCAGTGAGACACAGAAAACCAGGTTGCAGAATGACTTCCTAGACATAAAAGTAGTAGTTTCCTATTGAACACATTAGATGTTGTACGTCTGGTAGTGGAGTATGGAGAGGCAGAGAGGGAACGCAAGCTGTTTTGGAGAAGACTACGTTGAATTAATTGTTGTACTAGAGAGGGAAATCAGAGAAAAAGAGGTAGGTGATACTTTGTTTTATTTAAGAGGCAGTGGACCCTACAGTAGTTGTCTTTCCTCTTGTGTTTGCTTCAGACTGCGTGTTCAGGCTGTTACATTATACAATGACTGGTGCTTTGGCTGTTTAAAGTACCCCATCTCTTACAGCTAAGTGCTCACTCCCATTTATTAAAGTACTTGGCATCTTCCCTCCGCCTTAATTGTAGGTAGAGAGTTCAAAGTTCATCTAATTTTGAGCAAATTGAGCAAACGCTGAAATTCTATTGGCTGTCACAAAAACACCAGAAGACTAACATGCAATGAGTAAAAGGGACTAAAATGTAAAACCCAATAGACTTTTTTTTTCAGACGTCAACCATTGATTAGACTTTGCTGTGCATGTGCTTATCCACCTACAGCATCTCTGATGCTGTAGCTTAGGACTCTTTTCTCTGATTTTCTACTCTTGCGTCAGTGAAGCCGGTGCCCCCCCCCCCTGCTTCCTTTCTATTTTCTACTCTGGGGTGTTTTGTTTTTCTTCTCCCACGGTGAAAATGAGCGCAGCATCTGTGTTGCCCTCTCCTCCCTCTCTCGTTTTTTAGTGCTGCAATCTTTTCCTCTTAATCTTGCCGCGTCACTAGCTGCCACTCAGCAGAGGCCATGCCAAGCCCTCCCCTCGCCATCCCTAAGAACGCTCGCTCCTTCACTATTTGGTGTCGTGCGTCACCTACCATGGCAACAAATGTGTGCACGGCTTTGAAGATTGCCACCATGACAGAGCTCATTTGTCAAGTTGCCCGTCTGGTGCTGTTATGCCTAGTAATCATTTCCCCCGCCATTGCTGCTGGCAGGGCTCACTGTTAAGAGATGAGCTAAGAGGATCTAGCTATAAATAGCGTTATTGTATAGCGCTGTTGCCTTTGCATCTGTGTATGCGACCCTTGAGAGACAGCTGTATAATTTACCACCTGGACCACTGCTGGTTCAGAGAGGACAGCACCCAAGGTCTTCAGAGTCTTGATGCTGTATCCTGGAACATAAGAGCAAGCTCGGCTGCTCCCTGCTGAATTTAATGCTTCATCCCTCTTGACTTTGAGTGCAGATGAACCTTGCAAGTCCTGTTCTTTATGGAGAAGAAACCCGCTTGTGACCTTTCCCCAGCAATGCATCAATGTGATCAGGGCCATGGCCATTCGTTCCTTTGAAGGAGATTCTCACAGCACGCGCTTTATTTCCTTAAAACATCATTACAGTGCCCCTTGAGTGCAGTGTGTACTGCATGAGCTATAAAAAGATCCATCTGACTAGACTGGAGTGAATCCTACTGAGGTGTTGTATTTGTGTTGATCTACTATGTGATAGTGCTTGCCTGTTATGCAGTGGGATAATGGTGTCAAGGTAGTCGAGGTTTATTACGATCACAAGTTGTCATTTCGAGAAACAGATCTACTGTTGATGAAAGAGAGTCACTGAAAAAATGTTTATTCTCACATTTGTGCCCCTGGTCAAAAATCTGTTTTCATCCTCTCTTCTTCCTTTGATGGCATTCATTTTGACAGAGCTTCTCCTCCTATAGCGAATGTTTCCTTTCACAATACTCCTGGACAATATGTTAATTCCAGGCAGGAATGCAGGGGAAATCTCAGGCATAGCTGTTGCTCCATTTATTTTTAGCTTCAGAAAGTTAGGTCTGAGCAGTTTGGCTGTTAGCGCTCTTCCAAAAGGGAGAGGAAATTTTGACTGTTTAGACTACTGATAACGGGCCACTGGTCTGGACCATTAAGCTCTTGGAGATCAGCTCAGTTCTTCTAAGCTTTTTTTGAGTGTTTAATATTGTGGCCAGTGTTCACAGCAGCTTCCCTGTCTTTCCAGCATGATGTGTGTTGCCAATACAATATACTGAAGATTTTAATTTGTTTAATTTGTTTCATGCTATTGATGTGTCTCAAATCAAATGAGCATGCATTTTGGGTGAAATCATTATGTCGTCATGGTGACGTCTGTCTGTCTGTCTGTGTGTGTGTGTGTGTGTGTGTGTGTACACATTCTTGTGAACACAATAACTCAAGAACGCATGATAGAAACTTCACACTTACACCACATGTTCTCCCTATAGAGTAGATGATCTAATTAGATTTTGGAGCACCTTGCTGCATTAATTTGCATATTAATGAGGACATAAAACTGTTTTTCTTTAAACTACTATAACTCCTTAATGCTTTAAGAGACAGAGTTCATATTAATACCACCCAGGTATTAAATGAAGTATGAACATTTTTAAATATTTGCTAATTAATTCATTAATTAGCATAACTAGTCACCTCATTAGCATAACCGGTCATGTTCAATTAGGGATAGGATGATATGCTAACCTCACGATACTATTCAAAACGCGATATGGGGTTCACGATTCGATTCAACCAAGATACAATGTAGTAAATGTTCAATGACAACAAATTGACTGACTGTGCAGAATTATGTTTATTTCTGAGCCACAAATCTTTCTAGCAATGGCATTGTCTTGCTAGAATGTAAACTACAATTTAAAAATGTCATTACAAAGTGCAGATCATATAATTTGGATGGAGAGCTTGTGAAATTGTAATGGCCAAGCCTTCTCATTTGTGATTACTACAGCAGAATAAAATGGTGGCTAATATTGCGATTCATTGTTCTGCCCCACAATACGTATTGTCACTTTTTTGTATTGCAATATATTTAATTTCTTTATATCATCCTATCCCTATGTTTAAAATATCATGGTGATTATGTTGGGACATTAGGCAGCTCAAGTGCCTCTTGTTTATTCATGTATGCGCTTTGGTAGTGTGATCAAAAAGTGTGTGGATAAAAAATAGAAGCTTTTGGAAGACCTAGTTAAGTTTGATGTTCAGTCGGTCTGTGTCTTGAGTGACTGATTGAGTTCTGATGTCTCTGTCCCCAGGCTTGTGGATGACCGATGTGTGGTACAACCAGACACAGGCGACCTCAACAATCCCCCCAAGAAATTCAGAGGTAAGTCCTCAAAAGCACCTTGCTTCCCACTACTTGACATATCAATGACTAAAATGTATTTTAAGTCAGGACCATTGGTGGTTTGAGTGTATATTAGAAATGATTGGCCTAGTATCATTGTAGTAGCTTTGCTGTTTAGCAATCTGGATTCTAAAAACATTTCTAAGAACTTGCAGTAGTCAGCAGTAGTCTAGAGGTTTGAGACGCAGGCTTGTGACTGGAGGGTTCCTGGTTTGAATCCCCAGATCAGATGAAGAAATTGGGGTGGGGAAAGTGAATGAGAAATCATGGAAAACATTATGACACTAGGTCTTCATTAGATCTCTGCCATAGGAAGAGATTGGAGTCCATTTATAGACAATCAATGACACCACTTCCTTGCATAGAGAGTTGAATGAATACAATACAGATTACAAATTACATCAAACAATCGCAAAGTACATCAGTATTAGAATCATCCAATGGGACAGAAAAGTGAAAAATCAGCCCTTGCATACTACACTCCAGAACCTGCTAAAATGTTTTATTGGGAGGTATGTATGTCTCTCCTCTTGTATGAAAAGTGAATGAGAAACACTCTCATCACCCTTAGCAACTACCATTGAGGTGCCCTTGAGCAAGGCCCTTAACTGGCAAGATGCCAACTGCTCCAGTGGCCAACAGTAGAAGACTCTAGTTGTACTGGGTAGTTCCCAGGTGTGAATGCATGGAACTGTATGAATGTGAAGCAGAGAATATGCATGCTCAGTTGACTGTTAGGGTTTTGCTTGGTGTCAAAAGGGCGTAACTGCACTTATGCCCTTATCACACCAAGCAAAACCTCACTTTTGACACTGAACAAGCATTGTGGGTAGAGGATTCTAACAGCACTTAGGTCAACTCAAAATGCATGCTGACGTAAGTCATGCTAGCATGGCAGTCCTTGGATGAAAAAAAGGTTACAAAAAAAAATACATTTGCAAAATGCATGTCACTTATCAGCAGAAAAACAAATGATGTTTTCTCTGCTACCTTTTCATTTCACAAACAAGGTGGGAAATGGCATATTAATGGTCAGTTTTGATGGTCAGCATGATAGAGTACCATGCATGTCAGTAATGACATAGAGCAGGATCCAAACCCACAAAATTTTGAGATACCCCTACCCAGGGTAGAACAAAACATGACCTTGTTTTTTCATAACTTTGACATGTCCCCTTCATGAAATGAATGGTCATAATTTTTCTTTTTACTGCAAAAGTCATTAAATTCATCAATGAATTCACCACATAGGCAAAAAAGTGCAAAAAAAAAGGCCTGCCCTGAAAGAGGGAGTACCAAGTTAATCCCATGTAATTTTCTACCTACTGGTTGTATTTACATCATATTTGCACTGATGGTCTACCGGTAGTGTCCCTACACTCCAAAACAACCAGAATGTCAAAATATGGTTGTATTGTGAATCAGCAGCCTTTTATATAAGGCCTTATTATAGGCGGAAGTATCAAACAGTTAATTTTTCTGAGAAATACTCACTTCTAATCCTAATCGTAATCTAATAATACTGTAATCCGTACCCAATTATGATAATAATTCATTTCAGGTAGTCACTGACATTGTCTCATCAAAAAACAAGAAGTAATAGTTTGTCACTGAGCACTATTATTGTGACTATCCAGTAAGTATAACCCAAAAAAGTACACAAAAATGCCTGCCTTGTAACAGGGAATACCAAGTTGATCCCATGTTTTTTAACCACTGGTTGTATTTACATACTTCATATTAGCACTGATGGTTCTCAGGTAGTATCTCTAGACCTCAAAGCAAACTTAAATTAACCACAATGTCCAAATCGAGGGCTTGGAGCCAAAGGGGCGTAAGTGCGATTTTGGTCGAATATGAGTATTATATATCAATTGAAAGGCCCTTTTGACACCAAGCAAAACCCCACTTTTGACACTGAACAAGCATTGTGGGTAGAGGATTCTAACAGCACTTAGGTCAACTCAAAATGCATGCTGACGTAAGTAATGCTAGCATGGCAGCATGATCACATCATTTTTAGTATCCTATTCATATCCTAATTAATATTCTAGGTCAATATTAGATGAATGTAAATATGTTAATATTCACCAAGACAACGGTTCATCCCAGTATCCAGGATTTCAAAAAAATTGGGAACGGCTGTGTATGAGAGTCTTCCAGCATGCCACCCATTGACCGGATGTGATACAACAAGCAGCCTGTTCAAAATAGGCAAAATAAATGCTGCTTGTAGGGTGGGATATAGGGACTAACAGAGTGTGTAATAAATGTGTTTAGAAATTTAATTTTTTGTGTATAACAGTGTGCTCTGTTGTATTTCTAGCTCATGAAATAGTTCTGTCTAGACCCGTGATGTCAGCGTGATATCTCTAGAAATGTGTCAGATACAATCATAGAGTAAGCCAACCTCTATTCATTCAGAGCATCAGTGAATATGCGTATCTCGTTCTGTTGAAATGCCACGCCATGACCTTGGTCCAGTGTTATGACATGTAGCCTCAGCAGACATCTGTATGGAAAAGGAAGTGTCACTGTACTTAGGCTAAGTAATTTAACTGGTGTTCACCTGCCTCCTCTGCAGAAAACATTACATACCTGTACCTGCCCTCTTGTCAAGAGAAACATATCCAGACTTCTTTGTACCTGTTTTTTGGTCAGTATATTATGACCATGTTCATTTTTATTTAGTAATTCCCTCCACATGTCCGTTTCTCTCATACTATCAGATCTAAGTGTACTTGTATCCCATGTTCATTTCCTATGAGCTTTTATTCTGGGTGCTGTCGGAAAAGGTGTGGAAAAGGCCATTGATAAGTCTGGCATGGCCACTAGGATGTAATAATGTCTCCAATAAAGAGGAAGTTGGTTTTGTCTGAGAGAGTGACACAAGCCTAGTAAAAACTTTGAAGCCCTGTATCTCAGAAGTTTGGGCTTGGCAGTAACATAATTTGTTATACTCAAATAAGTATAGCTTCCAAAATAAGTTGTTGACCTCTTCATGCGGTTCACCATTCTCACTGTAACTTTCCACTCAATGAGCATTCTTTTCTTTTTGGGTCAAATTTTGGTTTTCAATATTCAGTACCACATTAGAGGTTTTGAAATGGCACTAGGTTAGTCTTGTTGCTGTTGTTAGAACATGTTGACCTTTTCCAGATGCAGGCTTGAATTATTGATGTGATTCATCTAGTATTGTGCCCAGCTTTTATTTAGGTGTAGCTAAGAACTAAGGTCATATTCTAAATGCAACACAGTATGTCAGGTTATATGGTTTGTGGAACAATGATACTATATTTACCAATGCACTGGATTTGCTCTGTAAGGGAAAAAAAGTAGGTTTGTGTAATTAACCCATTTTGGGCTTCTCCTCCAGTCTTGGCACAATTTGGGTTTGTCCGGGTTAAAAATAAATAAATAAATAAATTGAACACGCAGTAATTTTTTGTTCAGTAAGCTAAGCCTTTGTAATACCGTTGTAAATAATTGAGTGCTGTTAGGCTATTTAGAGTGGCCTATTGTGTGGTATTCTGCATCCCTATTCAAAGTTATGGTAGTTTTATGGCAACAACAGAGAGAGTATTTTCAGAGTGGCTGTCACTTGGTAGCAAATGGGCTTCTGGATGCTTTCTGCACTGCCCTGTGCTGCCATAGTGGATCCCTCTCTAAAGGTCTTGGTAAATTTATTCTTGAGTGAAATGACGCAATTGCCAGTGTCACTTCCATCTACTTGGAACAAGTAATGGAAATTAAATTGACCTTTTTTTATCCATGGGATTATAAAAGCATTGCAGGACTTTATTTAGCACGTCCTTGTCATTGTCACAATTGGCGCTCTCTTTCATGTCATCCTTGAGTGACAATGACCAGGAAGTGGAGATACACTCACAGGCTCACCAACGCAACCATTAACTGTGGAGAACCATATCCTCTATGATCCGTTTACCATAACACAGACACATTTGCATATTGATTGCTGTTGTTTTACATTTCTCTGCAGGTTGTCTATGCCTGTAAGGAATCCTCTTGTATCTTACCAGGTAGTGTTTTTTGTTGGTGATCCTTGATCTCAAAATGAATGGTTTCCTGTCAGGCAGAATGCCAGGGAGAGTTAAGCATCAGGCCCTCGACAGCAACCTACCATCACATCTTACCCTCTAACTATCTGGCCCAAAACTGTCAGTGTAAACCATGGACAGTTTTGGACAGAGAATGGCCAGCAGCTATAAGGCTAATAATACCTTTTGGTTGTTTCTCTTTAGTACTGAGTGCACTTCTATTGTTTTGTTTTTTTCAGTTTCCCTCCCATTTATAGTATTCTCTCTTCAAGAGGTGCATCTGCTCCATGTTTAGTTATCATCTGTAGTAAAACGAGTGGCTGCCTGGCACTAACTGACCTACTGGTGTGATAGTTGGCTATGGATTAGAGAAAAGTTTGGTTCAGTGCCTCAAATCTCATCTAGGACCATAAATCATGAATGGAAATACTGGAGAATGGAAGAACTCATGAAAGGATGTGCTCTTTTCACTGACAATGTCAGGATGTCAGTAGGGCTGGGCAATATATCGATATTATATCGATATCGTGATATGAGACTAGATTTCGTCTTAGATTTTGGATATCGTAATATCGTGATATGGCATAAGTGTTGTCTTTTCCTGGTTTTAAAGGCTGCATTACAGTAAAGTGATGTCATTTTCTGAACTTACAGACTGTTCTAGCTGATCTATTATTTGCCTTTACCCACTTAGTCATTATATCCACATTACTGATGATTTTTTATCAAAAATCTCATTGTGTAAATATTTTGTGAAAGCACAAATAGTCATCCCTACAATATTGTCGCAATATCGATATGGAGGTATTTTGTCAAAAATATTGTGATATTTGATTTTGTCCATATCGCCCAGCCCTACTTACAACTGAACATTTAGCCCACTTCGTAGAAAATCCTGAGATATATATTGTGTATCGCCATTCAGCCTAAAAATACCGAGATATGATTTTTGGTCCATATCGCCCAGCCCTAGATGTCAGCTGTTTTGAACAAAAAACAAATCCCTAGAAATCCGAATTTTTGATTTTTCCGTTAGGAAAGCATTTATCTGACACAACATAACATCAAGGTTTCTGAGAATTCCCCTCCACTCCACTCTTCTTCCTCCTCTTTTTGTTAGACCTTTAAAGCTACAATATGCTACTTTTTGTTACTTTAAGATAACAGTAAATAAATAGGATATATTGTACACCATCAGTCTGTGACCCTGTGTGTACATGCCTAAATCGTCCTGCCTGAAATTGGCTTTTAAATGATGTTGGAGACATTTTGGGGCATATACCATTTGCTGTGGTCATGGACAGCGGTGAGCTGGATTGTGGCTGTCAAGTACAGAGAAGTCATAGCAACAACAATGGCTGAAAGCAGTCAGAAACGAAAGAAAAGCTAAGCTAAACATGCAGCAGACAAGACCCGTTCAAAAACATGGGTGGATATCGGCGTTGCTTTTTATTGCAGATTGAATGCGTTCAACGTCTGCTTCTTCAGCACCTGTGGTGGCTGTATGGATGCTGGTTACCTCAGCCTCAGGTTAGGTGCTGTTTCAAAGTTGACTACTTATCAAGATGAGTGACAAGTGTACTGAGGGGGGAGGGAGGCAGGACTGACCGTACACTTCCTGTCTCAAGGTGGAAAGTTACATATTGTAGCTTTAGTAAATGCCCTACAGTTTGAGTTTTTTTAGAACATCATACAAAATGTAGTCCAGTATCATTGTGTGCTCCCTATTTATATAGTTTTATCCAGTTGTTTGTGGGAGTGCATCATAGTATCTCAGTTTTGCTCACAGCAAGTGTAGAGTATGGCTGTTCCTCTGAAGTATGAATATTGTACATAGATTTTTCCTGGAACTGAGCCCATCCTAACACGTCTGCCCTACCGAGAGACATGCTTGTTGATTGAGCAGGGCTGTGTGCTCAACTGGAGCTTGATCAATACACTCCAACATGCTGTGTACAATATTATTTTCAGTAATCTTAGCAGAGTACGTTCATTCCTCTGTAAAGTAAGAACCATTTCTTTGTCCAGTCAAATGTATAGTCAAATTTATTTATAATGCGCTTTTGGGCAAACAGGCTCATCACAAACTGCTTTACATGGCAACTGATAAAAACAAGAGAGCAAAATTTAAGATATGAAGCCTGTGTGTGTGTGTGTGTGTGTGTGTGTGTGTGCGTGCAAGTGCTTGTGTGTTATGAACGAATTGGTACAACACTACGGCAGCAGTCCACAGGAAAAATGAGTAAATGAAAGATTAGCAAGTTGAGGTCAAAGTGTGTGTGTGGTGGCTATAGATGTACAGTATATCTTGCCAATACATTGTATAATGTGATGGAGCAAAAGATCAGCAGGCCTGTCGATCAGAGTTCCCGCCCTCTTGACCAACAGTCCCTGGGATGTTACTGATCGGTGCCTTGGATGAGCATGTCATGTAGCTATTCTCTGCTATGAGTTAAAATGATGTTTGTTTGGATTCATGCAGTGAATGCAAGGGCAATGCTATCACTGGCTGGCTCCCAGTCCAGATAGACATCCGTCAGTCCTTAATACCCTTTATATTAAGTGCTCTAGACCAGATGACGTGAACTACAGTAAGGCAATGGTGTTTTATGGATTTGAACAAACTGCATTTCCATTTGAGGATGCAAAGGAAGGGTGTGATCTTGTCACGTCCTAACTGAGCTATTCAAATCATATGCAAAGCTGTAGTGTAGCACCATACAGCTAGCTGCAGAATGACACTGACTAAAGTAAAAGTGCCACTGCTATCGCACAGTACTTTTTACTGCCCCATAGCACAAAATGACCATAATATACGTATCTGCGGGGATTTCATATTTTTGTGGATCAATACCACTAACTCAGCAATTAACTTGCACCCCCACACTTACTCGCATATTCAACTGCTCAGTGATGGAGGATGATACAGTGAGCGAGTGACCAGTGTTGAAGACATTTTAACTCACGAAGGCTAAAAAGCCTTGTTCTCATTCTCAAGACAAAAAAGTGAATAACATAGCAGTATTAGTATTACAACAGGATTTTGTATTGTGAGATATCACCTCTTCACTATGCATTTATGCCAGATCGCTGCTCTAATTAGCAAGCTTACTTCTCTCTATTGTGAAAATGTAAGTACATATCCCTCTGTGCTGAGGATGGAGTTTTTGAATTTTGACATTTATAAATCGTTAGCATCAGCTAGTTTAGCATTACAGGATTTTTCTCTTATGTGAACACGTTCAGGAGGCCGGCCGACATGCCTGACACCACTTCCTGCATCTTTTGTGCAATGCAGCTTTTAAAAATATATGAAGCCACTTAAAAACATGTATTGTAGAAATGCAGTCTTTTTTTCACACGTAAGAAATACTCCAAAGGGCTTGAGTTCTGCTCCATAAACAAACTAATTTTATGATCCAGAAGTTGGATTTTTTTTTTTTTTTAAATGACGAAAGTACTTAAGTGGTCTGTGCCCCTTTAAAGATCAAAGGCCATGATTAGGTTTTGATAGATTTCATATCAAAAACCCACACACAGTTCTGCATCAACAGTACATTGTTTCCAGTTTCACTACTTATGCAGTTATTTCTCTTTGGCTTTGCAATCCTGGTTTTTTGTCAAGTTCACCTGTGTAATCATAATTTTCAAGGTCTCTGCCATTTTAAAAACACAGACTTAATTTGCATTGCAGATTGACTCATAGGGGAAAGGCTAGAGGTAAAGTTGATGAAATATGAAGCAACGGTAGGCCTACGTCATCATCACATACTTAGTGCAGCGTATAATGTTTCGCCCTGATGCACTTCCATGGATTCCAGTCTGGACATCATTCCATCCTCTCCCGGTCTCACCTCTTCTCCAGGTTGTTGAAGCTGGAGCGACGGCACATCAGCAGAGACAAAGTGTGCCAGGGTTAAGTCCTAAGATCCCTGTCGAGTATTAATAGCCCACTTAAGCTGTTTAAAAGGCCTGGTTTCCAGGGAGCTTTAGCACAACATTTTAAACCTTGCTTCTTCCTCTCTGATCTCTGAGAGGCTGATACCATGACATGAAATGGTAATTGCCTTATTGTGTGTGTGTGTGTGTGTGTGTGTGTGTGTGTGTGTGTGTGCAGGTTGATTGCTCCAGCAGAGCTTGATGCAGATTGCTCTAGCAGAAATCAATAATCCCATTGTGGAACTGGAAAGTGTGACACCTGTAATGGTACAGTCACTTCTTGGTGAAATGGGAGAGGAATGGGTGGTCTTTGAAATGTTTGACCTGTTGACACAAATCCTCTGATGATGACAGAAAATCTCAAAGACAACATGCCAGCTGACAATGCGAATTGCATTCCTTCACACAGCATCCTAATCTTTAGATGGTAAAAGAATTTGAGAACCTATTTGTAAATGTAAAATAACAAGTTTGATAGTATAACAATAGTAAATGAAGCAAAGCTAGTTCAGGCAGACTTGAGTCACGCTGCTGACACGATACACATTACTCATTGCAACTCATATCCAGCGCCCCTCTCTATAAGGCGGTCTATTTAAGCTGCAAAATGCACTTGCTCACTCTCGCTAGCTTTGTCTATGCCGACGCTACACTGCTCAGACTGCCAATCACCGCTGCTTAGTTATTGCTGCTCACCTCCACCCAGCATACACCTGTAGGCTCTGATTTCTTGGTTTCCCCCAGGGGGGACGATCAGAGCCTAGATGCCATAATGAATTCTGTATCTATATTTGCATTCATTCTCAATAATCTGTTTACTTGAGTTGTCTGACTGAAATCCAGTAAAGGATAAGTTTTGCGATTTGGGACCTATATATAATTTGTCTCTTACACCCGCAGAAAATATTGACTCCAGAGTTAGCTGACGGTTGTAATGGCGAGCTCTGTGGCTAGGCCTCTTGCTGCTAACAATGACTCCAAACTGGGTTTGTCAAAGTATCTCTCTTAATCTTATTTTCCTTTGATGGCTCATTTGATTGTTTATTGCCATATAATTTCACCTGTACCAATGATGTGATGACAGGCATTCAATTCTTGCACAACTAGCTTGTTAGTATAAGAGGATGTGAGTTACTTCCACAGTGCATGCCGTGAACACAGCAGGGCCTCATTTGTAATAAACACTCAACTATAAGAAGTCAAAGGCGCCTAATAGGTTTTTAGGTGCTCGGTACGGAGCACCTCAATAACAGCTGGACTCTGTGTGTTGGTCAGTGCGGACAGTCTGTTGATGCGTCTGTGAGGATGCACCACACGATTAACCTCAATGAGAGGCTACATGGCATTGAGATTGAATGTACAAATATGTAGTTGACATTAATCTAAGGGAGCATTTCCCTTTCCTGTGGTACCATTTATAAACCATGAAAATATGTCTGGACGCTTGTTTGTTTTCATCTTTATGTTAAATTGTGTGAATAACTGAAAATATAATGTATTATTGTTCAATATGCATGCCTGTATTCCTTATCACCTTCACATAAATGAACTGACATAATCCCCTCATCACTTCACCTATCAGCCTATGCAAGTTTTGTATGCTTACCTTTGACAAAACAGTCCCACTACAATACACATTCATCCTAGTTTCTTTTCTCCTTCTCTCCCTAAACCCTAAACCCATTTGCTGATCTCTGTCACATAGATGCATCCCTCCTCTCCCACTGCCCCATTTTCTCCGTTGGTCCCTGGCCTCCTCCCTTCCTTTCCTCCTCTCCTCCTCCTGTGCCGCTTATCCATCCCTCTCTTCCACCCAGCGCCCTATGACGGCTAATCCCTGGACACATTCGAGTTGGCCGCATTTCCAACAGAGCCTGCCAGTGTGGCTATTTATACCACAGTTACAGCTTACCAGGTCCCCTGTAGTAGGTAGCAGATAGCATGTATACATGAAGCCATGGAATAGGGTGAGGATGGAGCGCGAAACACACAGCAGTCATTGCATGATCACATCTTTCTTGTACCAATCACTCAGTCTGACCAGATTAATCTAATAACTAGAGAGAATTAAAACATCTTGTTGCATGGATTATCTTTACTCTCTTTAGAGTCACAATTTCACCATTCAATTCATCACTTTTTCTCCTTGGCTACTTTTATGACGGGGTGTGTTTCCCCAAAGTATTAAAGGAATACACCAAGTTGTAAGGAGATTGACCCATCTGTAGATGGAAGTGACTCATCTGTAGTAGCAGATGGAAGTAGCTGAACTGTTAAACTTTAACATTACATTACTTATACTGATCTAGTAATAATAAAATATGAAATATACAAAAGAACACAAACTTGTGATTTTTTTGCATGTATGTAACTTCAGAGCGTGATCGGTCTATATTTCATTATTTATACCGGGCAAGTAGTAATTTCAAAGAAGACTGACCTTTTAGTAATAAAAATGTGTTAGGCTGGGAACTAGACGATTAGGCATGGATGAGGTATCATGCACTTACAAAATAACTGAGATTATCCTGCTGACTCCTGAAACGTCACTGACATCAGGCCCTCTAATCTCGTGGGAAATTGCATGATCCAACATTAATCAATATGTATTAATATCATGCACATGAATGCAACATGGATTAATATGCACTGTCTGCAAAATATACAAACACGAAACCAGAATTTGGGTAAAGCCGTGGCTGCAGAGACCCGGTCAGTGTGGGTTGTACTGGTCTACTATCACTCAACATAGTGGATGCTAAAGAGTTAGCATGGAGTGCTGAAGCGAATGATCTACCAGGGACACATAGATGACTTTGGTGTCTATGTTTGGGCAAGTTGACCAACGGAACTATCTCCCAAAAACGTGCTGCATTCCTTTAAGCAGGACCTTTATGTGGTGCAGGTTACTGTTACTGTGGAGGAAAGCACTATTATTGAATACTGATGTTTGGCTCCTCACCTTTCTCTCTCCTTCTTTTTGTTCCCCAGACTGCCTTTTCAAACTGTGTCCTATGAACAGATACTCAGCACAGAAACAGTTCTGGAAGGCGGCGAAACCGGGAGGCAATAGCACCACTGACACAGTCCTCCTCAATAAACTCCATGTAAGTGTCTTCCTCACCTTAGTTTGGTGGCTCTTTGACTTTTGTTGTGGTGAAACCAAGATTAGTGTATTGGTTGCTGCAATCTTGTATCCATGTGAAATGTGTGTTCAACATATCATTCTAGAAATATTAATCAGTGTTGTGTAGGAATAGGAAATCTATTCACATTGCAAAACCAGTATTTTATGAAGACGACTGTATTCTAATGGTTGAGTGTATTCTTGAGCATCTGTGTCTCCTGCTCCGTGTTTCAGCATGCTGCTGATTTGGAGAAGAAGCAGAATGAGTCTGAAAACCGTAAGCTGCTGGGAACGGTCATCCAGTATGGAAATGTCATTCAGGTATGGGAAGGAGGAACCTATGCGATAAGGTATCTAGGTCAGCTGTGGCCATATCTGGCACCATATGACGCTGTCTGCTTTATAAAGTTAGCTATGGATGTTTCATCAGCGGCAAGTTTTAAATAATAGTTACAGAACAGAGCTCTTCTACAAGGCAATCCATTATAAGAGCCTTATCATTCTCTGCTCATTTGACCAGGAATGGTTTGCACACAGACATGAGATTATGTGGCTTCTGAAACGACCAAGAATGGTCATGCGGGCCGCTCTGTGACGGTCACAAGGGGGTAACTACATATAGGGTGTCTCAGTGGCCATGAATCATTGCATAGTCATTGCAGTAATAATTTAATCACTAATGAGATCCTGGTTTGCCATAGGAAATGCATGACAGATTTCGGGAAACTTTTTAGTGGTCACCTTTTAAGGGTGGTCTATCTTTGCCACATCATTCTTGCAATATTCACAGAGATATTACAGAGATATTACAGAGACAACAAAGTGGATTAAATAGAAGTGTGTAATCGTATGGGTGGGAAAACAAGACTATATATTGCCAAAAATATGTGAATAATCCAGCCCACACCAGAAGTCTGTAAACAGGCTCTTTATTATATCATAAATGCCTCACCAACTAATACAGAGAAGCAAACTCAGAGTTTCATCAGGTCCAATCTGCTGTGCATTGGGCATTCACTAATTCTAAGACCATATATTACTTTGTAGGATTAAGTGCCAGCTGTGTGTCTCAGAACTATGTGGAGCTTCTACTGTGTGATGCCAGTCTTAAGGTATTAGTTAGTAATAGATTATTTTTGGCAGGTCTGGGAACAGTTGATTAAGTGGGTGAAACTGAGCTGCAACAGAGGTCATGAGAAGCATTTATGGACAAGAGATTTAAAGTACTCCAACAGTTTAGAGGAGAAATCAAGCCAGAAAACAGTGGGAGATGCATAGTTTCAAGTGCATCATTCCCTTGAGTCCTGTTGTGCCAGTCTTTGACATATTTACATCTTTATGTGCCTTCTAACTAATGTAATACTTTCCTCCATCATATTTTAATAAAACAAAATCTTTGCATACCTTTACATATAGAGGTATAACTTTACTACATATAAAAATAAATATATAAAACATTCTATGTAGACATTTTAGCAATTATTGAATATACTATATTTAGCTTATGTTGTCAGTTGGCTGCATTATGTCATTGTTTGTAACTATGTTTCTTGTAACCATGCAACTATGTTTCTGGTTTTGCCAACAGTTGTTGCACTTGAAAAGCAATAAGTACCTGACGGTGAACAAGCGTCTACCTGCGCTGTTGGAGAAGAATGCCATGAGGGTGACTCTGGACTCAGCGGGCAACGAGGGGTCTTGGTTCTACATCCAGCCCTTCTACAAGCTGCGGTCCCTGGGAGACAGTGTGGGTAGAGGGCCCTGAGCTGGCTGTGGGGTCAAAGTGAATTGCAGTTAATAGGAGATACTATGGGTGCGATCACACCTACAGTTTGTTTGCTTTGGTCCGAGCCATAGTGGAAAAGTTTACTTTGTTACATTTTCATTAGGTAGTTCAAAGTAGAGAGACACACGAAAGACTGGGAGAGAGAGAGGGATGACATGTGATAAAGGTCCTGGGCCAGATGTGAACCCAGAACGTCACATTTACATGTTACACCGGGACGCCCCACTTTTGCATTGGGTTTGTTTAGGTTCACACTGCTCAATTACAAGTGAACCAGGACTAGTAAACAAAATTCACATGGACATGGACACATGGAGGGGGTGTCTAAAAAGAAAATCTGATTCCAGTCCCTGTAACTTAAGCTAAGCATGTCTGCACTCTTTGCTGTTATTGCCTTCTCTGATCCTCATACCAGTTGAAAACACGTGAAGAAACAGCGGTTTGGCTTTGCTTCATTTTGTTATGCTAGGCTTTCCAAGCATGAGGAACTGCTGCCATCAGATGTCACCATCCGTCTCATTAAAAGTGCACGTTTTGGGACTGTTCCCTGTAGTTGATTCAGATTACATTCTCACTTCTTACAAACTACACTGCAACACACACATTGTTCTCATCGGCCCAAACGAACCAAACTAAATAGTTCCAATAAACCACTCCAAACATGTTTGGTGTGAACACACCCTAAGGGATACCATGACATTTTGAATTTTAGTCAGGGTTAGAGTCGAGCTTGCTCTCCTTGGTTTAATGAGGAATGCTAACAAGCCATTTATGGAAACTTAAGGACTAATGCAGCGAGTTTTTCCAGCACCGGGTAAAGACAAATATCCAGCCAGAGCTAAGGGAGGAATAAGAGTTTTACTGTGGCCATGTTATGAAATAACACATCTGTAGACCAATACGAAATGCCCATAATATATTTATAGGGTGTTGATAGGGTTGTTGATCAATACCAATGACCCAGTGATCACTTTGCCAGGCGCTGAGATTTCTGGTCTTCAGAACTCAGTCTCCAGTCCATACTCTCCACCCATTGCAATTTCCAGGCGCTCCCAACCTTACTTTTTAACAAATTTATGTGCTGTGGAGTAGACTAGTTAAGCCAACATTATGAAGACTTGATGAAGAAAATGTAACGGTATACAATTATGGTCCGTGAGTGATGCCCAGGGTCAGGGCTAGTTAGTAACACTCTCAGTCTAATCCAATTCTCTTCACACAGGACATGGTCCAGTATGCCCCCTAGTGCCTATTGGGTGGCTAGCATGATCCAATGTAATCAAATCTGCCAACCTAACACATCTGTATCGTAATCACCAGACTTTAAGATTTGGAATATTTGAACACTTGCTGATATGGTGTGAAGTCACACGGCTATGGACAGAAATTTAAATTAAGTTCAGTCCCACAAAGTCTCCTTCAGAGCAGTAGGATTTCACCTCGATGTTCCAGTCCCAAGATGTTCTGTTGCCCCAAGCTGGATGAGTGCCAGCCGCCGAGTCTGTATTTAAAGATATTTATCTTGAAGGGCAAAACTGCACTAATGTATCAGTTCCTGTCTGTAACATCAACAGTTCCCCTGGGGCCAATGTGGAGAGATATAGTATCACTCTGGCCGACTTATTTATGTGTGCGTGTGTGTGTCTGTGTTTGTGTGTACATAAACACATAATCATTTGAATGTAATATATCCGGTGTATTTATGTTGCTTCTCCAGGTGGTGATTGGAGATAAAGTGGTCCTTAACCCTGTGAACGCTGGACAGCCCCTGCATGCCAGCAGCCACCAGCTAGTTGACAACCCAGGATGCAATGAGGTACATGAACACTTCATCTGCGCTGGTTGCTTTACATACAGCTGTAGAGTAAATGCTACATGAGACAGGTTCCACTTTCACTTCTTCAAACTGGATTCTGAAAATTCGGGCTAAGCTTCCAGTATTTTACACTGACAGATTCTGACAAACACAGAGAAACTGGTAAACACCATACAGTATCGTAGCCACTGTGGATAAAGCATAATTCACAGCTTATGTTACTCACTGTATGACGCTTTTTTCCCACAAAAAAATAAATATAGCTTACAGCACTAAATTTTTAGCATTTGTTAGTAGTAATTGTAAATGACACTTTGACTTGCACAAGGTAAAATCTCAACAACCAAAACACTGAGGCAAATCCTTCTTTGACAGACTCAAAAGACTTCTGCTTCATGGTGGACCAGAAAGGCTATTAACTATCCATTTAATGTATCAAGTACACATGCATAAATGCATAAAACAAATAAAGCATATGTGCATATATAGACCCGCAAAGAAAGAGCTTGCATAGATGTATACACATATTGATATACATGTACACACATAACCTCACATAGTCAGTCTCTTCAATGCTAAAACCAAAAAATAAAAATACAGCAGCAACCTTGTAATTCTTCAGATCCTAAAATACTCTTTGGGTCCTGATTACTTGATAGCATACATAGAATTCATTTGGAGTAAAGGATCCCCATGTGGAATAATATTATCCTTTTATTTCTTATCAAAGAAAGGTTTGAAACCTTATAGGTAAAGATAATGCAATTTCTACAGAATGCCAAGGCTGGTTGGGATTCATCCAGATCTTAAGCAGTCTAAACAGGCAGTAGTAATGACTCATGGTGATCATTTTGTGAATAGCCAAACTGACTTGGCTTGCTGACAGATCCATCTGCTAATATAAAACAGTTCATACCAGCAATAATTGTCCTCCTCTAAAAAGTTTCATCACCATAAAGACAAATGACTTACAAATTTAGAGGCCATAATAACCTCTATCAGCCAGCCTGTGCATACGGCCACACAGTAGGACTTTAAGAGAAGCTTGTTGGTTTTGCTGATGCTGGACATAAAACTTACAGATAAGTCACATCATTTACATTTTCTCTCTGTATGCTGTATTAACAGACTCCTCCTCTGCCTTTCAGGTGAATTCTGTAAACTGCAACACCAGCTGGAAAGTTGTTCTATTCATGAAATGGAGTGACAACAAGGAAACCATACTAAAAGGGGTAGGTACCCTTAAGTCCATGTATGAAATCAACATATAGTAATTCACTTTATTTATATAGTACCTAAACTGTGCTTGCAAAATGCTTCACAGTGGGATAATAGAAAAATAAAAACACATAAAACAGTATAATAGTAAAGCATTTATAGTAAAACGTAGTAAAACACATTGTACAAGATAAAAAACAATCAAACACAATCAAAGGAGAGAGAATAAAAATGAAAATAAAAATATTTAATTGTCTTTACTTTCTACTGATGATACACTGTGTGTGTGTGTGTGTGTGTGTGTGTGTGTGTGTGTGTGTAATGGCAGGGTGATGTAGTGCGGTTGTTCCATGCGGAGCAGGAGAAGTTCCTCACTTGTGACGACCACAGGAAGAAGCAGTATGTTTTTCTGAGGACAACAGGCCGCCAGTCTGCCACCTCTGCCACTAGCAGCAAAGCACTCTGGGAAGTAGAGGTGAGCGCAGTGTTGTTAAGGTTTCCTAATTTGCTTTTTGGCAGCTCTTGCTGATGACTCTGTGTTTCTCAAAGTTTATGTATTCAAGCCATCCTTTCTATGTCTGTTGTCATTTCCAGGTGGTCCACCATGACCCGTGTAGGGGAGGAGCAGGCTACTGGAACAGCCTGTTCAGGTTCAAACACTTGGCCACAGGGTGCTACCTGGCTGCTGAGGTGGGTGAGGTGTGTGTGGCCCTCTTCCCCTCCTTTTCTCACACTGTTGCAGTTCTATACCCATATGTACTGTTGATGGGTTTTTATATGCATGTGACATAGTAGCATTAAGTCCAGTTAAAATCTGCCTGGAGCCATCTGCTGTAGACAGTTATAGTTATGCAGAGTGAAATGTGAAATCATCCCGCGTCAAATTAATGATGTAGTAGAGGCTATTTTACATGCGGGTGTCTTTCTCAGGTGAATCCAGACTTTGAGGAGGAGAGCGCTGAGCAGCGATCCTCGGTAAGTCAACTTGAGCTCCATCCCCCCCGTGTGCTTAGCAGTGTCACCCTATTTTCCCCGCTGCTATTGATCTAATCTGTTCAATTCTGTGCTGGGTCTTTGCTTTCTCCTCTAGGTGGTGGACTTTACACCCTTTAATTTCCAGGTACTGTCAAATACTATCTTGACTTGACTACAGTTCTGCAAATTGCATGAAAGCTGACTTCATTAAACCTAGCAAAAAGACTTCATTTGTCATCTCTGCACCTGGGTCATACAATATTTGCCACTGTCTATTCTGTCCAATTTCTCCTTCTGGTCTTAAGATAAGCATCCTTTATCATAAAGACCACTTTTCATTTGAGTTGTATGTGCCTTATTAATAAAAAAAGATACTCTCACTAGATTTGTCTGAGAAGTAGCAGTGTAGTAACAGTAGATTACCACAGGGTGTCATCATGCCATCATCCAGCTGATGCATGTCCCATTGGAAATCACCAATAGATGGCAATGTTGTATAAAGTATTACTGAGGTTGTTGTCCCTAATGGGGATATGTTGTATTTCAGTGGCTCTCAACTATGTGCCATCGAGGCCCAACAGTCCCTAGTCAGTATTGCAGCTGATTTCAATGATTTGCACAACTTCAACCACAGAGAAGCAACTAAGTGAAGTCAGCTGCTATAATGATTGGTTAAAATGAAAACCTGCATACACTGGGCCTCAATGACCCATGGTTTAGAACCACTGGTGTATTTTAGCAGTGGTTTCCATTTACTTTGTTTCTATATACTTCACTGCAGTTTGTGGCCAATGGGGTGCTCCCCTCCCACTGTATCTTTTGTTGCTCTAGCTGGATGCCGATCACGAAGCGCTGCGAGCTCGTCTGCGGGCCCCCCAGGAGAAAGTCATGTACACCCTGATTCCTGTTCCTGACGGCATGGACATCTCCTCCATCTTTGAGCTAGACCCTACCACCCTGAGAGGGGGGGACTCCATGGTGCCCAGGTATGACGGCAATCATACCTTTAGAGGACAACATGTAAACTGAAGTAATAGCATAACATGAACTACTACATACACGCACACATACTCACACATGCCAGGAATGTGTCATGTGACGCTGCCACATTCTTGTGGGATTCAAATATCTCACAGAGGTTGACACGACTTAAGGACATATGAGGATACAAAACGTGTATCTCCACCCCACGGCCCATCTACCTACTGCAGAGAATGAAAAGAATTTGGCTTGTTGTTTGCTGCTTTTTTGGATAGGCCTGAAGTCTCTGACAGCAAGTTTGTGAACACATCCAAGGCTGCCAAATATCAGGACCGTCAGCTAACAAACACCCCCAAGACCTGCGATATGCGCAGCTAAGCCCTGATATGTACATATAAAGGTCAAATAGCAAACTGTCTCAAGGAGAAGCAGCTCTCTGCTCTTCAGTGACAAAAAAATCACATCAGGGTTGTGGGGAATGTTGGGTGAAATATTTCGACTGACAAACATGAATCATCCCAACATCAGCAAGCTTTTATCAACCTTGTCAACTAGGAATGATGTCAATGTCTGATGTCAAGAGTTTTAGGAAAAAAAACGGTCATCATTTTAAAACGGGACAAAACACACAGCAAGGGCAGTGGACAGTCACCTCAAAGCCCTTTAATGTGAAGAGTTGAGGGAATATTGGGAACAACAGTGGGAAATCAGGTAATGAGGGCTTGCTTGGGTTGGGAGCTGTAAGCAAAGTCCCATTGATTCTGGTCACTTATTGACACTTATGGACATTCAAATGGGAGATTGTTGCCGAGACTGCTGTTTGATTGACACTGGCTCTCAGCTGGGAGGAGAAGACGCACCTAGCAGGTGTTATTGCTGGACATTTTCATTGGGCAGATGCTCACATATTCATTTTCATATATTATTTGATTTTTAGCTTTGATGCAGATTTCATACAGTAGTATGGATTCAGTTTTGTCATTTTTCCTAAAACATCATGTCACTAAAATGGAAAGTCCCTATAAAGCTAGCTTGTCATGTGCTTTCAATCATTCTAAAAAAAAAAAAATATGTTTTTTTTTTTTTTTTTTCTCACTGTATTTTCTGTGTTTGTTTGTTTGTCAATGTATGATGTGTGTGTGTGTGTGTGTGTGTGTGTGTGGCTCATATGGTCTGGTCACCATTAGATTGTATGATACCAGCCAAGGGGAGCCAGGAAAGTCCCATTATGGCTTGAAACAGGAAACCATGGTAATCAGACTGAAAGTGCGCATGGATAGTAGGCACAGGGGAAAAACATTGCAACATGCCATGTAAGGAGGACCCTGTCATATCCCCAAGCTAAAACCACATGCCAGATGTTGCATAAACACTGCATATACGCCTCCATACAGACACATCATCTGGGAGATACATTTCTCCTCAGATCATCTGCTCTTTACTGCCAAGTTAGTTGAAAATGACAGTCATGCCGACATACAGATTTGATGTAGTGAAATATTTTGACAACAGCAAATGTGGCATAAAACTCAGTTTTAGTTGCATATTAAGTGTAAAACCTTATATAATATTTTGTCAGCGAAAGATTGACAAAGCACCCACTTTCATCCACATAAGGACAGAGTGTGCTTATGGCATGCCAGTGTGCATCTGTATTTGGGCTAACTGCATCTATATCGAGGCTCTGTTTTGTTCCGTCCTTTTCTTCATGTTGACAGTATCGTGTGAGAGGGCATGTGTAGGGCTAAAATTACAATTGTGTGTTTGTCCCTGTCACCACACCATCAGATAAGAACAGCCTCTCCCCCTTGTGTCAAAGTCTCCATTGTGTCACGTCGTCAGGTGCCTGCCTGCATGCTGCAGGCTACTATTGCTAGCGCCTCCCACTCCTACCTGAAATAACCCTGCATCTCAGGGACATAGACAAACTCTAGCCATGAGACTAATTAATGCCTGGGAGAACCTGTACATAAAGGTAAGCCTGTTAGCGTCAGTGGGCAGTTACATAACGCCTGCCAAGAATATGGCCACTGTCTGCTGTCCGTGTTAAAGGTGTACACACACTGATTTACACACACGCACAAGGGGGTTTGGGTGCTTTGTGTATGGGAGATGTGGCTGGCTCAGTCTTTACTTCATGGAAGAGCAGGGATGATACTGTACTGGTCACTACTGGCTAAGCTATCTGTGACCATGCCAAGCCCTGTTGCTATGGAGGCTGCTCATGGATTAAAGTAGCCAAGCCTCAAAAAGCAATACCTGTTAGCTGGAGAAGCTATAAGCAATTTCTTCACTACCCACGGAACTTTGTTTACATATTTTTGTTAAGTCTGATTAAGCATTAAGTTGATAGTTGATAGCTGACAGTGATAGCAGCATACACCAACATGCATTTATGTTGCAACATCATCTTATCTTTGTACAAACACACAACCATTTACAACCTTTGTGACAGATAAAATATGTACCAATGGGAAAGGATTTAAATGAATGAATTTCATTTTTACCTCACCATTTGTCTTGTAAGACCTCTTCTGTGTATCAGTAAATGGATGTGAACTTGGTCTTATTTGGATATTTCAAGATAAATAATATTACATTACATTGTTTATCCAGAATTACTTGCAATGAGCGGGGTAGGTCTTGGTTCAGTGTCTTGCTAAAGGACACTTTGATAGGATAAACAGCTGTTAATGGCCATATTGGCTATTGCAGGGGTCAAACCTGTGACCTCTCTGTCACAGGTCAGATTCTCTGCACACTTGGTCACCCTTGCCTCGTCTCATCCCACAGTGCCTTTTTAGCTTATCGTCTTTGTGCTTGCTTCTGTTACTTTTAGGAGCTCCTATGTGAGGCTGAGGCACTTGTGTACCAACACATGGGTTCACAGTACAAACAACCCGATTGACAAAGAGGAAGAGAAGCCTGTTATGTTACGGGTGAGTAGTTGATGGTTATATCAAGAAGTACAGTGTGACTGAGGTTGTCTAAACACTTACTGTAAAATGTAATTTTTCCAGATTGGAACATCAGCAGTAAAAGAAGACAAAGAGGCTTTTGCCATCGTACCGGTGCCGCCAGCAGAAGTGCGTGATTTAGACTTTGCTAATGATGCGAGTAAAGTGTTGGCGTCCATTGCCGGCAAACTGGAAAAGGGTACCATCACACAAAATGAAAGGAGGTAGGTATAGGAAGGAAGTACCAACTGCAGGCCCTTTACATACAACAGTACATTGTTGTAATCATGTAATCAGTTGAAGGAAAACTCAGAATTGTTATCGCTGAAGTCCTTGATGAATTTTTCAGAGAGATGCCCTGTTTTTAAGGTAGTCTCCAACTATGAGTTATAGGTGTGGACTTACATTTAGGGCTCTATACTCTCCAGGTTTGTGACCAAGCTCCTGGAGGACCTAGTGTTCTTTGTGGTGGACATCCCCAACAGCGGGCAGGACGTCCTGGAGATCATGGTTAATAAGCCCAACAGAGAGAGACAGAAACTCATGAGAGAGCAGAATATCCTCAAGCAGGTAGGCCTTAAACCTCAGAGGCTTTTTATGAACTCTTTTACAGTTCATGGTTATCCACAAAGTTGGGTGTTAAAATTCTCCATTGCCATTGCAGATATTCAAACTTCTCCAAGCCCCTTTCACAGACAGTGGAGATGGTCCCATGCTGCGGCTGGAAGAGCTCGGAGACCAGCGCCATGCTCCTTTTAGGCACATTTGCAGGCTTTGCTACCGAGTGTTACGCCACTCTCAGCAGGATTACAGGAAAAACCAGGTGGGTGGGCGTAATAACTCCACTCCAGCTTCAGGTACCTTTGACCTTATCCTTGCAGTGATGATCCTCGCTCTCCTTCCCTTTACAGGAGTACATAGCCAAGCAGTTCCGCTTCATGCAGAAGCAGATAGGCTACGACGTGTTGGCAGAGGACACAATAACCGCTCTGCTCCATAACAATCGCAAGCTGCTGGAGAAGCATATCACTGCTGCTGAGATAGACACATTTGTCACTCTAGTGAGGAAGAACCGTGAGCCCAGGTGAGACTCACAGGAAGAGACAGGCCTTGGCTGCCATCATAAATTGGCATAGAAGGAAGGGCTGTGAGTTCTGGGCAGCTGGGTCAGATTTGTTTGTCTAACAGCTCCTAAGCAATGTAAATATATGTAAATGTATTCAAATTTATGCAGAGTAGTATGAGTGGAACTGTTTGTGCGCGACCTTGGCACTGCAGGTAATTTGCTGACAGTTAGTGTGTGCTGCTGTTGAGTTTAAGCCCTGTCAAGTGTTGTTAATGACATGGGAACCAGGCGGATCCAGAAGTCTGAATAAAGAGGGCCTTCACAGTTTGAAGGGTAATGGTATTGGTAGAGGGGACATGGGTGCAAAACTAGGCATTAGTCCATCAGCCTCCTGTAGTACCCATCATAGGATTTGAATACATTCAGTCAAATACAGGCTACAAAGCCAGAATAACTGTATGACCCTAAGCTCTCTCTCTAGTACCCATAGAGAATGTTGTATGTTTTGTTGTCCGCCCCCAGGTTCCTGGACTACCTGTCAGATCTGTGTGTGTCCATGAACAAGTCCATCCCTGTGACCCAGGAGCTCATCTGTAACGCAGTATTGGACCCAACCAATGCTGACATCCTCATTGAAACCAAGTTAGTGCCTCACCTTGCTTAATTTTTAGAATTTCTGTTCAGCTCAAATGAACATTTTGAAAATGATTTCTTTGTGCTGTTCACCAGACTGGTCCTGTCGAGGTTTGAGATTGAGACAACAGCAAATGGAGAGAATCCAGTGGAGGCAGAGGATGAGGAGGAGGTGTGGCTGTTCTGGAAGGACAACTGTAAGGAGATCCGCAGTAAGAGCATCAGAGAGCTGGCCCAGGATGCCAAGGAGGGCCAGAAGGAGGACCAGGAGGTGGTCAGCTACTACAGGTCAGATGTCTTCAATTGTTTGGACATTAGTTCTGAGGCCATATGAAAATATGGGTTAGATACAGCAGTAAATCCAAGACACCCAGATATCAAGTCCAAATAGTAAATCGTGAGCTTTGAATAATAAGGTTCTGTCTGGGTGGAGTGCAGTTGAGCATCAAAGATTTGAGATACCATCTGGCAAAACTGTTATAAACTGTCTATCTTTTAAAATATTTAAGCTCAAAAGGCTCTTTAAAAAACGAATAATAACACCACACAAGTATAAAGTAGCATTCAAGGATAAAAAAGACAGATAGAACCTTATAATTCCAAGCTCACAAAATGATGTTTTCTCACAGGTACCAGCTGAACCTCTTTGCCAGGATGTGTCTGGACCGCCAGTACCTGGCCATCAATAAGATATCTGGTCAGCTGGACGTGGATCTGATCCTGCGCTGTATGTCTGATGAGGACCTGCCATATGACCTGCGGGCCTCGTTCTGCCGCATGATGCTGCACATGCACGTGGACCGCGATCCCCAGGAGCAGGTCACACCCGTCAAATATGCCCGTCTTTGGTCTGAGATTCCCTCAAAGATCGCTATTGATGAGTGAGTTCTGCTCAGGGATTTTTTTGGTTTACTGGTATTACAGTTCCAAAGATGTCAGTGTGCGTCTCTTATGTGTGATTCTCATCTGATCTTCCTAGCTATGACAATGATGGAACCACCAGAGATGAGATCAAAGAGCGTTTCTGCCTCACCATGGATTTTGTGGAGAACTACCTGAGAGAGGTGGTGTCACAAAACATTCCCTTCTCTGACAAGGAGAAAAACAAGCTTACCTTTGAGGTACAGTTTCCTTGGAAATGGCGTGAAGAGATAAGAATTCACATAAGTTTAAATAAATTATAAAGCATGGCTGTGATCTTTTTTGTCTATAGGTCGTGAACCTGGCAAGGAACCTCATCTACTTTGGTTTCTACAACTTCAGCGACCTGCTTCGACTGACAAAGATCTTACTGAACATTTTAGACTGTGTGCATGTCAGCACCATATACCCTATCAACAAGATGGAGAAGGGAGAGGAAAACAAAGGTTAACATCCAACTCTGTAGTCTTAGCTTGTTGTACTTCAGTGAGGAGAGGAGGCCTTTATTTGATGATGTATGTGGACAGATGTTTTCACTCCATACTCTTATTACTTACGATGTGAAATTATCATAGATCTTCTGCAGGGCTTCAAGATTGTCATCAATAATGTTAGCAGGGTTTGTTCCCCACTCCCTTCTAATTTCCCTGCTAATTTTCTATTGAACTCTACAGGAAAATTAGTAAGGATAAAAAATTGTCAAAGTTAATTATGCCAATCTTGAAGTTCTCAGAGCCAGAGCATGATAATAATGAGAGATTGATTATCAGACCCTTGTTCACTTCTCATTTAGCCAACCATCACATCTGAATCCTCATACAAGTGCATCCAAAACTTCAGAGATCCTACAAAGTCTTAATCTGTCCAAATACTTTTTCATGTGAAACTACATGGAAAAAGGTGCTGTTTATAACAGTTAATTCATTCACTGTGGCATTTCACATCCAAAGTAGTTGTATAAAGATGTCAAATTATCACACACAATATGTTACACTCAAGTACCTAGGTAGCTCACTCAGTGAGCATGACAAGCATTGATAATGTGAAGTTTCTATGTGAACGCGGTTGTCATGGGTCTCTCTCTGTATGTAGCTGGCAGTAATGTGATGAAGTCCATTCATGGAGTAGGGGAGCTGATGACCCAGGTCGTCCTGCGAGGAGGCGGCTTCCTGCCCACCACACCAACTCATCAGCCAGAGGGAGATGTGGTCAAAACCCAGATTGAGCCAGAGAGAGAAGATATCATGGTCATGGACACTAAGCTCAAGATCATTGAGATTCTACAGGTAGGTCATGAGGAAAATTATAAATCTTTGAAACTGAAGACTTATTCTTTTTTTATTCTGTATTGTAACTTTGTGTTTTCTTTTCCTGCAGTTCATTTTGAATGTACGGCTAGACTACAGGATCTCCTGCCTGCTCTGTATTTTCAAGCGTGAGTTTGATGAGAGCAACCCACAAGCAGACAACACTGCCAGTCAGGATGTAACCAACAATGTGACAGGTCAGATGCCTGGCATAAAGACACTCTATAAGTGATATATTCTTTCCCACATAAATGTTTACCTTGGAATTGACTTCATTCAAATATTTATTATGTGAATTGTTTTAACTACCTCTAGGAAATCTTGACTTTGAGAACATTGAGGAGCAGGCTGAGGGGATCTTTGGAGGAAGGTAATCCATTGGTGGTCTCACCAAAGCTTTAGTCAGTGCCTAACAAAGGCTTGAAGCAATGCCTCACAAGCTGCTGTTAAGTAAAGTTTAAGTTTAAGTAATTTCTGGTCCTCTCCTTTCAGTGAGGAGAACACTCCATTGGACCTGGACGATCATGGTGGCCGTACCTTCCTAAGGGTCCTGCTCCACCTGACCATGCATGACTACCCTCCCCTGGTTTCTGGAGCGCTCCACCTGCTCTTCAGACACTTCAGCCAGAGGCAGGAGGTCCTCATGGCCTTCAAACAAGTAGGCCCCAACATGCTGGAGCACATTTTAATGTCTCATGTAAAAACGTGGGCTTGATATATATATCATGTATATCAATATTTGTATAAGATATTTGTAGGTATGCATACATAATGTATTCACTTTTGTTTTGTCTTTTTTTTTTTACCTTTTAAAATGTTGAAAACTCAATAAACATATTGTTGAAAAAAAAAACGTGGGCTTGTATCATAAGTACACATTTCAGTGTGACACTAGAAACCAAGAAACTCAACGATGCCTGAGATTAAGTTTAACTTCCATCTTATGCAAATGTCCACCCATTCTCTTAACCTCAGGTCCAGCTCCTGGTGACCAGTCAGGATGTGGACAACTACAAGCAGATCAAGTCAGATCTGGACCAACTGCGTTCCATTGTAGAGAAATCTGAACTGTGGGTCTACAAGAGGCAAGGAGAAGATGGGATAGATGGGGATGGACCTTCAGAGTCTGATAACAAAATGAAGGTAGTACCATATCACTGAACAAAAAGAAAAAACAAACTATATTTGGTAAACAAGTGAAGAAGAAAAGTTATATATATATAAAATAATTATAAAATTAATATGCTGTGACATAGCCTACACCAGGGTACTGCTACATAGCACACACTATGTCTCATTTTTCCTGATTATTCATATTTCTACAAAACGTCCTTGGTCTCTGTTGGTTTACAGGGCGATTCAGGTGGTTCAGACAAAAAGAAGACAGAAAGCACCAGCAGTTACAACTACAGGGTTGTAAAGGAGGTACACTCATTTGTATTTTCATCGTATTTTGTTTGTGATGCTGTGTTGGCTGTAATTAAAATCCTCCTCCTGTGTGTGTGTGTGTGTGTGTGTGTGTGTGTGTGTGTGTGTTCAGATCCTGCTGCGTCTCAGTAAGCTGTGTGTCCAGGAGGGAGCCTCGGGGAAGAAGAGTAAGAAACAGCAGCAGAGGCTGCTGAGGAACATGGGAGCTCACAGTGTGGTGCTGGAGCTCCTGCAGATCCCCTATGAGAAGGTGCAATCAGATATTTTATCACATGCAAAATGAGCAGAAAGATTTTATAAAGCACCATTTAGCTTTTGTACATTTGCACCTTTACCTCTTGTAAAACACAATTTTGAACTTTTGTTTGGAAAAGTGCTATATAAAGATTGTAATCTTTATTGCTTTTATAATTAGTATTGTTGTTTTTATTATTTGTCTTAATAGTAGTAGTAGTAGTGGTGGTGGTTTTAAGTACCTTGTTTTTCTGAAAAGCATTCCTGAGTATGATGCTGTGTTATATGCACTAGGGTGAGGATGTCCGCATGCAGGAGATCATGAAGCTGGCTCATGAGTTCCTGCAGAATTTCTGTGCAGGGAACCAGCAGAACCAGGCTCTTCTCCACAAGCATATCAACCTGTTTCTTAACCCAGGGGTAAGTACTGTAGGTATTCTAAGGATATTCCTGGGATTGATCAAAGCCGAAAAATCCAGCAGTCCACTGCTATTCTAAGCCCATAATTAGAGTTCCATTTCAAAAACACTGTGTATCCATTTTGGGAAAACACATCTGAAATTCACTCAGTGTTTGTAAGAATCTATCCAGTCTATGTTACTATTTTGTCAATCAATGACTTAAATTGCCATTTTGCTATTAGTTGTTATGGATGAGAAGGTGTCGTTTTGTGTCTACACTGATATGCTGGTCCTTGTCCCTTCTCTTCCTTTCTCTCAGATCTTGGAGGCAGTCACCATGCAGCACATCTTCATGAATAACTTCCAGCTATGCAGTGAGATCAATGAGCGTGTGGTTCAGCACTTTGTCCACTGTACTGAGACCCACGGTCGACATGTCCAGTATCTCAAGTTCCTGCAGACCATTGTCAAGGCGGAGAACAAGTTTATCAAGAAGTGTCAGGACATTGTCATGGCTGAGGTGGGGCTCCATGACCTGTAGGGTTATTTTATGCTCTTTTTGCCAGCAGAAAGAAATGTATTGGTAATACTAATAGTAGCAGAACGAGATGTGCTGGTAATACTAACGAAAGGAGAAAGAGATGTAATGGTAATGTTAACAGAAGCAGAAACAGGTGACAGTGATACAGTGATACTAATGGAAACAGAAAGAGATGGAATTGGGATACTAATAGTAGAAGCAAGAGGTGTACTGATGATACTAATGGAAACAGAAAGAACTGTACTATGATGATAGTGGCAACAGAAAAAAAATACTGGTGATACTAATGGAAACAAAGAAATACAGTATACTGGGGATACAAATGGAAACAGAAAGAGATGTACTGGTGATACTATACTAATAGAAATAAAGAGATGTACTGGTAATACTAATGCAAACAGAAAGAGATGCACTGTAATACTAACTAAATGTTTTGATGATAACAGCTCTCTCTCTGTGACTCTCCCCCACTCAGCTAGTGAACTCAGGCGAGGATGTCCTGGTCTTCTACAACGATCGCGCCTCCTTCCAGACACTGGTCCAGATGATGCGTTCGGAGCGGGACCGCATGGATGAAAACAGCCCTCTGATGTACCACATCCACCTGGTGGAGCTGCTGGCCGTCTGCACCGAGGGCAAGAATGTGTACACCGAGATCAAGTGTAACTCCCTGCTGCCGCTGGATGATATTGTACGGGTGGTCACCCATGAAGACTGTATCCCTGAAGTAAGAATAATGAGCGGTTTTGTGTACTGAAGAAAGCTGATAGGGATCAGAGAGGGGTGTGTGTGGGTGTGTGTGTATCTGTGTGTACTGAAGAGGACAAAATGTCCTCACAAGGATACAAGGATGAGGAAAATTCTCCAAAGTGAGGCTATTTTAGGGTTAGGACTTGGGTTTTGGGTAATGTACTCAATAAGGTGGTTAATGTCTGTAGCAAAATAACTGGCACTGCACAGGAAACTCTGCAGGATCTTTACAACAAACAGTTATATAAGAAAGCAGAATCCATCCTGTCTGATTGTTCCCATCCTTTACATCAACAGTTTCAGTTTCTGCCATCTGGTTCCCTCAGACTTCCACTAGCTAAAACCAACAGATACAAACACTCCTTTATACCCTCTGCCATCTCCCTCCTAAACTCTAGCAGGAAAAGGTAGTTATTTGCATAATGATGTATCTTTTTAATTGACTGAGTATTTTTACTGTGTATTTATGTTTTTTTTGGTCTAGTGTTGTATTTATGTGCCCTGTGGTTTATGTGTGCTAAATGTATGCGTCCCACTGCTGCATAACCAATTTCCCCACCGGGGACAAATAAAGTTATTGAACTTGAACTTGGGTTAAGGTTAAAATTGCGATGAACTTTAAATTAGATATAGGTTAAGGTTAGGCATCTAGTGGAGAAGATTAAGGATTAGGATTAGGGTTGAATATCGTCAACAAAGGTCCTCACCGGTATTGAAATACAAGTGTGTGTGTGTGTGTACTCACAAATTAAACCCACATATATATATATTGTCATTATTCTATAATAGAAGCTGTTTATTATATAGACAGAGACACCACAATTATGGTTGAAATTGTTTTGGTACTTTTGGTACTTGTTTTAGAAATTGATGTTTGGGTGTTTGAGAGCAAGATGCTGTCCATCACTGATAAAAAGGCTTAATTCGTGTTGTATGTCTACACCTTTCTGCTCTTATTCTCTCCAGGTGAAGATTGCCTATATCAACTTCCTAAACCACTGCTATGTGGACACGGAGGTGGAGATGAAGGAGATCTACACCTCCAACCATATGTGGAAGCTGTTTGAGAATTTCCTGGTGGACATTTGCAGGGTAAGACAAATTGCCCGCGGCATCTCACAGTGAGACAGGGGGATCGATAGATAGAGAATGCTCTTTTGAATTAAATGTGGATATTATGTCATGGGTTTGGATGATTATGTCAACACAGCGTGGGGTGAGCATTTTTTACCTGTCGCCCACATAAGATACGGGAAGTGTGATCCAGTGACTGTGCATCATGCTAACCCTTTTTCTGTCCTTGCCTAGGTGTGCAACAACACCAGTGACAGGAAGCATGCAGATACCATGCTGGAAGGTTATGTAACGGAGACGGTCATGAGCATCGTCACATGTTTCTTCAGCTCTCCCTTCTCTGACCAGAGCACCAGTCTGCAGGTAATGTGGACTGTAGCGTAGCATTTGAGCTATATATAACAAACCTTAAAGCAAGTTGCTGTTGTCCTGTGAAGACCATGTAACTCCAATTTTGGTGACGTTCATGTTTTAACTTCATTTGAAGGATTCTTTGCTCCTCTATGAGAAAATTCTATGACCCTTGTTTTGATGAAAACCTTTCAAAATCATTGTATAAACTCAAAAATACATGACGGTCAAGCTAAAAACAAAGCTTTTCCTTAAACATTGACATTTTGGAGACACATGGGTTTTCCCAACAGCGACAAAATGGTCTCGCAATTGGCATTTACAATCTTGAAACAATAGTTCATTTATTTGTTTGACAATTGTTTAGTTATCTTAAGGAAAGAAACCCTCCTCACAGATAGGTACTGTAATATGACATTCTTCCCTCTGTGTAGATGGCTCGCCGTCTGTATGTAAGTAACGGTGACGCTCCCCCACGTTTGGTTTCCCAACCCTTGGGTGTGTTCCTTATCGACACACTCTGATTGTTAAGAAGTAGCCGAGCCTCACTGTGTGGGTTTTCACTTTTTCATAGCTTAGTCAGCACACAGACTCTGTTGTTCCCAGATCTGTGGGTGTGTTGCACAAGGTCTTGCTGGGATGTGGCGCAGATGATGCACTGACACAACATGGTCACTCTAGTTATTAGTTTGAAAGACCTTGGTTTACTGGTGTCCTGCAGCCCACTACTTTCCCTATACATCATGACCACTATCTTCCATAGATTTTCAAACAGTAAATTTGTGGTTTAGTGTTGCACACATCACCCTAGACCCTTTTGTGCCTTTTATGGGTGTTGTGTTTTAAGTTGGCTCCTTTAGAAATCCCTGATTTTTATGTAACCCTTTGCAAATTCTGAGAATTCTGTTTAATGAAGGTTTCCAATACATGATGACGTCACAACCCTCTGTCTCTCATAACAGGCCGTCATTCTTGGAAAGACAACTGAGGTATTTATTGTAATGTAGGGCTGCGGCCAGCTGATAGAATTCTTTGGTCATGCTGGTAGAGATGAATCCGTAACCGCTGTTAAAACACTGGTCTGATATGCTTTGTTGGGGCTGAATATGCTCATAACCAACTGGCTTACTGGACCTGAAACTGTAGACCCTTCCACTCTAGGTGTAATAGTACCCTTGAAAAGTCTGGCACACATTAGTGTATGTGGGTTCAAGAGCTAGTCAGGGAGTTTGATAGTCACCTTGCTGGTTGTTTAATTCTTATTCACATTTATCTCCTCTATTTATTCTATACTGTATGTGTTTTCTTTTCCTTCTCTCCCTCTCTCTCATTGTGTCACTCCTTATTTTTCTTTTTTCCTCTGTCTTGTAGACTCGCCAGCCGGTGTTTGTCCAGCTGCTGCAGGGGGTGTTCAGGGTTTACCACTGTAACTGGCTCAACCCTCTTCAGAAGGCCTCGGTGGAGGCCTGCATCAAAGTCCTCTCAGACGTGGGTAAGATCTCACACTAACACTGCCCACCTCCTTCTGGAATAAGCTTCTTTCAGGGATGTTTTCATATTAGGACATTCTGGCACATATTCAGACTATATAATAGAAACATTTACATCCTTCCTTCCACCCAGCTAAGAGCAGAGCCATTGCCATCCCAGTGGACCTGGACAGTCAGGTGAACAACCTGTTTGTCAAGTCCAATAATGTTGTGCAGAAAAGCATCCTGAACTGGAGGCTGTCGGCCAAGAACACGTCCCGACGAGACTCCGGCCTGACCACCTCCAAGGACTACCGCAACATCATAGAGAGGCTACAGGTCAGGCTCAAGTTTGTTAAAATTCAGATACAATTATGTCAGTTGGATAGTGTAGAAGTTGGGGCCTTTCAAAGTTTCAAAGTGAAATTTTAAGCTTTAATAATAGTGCTTCCATCAGGCCAATCAATCAATGCAAGAACACAGTGTCAAAAGGCATCATCCCTCCAAGGTCTGTCTGAGATATCGTGTTTGAGTTTAAAATTTTAAACTTTAATTATATCACTCTCATTAGGCCAATTAGTGTTACTTTTTAAATGCTTGAACACAGCGCAAAAATGCATCATCCCTTCAAGCCAAAATCGGACCTGTGCTGTCCGAGGTATTGGACGGACGGATGCAGCCTGATCCATTGTCACCACTCACCTGATATCATTGCGTGGACAAAAACTGTTGAGTGAACAAGACAAACAATGAGCAATATGCTGTGAGTTCATTATTTTGGTAGCAAATAGGGCGAACAAAATACTGTAGAAATGGTTCCCAGTCACTCCCTGGGAAAAAAACTTGTTATTAATGGCTCTAGCAGCTGTATACGCCTCACTTTCTTGTAACCCATGACTCAGTGTTCACTGGAAATCTGGACATTCTTTGACCCGGCTGGTTGACTAACAACTGTTATCGCTTCTTACACAGGAAATGGTTTGCCTTGACTGAATGGTGAATAATCTTCTTGGGAAATAAATCATTCCAATTAAGAGACCAGCCTCGTTCAAGAATCCTCTTTAGGTTTCTGAGAGTTGGTTCCATGTTAACCAGCCCGTTCCCAGAAAGGAGAACAATGTGATTCCTAAACCTGTCATTCTCGACAGTCCTTTGTTTATCTGGCATTGATTTATTGTGAATTTATGTAAATGCGTACTTCTACACTGTATAGTGTCCCATTCTCCCCCTCAGCAGATAGCCCACACAATACTGAAATCAACACCAGCAGACTTCATGAAGCAACTTTACTGATTTGCATATTTCCACACTATGCATCACCAGGGAGTGCGTAGAGAAGTGGGACCTTGTGGCCTCAGCTCATAGACACCTTACACATGTTTTGTTTTGTTTTGTTTTGTTTGATGTAGTGTCTGGGGAACTGGATATGTCAACATCTGCTCTTCTTCCATTCATTCATGAAGCAATCGTGGGGATGCTTTTGAGTTTGCCAGCGGTTGGATTTCTTGGGTGAAATAACCCATTTAGATACATGTACAATTGATTTTAAAAGTCCAAGTCAGAGGCTCAGTTGCCAGAGGAGTAATGTTAGAACTTTGCATAACAGTCTAGTTGTATTGCTTGGTCCCTGCATACAAATATTTCTGCAAAACTTAACTGCGGCAAGACAGTCCAAATTTATATGACCCAAGATAGGGAACTAATTCGGTATTAATATGGTTGTAGTAAATGCACTACTTAAGACATGCTATTTTTCATCTTAAAACATCCAACTATACATTATACTGAGGTGGTTTATCTATTTGTTTGGATGTACATTTTTAACCAGCATGTATCATATTGGTTGTTTTTATTTTGGGATGTAACAAGTGATAGTAAAATTGGTTGAAGCTTTTGAAAACCATTTTGAAATTTCCCTGACAATACACTTCAAATCAGGATTTTACTTGCACTTCTCAAAAATAGGGTTAAAACCACCTATATACCAAATTTAAGTCAGAGGAAAATGTAAATAAGCATGAATCCTCATTAAGAAATAAGATATGTAAGCAAAAAAAAAGTTCTAAGATTTTCTTCATATAAATTGATAGATTATAACTAGTTGGTTCTAAGTCAACTGCATCTAATAATATATCAATATGATGTGCAATTAGTTACTGTTGTGAGTAATTTGTATCAGTTTCAACACATTCATCTCAAGAGATTCTTTCAATTTTCAATGGGGCTGCTAAGTGTTTATTCAAAAATGTTGGTATTCTTGAAATGTCTGCTGTGTTTTGACAGTCTAGGGTAATAATAATAAACTGAGCTGGCTGAAGGACTTTAGCATTTTAAATACTGTGTTATACCTGAGGTAAAAATAAAAAGCAAAAAGAAAACATGAAAAACCAAAGAGGGACTTGGGCTTAATCTGATAAGGACTCATTCGAGCTGAACTGCATTGGTCAATTTTAACTTTTCAGGTTGCCAGTGTAAAATAAAGGCTTTTAACTTTTCAAACAGTACCTGTTGATTGCTTTCTGCCATGGACATTTCTGAGAATCCAAGAATCGCTCCCAAACAGTTGGTCCTCTAGTGAAAATACAGTTTTTCATCCTGTCTTAGCTCTGGTTGTATGTCTCTGTGCTCTGCAGGACATAGTGTCGGCCCTGGAGGACCGTCTGAGGCCGCTGGTCCAAGCTGAGCTCTCAGTGCTGGTGGACGTCCTGCATCGTCCAGAACTGCTCTTCCCTGAGAACACAGAAGCGCGCAAGAAGTGCGAGAGCGGAGGATTCATATCAAAGTACGTTTAAACCAAACAACTCGGCTTCAAGTAGTCTTCCTCCTCCCTAAGATTAAATAATCAACACTTAGATTGTTAATATGTATATGATCAATAAGATGTCTTAGATGTGATTCTGAGTTTGTTTTAGATTTGAGAAATAATCGCCACCTTGACCAAATACATCTTTGGGACTTTTCAAGCTTTTTTTTTTTTTTACTGAATGGCAGATTTGTCAGAATATCAGCTTTGTGGCAGTGTATGCACAAAAGGTGTGGGCTTATTCTCTGTACTGCACTAGTGGAGTACAGTAAATGGGATGTAGGATGCAGGATGTACCCCGAAGTCTTAACAGCAACCCAGGGCGTCACTCTCACATGTGCTGCATGCACATAGGCACGCATGCACACATGCAAAATCTGTGTTATGTTGTGCCTGATAGGTTGCCTCAGGTTGGATTACGGGAGACGCGGCTGGACACTTGCAGCCGTTATTGTTGCGGGGATTAGCCTACTACTCAGGGCTGCGACAGGGGATTAGCTTGTGGAATGGCACGTGAACCTGCACCAGCTCTCTCAGTTAGGACACTGACGCACAGCACCGGGGAATCAGTGGGGACTCAGCAGGCTCCTTACAGAGTTCTCTGATGGGTAAAGAGATCTGCCAGGGAAATTAGGACAGCACGTTTCCCGGACCCCTCGACCTAAATTGAGAGACGCTTGAATGTATTTGGATTCTTATGCCTTAGTAGTGCATGATCTCCAATGCACTAATCGACCCCTGTATACCTTGTGTAAACTAAAATTTGTTGAAAATGTTTCTATTTTACAATATTGAATGTTGACATCACAGTGTTGAATGGTTATATTAAGGCAGGCAAGTTCTTTAAGCTTATTTCTCAAATAGCACAAACATCTGAAGCAGGGATGGGATATTATTCCTTCATTGCATGGCGCTGCGCAGCACATTATTATTGGGTATGTTCTGGGTATGTTCTGAACACTACTTATATTGTTGGGAATTGCAAGGTCTGCTGAGGTAAAACAAAGGAGTGGATGAGCAGTGACTGTATTGTAATGGAGTTTTATTAAAGAAAAGGAATAGAAGCTCAGTGTATTAAGGAAAGTTTTTAGACCAGGCCATTGAAAGCGAACAGTCTTACCAAGGCTATCAACACATTTAAATATGCTATATGCATGTTTGAGGCTAGAGGAGAAGCATTGTAGGATGGAAATGTGATAATCATAGGACTAGAGGTGTGATCACTGGTGGAAGAGTGTTAGGAGAGTCACTGTCTTCCTGTACTCAATTATATCTACTGACGCTTCTCTCTCTTCCCCGACCAGACTGATCAAACACACCAAGCAGTTACTGGAGGAGAATGAGGAGCGTCTGTGTATCAAAGTACTGCAGACCCTGAGGGAAATGATGACCAAAGACCGGGGCTATGGGGAGAAGGTACCTCCTCTGTTCCTGTTTCACATCATCTACCTGTACTCTTCCCCAAGGTCCTTCCACACATGGGTGTACCAAGAGTTGAAACCGTGTCATGACATGTCAGGAGACAGTTGCCCTGTCCCACTGCGCAAAGTTTAGTGCAGGGCTGAGGGGGTAAGAGGGGTCAAAATGATATAAGAGGCTGAGCTCTCCTTGGTCACCCCTGGAACCCATTTGGCACACTAAAAGGAAACGGTCTTTGTGTTATTTAGTCTGTCATTTGAAGTTACTGTAACCAGGGGAGTTTCTAAATGCTCTGTTGTGTTGTGTCCTGTTTTATTATTGGCAAATGTTGGCACATACTTAAGAAAAATAGATTCCCTCATTGCTTTCCACCCAAAATACAGAATATCCTGAATCCAAATTATCTAAGTAATGGACATCAACTCGGACTATTAACAACACAAGCATGCTGCAACTTCCTCACTAATACACACCATTTTACACACCATTCAATGGCCTCTTGTACTAATCTCAAATTAATAGATCCAACTCTATCAGCTTGTTTTCTGACCAGCGTTTTAAAGCCTCAATCCACAATGGCAGTATGGCTCCACCTGTTTGAATGCTATTGGCTTTCTTTATGTTTTAATTCATGACATTTTTCCCGTTCAAAGTGACAGACAGAGCTTTTGAGCTACTTGTGAGTTTTACATGTATGCTTTAAAAGGTTTGCTACAGAGGCTTGTGGAAGTTGAAAACCAAATTCAAACTCAAGAACATAATCCGAATACACCTAAAATGTATATGGCTGAATTTTTTTCTGGCTTGGGGCTTTAACATGCTGTCATTTCACTGTTTTCACTAACTTGACACGGTGTGTGTGTGTGTGTGTGTACATTTCTGACAAGCCGAGCTGTATCGCACTAATCTAGCACTACTAACTCTCTGCTCCCTATACTTTTTCTCTTCCAGCTGATTGCCTTTGATGATGAAATGGATGTGGCTGAGGTTGATCATTTTCCTTATTACTCTTATTACATTTGATTTCTGTCTTCCACTAGTAGCGTAGATGTGCCTGTGCTGCAATTAGACTTTCTAGCATCACATTCTCTGTTGTGACATCTGTCAGCAGCTTGATCCATCCTTCTTTCTGTAGCGTGCCTGTAAGAATTCCTCCTATTCTCCATGTCAAAATGTAGTTTACCTGTAGCATGTCTAGTTCTCGTTACTTTTCACTAAAATGCAATGTGTCTGTCTTTTGTGGCTTTCTGTGCTTGTGTACTTTAAGCACACGTATTGGAGTGCACTGTTTAAGTAAAGGAACTAGTTAGTTATTAGAAATTAGAACCCTGTCCTAACGTTCACATTAGGGATCCTTTTCAATTCAGTGTATTCAGTATACTGAAGAATTCAGGCAAAGCAAACAGCATTATTGCACTTAACCACTACAAAGTGTTACCAGATTGGAGGTTTACTTTTTGTGACTCCTTTTTTATGACTGTTTGTATCAAAACAGCTGTACAACTCGTAAAAGTCCTTTATGAGACTAGTGTTACTCAACAAATAATTGCACTTCCTTTGGCCAGTGACATACTGACATACAGATCTGAAAATGGCTTAGTCATATTCCTTTGGGGTGTGTTGGCTAGTATCTGGAAACGTAGGCACTGGATATGTCAGTTATGGGAAGCTTGGAAGAGAGAGAGGGGGTGAGGGGGGGATGTGGGGTAGCGTATATGCTGCGCAGCTCCCTTTTGATGGATGGTGGTCAGGGAGAGTATTCTTCTCCTGAGCCCTTTGCCTCGATTGCAAGAGCAGGTGTGAGTGTATATATAGCTGGAGCGACTCCATATATGCAGCACTAGAAAACTGAATATCGTCCTTAGACCACAGGGGCTGGACTGTGTGTGGTGATGTGCATGCTGTCCGTGTGGCAATGACCTGTGGCCTAGAGGAAGTGGAGAAAACAGATGTCCCCTCTCCGGTTTGTGATTGTGAGTGGCCCTCTCAGGGAATAGGGGCGACTTTGCCATATGGGTGGGACTAAAAAGGCATCACATTTTGACTGATGAGAAATTCCGCAGGACACCTGTCCCACTCAAATCTGTTTACAGTCGCTGGAGGTTGCGTAATAATTATTCATTCCTTCATCACTGTCAGCACCAGTGATATTATAGATTGGGATTTTTCGTTTGTTTCCATTTGTTTTTTTGGGGGTTTTTTTGGGTTAGGGTTTTTTTTTTTTGTTGTTGTTGTTTTTCAATATCAGTTTAATTTTAGTGGGTTTGGTAGTTTTTGTTGTGTTTTTAAGTTTTACAAAGTTTTAGTGTCTGTATTTTTGGTGAGGGTGGTATTTTTAAAGGGATAATGATAGATTTCAAAAGGTATTGTGCAATACAAACACATATTCACATATATTTGTTTGTTCAAGTGTTGTTTTTTATTTTCATTTTAGTTCACAACAATGTTTTTTAACACCTAGTTTTTGGTTTTTGTCTTTTGTCTTTTAGTTTACTAAAATAACCTTGGTCAGCATAGCACAAATTGGTTTACAGCCTAATACTGAAAGATAAGGTAGAGCGATATGTTATATGTGATTTGAGTTATCTTGGATGCTTACTCTTTATATTCTCTGATTTAATGGATTCAGTCATTTAGCCAGGACAGCTGGGAGGAAGCACGTGGTTAGAGCAAAACCAAGAGCTATATGAATATTTTATTAAATATACCGATATATTATCATTATTATGAATATGTGAGCCAGCAGGAAAATAACACTGGAGAGTGACGAACAGGCAGACAGTACAATATCTGAATCAAGAGTGTGGTGAGTGAGTGTGAGGGAAGTAAACAGTGATATTGGTTGGGGAAATAGCGAAACTGTCCAAAAGGGTCTTTCCACAGGAAAGGAATCAACATGCTCTGAGTCTTTCTTGTCTTTCCTCTCTCTCTCTCTCTCTCTCTCTCTCTCTCTCTCTCTCTCTCTCTCTCTCTCTCTCTCTCTCTCTCTCTCTCTCTCTCTCTCTCTCTCTCTCTCTCTCTCTCCCCCTCCCTCCCTCCCTCTTTCCCTCCCTCCTTACATGCTGCATCTCAGTCATGGAAATCCCCAGCTTCCACAAAAACAGGACTGTTCTCAGAGACGAGCGCTTTGTTGTTTCACCCGCTCCTCCCATATGTAGTATCTCAAGAATGTACACATACTCCCTCAACCCCGCCAACACATGCCGTCTCACTTTCTATCTCTCTTTCACACTCACACACACTCATACACACACACACACACACACCTAACCGATGGCTGGCAGCACGTGTGTGTATGCAGGAGGGCCCCCCGGTGGTCCAGTGTGTCTCTGGTGGCCAAAGGCTGAGGCAGGCCAAAGCTCCAACTTCCCCTCAACAGCAGCTACTGAAACGCTGCCTTGATAGCTGTGTAACCCCAGCGTTTAGCCTGCTGCTCCCATCTGACCTGCCGCTACAGGAGAGGCCCCCCCACCCCCTACATGTCTCTAGGAGTGGATGCAGCTGTCAGTTATACTACTGTTAGACTGACCCCACCGTGCCTCTGGTGGTTTCTCACCCCGCGTGCCCCGTCTGTCCATTGGGTGGGTTTTTATGTGCGCGCACGTCCAGGCAGAGTGATGTGAGAGAGGAATGACAATCCGCCTATTAGCAGAGGTTCATTCTTCCAGAAATAGAACTTAGGCAAAATGTGAGCCAAGAGCCGACACTGCCCACGATCCTCGTCGTGAAGTTTGGAACGCATCGTTTGGCGTGTGCGTTCATGTGCCCCGTCCCTCATGTGCATGCGTGTTCCCTCGTTCCCCCTGAGAGACAGCGAGGGGTCGATGGGGTCAGACGGAGATGATGTCTCGCCCATATAGCGGTGATGTAATCGGGTTTGCTGAGATAATATGGCTTCAGGATGGCGATGGGTTTTGTGCCTGGGTTATGTAAGGGAGATGATTTCTATGCAGGGAGAGTGTTGCAGTCTGTGTGTGTGTGTGTGTGTGTGTGTGTGAATGCGTCTCTCCAGCTCGCTCACCGTTTGTGTTTGTGCCAGCTGATCTCCTCATTGTCCTGACCCACTACTACTGCCCCCACCTGCCTCGGTACATTCACTGGACTTGTACTCGCTTGTTCCTACTTTCTCCTATTTGTCTTTTCTTTGTTTCTCTTGTTTCTTTTTAAAGGATGTGATGTTTCCGGGGGGGTTGTCTTTCTGTCTTTCCCTTTACATATCTTATCGTTTTGTCCTTTTCCCCATCTTACTTTCTTTACCATGCTTTCCTCTCTCCTCCGCTCTCTGGTTTTCTCTAACTTTGCCAGTCTGCAACTCACGCAGCGCTGCCACTCCCATCATTGCCTCAGCCAAACAGCCTCAGTCGGTCGCTTGTCCTTGTCTATCCCCCTGCCTGCTCCTGTGGGTGAGGTGAGGAGACTCCGGGCTGCCTTTTCCGTCTCGGCCTACAGGGGAGCTGCAGACGTTCCCCAGGACCACGCAGCACTGTCCCAGTTTCCCAACCTTAATGCTGCACGATTCTTGGGCTCCAGCCAGCTCTCAGGCAGCGGTTACATAAGAACCAACGATCTTCTCTTGTGTTTTTTTTTTTTTTTTCCCTGGAATTTCAGACTCTCCGCTGATGCGTGACCTTCAGTGGTAATTGCCAATAAAAGTGCAGCAGAGATGTTTTGCAGGAGACACTGGCAGTGCCGTGCCTGGTCCTGGGCAGCGCGGGCTAGAGAGCGGGCCTGGGGAGGGTTGGGTGGTGTCGTTGGGGGGCGGGTGTGAACTTAACCCAACACAACACCTGTTAACTGTTTGAGGTCTGCTGCCGTCGCAGGGCCAAGTGCCAAGTTCTCATTGTCAGAGGAGAGCTATACAAACCGTCCCTCTGTCTCTCTCCCTGAAGACTCCATTTCTTTTGATTGTCTGATTACCTGTTTCCTCTGTCTTTTCCCTGGTGAGATGAGGTGGGGTGAGGTTGGTCAGGGCAGGGATAGAATACTATGTGTGTGTGTGTGTGTGTGTTAGGGTTGGGGTGGCGGCACTGTGGCGGGGAGGTGTTGGGGCGCCAGGTTATGTAATTCTAAGCAGAAGAAAGGAGTGACTGCTGGCACCCCAGATGCAGGCCCCCCAAGACAGGTGCAAATTCCACAGAGGAATATGATCATTTTTCTACCACTGGTCAGTCCACTGAACAGCCTCCTTTTTCCCATATGCCTTTATACTCATTGTATTTAAATGCCTGACGTTGCCACTGTGGAGGTTTTCTCAGGCACTCTGGGAAAAGTGGAACTGATCTTGGCAGTCACAGGGTCCAGCTGTCCAGCTGATGCAACGTTTTATATATGAGAAAAACACAGGCTGTTTACAGCAGTTAAGGTAGCAAATGAGGTCAGATTATGCACATGATGATTGTCATGCTCCGCCACGCGCGTCAGACTTCAACGTACCTCGATTATATTTGAATTGAATTAGAAGACTTTAGAGAGGGTTCTCGACTGTAGCCTCATTTACATGCATCATCACTTTTTCTGTGGAAATCAGTGTGTTGACGTGAACAGGGGCTTGATAGAGGGAAATTCCTGTCCAGTTGCACAATTAATCAGCCTAAACCACCATGACTGGCTTACTGAGGGAGACATATCCCCACAGTGGATTTCGCCTTGTACTATTCAATTTCTCACTTTCGCTGTCCCCTCAACACCAGTGAGTTAGTGATTATTATTTATGTGTTTTTATGAGCGCTCTCAGTTCAGTAAGTTGTTTATTTCCCCAAGCCACTGGAATTTAAATGTCTTTATCCGCTGGAGGACAACGTCAAATCTGAATATCAATGTCAGTGACTTAGTCTTAATGTGTCAGCTGAGTTGCTCAGTGTTTTCATTTATGGGCCATTTTTTGGTTGTCAATTTTGCATGTATTTTATTCTGTTTTTTGTTTTTTGTTTTTTTTAAAGCATGAACTGTATCTATAGCAGACCTGCCAATGACTACTGCAGACCTCTAAGCTTTTATTTTGTTTTATATTCTATATATATATATTCTTTATATTCTATTTTTAACCTCCTTTTCCTGCATGTTAGAACCTGCTTTGTTGAGCCCCCTAACTTTGGGAATAGCACTGAAATTGAGCTTTGATATATGTTATATTTATGCCCCATGACAGCTCTGTCAGTATTAGTCAACATTCACTCCTGTCTCATCTAGCCACAGAGAAGAGAGAAGTATTTGTCCTGCATCCTACTCTGTGATTTTCCATCACTGTGCAGCTCTCTAGAGAATAGAAAAGATGGAAAAGGTGACTGATAAGGGTGCAGTTTGAGGTTTGCGATGGGTGCCACTACTGTTATATCAAGCTCATTTAGATTTTGGATCTAAAAGTTCAGACAAACTTTGTATGAGTCTACAAAGTCTACACTCAGTTGCCCCCTCACTGTTAACGGAGCAGCACCAAGCTGTACATCAGTATGACATCACAGATTTGAGTCTTAGTTCTCTAGTTTCTAGCTTTGAGACAAAGTTCTTCATGTCCACAAATATTGATTTGACTGTCCGAGGGCAGTCAAATTATATCACTGTATTCTCCTTTAAAGGTGCTATATGTAGCATTTTAACATTAATAAATCATTACCACATTAATTTTAAGACATTAATATAATTACAAACAAGACAATCAATCACAAGATGGACAGCCTGTACTGTCCTCTATACACACAGATTTTGCTGGATTACTTTACAGCACAAAACAGGAACCATTTTACTTTGCAAGTAATACACAAGTTTATTCCAGTTCCACTATTCTAACTGAATAGTTTCAACTTCATGTTGGCTTACGTGGTCAGAATGCATATTGGCTTTATCAAGACTGTTATCAGCTCTAATTCTTCTTTTTGCTCTTGAAAACTCGGAGCAACGGCAGGGAGGAGTATGGGGGTCAAGTAACAACATCCTCTTTGCAACAGGAAGCAAGAGGTTTTACGGGAAATGTGGTCTTAATTTTGCGAATCATAAAATGCTACACATATCAATTTTAAATAGCTAAGTTGGTCTTCGGCAGCCAGGCATATATGGTGTAGGCCAGTGTTTCCCAACCCAGTCCTCAAGGACCCCTTTTCCTGCAAGTATTGGTTCCAGCTCTACTCTTACGCACCTGATCCAGTTAAGGTCTTAATGCTGATTGGTAGAGACAGATCTACCTGAACAGAGCAGCATGAAAGTGTGTAGGCCCCAGTGGGATCAGGTGTGCAAGAGTAAAGATGGAATAAAAACTTGCAGGACAGGGGGTCCTTGAGGACTGGGTTGGGAACCACTGGTGTAGGCAATAGGTAGATTTTTTTGTACACACCCACAAAAAAGTTTCTCGTCTTACTAATCCACACCACATTACAACCACTTGACCCAAAGCATGACTGGCAGATGCACAGAGAGGAAGGCCAGGCACTGCTGCATCAGTAACTAGAAGCCTGGAGTATGAGTATTTCATTAGCTACTGTAGGGTGTTCAGGGAGGAAGCTGCTCTTTGGAGTCCTGTAAGGCAGCGACAACATGACTAATTCTCAACATGACATCTTCAAACCTTGACTAACAACAACCTTTTATTTCCAATCAGCTGGCACCTCCACCTGAGCCTGAAGTCCCACTCGAGGTGTGTTCAAGACCCATATTGGCACATCAATATGGGTTACTGCTGATCAGAGATCATGCGTCATATCTACCTACTAGCTCCATTCCATTACACTTGTGTTCCATCTTACACGTCCCTCGCTTATCTAGATGGATAAGAGTCAAAACCCGTCCCCACATATTTCCTCTTTGGTGGGTCCACTCACCAAAACGCATATTTTTCCCTCTGTGGAACTTATGCTACGTATTGACCCGTGTTTTTGTCCTGCCTCCCACTCATCCATTCACCGGTCCTTCCCCTCTCTCCCTCCCTCCATTCATCTTTCTGTCCACCCCTTGGTTTTTGAGTGAAGTCCAATTTCCTGACCTTCTTTCAGTGTGGGGGGGTTTGGAGTCATGGGTGAGGTGTTTTTCCATGCCAGATTGGAACATGAGTGCGTACAGTGTGTCAGTAGTGCACGGCTCCATTATGTAACCTGGGCAGGGCTGTTTTTTTCATGCCCACTCTCATGGCTTGTGTTTCTCCCCCTCTGGCAGCCTGTCGTCCTCTTATATAATTAGCATGGTTTATTTAGCCACTCTGACTGTAAAGTAATGAGGGAGTCACCACATGCCAAAATCTACCTGTGTTTGAAACTACCCAAATGTCAAGAGTGGGCAGCGGAGTCTTCCGAGTTTTTATATTCTCATTTTGAAGTTGAAGAACAAATGGTGATGTTGAAATGTAAACTTTATGAATGAGTTTGAAATAAGCTCTTTTTATTTGTCGTCAGTGAACCACGTTTTGGTATTTGATGTGTTATAAAGACACAAACGTTTTCCCCTGCATGGAGCCTTGCATGACTTCGACCCTACCCCACGTCTACCTTGACACAACCACTTCCCTCTGTTAACTGCATGATGCAATTTGCCCCCAATTCCCCTGCATGCTAGTAAAGTGACTAATTTGCACTGTATTAACACCCTATTTTCTTTTCTACTTTGTTTTCCAAATTTCCTTTCCAACTTCTTTTATTTGATTTGTTTCTTTTTATTCTTATTTTATTGCTTTCTGCTAACTCACCTCACGTTTAAGGAGCTTGATCCCAACCAGCCGCAGAAGCAACTGGAGGATCAAAGGAGGGTAGGTACTGAGCAATCTGAGTTTGGCCTGGTCCGGTCCAGGCCCGCTCCTTATTGATTGACAACTGGCTGTGGTGGTGCGCTCACAGTCACACTGCTTCCACAGCATGGCCGCTCACTGACAGGATGTCTCTCTTACTTACAGGCCACTGGTGAGGGTATTGATGTGTAACACGTGAGATAGTTCAACAGATGCACATCAAGTGTCAGTGTTGACGACGGTTTTTGACGGCACATGATGTGTTTGGCCCAGGTGGACCTGGAGGGTAGCATTGATTTACACCAGACCAATACGGGGGCAACAGTGGGTCCAGTGAGTGTCAGCATGTGTGGAGATGGGAGGGGTCAGCTCTGGGGCACAGTGTGGCCTTTGAACAGGCCTATTCAGCAATGCCTGAGGTCAGAGGGTCAAATAAGAAGATGGCGTGTGTTGTTTTGACTAAGCTTACTCACTCGGTCTAAGGAGGAGAACCTAATCAGGTTTCAAGGCTACTGAAGAGCAAAGGTGAAAGTTCACAATGGATCATACCAACTCTTTCAGTAGCACTGATAAGAGAAGCAGAAAAAAAAATCTTTTTACTAGTTTCGTGTATTATTTATTTTCTTTACTGCTAGACTTATATAATACCTTCAGTGCAGTCATTTATATCTTCGGATTCTCTTAGGCAGGTCTAAAAGGACACCAGCTGTTACAGCACATTTTTGTAACCTTGTGTAACTACATTGGCTCAATAATATTGATCTTGGGTTCCAGCTGTGCTCCTGTGTCATGATAACTGTATTGGGACTTCATCTCCTAACATCCACGATCTTTGATAGGGAGAAGCTCTCCGACAGATTTTGGTCAATCGATACTATGGGAACTTCAAACCTGGCGGGAGGAGAGATAGTCTCACGACTTTCAGCAACGGTCCGGTCACTTCTCAAGCACAGGGGAAATCTCCTACAGGTGTGTGTACCTATATCTGTGTGTCTATGTGTTTATGTTCATAAAACGTGAATGACACTGCGGCAGCAAAAAGTAATAGGATACAGCACGGGAAAAAATACAATATAAACATATAAATAAAATGTATGCAAGAATATAACAAATTGGGGTGATATAAACATACTGTATGGAATTGACAGTTTCAACACATGTTAAATAGAATGCTTGAGTGGGAAGTTTGGATTACAGAATTATTAGGGTGTGCAAAATAACAGCAGTATGACTTATTCAGGCAAAGATGAGATGAGTGCAGAATAACAATAATATGAAAAATATCACAAAACTAATACATAATAATAATATATGTAGTATGAAATGTATGGAACCATTATAAAAGTATCTATATATGCAGTCTAACAATTGGAGGAGCATGTGAATCCGAGGAAAGCAGATTTGTGAATTTAGAGCAATATACATGATGTGCAAATGTGCATGGTATTCTGGCGTGTAGACATGCATTGTAAAAAGTGTTCTCTCCGTCCATCCGTCTCTCAGTCTTTGCTCAATCCTGACTGACATTCACAAATACACTGGATTGTTGATAACTGACATTTATAACTGTCATTCCAATGAGTTGCTCCCTGGCTCTAATCACAGATATGACTCATTCTTCATTTCTAGCGCTTCAGAGGGTAGAAAAAATAATAAGTGGCCATGGCCTTGTCCTCCATTAAGCCCTTGGACCCCGGCTCTGTTGCTGAGCATACAGGCTCTCTCCTCAGCCAAACGTAGGCCGTGTTGTTGCCAGGCGACCAGAGAGCCGTGCTCCATCCAGACTGGGATGGGTTGTTGATGCACCGGCTCACCCAGCCAGAGACGGCTCCGATGGGGGCTGTTATCTCACCGCTGCTTCCATGGGTGGCTGTAGGAGCCGGCAGCAGCAGTAGGAGGTTACATACATCCATGGATTAGAGATGTATGCAGTGTTATATTGTTATTCATCTGGCTGAATGGAGAGGAATGATACCTGTGGTTCTTCTGTATCCCAGTTCCTGCATCACGTGCAACTTCTCGTAACATAATACAATAATTGTAAACCAGTTCTGGGCTCTTTAAACAAAAAAAAGTATTTATTTTCCACGATTCATTGGTTTAAAAGTACTACTTATTACTCTCTCAGAGCAGTAATTCCTTATGCTACTTACTTTTCCTTTACACCACCAAAAAATTATGACTTCATCTTCTCTTACCTTCAGGAATCTGAAGCGTGATCATTTCTTTTATTTAAATTTTTTTTTTATTGGTAACTGTAATATTATTCTTACAGAACCGATGGTTCTGTAAGGCACTGGATAAAAGCATCCACCAAATGGCACATATAACATGATGGAAAAAGCCAAACTCCTAAATTATGCATTTAGTAAATAAATATGATAACAGATTGTGGCCAGCCTCAATTTTTCTCTCATGCAGCTGGAGGATGAATGCATAAGTACTACCAAGGCAGATGATGATCATTTCTTAACTGCTCTGCTCTGTGGCCAGTTGTCAGCTCTGGGGTTGGAGGTCGAGGGGAGCTGAGCCTGGCAGAGGTCCAGTGCCACCTGGATAAGGAGGGGGCCTCCGATCTGGTCATCGACCTTATCATGAATGCTACCAGCGACCGGATCTTCCAGGAGAGCATCCTATTGGCCATCGCACTGCTGGAGGGTGGGAACACCGTCATCCAGGTAGGTGGGGGCAGTGGGTTCAAGAGCACACAGTGCAGGAGAGGGTGGGTGGAAAGTGTTAATGAGGAGCCACGCTCACATGTCTAACCTGCAAATGAATGGAACCAGTAAAAGCACTCCCTTTAGAAAGGCACGAGCAGAATCTCAACAAGTAGATATTATCTCAGGGCTTTCGAAGCTGTGGCGTGAAGAATTGAGGTTATTACCCTGCAGCTTAAGTGGTTGCAACAGAAAAAAATGAAGTGACAGAGCATGTCTTCCAAATGAGAAAATGAGAGATATTCAGTTGTCAGTATATAGCAGCTTGGGCACATTCTCCAGGCTAGCCTTCATATGCAGCGCAGAAACCATCCTGAGGAGTTTGAACTCACTGGCATTTTGAGTTGCATCCCTTGCAAAAAGGGAAAGTGAGTTTGGGCCATGGAGGGAGAGCAGGAAGAGAAGTCAGAGAGGAAGAGGAACAGTAGTCTGCTGGGAGAGGTCCAAGCTCTGCAGCCAAGCACGTCATCGCCTCCCCACAGCCAGCCAGGGGTTGCTACGGCAACGCAACTCTTTGCTAACCTCACAGCAAGGTTGAGAGGGGAGGGAGCTGCTCTGTTTGCAGGGCAACTGCGTTATCCCAGCTTGGCAGGGTGGTGTGGGTGTGTGTGCATGTGTGTGTGCATCTGTGTGCTCGTGTGTTTGCATGCGTGTGAGTGTGTATGCTGCTTATGGGCCATGTATCTGCGTATTTTGGTTTGTGTGGTCTGTATGTGTGCTCTTGCGTAAACAGGCCCGTTGTATAATAACCTCCTATTTGCATAGTGTCGCTACCTGACAAGACCTGACTTCCCAGAGTATACACAAAGGCACTCACATGACTCCTGTTACATAAGAGGCTGCCTACCTCCCTGCCTGGGTGCATAACGCCCAGAGCGTCGGGCCTCCCAACATTCCAACTGGGCTCGTAACTGGGTCATGCTTTGCTGGCGGAAAGGGGGTAATAAAAGGCACAGCCCCCTGACGGCCTCAGGAGAAATCCTATAGATTTCAGTAACCTTCTGGGCTACGTGTAGAGCAGCCCTGCTCCCTGCAGCCCCCCTTATGACAGATCACCCCATCTGACTCAGTGACATAATTGTTGTTTGATGTGCTGATTGACCTTTTGAGGTCAGGGCAAAGTGAAGAAGCCCAGTGTCCACTGCTGAAAGTAGCCAGTGGCATGCATTTCTACTGGGTGTGGGCCTTTTTTGTTTGTTTTTTGTTTTTGCTCACCCCAGGCAATTGTTAATATTTGCAAAGTCATCTGTGTTTTTTGGGTTGCCAAGCCCAGGCAAGAGTCCTTTTTTTTTTTCTCTCACAGTAGAGTGCGACAGAGTATTCAGCTTTGGAATTACAGCTATTAGACACAGTGATTGTGCTATACTGGAAAATACCACTTAAGCCATTTGCCTACCTGACTTTCTTTGTAGCACTAAGTAATTCAATGAGAGGATTTACAGTAAGTGACCGAAGTTCTACCTCTAACAATGCAGTATTCTTGTTTTGGATTTTAAGGTAGATTATGCCGGTAGAGAAAACATCAAAAGGTAAGCTGCCTGCTAGTGAACCTGATGGGCAGGGCACTTCATTATTGGCTTAAACAAGGAGGAGGCACAATTATAAAGGAGCTGCTTGTTTCAGAATTTCACTTAGGTGTTTTTCTCCTCCTCTGGCATGGTACAGGGACAAGTGAGCTTTGTTGAAGGATCATGTATGGTCCAGAGTGAATTTACAACATATCAGCAGATGCATCACATTTCCCTGTCTTACATAACGACGGGCTGCCTGCCCCCCTTTTAGGACAGAAGGGTTCTTGTTATCCAAATGAAAAGCGGGACAAAAACATGCCCGCAGATTTCTCCAAGCACTTTGTTTGTTTGTTTTTGAGGTAATCCAGGGTCGTAGCCTAGCCAACAAATTTTCTGGGAAAGAGTAAGTAAGGGAGGGAGACCGAGGGATTTAGGTGGCTTCAGAATGAATCCATCCAGGGCCCAGAGCTCTGTGCTAGCTGGGCAGGATGAGCTGGATGTGGCAGCCCTGAGGGAAAGGCTAAGTGTGATAGTGAATACAAAAAGAAATGGGTCAGCTCGCAGTCCTACCAGCCTTATTCAGGCCGGTTCCCTACATGATACATAAGGGTAACACTGAACAGGCCACCGTTGCTTCCCTCCCCAGGGATGTTTATCTGCTAGTCACTCTAATTAGGGACTTTCCCATGGCGCCGCATGCTGCAACATCAGGCGAAGAACAGGAAAGATTTGCGAACCAATTTACAGAATCGGGCTATTTCTTGTTTATCCTTTTTTTAATCCACATAATTGCATTTGTTGGGTTGTCAGTCACGCCCTTCGTAGCCACAAACAACATTTCTCCATTCGCAAACTATTTAGGTATAGCACAAGGAAAACAGGCAAGCTTTTTGATTCCTGATTATTATTATGCCCAGCCTACCTGAGTTTGCTGCAGGCCAGCCAGCCAGCCAGGTCAGAGCGAGGTGAGGATCTTCAATTAGAGATGTTGCTGCCTGTACTGTCTAGAAGGCTTTCAGACCTGTCTGTGTTGGAAGCTGATGCCCACGCTGTTGGCCACTACAGCCCTGGTAGTGGGCAGAGACTGCTGCACACCGCAGTCACGCCAGAATACTCTTGCTAGCTGGAGAACTTCATTTCATAGCTGTCACAACAGACTACAGCTCAGGTTTGCTCACACATTTATCTAACAAAATTGCACTTTATTGTCCATTTACATAGAACTTAGTGTCCAAAACAGTGACAGTCATACAGTTAAAGAACATAAATATAATATATAGACTAAATACAGATATTAAAACTGATATTAGAGTTGTTCCAAAATTGTGGGGTTGATGGGGTCATTTTGTGCTATGGGGCAGTAAAAATCTGACTTATTGCACCTTTAAACCACACCGTACACCCGTGCTGCATGATACTCTGGATGATAGAGGAAAAATAGACTCAGTATCTGCTTACTTGGCCTAAAAGACCTTAAACTGCACAGAAAGTGAATTCTCCTCTGATATATTCCACATTATTGCTCCAGTGCATGGTAGAGTCAACCCAAAACCCCAGGTGTTTGTATGTGGTAACCTGTTTGCTGGGGGTGGTATGAATAAAGGCTGAAGCATAGCCGGCGGCCAGATGATCTCCTCTGTCTGTTGTGTGTGTTGAGAGAAAAGAGGAATTCTGTTTCCTCACCACCCTACACACATAATGTCCATGGTTCTCCCCTTGTCTCAGCAGTGCCAATACTGTAGATTTATTTAAAGGTTTGATTGTGTACTGATGAGGTGCATCACTGACACAATCATCAGAGTAAAGTATTCAAACGAAATGGTTCTGATGCATTCTCTATATTTGCTTTTTAGCCCAAAAATGCCTGTGTCCTGTTGTCATGTTACCAAATGAAACAAACCACATCATTGTCAAGCCTATTTTAGGCATTACAAGGCCATGCTTATTTCATGGCAAAACATATATGGGATTATTCAAAAGACATAATGTAGGATATAAGGGCAGAAACTGTTGCCACAGTCTATCTACCCTGGTTATGTCTCAACATCAAATAATGAAATTTGTCTCTTGGATTTTTTGGTTCCTCTGGACACTCCGTCCTGAATCGATTTAGCCATATACATTTTAGCAATATTCACATAGACTCTTGAAAAGTTATAGACATATAGAAAGACATATTTTGCAACTCTCATTACATAACTCAAGATACAGGTCTGTTTTACTTGAAAGATTACAACTATTACAGGTGTAAATCAACCCTCCATAGCCTCAAAATGTGTTTATTAGCTGTGTCACATACTGTCCGTCAATTTGAGAATCATGTTTCACTTCAAATGATAAAAAACAAAAAACATAAACAGTGCCAGTGGTGACAGTGTTTCAACAGGGGCTAACATAATGACATTGCAGATTTGGACTTAGAAGAGGAAGAATCCTGTAATGAATGGCCATGCCTGTCATTTAGCAGGGACCTTGCTCACACTGTGCACCTGTCACTACCTATGCAACGGCACGCAACTCTGTCAAACATTAGCTACTGACCCACATAACTTGACAGAAATAGCCTAAGTCTGTGTGGATCTTCATCGACCAGATAACATATGTGTTGAGTGACAAACACACACACACACACACACACACAAACACACCCTGGATTGTTGTTTAGCATAACTGATAGAGAAACAGCAACTAGTGGCACCACTGCTGTCGCATAAGTAGGCACGTAGCATAAATATCTTAAAATAAAAACAGTCATGCATACTCATCTATACAGTCTCTACACACACATGCACACACACACACACATATACACACAACCAGACTATCCATGGAGGCTAGCAAGCTTATTCCAAAAACAGCCCTTAGAGAGAGTGTGTTTGTGTGTGTTATGTAAGAGTTGAGGCTGTCTCTGCAGCAGCTCCAGTCCTCCCAACCCTCCATGTATCCAGCCAACACTCTCCCTGTGACCTCAGAACCCAAACTGTCACAGAGGCAAACAGGTGCCACCGCTCTTACTCAATAGGCATGCTGCAGCACGCTGTTGCCAACACCCACTTCCAAGTACTGTATGATTTACCCCCCACCACCGCTAGTGTCATGTGCACTTTTCAGCTACCTCTTGGAAAGCTTTTAAAAGCCTGCGCTGCAAAATGAGATTCCAGCCATCAGCGTCAACATACCCATTCTCTTTCTAACAGCAAAGAGGGGACAGGGGGAATCTGTAATGGCACCTAAGCTATCAGCCTACAGTCCCTCTGGAAGTTGACTTATTTTTCATCTTGGTCTAGCCAGTGCAGTTTTTCAGCCAGATCAATATATACAGTACATATTGTTGTTGTTGTAAAGTCAGTTATTGGATAGACAGTTCAAGACATTGCTTGTCGTCTGCAGCTTCTTCAGAACACAAGCTCACGTGTATTTCACTTCCACTTGGAGCTCCTATCTGCCTGTCTGTCGTAGCTTGAAAGAGCAGATCTCCGTGGTTACCAACTGGGTGGTGGCACAGTACGCCACAGAAGCCCTCCAATAAGCACAGAGATGGCTTTGTCACTCACCGAGGTGTCAGGAGGGAAAGGCGGGAGAGGGCTGAAGAGAAAGAGGGAGCTGGCGGTATAAATAGATCTTACATAACTGGCCCTTGTTGATGCCAAGAGCCGGGGTGGCAGCTGACGGGGAAAGGAGAGAAAAGCAGGAACGCAGACTAACCTGGAAGGAGGCCCCTCTGTCCCACCATGTTGACTCTGTGGAGTGGGAGACAGGAGTGGGCCTAAGTCTGCTGTAATGTACAGGACATGACTGACAGCTCCAGCAGAGCTCCCAGGAGGCTTAATGGCTCTGCAGTGGGACATGTAGAGGGCTAAGCTGCCTCAGAGGGACAAGCTGATGCTAACTGGCTGGCTGGCCATTTTCTTTGTAAGAATGAATCAGCAGTTGATTCATTCTGGGAGGGGTAGTGTGGGGACTGTTGTAACAGGTGTTTGCTACTCATTACTGAAAGCGGTAGTTGTCACAGTTGTTATCTGGACCCGTTTCCTTATGTCAGATAGTACATCTTAGCATTCTATCCTATCGCTTTATGTGATCTTTTATCAGCTTTACTAGGAAATATGTTCAAAACAAACACAAACCCACTAATGCAGCGGTGTACTGCATGGGACACGTGACCGGCCCTGTACGCTCACTTGACCGTTGACCAAGCATCGAAGAATTTGCTTGCCTCTGGTCTGGAGCCAAAACATGTGAAAGTATGTGTGCACTTTGACTTTGTTTCATTAGTAAGCCAAAATGTGATTTCTTCAGTGTTTTGTCATCCCAATCTGATCCTATGCAGACAGAGCACAGGGCAGGAGTTGTTGCAAGCTGTTCCCTTTGCCTACTGGGCTTCTTGTTGTTTTGCTGCACATTGTCATATGGCAGTCAGGTGTTGACAAAATGATTCCCTTCAGACCGGAGATGAAATTGTTTTTTTATGACCATGGTCATGAGGTCCCATCATTTGAACATGGTAATGTTATAAAGCCGCTATCCCGGAGCTGCTGTCTCTGTCTGGAGAAGTTGGCCTGCTTGCATCAGCCTGCTGCTGACTCTTAATCACATCACTATCAATGAATGACGCCATCTCGTCAACAACATTATGTTAACAGCTCAAAATGCAGTTTGAAAAACAAGCAAGCAGACAGTGTTGCATAAAAGAGAGAAGACAAGAAAAACAACTTATATTTACTTAGGTGACCCTGCAGAGGTTCTCAGTGCTAGTTTCTAGTGATAGAGTTTCTATGTAGATTATGTCTTCTTAGTGTTGTGCGCTGTACTTGTATAGATTGTGTTACTGTTTGCATGTCCCTCCCCTCTCTCAGAAACCTGACAGAGTTGAGCTGAACCTGGAAAGAGAGTTATGTAACAGGCTTTCAAAACTGCCCCAGAAATCTATGTATGCGATAACTCGAATCCCCCCCTACCCCTCCTCCCCCTTCCCCTTCCTCACACTTTCTGCCCTCCCCCCCCCCCCTCCCTCTCACACCACACACTCACTTCGTGCTGTCCTGGCACTGAAAAGTAGGGCAGGATTTTCCTCCTCTTCTCCCTCTCTCTCCTCTCCTCTCCCTCCCTCCCTCTCCCCCCACCACCCGCCCTCTATGGGCTGATGTAACAGTGTTTGAGCTGAGGCGCAGTGTGCCCTCACTGTAACCACTCAGCTGATTACAGGTCTTATGTAAGGAGGGATTGTCAAGAGGAAAAATGGCACAGGATATACCAGCCTGTTGCAAAAAAAAACAACAGCTCCATGCATGCAAATCCCAAAGCTTTAAAACAACATTGCCCTTTGTGTTGTCCAGCTCCAGGCCTCTCCTCCACCTCACAGGAGCCAAACCCCTGGAATCTAAATAGTTTGTTACCCTACTCTTGAGGGACCAAAACAAACATGTTTGTTGCATAGTTGTAAAGTTCATAAAAGTAGAAATCTACAATTTGCTGCAAAGACCTAAATTTGTTTTCATTACAGAGCAAGTGAGACAAAGCTCTGTCGTGTGAATGCTTTCATGTTTGCACAACTGTTTGTTTGTGTGTGTGTGTGTGTGTGTGTGTGTGTGTGTGTGTTTGTGTCTGTTTGCCTGCATGTGTGAATGCTTCCATGTATGCACACCTGTGTGTGTGTGTGTGTGTGTGTCTCTCTGTTTTTAGCAATCAAGCTAATGCTAGCTAAAACAGAGCTTGCACCGATTTAAGTAGACATGGCCCATATTATAGCTTCTTCAGCCCCATGGAATGCTACGCAAGCTACGCCTCCCTTTGGGTTTGACATCTACGCACTGGCTAATTACAAAATGCGTCTCTCGGCAAAAACGACTGCTTATAGAGTTACTTTAAATTACCAGGACGGTGCGTGTGGGTCTTGTCTTGCTCTCCCCTCGCAATGTATTCATGACGATGTAAAAACAATAAAGTGTGTGTACTAGCTAAGATCATTCCCCAGTGTAAACATATCTCCCGCATGGAAGCTAAACTTCAAAATAAAAGCCCCCGTATGCTGCGCTTACTTTACAGCTACTAATGAGCGTCCCACTTTGCAAACTAGTACTTACAATAGAGTTGATTGCCTCATGAAAAGTCCTGAAAAAGTATTGATTTGGCACCGGTACTGGAATCAAGATGATATCCAGCCCTAAGTGTGTGTGTGTGTGTGTGTGTGTGTGTGTGCATGTGCGCGCATCTGCATGTGCATGTGTGTCTGTAGCTGGTTGTGTGGCTGGGCGTGTAGGTGGCTAGGTGTGTTTGTATGTGCATGCATGTGTGTCTGTGTGGGAGTGTGTGTAGGTGCATGTGTGGGTGCATGCAGATCCCAAACCTTGTGTCTTTGTCTTCGCTCCTGTTTGTCTGTGTGTAAATGCTGAGCGCCATGTAGTCCTCAGGGTGCCAGAGCCGCGTTGTGCCCGGGGGGGGGGGGCAGAGAGCAGATGGTGTAAAATCAGGTGAGCACAGCGAGGCCCTTCAGCTTGTTTTCCTGGCTCTGAGAGACGAGGCTTATGTAACTCCGCTTCAAACAAAACCTCTGGCTCTCAACACTGCTTGGAGGGACAGACAATAATAAGAAATGGCTACAAGAACAGTACAGCTCTGCACACAAAATAACTAACAAGTGTCTTTTGAGTAGTTTGGGAAAAGCCTTGTTCCATGCCCAATGTGAGTTTTGAAAGTAACGTCGCTGGTAACATGTTGATGCATATCATATGTTCCACTTCACAGTAAATGGTGAGAAGGAAGCTAGTTGTGCAAGCTTCTGTATCTGATGCTGCCAACTGTTCATTAAAATGCACAGAAGCATAAAACACACTGGAATATGGATGAGAGGAAAAAAGAACACCTTACATTGTATTTTTGTTTTTCTTATCTCCAGCGGTCATTCTTCCACCGTTTGACGGGCGACAACAAGTCAGAGAAATTCTTCAAGGTGTTTTATGAGCGCATGAAACTGGCCCAGCAGGAGATCAAAGCCACTGTGACGGTCAATACCAGTGACCTGGGCAGCAAGAAGAAGGATGAGGAGCCACCTGACAAAGACACACCGGCACGCAAGAAAGGTTAGGGGCCAGGGGTTTGGGTCAGAGGCTGGAAAAGCAAGTGCTGGGTCGTATGTTCAGGGAATTCATTCATGACACCAATAAATGTAAACATCTGTCACTTAATGTGTACATGGCATGTGGTCCATATGAAAGTCATAGTCCCTACCCAGTGTCTAAATGCCCTTTTAAGTGAAGACTGAAACGGCCACATCTTACATTTCTGCCTTTTCTGTAAGTGTGAGTTTGAACATTGCCGAAAACATTGCCGAAAAAATGCAGAAAATTCTTAACAAATTATTTTATGTAGTGTTGAGTTGTAAAATCTTATTTTGCTTAGCACAAGTGAAAAAAATGGGGTGAGATAATTTCACCTGGCAGATCTCTCCACTGGAATCAAGATAATGCTGCTTTAGGAAAATTCCAGCAAATTCCAGAAACGAGACGCTTTGCATTAAAAAAAATATGATTTTACGGCTCAACACAAGAATAAATGACATTTTTTGCAGTGTCACTATATTTTCCATAGAGATATTTGCACATCCAACTCTCTCCGATGCAGGTGTGTTGGAAAGTATCACTTCAGTCTTGAGAAAAGAAGATCTCGCACACTGCTCTTACTCAGCATCACAATTTATTGATCATACTAACGTTTCTGTCCCTCTGGACCTTCGTCAAGAGTATTATAAACAATTCTTACAACAATGATCCTAAATAGATAATGCTCCGCCCATTCTGTGTGCACAGGTGTGGGACAATTATTCTCCTGTGGGAGTGTCTCTCAATAATTGACAGTGACATGTGTGCAATCTGTCGCATTATAGTCCACACATAAGAAAAAGAAAAGAAAAACAGGAACAAGTGAGACACCACATCACATATTTATATCTATTTACACAAATATTTACAGAAATTGCATATCTAATGAATGGAAACATTGGCCTTGCAGCTTTCATAAGTCATTCAAAATTGTGCAATCATATGAAATACTTGTATCTTGAGTGCACCATCAGTAGGTCTATTTGATCCCAAAGCTCCTTAGAGCATGACATGCCATGGAATCTCATCGTTCAATCCTTTGGGGGATAACGCTTGCAAATTAAATATCCAGTATACTTCTCTTCTATTAAGAATTTCATCAATGTTACCACCTCTCTCTGGCAGAGTCACCTTTTCAATGCCCTGGAACCTGAATGATGAGATGTCATGTTTGAAGTCATTGAAATGTACTGCTATTGGGTAATCTCTATCATTCCTCCTTATGGAGCTCTTGTGTTCACTTATTCTCTGTTTTAATGAACGTGATGTCTTACCAACATAGGCTAACCCACGAGGACATTTGATCATATAAATTACATGAGAAGTGGAACGTGTGATGACATCATTGTTAAAATACTTTTTCCCAGTATGAGGATGAGAAAAGTAGTTACATTTGACCATATTATTACATTGAGCACATCCTCTGCATTTGTAGCACCCATTTGGAATAGGTATGAACAAAGCCTGTGTACTCTTTTTCACTGATTTTACATTAGCAGTGTCACTATGTAAAATGGTTTATTATCTCCTCTGGTACACGTTTGATATACTCTCCCATTTTGGTGGCCAGTGAAAGACGTGCCAGTGGTGGCAGTGGTGACCGAGGAGGTGAAGGAGCAGCTAGTGGAGGCCTCCGCCGTCACCAAGAAGGCCTTCACAACGTACCGCCGCGAGGCCGAGGCCGAGGAGCACCAGGCGGCGGCCGAGGGGGCCGCCGTCCCCACCGCCGACAAGGGCCAGGAGGAAGGCGAGATGAGCGTCATCATCACCATCATGCAGCCCATCCTGCGCCTCATGCAGCTGCTCTGTGAGAACCACAACAGGGAGCTTCAGGTCAGCCATAACACCAGGGGGCACTCCAGAGAAGGAGAAACTGAAATGTTTATTGTCGCCGTAATCTAGGGCTTTTGGTTTGCCTAAAATCTCCCCTCCCCTTGCCCATGGCACGCTAACATTTCCTGACCTGCGCTGTGAATTTCCATCACCCGACTCTGTTATACAGAAATGAAACCGTGTCGAAAATAGGCAACACGCGAAACATCCTGATGCAGCTGTTTCCATATCTGGTATGTCTTGGTCTGGTTTCATTATGAGGGGTGTGATGGTGTTTGGCAATGACCAACTCCAGCAGCCCAGACAGTAGACTTCCCTATTACAGTGATTCTGTTTGTACACACAGCCGGGGCAGGGCCTCATTAAAAGATAGCTGACTGGCTGCTGAATCACTCTGGCTCACCCATCCTGGCCCGGCGTGGGTTGGTCATATTGATTTACTGCTAGCCATGCGGCTCAGATAATCAGTTCATTGAGATGTTTATATACATTGCTAAAGACATGGCCTATCACTTCAGTAGCTATCTGGCCACTGTGTAGGCTGGAAGGCTTAAAAAGAAGACAAGAGTAGCAAAAGCCAACACAAGTGAGGATGTGATATATTTATTTCTCATCTGGTCAAGTGTCCAGGTTGCATTTACCTTCTGCCACAGGAGAAAGAAGAAGAGAGACTGAGGGGGAACATTTGTGCAATGTTCCCCCGGTAGAAGCATAAAAGAGCAGTTTTGGTACCAAATGTCTGTCCAGACCCTGAGCCAAATGAAACTCTTGTTAATTTGTCTTATTTAAAATGCTTTCATGAAAGGAAAATTCTATCCAAAAACTGAATCCACATTTGTTATTGTTACCTTGAACAAGGACAACTGTCTCCCAAAGCTAAAAACAGGAGGAGAGAAAGACTCTAACCAGCTATTACATTAAGAGACATGTGCTGATGCTGCATTGGTTGAATTTTTAGACTCGTAGAGGTTGTTTTTTTATTTTTTTACCTGAAAATATGCCCATGTTTTCACTCTGCGGGAGATCTGCTCACAGTCAAGCCTTGGCTCCTTTGTTTGCAGCTTTGAGGGAGACTTGTTATGTTGACAAAGGTACACTGGACTGTCCAAGGCCATGGGAATAACACGTGAGTCCTGAGAGGGAGGGATATGCACATAGTGATGTGTCATATTTTTCCCTTTTTTTCCCATTTTATCTCCATTCTTCTCCAGAACTTTCTGCGCAACCAGAACAACAAGAACAACTATAATCTGGTATGTGAGACGCTGCAGTTCCTGGACTGTATCTGTGGCAGCACCACAGGAGGTCTGGGGCTGCTGGGGCTCTACATCAACGAGAAGAATGTAGGACTCATCAACCAGACTGTGGAGAGTCTGACCGAGTACTGCCAAGGCCCCTGTCATGAGAACCAGGTGATACACATGTTCTCTCACACACACACACACACACACACACACAAACACACACACACACACACACCAAACACCAAACAATGCCTGCAAGCTAACACACACTTGTATTTCACATAGTTTTTCTCTTGATTCATTTTATGCCATAATCCTCCTCTAGTTGATTATACAGTAGCACCACTCAAGTTTGTATTTGTGTTGAACTTCACTCACCTGTATAAAGCTTTTCTTTCATTTGCATGTTCAAATGTGGTTTCTTTTGACACCATATCAAATTATCCTCAGTTCATTTCAGTAATTGTGGGGGTGGTCTTGTTAGGCAGCACTGTAATTAGGCCTGTACATGTTCTACAAGCCCAGCTCTAGTTAAGTCCCAGCACCCACATTGAGGCCACGCTGTGCAGTTGCTGCTCCTCCTTCAACAGTGTAACCCCAGCCTTCTCCGGGCACCGTGCCTGTGTTTGTTCTTTAAGGCGGATTAGCATTGTTTGGTCTCCTCACATGATGGTGGCACCCTCTGTTCCTGCTGCTGTGGGGTCACTTTGTGGCAAGTGTGAAACTGGCATGACTAAACATGCAACTGGCTTAGTACAGTAGCTGTGCTGGAATGAGTTTTAGAGTTGATTTCAATCCCCTTAAACAGTCCTAGAAAGTAAACTGTCAGACTAAACAAATTTGTCCTCATTTACTTCCAGCTAAGAAGGAGATATTTTAACTTGCGTCTCGTAATAATTATGACACTGGTTAAAATTATTTTCCTTTTCCTTTCCATTTCCTTCATTTGTCTTCCTCAGAACTGCATCGCCACACATGAATGCAATGGTATTGACATCATCATCGCTCTCATCCTCAATGACATCAACCCCCTTGGCAAGAAGAGGATGGACCTGGTTCTGGAACTCAAAGTGAGAACATTATCAATTTCTGTTTATTTCTATAAATAGAAATTTTATTTTTATTTTATTCCGTGTTTTTAAGGAAAAATCCACCCTAAGATAATTTAACATTGTTAAAAAAAGGAAACAAAACAGCTATTGGCGATAGAACTTGTATTTCTGGGCCATTTTGTTGTTTGGTGGTGTATTTTTCTTATTCCCGTGGACAACGATCTAAAACATCAACGGTTTTGGTGTCAGTCCTTCGGAATCAAAGAGCGAGGGCTTCTTTCTAGACTCACCATTTTGCACTGACGTTCAACAACCTTACAGGGAAAAATCCGTTATAGAAGAGGGAGAGAGACCAATTTCTCCACCAACAGTAGCCTCAATAGACCAGCATGCAATGCAGCCACAAGTTGAGTTTTGAGTACGGGATGCAGCCGCGATCATAGACACGCCACAATTCACAAACTAGTTTGCTGGTTAGCTATATTTATATGCCCATACACCCACCTGTGACTGGATGCCCCTTCTTTGGGGGTTGTCACAAGGCATTCTGGGAAACATAGGAAATAATTAACTGAAGTAGAGGTAGACAAGACAAGGTGAAGCAAAGTGGGTTCACCAAAAGAGTACATTACAACACTTCATCACAAAATAACTGCATTGGACATCACAAATTGATGATATGCAACAGTAGAAGAGGATTTTTCCTTTAATAGTCATGCCACCCTGAAAAAGATTAAGCAGGTAGCAAAACTAAATGAATGTTTACTCCATCATTATCTCACTTTCTCCTAGAACAATGCCTCCAAGCTTCTCCTCGCCATTATGGAGAGTCGCCACGACAGTGAGAACGCTGAGAGGATACTCTACAACATGAGGCCTAAAGAGCTGGTGTGTATGGCGGCACCCAAACATTGCACCACATTAAGAGAACATTATCTGACAGTCTGCGTTCTTGCAGGTGGAAGTGATCAAGAAGGCTTACATGCAGGGTGAGATAGAGGTGGAGGCACCCGAGGATGGTGAGGATGGGGAGGAAGAGCACTCTGCTTCTCCACGCAATGTCGGTCATAACATCTACATCTTGGCACATCAAGTAAGCTGCCAGCTATCTGTAACATTGGTATGGAGACAGACACACCCATGAGCAAATGCTGTAGGGCATGCATGGCCACATAGCATACGTAGCCAATAGTTTTTTAATGGCCTCACTCTTATGTCACTCTTATGCCATTTCCTATGCTTCCTAAAGGCGTGTTATATCAGAGACCTGCCATGCTGCACTCATCTCCTCTTTTTCAACCCTCAGGCTGTGCACTGCTCAATAGCAGGGTGTCTCTTCAAACCGTGATCTAGGTTAACAACAACAATTATAGTTATGTAACATCCACTGTCAATCCAAAGCCATCACGCCCTGCAGCCTTGTGGGTGAATGAACTGTGTATCTTCCATCTAAAGACAGAAAATAACTCGTGGCATGTGCTGTACCTTGCTGTAAAATACCGATAAGGTTAAATTGTTTATCTGGTAGTTTTGCACACAACGAGTGAACCTGTCTGACAGTGAAAGAAATCATTATCTTTGTTGAAGCTGATGATTATCTCTCATTGATTTGTTTATCATTGATTTGATGGTGTTGTCATTTCAGTTAGCCCGCCACAACAAGGAACTGCAGGCTATGCTGAAGCCAGGAGGGACCTACGGGGAAGGTGATGAGGCCCTGGAGTTCTATGCCAAACACACAGCTCAGATTGAGGTCAGTTGTTGGGGCCCCTGCTCCAACTGGACTCCGCCATTTTGGATCTGCCCCTGCCAGTTTCCTTTCCTGTATTGTGTTTTTTTTCTTTTGTTGTTTTTTTTATCTGAGATCCTTTTTTATCACTTCCATGTTAACTTGAAAGGATTGCAACATATCTTTTGGTATTGGTGTTGATCATAGGCATGTGTGGTCTTGGCCTGCTTTTGAGTCTCATAGTGTACTTTGTCAGAATGACAAGCATCCTTGGCATGTTTGCACGTTCTCTCGTGTGTGCTCAAGAGAAGAAAGAATGCTGGTTGTTTACCGTGCTGAAAACTTTAAAACAAGAAGTTATTGATTCAGTTTATCAGCCGCCTTTGCAAAGCAAACAGACCTGCTATTGATATTGCAAGGTAAATTTTATACCAATGCCAACTAACTAGTGAGACCGCTTTATGAGGCACCCTAGTTGCACATAATCTGTAAACACTGGGCCTTAAGTCAGTGCAGGGCCTAGGGTTATCTGCCCAGCCCAGTGACAGAGGGTGTGTGATGGGTGGCTGCTGCTGTGGTTGTGTCCAGATTGTACGGCTGGATCGCACCATGGAGCAGATAGTCTTTCCTGTGCCCAACATCTGCGAGTTCCTCACCCAAGAGTCCAAGCTGCGTGTCTACTACACCACAGAGCGGGATGAGCAAGGCAGCAAGATCAATGACTTCTTCCTGCGCTCTGAGGACCTCTTCAATGAGATGAACTGGCAGAAGAAGCTGCGAGGTACTCAAGAGGCTACTGGTAACGCAAACACAGTTCCCTGTGCGTCCTTCTCCTTACCTCTCTATATCTTAGTGCCTGCTTTACACGCCTTCTCCTGAAATCCCTCCAGGCCCCTCAGGACTCTCCCTGTATGGGACATGCACACATACTGTCCTCCCTTAACTCTGAACCCTGGAGGGATAGAACTGGAGAGGGCATGTAAACCTAGATAAGCAACTTATTAACTTATTTTAATTAGACTATAGCATAAGATAATTAAAGGCTAAGATTATATGCTCTCTAAGGTTGAAATGAGAGCGATGTCAGGTATGTGTATGTGTGGCTTACTGTATTATTAGCATGATAGATGTTTTCAATTTGCATATGCTGCAAGCCCATACAAAAATATTTATTTTCTTTGGAATGCACACACAGTTACTGTTCTCTCTTTGTCCACATATTTTAAAGGAGCATAGGGAGTCAGCTCCCCATATTTTTTTCTTTCTTGAAACAAAAGTGAAGTGGCAGTAAGGAACCTTGCTAGTGTGACAAATTGATCAACTGGGGTTTGAGAGGTTGTGTCCAAGTGATTTTTCTCCTTTACCATAGAAATGGAACACAATTGGAATGACTTGTTTTCTACCCTGAGCAGAACACATGGCCTGTCTGTCTACAGTCCTGTTTGGTCATGGAGCGAGGGAGAATGTTAGGTTTGGTCTGGAAGAACAGCAGTATAGATAGGTGGGTGAGCAACTGAGCTGCCCTTAGACTTGGTGAGCCTGGTGAGGGTTAGTCTGTCCCCAGTCCTTTTTGTTAAGTTTATATTTTGGCATTTCTGCTTTATTGGACGATCAACAGTGTAGACAGACAGGAAAGATGGGAAAGAGAAGGGGATGACACACGACAGGACGAAGGTCCTGGGCTGGATTCAAACCCAAGTCGTCCCATAAGTGGTATGCGCCTTAGCCAACTGAGCAACCAGGACAACCCAAAGACTGTCCCCAGTCTTTATGAGATTAATGGGTCAGCGCGGCTTGCTCCAGCTACCTGCCAGTTTGAGGTCATTTTCAGTCCAGTAGTTACACATTATTTACTTTTGGCATGGCACAGCCCTGCTGGAGAGAAATCTAGGCAGGGTAACGGAGGTGGGGAGCTCCCAGGGCAGCACTGAGCCACAGGTGTGTCTTCAGGAGGAGCAAGCCAAGATAAGACAGCCAGGTCTATTAGCACCATGTGGCACAGCGGTAGCCATGTAGAGGGAAGAGGAACAAATCCTAATGAGCCGAGAGAGAATCCTAAAATGTCATGTGAAGTGAAATCACATAGAGTAATCTCATGATGAGTCCTCCTGATTTTAACCTTTTGTTTTGCACTAATGTCATATCCCCTAGTGGCGCAGGCTCAAACCCTATTCTAGTTTCCCCTCCAGCAGGGCATGTCCCTGTTGACCCCCCAGCTGCCTCTCCCCCAGCCATTGCTGTTAAGTGTGACTGCTCTCTTTGTCTCCTTAATGGGAGCATGTTGTGTCCTGTCCCTCAGCCAGGCCCGCAGGAGGTGGTCTGTGTGTACTATGTTAACACGTGACAACACTGCCTCTCTCTTATCTGAATGAATCAGCACAGCCGGAGACTATGTTGTTCCGTTGGTACTAACCACTAGTCATGAATGTGGTGATTTCTGTTGCTAAAAGTCCCCACCCTCAGTTCTTCTTTTCTAATGAACAGCCTGGCTCAAAAATAGCATTGGCCATGACACTGATCTCCTGACCAATGTCTGCGTAGGGTGTGCGTGTGTGTGTGTGTGTGTGTGTGTGTGTGGGTGGGTGTGTGCACGCGCACGCACAAGGGTATGCATGCATGTTCTCGTGCTTCTAGTGAATAGTATTCTCTTAAATCTATAAAATCATGCAGTCCATGTAGTGTCTATATAATGTGCATGACAATTGGTTTTGCATCCTTATATAGGTTTAAGTTTTGCCCTTCAAATCCAGTTATCTAATCCTTTGTTTACAGTTTTGGTGGTTTTTATGGTACTTAAAACCACACAGACTGCACCTGTTTTTACTCTCCTCGGTTAATTTGTGTTTTAACCCCAAATTTGTCACATGCCTCAAATGACTGAAATGACACACAACTGGTAAAAAAAAATGGTGGAGAAAATTTCTGCTGCTCTGGAGGAAAATGCTAAGACTTGTGCCACTAGGGTTAATTCTCTATGAAATGAAAGATATGAAGCCAATATCAATTAACCAATATCAAACATGAAAGAAAGTGTGCATCCATTGACTACCAATTTTCTAATTTCCAACTTTTTTTGGAGCTATTTGTCTAAGCTTGGACTAAAATGATTTTCAAATTTATTTTCTAGCACAAAACCTCTGCATTTTCCTCCTCTTTGGTATGAAACAATGATCAGTCATGGTGTGTTTTATTTCCCCTGTAAAGTGATGTGTTCTGTAACGTTGTTGGAGGAATGCTTTCTGGTGTATTATTGCGCAGTAGAGGTCGAGGTGAACGCATGATGTTTGAGTGCCACTGCTCTCTCTGTTCTGGATGACAGTACAATGACCTCTGTTGCCCTGCTTCACCCTCCTGTCCTCCAGCCCAGCCCATCCTGTACTGGTGCTCCAGGAACATGTCCTTCTGGAGCAGCATCTCCTTCAATCTGGCCGTGCTCATGAACCTGCTTGTGGCCTTCTTCTACCCTCTGGAGGGTGTCCGCGGAGGTCAGTTGGCTAACGTCTTCACCTTTTCAACTCTCCCTGCTTCCCCCTCCTCCCTTCAGCCCCTCCCCACGTGAAGAATCAGCAGACTGTGTTAAGTTTAAGGGGGGCAGTGATCTCTCTCTCTCTCTCTCTCTCTCTCTCTCTCTCTCTCTCTCTCTCTCTCTCTCTCTCTCTCTCTCTCTCTCTCTCTCTCTCTCTCTCTCTCTCTCTCTCTCTCTCTCTCTCTCTCTCTGTACATGTGCTGAAGTTAATGCAGTGAGTGTGACTATTACAAAACAGGAAATGGGAGCGAGTGGCACAAACAGGGACTGTTCAAGCAGGGGCAGGAATGGGGTGGGAGGCATTACAGTACATTATTATACATTATCGCAAACCTGTGCTGGAAAGCTGAATAAGAAATTGGGTCAATGCTGTTAAGCTTTTTTCCTTTGCGTAGGTCTTGTGATTCCACTCTGCCATACTGTAAGTTGTTACAGTCATTTGACAAACTCATGCTTATTTGCTCATATTAAGGATTACTCGGCCTACAGCATGTTTCAAAGATTACAGTAGTTTTTTTCTACAGTAGTAGATCTTAAATAATCCACTTCATGCAGCTTACTAGATGACTAAGTGGAATGTTACCCCATAGCTATAGTGTGACAACACATACACACTAAGATAATATGTTTTTTCTACATGTCAAACAATAAGATGGCAGTCTGACTTGGACTTTTACCAGATCAGCCCTGCGTAAAGAGTCACTCAGTCGGTCTTTGTTATGCTGTAAGAGTGTGAATGTCTCTTAGAGAACATTCTATCCTCCCAGTGCCTGTGGTTTGGGTGTAGCCTCACACCTCATCTAACCAAAGTGGAGGTGTGCTGAGAATGAAATCTTAGCCAATGGTTCGGATTTTGAACTCAATACGGTCACAAAAGGCCCAATCGGATTTGCTCTCAATGAGGTCCTGACCTGTTTATTGATACCTTTTCTGTGCTTGACTCGACACGATGACTTAACATGTTACCAGATTCCCATTCTCATTCTCACACTGGTCACGGCTTTGAGTGGTCTTCTCCTTCATGCTTATCACTCATGTTAATTAGGTGTGTGTGTGTGTGTGCAGACTTGTATGCTGTTGTCACCCCAGATTTGCTAGCAGGAAACATAACACCATGCCGCTGTCTGCTGTGTTTGGGATACCGTGGAAAGTGACACCTGCCTGATAACAAGGCTGATACTTCACTTCTCTCTTATGTAATCTCTAGCACTCCATCCTTTACAGCTCTTAATAGTCTACAGCTAAGCATCAACAGTGCTGGGGAAACCACTATGAAAATTATGTTTACCCAGCTACTAAGTATTTAACACTGAAGTTAAACTGCAGTTCAATAATGTTTGTCAAACTGTAGCAATTGTGAAAGTGTAGTTTAACCACATCAAAAGTGCTACACACTGACATCCAACCAACATGGCTACAGTAAAGTCTACTCAGAGCATAACAGCCATGGACTCTCAAGTTAGTGTTTAGGATGAGAAACATTAATGTGTTAGAGACTATGATCTCTGATCAACTTTGCTGACATTTGTATTCCACAATAAATTTTTTGACAAGAACCCTTTGCAATAAATATCTGAACTACATGCCACAAAGTAGCCAACATGGAAAACTCAGATTTTAATGTAATATCAAAATATAGTTCAATGAATATAAAAAACAGGTAAATGGACTGCATTTATATAGTGCTTTTCTAGTCTACCGGCCACTCAAAGCGCTTTACAACAATGCCTACAGTCACACACACATTCATACACCGATGGCGCAAGCCACCACGCAGGTGCTGGCACAACCATCAGGAGCAATTTGGGGTTCAGTATCTTGCCCAAGGACACTTCGACATGCAGACTGGAGGAGCCGGGGATCAAACCACCGACCTTCTGATTAGTGGACGACCCGCTCTACCTCCTGAGCCGCCCCTGAGTACCTGAACAACTCTCTAACATTAAGTTCAGACAATAGGAACTGACCACACTTTACCAGGAATGGCTTGGATGAAAAACAGAAGTAACTCACCCTCTCTGTGGGACCCACATATTTGACCTCACCACCTCCCCCATCCTGTGATCCAGCTTGGCCCTATTAACCCCTGGTCAGTCTGGCTCTATCATGTGGCCCACATTTACAGCTTAAGGTCAAAATCTGTCTGATGCTGGGTCACAGGGTGAAACAGATTGTTTCAGAGGTATGAATCTCATCATTCAAAGGATGTTAATAAAAATGCCAATACCTGCAAGTGAGGAAGTTTTTGCACAAACCAAAGGCATGAGTGACAGAATCGAGGGTGTTTTTACATGCAGTTTCAGTTTTCTGTTTGTTTTGCTGTCTCTCATTCCTTGCCTTTTTTTTTTCTCAGTTCTCCTTGAGGGCAGTATTTGTGGTGATGTGAAAAGCCACAGCCATTAAGGCCTCCATTGTTCCAGTGCAGAATTGCAGAGAGAAGACACACATTGTGACTCGCATAAACTTTCAATTGTTCTGTCTGGGGTCAAGCGGCGAAGTCCCTTTTGTTTGAACTTCCTCAGAGCTGTATAGAGGAGAAAAAAAAGAAGTTGTTAGCTTAGTGTTAGAAACTTTCATGTGGTTTCCAGTGTCAAAGGTCTCTCGAGAGCTTAGCAGTTCATTCCAGGACATGTCAGTCGGTGCGAGATGGGGGAAGTGATGTCGGCTTCAAAATCAAGCCAGTTATCATGTGAATAAAAAAAAAATCCTGCCACTGTTATTGTTCAATGGTGAATATTTAACACACAGAGAGATACATACACACACACATTTTTCTTGTCTGGATGCTTACGAGCTCAGGTGTTTGTTGTTAATATTCAAGCCAACTGCTTGTAAACCTGAAATTAACTGAAGTCCTCCAGTGAACCTGGGGCATGCCAGGTATTTCATGAAAGTTTGACATTAAGACATTTTTTACAGCTGTAAAAGGATTGCTTCATTGGCAGACTGTGCAGACACAATTTAACCATAAAATCACCTTAAACAGTATTGCAGCAGGTGCATGACTCATTCACATGGCCGACTTTGGATATTTCCTCGAGGTGTTTTGTTAGAAGAAAGGCTGCACTTGGGAACTTTGCCAAGTCTTTGGCAGATGTGCTGAAGTCCAAGGAATAAGCACCTTAAATAGCCCTGGCTGCACACCTTCTGAAGGGTCTGGTCCAAGTCAGCCTATCCCGAGAGTATATCCCCAGTGTATTTGTAAACCTGGACCAGCATGTACTCATAGTGCCAGGGCCTCCACCCTCCCACAGGCCCTGATTGAATGTGACCATGCAAGAAAGAGCAGACAGTAGAGCTAGGTCAGTGTTTGCCACCTGTCAGTGCACAGAGTGAAATTCTCACTTTTTCACTGTACAGCCAAGCAAGAGACAAAGACAGAAAATTTACTGATAAATTGTTTTGGTGGAAGGGAAGAGTGAAAGGTCAGTCTCTCATCCTCTCATCGCTACAGAGTAAGCTAGTAAGAGAGATGAATGGCCTTAGACAGTAGGTGTGTGATGTCGTGCCGTGTCTGGCTTGGCTGCCAAGTCCACGCACCCCGTTAGGCTGCAGAACCCAGGATCACTGTTGGACCATGCCTCGTGAATTTAGCTGGAGCCAAGTGTATTTTTAGCCGACTGGGGTTACGTAACGAGTACCTGTCATGTGATCTCCGCATGGAGAGGAGAGGAGGAGAAGGCCTCAGAAGGGGAGGGGGTGGGGGAGCAGAGGGAGGCGGTCAAAGTATCATCCTTGGTGCCTCAGAGGACAGAAAACCTGACCTCATTTCCAACTTGACAAATGCACAGGTGTTCACACACACAGGAGTTAAATTAACATTATCAAAGTAATGTTGCCCTTCCACTACGTGGTATTGAGTTGGTGCCTGGTGAGCTCATGAAAATGCCTCACTGAGCTACAATGATTAATGTGTCGCACTTGCTGTTATGTAAAAACAAACACACATGCGCGTACACACACACACACACACACACACACACACACACACACACAGACAAAGAGCTCTGCCTGCTTTGTCTCATTAGGGAATTGAATATTTTAGGGCAATTGCTGGACACGTCAGCTTGTTCCTTTGACTGACTTCGGTTTACCTTTGTATCATGATGGCATGAAGTGGCGCAACCGTGTTTTGTTTAAAGTTGTCTTATTGGGGCGATGGCGGCCTAAAGGTTAGAGAAGCATGGCAAGTCGATAACAAATCCCACCTCCTCCCTAAAAACTACTCTTATCATGGCACTGCATCTCCCACTGCTCCAGTGGAGCTGATCTGTGGCCACCGGTGGAAGACTGTGGTTGTACTGGGCTGTTCCCAGGCATGTGTGTAACTGAATGAAGCAAGAGCACACATGATCAGCATACAGTTGCTGAGTACTGTAAAACTGTACATTCATGGTGATCAAGTCACAGTTCTTTCTGAATATGCAAATAGGGTTGTGGGAGCTGTGTGAAAATTTGCAACCAAGGTGTGAACATTCATAGATAACATTTTCCTAGAAAAAGAATAGACCTTTTACCTGCTTTATCTCGTTTTTATAAATTAGATACTGTTCAATAATGAACACAAAGACATGATTTGTCGAAAATGATTTTCTCAAGTGCTGTATAACACAAGTATAGAGGACACAGCACACAGCACACAGGTATAGAGGACAGGTCGACAATATCAGCATTGATTCAATGAAGGGGTTCACACCTCTCCCTCATACACACCCTTACTCCTCTTAATTCCTCTCTTTCCTCCTCAGGTACCCTGGAGCCCCATCTGTCTGCCCTGCTGTGGACGGCCATGCTGGTGTCCCTGGCTATTGTCATCATCTTGCCTCAGCCCCACGGCATCCGGGCGCTCATTGCCTCCACTATCTTGCGTCTAATCTTCTCTGTAGGCCTGGAGCCCACCCTCCTCCTGCTGGGGGCTTTCAATGTGAGTATCTGACCCTCTGGTTACAGGGTTTTTCAAGGCAGCCCCCTGCGCCCTCAGCCCCAGGTTCAATGTCACTCGTAGCTGTTAGGTGTCTGTCCTGGGGAACTTCCACACCACTGCGGCGTTTGGTTGTCAACCACATCCGCTTGAACTCTAATGTGACTGTAAAAGTTCTTTTAGATTGTTCTTTTAGGTTTAGGTGTTCTCATCAGTGAGCATTTGAATATGACAACGATACAAGGTGTCAGACTTTCATTCTCACTTTGAACATGTATCATGACACGTCTTCTGTGTCTACATGATGTTTCTATGATGTCCCTTGTTCCTCAGGTGTGTAATAAGGTCATCTTCCTAATGAGCTTCGTGGGGAACCGGGGAACCTTCACCCGGGGCTACAAAGCAATGATCATGGATGTAGAGTTCCTATATCACCTCCTCTACCTGATCATCTGCAGCCTGGGGGTCTTTGTCCACGTCTTCTTTTACAGCCTGCTGGTGAGCACACACACACACACAATGTAATCCACATATACATTAGCACATAGCACATACTCAGTAAAGGTGGCAGTAATCTAACAGCGAAGTCGAACTTGCCTGAAACAGAAACACAGTTGAACATGGCACCGCATACATTGTGTATACTCATTGTGGCTTCATACTGTTCATGTATTTACACTCCAAGCCAGTGGAGGCTCATGAAGACTAAAGAGGTAATCATAACTATAGGGAAGCTAGAAATAGCGGTGACAAAAACTCATAACAACAACAATGGCTGTGGTGAAAGAGCGACAAAGGCGGCTGAGGGAATATGAGGATTCAGAAGCCGTTTGATCAGTTATAAAAGGTGCAGATATCCTCTAACAAGCTCAGCAAGCTCAGCCTCCAAAGGATTAATTTCGAAAGAGTTCACCACAAGATGTTAGTACAGAGAGGTAAACAAAGGTAATGATCCGGAAAAGAAAACCCTGACGCTCTTTCACAAGGCTCCACAACCAGTTACGTGATATTTTAGGCCAAATGCAAATGGCTGCCTTGCAAAGAATTCGACCAGTTACTGTGGAGTCCAAAGCTAATGCAGTGCTTAGTTTTTTTTCTGCAAGCATCTGCTTTTGTCCATACGAACCTGCCAAAATTCATTTCGGTCCAAGTTAACCGTGGCCTTTATACATATAAACCAACATGCTCTCTTCTACAAACACACTTCTCTCCTTTACACACTCTAGTTTACCACACACATAAACTCTGAACGCTTCTTCTTTCCCTGTGCCTCAGCTCTTTGACCTGGTGTACCGAGAAGAGACGCTGCTGAACGTGATAAAGAGCGTAACGCGCAACGGCCGCTCCATCGTTCTGACAGCCGTGCTGGCTCTCATCCTCGTCTACCTCTTCTCCATCGTGGGCTACATCTTCTTCAAGGACGACTTCATCCTGGCCGTGGACAGGATACCCAACAAAACACTAGGTACGTTCGACTACAGGTCTCTTCTCATCCCCTAACTGGAATGAACATAAATCAGCTGCACTCCCTGACCCTGACTGCCAAGCCCAGACTGAAAGGCGGTATGTTTTTCTGCAGTGCAAAGTTGCACTGGATGGCTAGGTATCAGTTTTCAGCTCAGTGTCAACCGGCGACCGAAGTGACATCCGCCTCCAGGTTCGACGTGTTGCATTCTGAGATGCTTTTCTGCTCACCACAGTTTTAAAGAGTGGTTATCTGAGTTACTGTAGCCTTTCTGTCAGCTAGAACCAGTCTGGCCATTCTCCTCTGACCTCTCTTATCAACAAGGAGTTTCCGTCCGCAGAACTGCCGCTCACTGGATGTTTTTTGTTTTTTGCACCATTCTGTATAACCTCTAGAGACTGTTGTGCGTGAAAATCCCAGGAGATCAGCAGTTTCAGAAATAGTCATAGCAGCCCGTCTGGCACCAACAACCATGCCACGGTCAAAGTCACTGAGATCACATTTTTTCCCCATTCTGATGCTTGATGTGAACGTTAACTGAAGCTGCTGACCTGTATCTGCATGATCTTATGCATTGCACTGCTGCCACATGATTGTCTGAATGGATAATTGCATGAATAAGCAGGTGTACAGGTGTTCCTAATAAAGTGCTCGGTGAGTATACATGGAGTCAAAGTGAAGATGTTCTCTCTATATATTTAAGGAAAAATAAGCTCTTTGATTCAACCCACTGTAGTGCCAAGAGAAGACTGGTACAGGTTTCACCTTTGTGTGTCCAGTTTAGTGCACATGCCTTTGCTTTTGAGATGATGCAAAGCTAGCTTGTAGCATCATTCTATGTGTGCACTGTGAAAAACAAAATAAATACCAGACACACATAGGTGTAACTGTTACCAATTCTATCATTGCACAATGGCAAGTAGTAGAAAGAGCTTATTTGCCAAACGAAATAAAAAATAAAAACAATGTCCTACTTTCAAATTCAGTTCCTTCTCATATCTTGTGTTCCTCATGGGTAGAGCATGGAGCCAGTATGGTGGGAGAGTTCTTCTCTGGTGGAGTGTGTCAAAAGGAAAACGGGGAGAACTGTTCAGCAGAGACTATGGTGGATGGTAGGTAGACAAGTGTGAAAGGTGGCTTTGTGTGTGTGTGTTTCTGGATGTATGTGTGTGTGTGTGTGTGTGTGTGTGTGTGTGAGTGGGGTGGAGGTTAAGAGAGAGGGTCAAAGGGTTCTTTTGAGTTTGAGTCCACGTTTTTGTGCATGCATGTGTGTGAAGAGATTCCAAAGTGTTTTGTGTGTGTGTGTGTTTGTGTCTGTGTATCTGCATGCTCGTATGCGCGAGGGCATGAAGGTCTTTGTGTCCTCACAGACCTCTGACTCTGCCGGAGGAGATTCTTCCCAGAGTCCCAGTGAGCTGTAAATCTGGGTGGCCGGGTGGTCATGGGATCATACCTGGCTGGGCTAACAGGGGGCTTGCAGGGATCTGGGTGAAACACTGGGGACTTAGACTCCTCGTGTGTCTAGGGGGACCAGGGCTAAGACCTGATGTAGGGGCCCAGGGTGCAAAGGTCAGGGATTAATTACCATCAGGCACAAGCAGGTCGATGGGTGCACTCGGCAAGGGCGCAGGGGGATTCCCACCGCAAACGAGTTCTAGCAAACCTACTGACCTCCACGGAAAATGCTCCAATCACAGATGAACCCATGCACAGCCTTAATGTGATCAGCCAACCTTGTTGAATCCTCAAACTGTCTGAGGCCTGACCTCGCCTAGGCGTACTTATCCATCACTACCAGGCTGGCTAATTATACTGGTCTGGTGACTTGTTTTTGTGGGGATGGTTTGGGAAAATTCCCAGTGTCTTCTATGAAGCAGGCTGATCCAATAAATGGATAATAGATTCTTCATGATGAAATATGGGTTCAAATCTATAGTGTCTCGGTAGTATAGACCTAAATTCTGCTAGTTTTAGAGCAGTTGTGTTTTAAGATAGTTCTCACTGGCCTCTGTTGTGATAAATTTAGGTTTAACGGCATTGTTGGAGTGAAATGGGAATGCGGCCGACTGTGCAGATGGGGCTTCGCATTCGCTGTGTACAGCAAATGACTATGTGACAGTTAACATGTTCGTGTCTCTCCATAGCTGCCCTTGCCATCCAGCCATCAGCGGTGGTGATCGAGGACAAGGAGCGAACGTGTGACTCCCTGCTCATGTGCATCGTCACAGTCCTGAGTCACGGCCTGAGGAGTGGAGGAGGTGTCGGGGACGTCCTGCGGAAGCCATCCAAGGAGGTACAAACAACAGGGACACCACAGCAAGGGAGAAAACACACCCGATTACAAGTCTAGACTGAGAGTGTGAAAAACCACTATCATTCAACCTCCAAAGCAATCCTTTATTGTTTTTTTTGGTTCACAAAATTATAGTCCAGGAAGTACACACAATTTAGACATCTCCTCCACCCATATACAGAGAAACGATAAACTATCTAAACTATCTAAAAAATGTTTTAATGAAGGCAATAAGAAGTACACAACATCTAGGACACAACGGGCAAATGGTAGAGGTGATGGTTGGTTCTACATCAGAAGGAGTGTAGTGAAAGCTATGATCACATGGGCACTGTGTGGTAAAGAGATATGGGGATCCTCTGCTGGGTGGCCAAAGAGGTCACACATTGGGTCAGGGGCCGTTATAACTCCAAACGTGCCACAAAAAGCAGTGAAGGTACTTCTCTAGAAAGAAGACAGGCCTGGACAGTGCCAGAACATGTGCATTAAATCAGCAGCGTGACCCCTACAGTGAGGGCATGGTGCATAAATATTATGGCGAGGCAAGGCCACACAGACTAAAGAGCCTAGGTAGTGCTGGTGTGATAAGATTGTTTACCAGAACATTGTACCCAGGCGTCTTAATCTGTTTTGTTGTTTTTTTGACTGTTATCAATCACCTGCGAATGTGCCTTCTGCCATTTCTCACATGTATTTTCACCTCGGCTTCAACAGGAGCCCTTGTTTGCGGCCAGAGTTATCTACGACCTGCTCTTCTTCTTCATGGTCATCATTATCGTCCTCAACCTCATCTTTGGTGTCATCATCGATACGTTCGCCGACCTGAGGAGTGAGAAGCAGAAGAAGGAGGAAGTCCTGAAGACAACATGTTTTATTTGCGGTGAGGGATCAGACAGAGATACACTTTCCATATTGTCCTGCAAGGTGAAACCCTTCTAAGCCATTTGGATTGGTGCCTTGGTCATATTTTCTATCCATTTCTACTCACTAATGATCAATCAGAGCCATTCTGGCTGCTCAACAGGTTAAGGCACACACTATGTGCTGTCAATATTATGTGAATCTGACTCATGACCTTTGACGCATGTTTTTCCATCTCTTACCCCCATCTTCACCGCATAGTACTCGTCACTTGATAATATTTAATAAAGCAGAAATGCCTTAAGTGCAACCAAATCAAAGCTATAATTGATTCTTGGTACAGTGCTGTATAGTATCAGGCCTGCAGTAGGCAAGAATGTCGAGGTTTGCAGATGATGAAGAAAGCAAAGGAGTGGTCTGGTCTGAACCTGCTTCTGTATGAGCGTGCGACTGCTGTGTTGCAGCTTCGCATCAGGGCGCCTTGCAAAATGGGGGCTGTTTTTCTGGGTAGTGTAAACAACGAAACGCCTCCTCTTCCCAGAATGGCTGGTTAGTCATGGCAGGTGCTGCTGTGGAGGAGGAGTGTTTCTTCCTGTTGCCATATGGGTCTTGACCATGTTAGACTGTACACTCACTCAGACATTAACCTCCTCCCTCAGTGGAACATAGTGTCACTTATTGGCATTGCACCTTAACTGTCATTGGTCATTTCTGGTCATTCCTGGTCTGTGTTAGGTATTGCTATCTAGTTGGTCCACCATGCATTTCCAATAGAGGAATAACCGATATATGGATCACAGGTCTCTGTTGGGTGTGAATGAATTGACATCTGGAAGCTTTTATACTGAAACCTTTTATACTGAACTGAAAACATGCAATGTGTGAATATTTTTAGCCAGTTCTACCTCTGACGTTTGCTCTGTCCATTCCCTCATGACCCGACTTCCTCTTGGTTTTGTCATTCAGTCATCCTTACTAAGGTCACGTAAAGTAGAAGGATTAAGTCATTGTTGCCACACCAAGGGTATTTCTTCACTGTCACAAAAAACAGTTACATCCTGTTGAATAATAGCAATATTTTTGTGTGTGTGTGTGTGTGTGTCTCTTGCACGGCCTTGTATCCCTTCTTTCCCAGGTTTGGAGAGGGACAAGTTTGACAATAAGACCGTGACCTTTGAAGAGCACATCAAAGTGGAGCACAACATGTGGCACTACCTGTTCTTCATCGTCCTGGTGAAGGTGAAGGACTCGACGGAGTACACCGGCCCCGAGAGCTACGTGGCCGAGATGATCAGGGTAAAAATGTTGTCATCCAAAATGCCTTCTTCATTTTGACTGCTCAAACATCCTACGTCCAACCACAGGCTTTGTCATGCAAATGAACAGTGCAGGGCTTGATGTTGTTATTGGTGGGTGTAACAGGGGGAGCATAAGTTCATTTTATGTCTTGTTTATTGTTCAGTTCAGTTTATTGGCTTTGATCAATTCTCTCATCTCCCCTGCTGAGGAAATTCATATAGATAATGATTCATGCATGCCGCATAATGATGATGCATGCAGCAGCAGTGTGCAAGACTTTGTCAGGCACCATTGCAGTCTTTGCTGAGGTTAACGTTAACTCCTGAACAACACTGCAGGTGCTTTGTGACTTAAGCGATGAGGGTTATATGGGTTTGGACAGAGCTGATTACTTTGGCCTTTTTTGTTTCTGCGCACCAATTGTCAGTAAATCTTGTCCTCATCGACCCCAAAGTACCAGAACTGCATTATGTAACCCCTGCCTTTGTGACCTTGAATCCTTCCAAAGTATTATCACATCGGTCAGCTTTGTGAATGGAGAATTAACATTCAGACAGAACCTGCCGCTGGCATGGTATGTGTTAATCCCCCAAAGCAGCCATGCCTTGCCTTAATCATTGGACACGCACACGCACACGCACACGCACACGCACACGCACACGCACACACACACACACACACACACACACACACACACACACACACACACACACACACACACACACACACACACACACTGGTCTGCACGTTGCATAATGATGGCCAGACCTCATGATTGCTGTTGAGCAGCATTGTGAGGATGCCTCACCTGTGTCTGCTAGTCAGTGTTTATTCCAGTAACTAATCTGGACCGGTTTTATTAAATCACAGGGTTAGGGTTTAAGTGAAATAAATTATTGACAATGAGTCATCAAAAAAAACACCTAGAAATATTTAGATATCATTTGAATTGCCCTTGAGATTGTCATTCTTTGAAATAGGCTTATGTGTTATACTTACAGAAGTCAGATTTTTTTAATTATTTTGTTCTTTTATTTGCAAATTTATTTGATGTTATGTTTGATGTTCAGAAACATTACCTTAGACAGTCACACCAGAGGGCAATTGTAATTAATACATGTTTTTTTTTTTTTTTAAAGTGTCCAATTAAATCAATAAGTGATACAAGTTATAAATACATTTTTATTCATGTAAAACAAGTTGAATCCTTATTAGTAAAGATTTGCTTGTGTTTGACAAACACAAAAAATGAGCATTACATCAATTACACGTCTCCAGCAAGAGGGCTTATTATATCATGGTTGAGGACCTCTGGGGAAATTTACCATGCAAAAATAAGTTAGTGGAGAAATTAAGCCATGACTATTGTGCTGTCTTTAACTTTTGAGCCATTAGAGAGAGCTTTTTAACTGCCAAAGGAAAGCCCCTACTTCAGAAGTGGTTACTTTCCTGACGCACTTACACTGCCATCGGTTGTGACACAATTTCTGATTAGGTGCTATATGGGCCAGTTCCTAGACTTTCGCCTTGATCTGCGGCAAGCTACGCTCAGTCTTGTGAGGAACCACCTGATTGGGGATTAACCTCCCCATCCTCTCTCCCATTAACCTTACACCCTACTGAGCCAAAATCAACTTGTCATGGGCACGTTATGGCCAGCGGGTTTAAGGGAACCCTGAGCAGGGAGGTACACATGGTGTGAAAGACCCCGTTGACCCATCAGCTGACCCAGTCATCTCTCAGCTTCACATGCAACTGTTTGGTGCCTGTTGTAGCTAGCTGAGTTGTCTACAAAGTTTCCAGTTTTTACAGACCTTCTTCCCACTAATTAGATATTTATTACAATTTCCAATGACATGGAGATTATATTTTGTTCTTAAGTTAAACAGTCATCAGCTGATACTCAAGCTGCCAATATAAACTCCATATTTACATGCACAGAATTTTTTTTTCCACACAAATTTCATACAGTTCAATTGAATTCAAGGGTAATCAGGTGATGGCCCGTTGACTACGGTTTCATGAAACTGCACCCAGTGCAGGAAATTCATCAGTTCAGAATATATGAACTCATCAGTCATATATTTTGCATATATTCAGGATATTTTCAGAATGGTTCCACTATTTCATACAATATATTATAAATACTAATATTTTTATATTATTATATATAGTACATTTGTAATTTAGTAATTAATATTAGAGTGAGCAATTGTAACCGTAACTAAATCAATACATGTTAGCAGTCCATACTTTTTCCCCATATTTCCCACCAATACAGTTTACTTAATGTGTTTAAATTGACACCAGCATACATTTATATAGCTACACAATTATTTACATTTTATTTTATTTCTCCTTGTATTGCTTATTTTATATTCTATGTGTGTAATTGTATTCAATTTGACTTTTGCTGCTACAATGACCTAATTCCCCAACAGGGATCAATCAAGTCTCATCTTATCGTTTTAACTTAAAAGTACAAAAAAAAGAGACATTTCTCCAAAAATCAAAGCCGACTCATTATGTGCAGAATATCAATGTGCACAAATTTGAAATGCTGAAAATAATGATAAAAGCCGTATGGCATAAAGCCACACGAAGGGACACAAACCACAATAAATAGACAAGTCAAATAAACTTAAATAAAACTAAATAACAAAATATATTCAACTGAATGTCTGTGACCATTGCAAAAGTCTTTTTGGGCCAATGAATGAAATGGCTGGGACAAAATCGAGCTTGAGTATTATAGGTGAAATGCGTCTGTCACGGTGCACCATTTTTTTGTATTTTTTCTGTATTTCGATAATGCTGTTCATCACAAAATTCTCTCACAGTGGATCTTGATTATTACGTTAGACATCTGATTTGAAACCCCTTCAATCTGTACACCTTCTCTCCCACCATGTTTCGATTCATTTGATGCTGCAGTAATGTGGCAGAAGCGACAGAGGAGAGCAGGGGGCGTAGAAGTCAGAGTACTCTGACAATGACTGGGACTGACGTCAATGGTGGAGGACTTTGGCTGAAGTGTCAGGTCTAAGGCATAAATGGATGCTGCTTGGCTCAGTTCAGCTGTAGCACACGCGCTTGCCCTCATTATTACTGCCTCCAACACTACAAGGTACCCCAGTTCCACGAGTTGACTTTGAACGTCCGTTACCACACTATAATCTTTAAGATCTGTTTTGAAGCATGATTTTTTTTTTTTGTGGCATTATATTTGCATATCTGTAGAAGGAGTGGGCTGCTAACTTGTCAGGTGGCTTGTGGCATGACTGTGACGTTTTCTGTTGCTGTGTAAACCACAGCACATCCTGTTTCTCTGTCATGGCCCGTGCGGTTTTAATAATGAAAAATGTACTTCCGTCATTTCCATTGAACCGGAGTGAGGTGGAGTCTTAAGTTGTGACAGCACTTCTCAGTTTACTGGAAGTGCTTTCATTTGTAAACACTGAGGATGGAAAGGGGGGCGGGCTGCTGATGACCGAGTTGTCAAACAAACACACGTGTGCCTTAGCTGGTAGACAGACTCCAAAATGGGGAACTGACCTTTGTCATGCTTATCCTAACTTTAGGCATGGGGTATTAACAGAATTGAGTGCAAAAGATACTATTGACAGAATGCTGGTTCAAAAAATGTCACATCAGTAATTATTTAATCTGTAACTGATTGCAGCAAGTTAATTTTATGATTGAGTAGCACGCTTGTGCTAGTTTTATATTAGCCAAATGGAAAATGACACCAATGACAAAAAACTGTCAATTTTTATTCTATGTCTTTAACTATTACAATATAGTGTTATAGTACACATACTGCATGGTGCAGATTAAAAGGTTAAACATCCAACATGTTCAAATAAGTCATTATAGTGAGTAAAAACTGAACTGTGATCAGATACAGTACGGAGGGAGGGGGGGGCAGAAAGTAGAATAGGTAAACACAGCCTGTGTGTCTTTGCATTCAGGAAGTGGAACCTGCACACAGCAGTCCTCTCCTCCTTTCAGAATGAGTACGTGCTGCTCATTATCTTAGTGTTGTGTGATTCCCCTCGGGCTGCTGTCTGACCCAGGACTGGTTTGTGGTGTGCTGTGGCCACCGCACTTGCTCCCACGTCTCAAACTCAACCACTGAAACCTCGGGAACTTTCCAGCCCGGTTCTTCAGCACTTCTGCTGTCGCTAGGCACCGGCCCCAGGTATTATGCTGCATCCTCCCATTCATTCAGAGCGTTAGAGCTGCTGGTTATGCTAATGCTTTAATGCCGGTGAGTGAGGGCACATGGCGGTGACAACATCTGGGGTGTGTTTGTGTTGAAAAGGAGTTCAAGATAGGCACATTCACATGACCTTGGATTATTTCCAGGCAGGTTCAGACAGTGCACAATAACATTGGCATGTGGTGGCCTAGTGCTGGAGGAGATGGAGGGGTGAAAGAATTCAGCCGAGTGGCCCTTGGCCGCATGCCTGTTTGAGCACAACAACCCACTCGGTTCTTGAATTGGAAGAAAGTTTAAAAAAAAGTTCTTGAATTGAAGTCACAATGAAATGAAAAATGACTTTTTCACATTGTTAACTATTTTTTTTTATGTCAACATACACCCATTTAACAATATGTGGCATAACATTTTATTTTCTCACAATTTTATATCAAAACCACATTACTTTTCCTTCCTGGAAAACAATGTATTTTTAGTGGTTGCTTTATCACACACCAGTAGGCGAACATTAACAATACTATCATCACAGATTTTTCAAAAGTCCCCCCCTCCACCCCTCCCATCATGTAAAACTGCCTTTCTCTCCCTTACAGATACTGCTCTCCCATTGGTTTACACTTTCGGTCACTTTTGACCGATCCCTCCCCGCATCACGTCCCACCCCAACATCCTGTGTCAACCGGAAATATGCCACGTTACAAGATGTTCTCAAAAGGCCATTTCACTGTGACATTAAAGTTGTGCATTAAAAGAGCATTCACTGGCAATTCATCCATCCTTCCATTCTGACAGCAGTGTGACAATTACGTCAGAGCTGTAAAAGAATTGTTAAAACCGAAATGTCATTTCAGATGACTAATGTTTCTTGGTTGCCTCGAAGCACTACAGTGTGCCAATGCAAGTGGTAAAGGTGTTGTTCATGCTAGCAAATACTGTAGCTTCTTCTCAGGATGAATCACTTCCCAGTCTGGACCCCATGACTAGTGTAGCTCTCAGTATAGTAGATGCTGTAATTCCCATCAGACTAATTGAAGAGAACACTCTTAAATTAAGTAAATAAAATAAAATAAAATGAAGTATAGTATTTGTACCAAAGGAGTGAGACTAACCAATTTATTCCGATCTGTTATATTTACCCCCCGACCCCAAGAGAAGCGCATACCACACATAATTGTAACAACCCTGACTGAACAACCCTGACTGAAAAGCTGAACTCAGCCATGTGATTTGGGTCAGGGCGCCATTGTTACAAGTGTCATGCATGTTAGCAAGGCCTGCAGCTTCCTCTGAGGGTGAATGCCTTCCCAGAGAGTCCACAGCACTCTTGAATTAGACAAAAGTGTAGACAACACAACAAGCGACAGCACACAAACTCAGTTCCTTTCCATTACTACATCAGAGGTAAGAGACAGCTCAGGTGCTGTGGCTAGGACGCCTGAATTCAGCTTGTGGTTACAGGGTCATATTTATGCACCCGTGGTTGCTTGTAGCTCACTGGAGCGCTCAAGAGCCGTGTGTTTATCTCAGCGCTGCATGTATAATCAAATGAGGAAGTTTGTTCCTCCATCTTAGTCTACAGGTCTTAGTTTCTCAGTTTTATTGTAACGGCAGGATTAAACGGCAGGTATTGTCTCATGAGACTAAACATGATCACATACTGTAAGTTGGACTATTTGTGAACAGTGATTTAAAGAGTGCCATGAACTCCCATGTGATTTTAATATGGAAAGTCCCTCAAAGATTGGTTTGATTACACTTTTAGAATAGGCTTGATATCAGTGTAAACAGGCAAAGAGACAAAACAGGGATTATGATGAAAAACACAAGTCAAAGAGAGCTTGGTCTGCCAAGTTGTTGGCAGTAGCACATGCTTGATGTCATTCTGAGTTAATGTAATGTGTAAGGCATTGTCCACAGAACTGAAGGATTTGACCAATTTAGCTGAGAAACACACGACTTTCCACAAATACGAAAAACATAAAAGGAACATCATAAATATTTCAATAATAATTAATTTGTTTCATGAGACATGTACTGATCATAACCATCCAGACTTCTGTTGACCCAGGAACACAACCTGGACTGGTTCCCCCGGATGCGGGCCATGTCCCTGGTCAGCAGCGATGCAGACGGGGAGCAGAACGAGATCAGAAGCCTGCAGGAGAAACTGGAGTCCACTATGAAACTGGTGTCCAACCTGTCGGGCCAGCTGACCGAGCTCAAAGAACAGGTCGGTGAAACTAAACTAAAATACTGATGGAGCTCAAAGACCATTTCATCAGGCAGGCGCTTCATTTGGTCAAAGATACATTTTGACGTTTTTGATTTCGTCATGGCAAAAATATGAACAATAAGAGGCAAGTTTGGTGTTGACGTGGAAGCAAATGTTGCTCAGGGTTTGTTTGTTTGCCATTCCTTGCCCTTTAGATGTAGAGCTTACTAAATGCAGAAGGCAATGAGTCATAGTTCAACACAGCTCATGAGGCGCTCAACCTGATTCTGTTTGCGTCATTAAGCAAGGACCCATATTGAGTTTGCATGGACTTCATTGTGGCCCCGTTAGTTGAAACTGGAAAGTTTTGGGGTTTTTTTCAATAAATAAAGCACTTTGAGGTATTTAGAAAAGCATACATTATAATTAATTAATACATTATATATAATTATTTGGTTTTGATCAGACTGGCTAGTGGGATAGTTTGCCTCCTAATTATGAGTATTATTTTAAAAGAGTTCGGTCCTTTTAAGTGCATGTATTTAACTCTTTTATCAAGTCGTTTAACTATAATTGCTGTCAATGTTGAGTTTTGAATCTATTTTATTTTAGCTAGTTTACAGATCCCATAAATAATTATCTATAAATGCTATCTTCTGCACTTAAATTGCTGAAGTGTAACTGTCCACTGTTTCTAGTAAACAGAATTGTAAAAATGGCTCTACTGTTGAAATGAGAAGTATCTATGAGGAAGTGAATATTATTGAGACATTTTGACCCAGACAGGGGGAAACGATTATTGTGTTGCCGAATGCTTTGAAGGGCACAGTAGTATCAGTCACACTTTACTCCAGATTATGGGTTTATATGGTTTGCATTTTTATTGGTTAAGAGTCTACTCAGTTGTGTAAGACACAACTCCCTCCAAGGTGCAATTGCATAACCCCATATCTAAAAATTTATTAATTTTACTTAATTCCTTTCCCAAATGGCCACCTTCTGTTTCTTTGTATTGTCTGGAAGGATCTTGGCTTTGCCCTATGGCATTCGGACTAGAGCACAAACAAGAAACTTGTCTGAACAACAAGGCCAGACAAGGGTCCTCTCTGTTACATCATTCCAAAGAAAATTGACTTAATTAGTTAATCATGGTGTAAAGAAGGCCAGCATTCTACTGGTAACTGACTTCAAACACTGTCTGGGCACTGTTTGGGCATTTAATGTGTTTTAATATTTTTTTTTCATCACATCCTTCTACAGAGAATTATTTCTATTAGAACACTCATTACAGGACCACTCTTTCTTCTCACTCTTGATATTGTTGTGTTTCAGTGTTGGGTTAGGGTCACCATCTTCAGGTAATGGGTTTAATACTTAACAGAAACACCATACTTTTTCTTGTTGGTATAAAGGTTAACATGTGTGTTATGACTGATGGCTTTGCTTGATCGCTGAAATTTCTTTTGACTGAGTTTCAGTATTAGTAATATGTATACTGCAGCTTTCGTCAGAGGAGACGGCATTCTGGATGAGTAGAGCGGCAAGATTTCAGATGAATCTGTTTTCAGTTCAGTACTGTGCAGTGTTTGCACAGCGTTTGTTAGTTTCTCTGAACTAGAAATATGGCAAAACGAAACACAAACTGAGTAGGACTGTAATAGACATGAGAAGCTGCCGATGCTGACCTATAGTCCAGTGGAAGAGGACACGCACATCAACAGAGGTACAGGTACTGTGAGGTGAGTTTGATTTAAGACAAGGATGCTAAAACAAAATGCCTGTCCTGTGTGTGGCCCTCAGATGACAGAACAGAGGAAGCAGAAGCAGCGGATTGGCCTGTTAGGACATCCTCAGCACATGAACGTCAACCCCCAGCAGCCTGCATAGGGTCATCGTCTGCTCCAGCTCCTCCACACGGCCCCGAAGCACCTCAGCGCCGGCTTTGTGTTTGCATAGCGGACAGAGTACAGAGTCCTTACTCAGAGGTTTCACATAATGTAAACTGTAGCCTCTACTGAGTGTGAGTATAACATGTAACGGTAGGGAAACACTCGATCATAGGTAGTCATAATGCGATATGTAGCTAGTCTACCCCACGCAGGTATTACTCCAGAGAGTAACACCCACCCACCCCGTTCTGTTCAGTCCAGTTGGGATTGGTGCCAAATGTTTTCTATGTAGAAATGAATTGGATTTCTCAATACATGGCCTTTACTGGGTGAACTTGAAACACAATGGAGCTGACTGGACAGGAAGAATAAGTCCCATTCAAAGTTGTTGTTTTTTTTGGGTTTTTTTTTTTTTTTTTTTTTTTTTTTTTTAATTTATATTTCTGGTATAACAAGCAGTATTTATGTCTTATTTTTGTATGTTGTGCAATATCCAAACTTAAATATGCAACCTCGTCATTAAGTTCCGTAAATCATGTCTTATTTGATAGCGTGAGCCAGTGTTTTTTTTTTTGTTTGGACTGTTTTGTTTTTTGTTTTGTCCGGTTGGCATTGGGTAAAATAGGGAGTTGTTGGTTTTGTCTTTACTTAAGCAAATATAGAGATAATAATTAATATGCTGGCCTTCTTAATTTAACTTGTTTTTAATTTGACTTGTTTTATTTCTTGGAAATGTGCATACTGCTCGAGTCTTAAATGCACTTGATAGAGATAGCATATTGTGTGAGAGCAATATATACAGATACATAGTTTTCTTTCACCTATGTAAATCCAACGGTGTCATATCACAATGCTAACTTATTTTATGATAAATTTGCTTTCTTATTTAATTGGGATCTAAAAGACATTTAGGATGTTTTGCTTGTCAGTCAAACCTATAATTTATTCAGTATCAGTCATGCTATTATAATTTGCTCAGGAGTTGTATTGTAATAAATATCATTCGCATCATTTCCCAGATTTATCTTGTATTGCAGCAGACTTGTTCCATTTGTGCCTGTTTTTGTCCTTTTAATTTAGAGGTTGATACATATTTGTTACTTGTGCATAGACACTGTCTTTTATGTTCATGTGATGTATAGAAGTTGGTTTTCATTCTAATGTTAGAAAACGGCTTTATTTTTTTGTATTATATTTATGTGTACATAAGGTTTGTTGCTTATATCATTGCTTTTGTATAGAAAAATGACATGGGGGAAAAAAGTGTTACTTAAAGTCAATGTTCAGATTAATAATTAAAAATCTAAGCACTGTCAATTTGTATATTAAAGTAGAATTATTTATTAAAATCAATGTAATTATCCTTTACTTCATGTACTGAGTTTTTGGCACCACACTACACAATATATTATATATACATAATATAATATATTAAACCCCTCAAACTGCAGTTTTATTGCTTGTATATATGAGGGTCTACATTCTTGAATAATGTGTTTTGTTGGTAGAATATATGATAGTTCCTACCCCAATTCAAAAGTCCTGCTTTGCTGTCACAGACTGTTAGTAGACGGTGAATTTAGAATGACTCGTGCCCCATGCTTTCTGTTCTGCTGGAGTTGCGCCATTGTCAATTCATTATATAGACCTATAAAGTTAATAAGGCTCCATAAGCAGTGTGTAAATATCACCTATAGGATTTTTTCCCCGAAAGATACAGTAAAAAAATAAATAAATGAATAAATACTCAATATCAGAAAATGTAGGGAAGATGGGTTGCATGAGGAGGTTTCAGTAGGAAATTAGTGAGATTTTAGTTCCAGCTAAATGCCAGCTATTCTTTCTTCAGCCTGTTTCAGAATATAGGAGTTTTGACCACAGTTTTACTGTTCAGACAATTGAAAAATGAAACTAGGCCAAGTCTTGAATTAGTTTTTAGCTTTCAGAGAAACCAGCTTTGTCAACTGGAAGTAGGCATGCAAGACTGAAACTAACAAATGTCTGCCACACAAGGGGAATGTGTGTAATTGGGTGGAATTAAAATTGCACATCCTGATTAATTGGGGGCTTTCCTGAAAGATTCCCTGCATACCGAGAGTTCACTGAGCTCTGTTAGTCTTCAAATAGACTGAGCTGATGCTTATCTGTCTTTCAGTCTCAAACAGCCATTATGAAACAATAGGCCTCTGCACTGATTATCCCCAATTAGCTACACAGTCAAACACAGGCTTTCCTAAAGTAAGGGTCAGAACCTCATACGTGAGCCCCTGTTATGTGGTTCCTTGATATTTTTTTCCTCAAACTAAATAGATTTAATAGTATCTGATGATTGTCTTTAAATGACAAATTGTTGTCAATGCCTGTTGGGCCAATTAGAGTCATTTTCCATCAGTTATAGATCAGTTCATAAGAGCACCGTGATTCCCGCCCTTGAAAATTACACATTTTACACTATAACCTTACATTTAAACAGTTTGATATGAAAAAAGGGTATAATGTGGGATCACCTGCCAAAGTAGATTGGACTCATAATGTACACACAACACTGCACTTTATAATTGGGGTTTTGGGGTGCAAAGGACCCCCATGGAATGGTATGATATCTATTATTTGATTTGAACACAAGACCAGCTAGAACAAGATATGACTGTTCAGATCAGAGGTTTTATCAGTATTATCTCAGTATCAGTATTATCTTCCCACATAGTCTACAGTGCAGTTGTCTGTATCATATCCTCCAACAACAATATTATCAGATGGGGATATAAAACAAAATATTATCTAATGCTGGTCCCTGCCTTGATGGCTAGTATCTTATTTGGCAGCCATTGATAAGAAAACGTTTGGGAACATCTGTCCTCCGCCTGTAGCACCAGAGAAATCTGTTTTTAGACTTAATTCACCCTGTTATAAGCTCATCTGCTGGAGCCATGAAAGTGCTTGTAATTGCGTTTAGCCTACTATTTATAGTAGTGCCCACAGCTCACAAGAACAGATAGAAACAGAGGGGGGAGGCAGACACAATATGAGGAGACTCATACATGAGTGTAAAAACAACAACAACTGTAAACCGACTGTAAAAAAAAGAATTGAAAGAAGTTCATGGGTTTTTTTTTCTATTCCTACTGAGGCTGTTACTACTTTTCCTGTAGTCCAACAATAATAACGACATTTTTGTCTTGTCCTCTGTCATATTTCGCTTTTATTTTTGAGAAACAAATGCATAGCCATTAAAAACCCACTTGTGGGGGAAAAATTAAAAAAAAGATTTTTTTTTTAATTACATTAAAATTAGAAACCACATATGCTAATAACTACGGGCTAACGAAAGCTGCTCGCATCATGTGTGATAAAGCATTTCCTCCCACGGAGTTTCTTGGATCAGTGCAGACAGGTGCACAGCAACTGTCTGGCATTTTTAAAACCGGCTGCAGGAAAGAGACAAAACCTCACCAAATGCTAGTGCTAGCGTTAGCTTGTTAGCTATTGTTTTGTCTTCTAAATGTTACAACTGGCGATATTCCCGGTCTGTTTGCATTTGCTGACCCTGAATTATGTCACTTATTTTTTATAGCCTTGCAGTTGTCTGATAAACAGGAAGATATGTTGAATGTCAACACTTTTATTATGGTACACGTTCCACCGACACTCAAAATACATGGCAGACTCGAGTCGAAGAAGGTGAGGGAAGTGTGTTTCTGCTCTTCTTTTTCTCTTCCTTTTCCCGTTCCCTCGCTTCCGGGTTGGAACTCCGCTGGACCTCCGTTTCTATCTATAGTCTCCGCTGGGGACGTCGGCGGGTGTAACCGGCCAGTCGGGCGCTCTCTCGGTTGTGTGCGTGGGTGACGTCAGCGGCAGGGATCTGCTCCTCCTCGGCCATGAGGAGCTCAACGTGACAGCCCGGTACAGCCGGTATCAACAAACCGATCTGCTACAGCGACAGACTCATCCCGCTGCAGGTGCACGTGTAACAGCAAATGGGTACAGTATGAAATAACACAGTGTCCACTCCACTCCGAGCGCATGGCACATGTAGGACAACAGTGCCGAAACACTGATAAATGATTGCCCACATGGTAACATATAAAGCCATTATTATTTACCGAAAGCCGTGCTCATTATTTGACGCGATTTGATATCAGGTTTTGATCTGCCTGGAGGCTCGTCTTGTTTATGAAAGCCTGGTCAGTGCCAACAAACTGTAGTAACCTTATCTATGCACTTATGCTAAAAATAAACAAAATTAAACTATGCAGAGACCAGTAAATAAGAAAAACCCACTTCACTCCTACAGCCTATTCATATCTTATAGTCGAAACCAGATATTAGGCCTATTAATATTTTTTATTAGTAGTAGGCTGTAGCAGTTGTTGTTGTTGTTGCTGTTGTTTTTGTTGTACTGTTATTGGACCTAATGACAAATCACTACAATATTCCTAAAGGGACTTCAAACGTGTGTGGCACTCAATATTGAGTTTACAGTGGCCTTATCGTATATTATATACTTCCCATGGCATTACACATATTTCCTGTGGTATTACATATAGAAACATATATTTGTATGTGATATTTGTATAGCATAACCTTCAAAAAATTATTATAGGATTACAAGGGCTATAGCCTAAGCCTATCCATCCACACCTCATAGCCTTAACCCGGGATTGTGAATGTGCCAATAAGCTATACTTGCAGTATCAGGCTATTTGTTTGTTGTTGGTATTTATGTTGTCAGTTGTGACCTCGTCTTATAGGCTACACTGATATATTTCGCAATTTAAAAAAGTTAACAAGCTTTTACCGCATAATAACAGTTTGACGAGGGAATTTTTGCCCTACTTTCTGTCTATGTAAACACGGTCGGCTCGCACGTTCCGCCCTGAGAGCCGGAGCATGGTGGTACACGGGACTCGGCCTCGGTGGAGGGAGGCGGGAGGGGAGGAGGAGGAGGAGGGGGGTTGTAGGCTACTACAGAAATGGGTTGTCCTCCACCAAGTCGAGGGAGGGGGAGGAGGAGGGAGGAGGAGGAGGGTGAGGGCGAGGCGTTGAAAGCACCGTCCAACACGTGAGGCTCATGTGACGGAGCCGGGTCTGTCTCCAGCCGAGAGACGTGCCTGCAGTCACAGGGTTTATTTAACACGTAGTCAAACCCCACCCAGCTCTCACACATTCAGGCGGGCGTGGAACCTCTCTACACTGTAGTGCCGAGACCGGACCTCGGGGTGACAACACACAGCGCGCCGTGCCGAGCTCACTCCAACCACAGTGGGAGGATACATTGGACACGACAGTACCGACAGGAGATACTTTGTTTGTTTTTTGGGGGGGTCTCGCTTTTGAAGTGCGACTGCCAAGGCGTATTTTGAACATTTGAAGGATATTTTAACTGAGTTATCGGGTTTCACAGTTAAGCGAAATGGAGAGGATTACCAGTGCGCAACCACCTCCTTGTATGCCAAAACACCCTTCGCTGGATATAGCAGACATGCAAGGGTAAGAAGAAAATTTATTTTCTCTAATATTCTATTCTGTTCTGTTCTGTTCTGTTCTGTTCTGTTCTGTTCCATTCTATTCTATTCTATTCTATTCTATTCTATTCGATTCTATTCTATTTTTCTAAAGCACTTTATACTAAATCCTAAAATAACCAAACAAATGACTGACTATCTTCTTCTCCCCAAAGAATGGATTTTCCTATGTATGTGTACAAACCCAGGAGGGGCATGAAGCGCGGGGATGACAGCAAGGTAAATTAAAGTTAACTTTATTTTTACTCTGTGTCTTACCAAATACCACTGCTATTTACCATATTTAGGGCCTAATTCATCAAATTAAACTATTAGCCTGGATTTCACTGACAACATTTCATCCCTCTTTAGGAGACTTACAAGTTGCCACACAGACTCATTGAAAAGAAAAGACGTGACAGAATCAACGAATGCATTGCCCAGCTGAAGGATTTGTTGCCAGAACATCTTAAACTCACAGTGAGTATTATCTTCTACATATGGCATGTGTGGCCAGAGCCACAAAATCTGAGACGCCACATGGTTCTGCTGAAGAGTTTGTTTGCCCCTCGCTTCAGGCTTTGGATTGAGTTAAGCTGTGTTTCGGAGTCTCAAAAAAAATTTGTTTTCAAAAATTGTTTCACGCTTTGTGCTTTCTGAGAGGGCGAAATGGATGGCAAATTAATGAATTATAATTATTTTTAATTTTTAAAAAATGTTAAAAATTTTATTAAAATATTGGTCCAAATTTGAACAAGTTTTATATTATGTTAGTTATTGTTGTGTTTTTGTGTGTGTGTGCGCATTGCGTGGCTTCCCGGGCGTTAGAGGCTTGTCCTCTGTTCAGCTGCAGAATGTGTTACATAAGAAAGATCAACATGCTTATCGAAGGTCTTCCTGTTTTAGACGCTGGGTCATTTGGAGAAAGCCGTGGTGCTGGAACTCACTCTGAAGCATGTCAAAGCCCTGAGTACTCTTCTGGAACAACAGCAGCAGAAAATTATCGCACTACAGAATGGCCTGCAAATCAGTAAGTTTGATAAAATAGTACAATATAGAAATAAAATACAGACAAGCAGCCTATTATCGTTTATCATTAGATTGTGTTTATCATCAACAGACTGAGCTATTGAGAGCTCTGTTGGATTTATCAGAACTAACTGAAGTAAAGATCAACATGATGTTTAAGCTTGCATTTTTAATCCAGCAGGCGATCAGGGCGATAGCGCGGAGAGCAACGAGGAGATGTTCCGCTCTGGCTTCCACTTGTGCGCAAAGGAGGTCCTCCAGTACCTGGCCAGCCAGGAGAGCAGCAGGGACCTGACCCCCTCCCACGTCATCAGCCACATCCACAAGGTAGCAGCTGAGGTCCTGCAGCATCACGTCAGCCCGCCCCCCGAGGAGCCCGTCCACAGAGCTCCCGAGAAGCAGGAGAAACCCGCCGGGCAACCACCCAGGGCTTCCGAGGGCCATGCCAAGAACTGTGTGCCTGTCATTCAAAGGACTTATCCCCACGGGATGAGCGAGCAGAGCGGCAGTGACACGGACACTGACAGCGGCTACGGGGGGGAACACGAAAAGCGTGACCCCAAAGCTCAGCGGCCAGAATACCACGGCAAGGAAGGGGAGCTCAAGCACGCTGCGTCCGAGAGGACGGGCGACGGCATCAAGCAGGAGGGCGACGAGCCCCGGGCCAAGAAGTCCAGGTCCGACTCCTCGGACGACGAGGCTCTCTCTGGGCAAATGGTGGGAGGTCCCGGCGGCTACATGAACTTCTCCCCCAACCAACCCCCATTTTGCATGCCCTTCTACCTCATCCCCCCCGCGGCCGCAGCGGCCGCAGCTTATCTGCCCATGCTGGAGAAATGCTGGTATACCGGCGGCATGCCCATCATGTACCCGGGCATGAGCGCCTCTGCAGTTAGCTTGCCTCCAGAGACACTGCCCTCATCTCTGGTGATGTCCCCAAGGGCAGGTTCCCCAGTACCCCACCACACCCCCATGGACTCACCCGCTCTTCTCCAAGCTTTAAAGCAGGTTCCCCCGTTGAACTTGGAAACCAAAGACTAAACAGTTTTATCTCTGTTTGAATCCTGCCCTCCGAATGTTAGGGATTGAATGGCTGACCCACTGGAAAGCATCTAGGGGAGGGTAGGCAAACACAAAGCACTGGTATCCAACACCACAGCAGTTGTTTGGCCCCATCAGATCTTTCTCGCTCTTGCTGAGAATGAACACTGACTCCCACACAGAACCCCAGTGGTCACCACCCTTTATCGTCAGTCAGGGGACAGTTGGGGGCACCCTGAGGCGCTGCCCATGTGAAGGCTGACAGATCGCCCGTTGAACGGCTCAGAGACACTGTGACGATGGTTAACTCAAAGGATAAGAGGATGAGAGCGCAAGAGATTGCGAGTGGGGTTTTTGTGAGGCTTGGCTTCTCTGCACTTAGTGTTGAATGTCAGAGGTAAATCCAGAATGTGATGCGCAGATAGTCCCCACCCCACCCATTCCCAACCATTTGGACCTACCCTTTGCACACGCCGGTCTGTAATGAATGTAAAGATTGAACAAAAGCCCCCTGTAGATGCTGCTTGAATTATTACCTGCTGTAGATCCATGACTGGAGGATCTACCTGCTGTGCATTTGTCGCTCCTGTAACTGCAACAGACCACATTCTTTAGACTAGAATGTTACCAAATAAATGTCTGGTTAATGCCGGCCAGAGATGTCATAAAATACATGGCTCCTTTCACCCATCAACTACCTTGCAGCTAAATGGACACAACTGTTCATCAATGTTCAAAGAATTCAGGGCGTTGTCACCATATGAGGCGTGTCACTCATGTCTATTGGAAGAGTGATGCAGCCATACATGCTTTTTAGATTTCAGTTTGTGACAGATTACTATTTGTGCAACTAGATGGAGTTCCTGTGAAGTAATGTCTTGTAATTATTTTGTTTATACTACTTGTACATCTCTATTTTTGATACGTGACCCACTGAGTGTATTTGCATTGCTACTAGAGGGAGTTTGAGGCCGTCATTTGCTGTATGCCAAGAGAACGTGTACATAGCGTCATGCTCACCCTGGTTTGCATCATGCCCCTAAATTCCCGGTCAAGTTAAGCCTGATCTTAGTTCATGCTGTTGCCTTTACTCGTTTAAAGCAGACACAATGATGGCAGGTTTTAAATGTATTTGCTTTAAATCTTGTGTCTGTGACAAAGAGAAGAGAGTGAATGTAATGTTGAAAACAAAAATAATAGTTTTGTATAGGAAGAGGTACTTGGGATTTTTATTTTGAGATGTAACACAAGGTTGTTGTACATATTTTGTCTATAAAGTATTGTTGATATATATTAAAATATTAATAAAGCTTTTTTCCCTGTGGAAATGAACGTTTGTGTTTCTCTGCCTGATGGCTTAAACGTGTTGCAGCCAGCCGACCTGACAGCTCCTCATAACAACACATACTTACATAACACTTACATAACCCGTAAAGCAGCAGCGCCTGTGTAAATCAATAGCGTGTCTTAGATTACAAGCTCTAAACATTTCAATTTAGAAAAGATTTCTAAGGGATTATACACTGAATGAAGCTGCATTTTGGCACCATTTGAGTGAATTTGAAGGAAAATAAATTCACTTTTGGTAAATTTTTTATGCCGTCTTTTATGGTATATATATTAGCTAGTCAAATTTAGGATTAAACAAGGTGACACAAGGAGATTATGCTTATTAAATACTTTCATAATTACCAAGCACTACGTAATAATAACTGCAATCGACAATATCAGTTTAGAAAGTAGATGGCAGATATTCTTGTTTTTCACTAATTTTTTATAAAAATTTACACTTAAAGTAGAAATGCGCCAATATGAACATGGTTAACATTTTGGTCGATGCTGTGGTTTAGAAAACCCTTACACAGTTTGCACAGTTTGCATACTACATTGTAGCTGCTTTAATAACATTGAAAGTGTTCCAGCGAGGTGCAGAAAATGTGTTTGGCAACTTGAGGACTCCACAGTGGATGAAAATGGTATTTGAGGTTGTGGGGGGGGAAATGCGTAACAGATTTATGACTTTGATTTACTTTCATTTTTAATGATATGGAAGGCCAGTCTCCACCCACATTCTGCAGCTTGTTTGAGTGTCGCTCCTGTGGTAGTAACACTGCAGTTTTAGTAAAAATAAGAATAAAAATGCAAAAAAAATTTAATATGAAATGTGTATAGTAAAACAAAAGTTGGAATGATAGTTTTCCTTTTCCTCTGATTAAAAAGATGTATTGTCATTTGGTCTGCAGATCAGTCAAATAATTTCAGTATCTTGAGAATTACTCCCGGCACGGGTCTGCACAGCACTGATGCTCAAAAATACAGCAGCAACGCCACCTTGTGTTGTTTTTACAACCATTACCCATGTGCTGAATCCCAAACATTTCCATGTCCAGGAATTTGTAAGATTTTTATTGTTAGTAATAATGCAGCAGAATTACATAACTGTCCATACTGTAGGTGGGGAGGGGGCAGTGAAACCTGTGATCAAAAAACGGCATACATCCTGCCATTTTGCTCAGTTTGAATGAAATAATAGAGATTATAAACTACCGCTCATACTGCTGTGGACCCTCTGGAACCCCCTCAAGGACCACTGGGGGTCCCCGGACCTCAGCTTGGCAGCCAGTGTCCTACACTAATATAGTTCAGTCATTAGTCTCTTCTGAGCAGTAATAATCGCACTGGCCTTCTCTTTTTCCCGCATCTAAAATGTGGAAAGACAAGATAGGAAAAGATGAGATGAAACTTAGAGGGATGGTGATTGATCAGTTGTTTAATTATTTGATTGTTTGACTCTGGTGAGTGGTAGATCTATTTTTTATCTGTTTGTTTGTTCACCATATACTTATTCAATTGTTTGGAGCGTTGGGAACTGACCCTTCATGCCATCTGTAAATTAACACTGTAGGATTTTTCCACATAGAAAGAAACTGCCGCTTCCAATGACTGATTCCACAATTCCAAGGAGACACATTAAATCAGCATCTTGAAATGTAGCATGGTGGTAGAGTGGATCATCTGTAGATTAAAAAGAGATCTGGCCAAGAAATGTCACTCAGTATAGGCATGCTCTGCTATAACCGTAATGAGTGCTATAATCAACAGATAAATATGTGTAATAGCATTGCCCTAGGTCACAAATAAAGTTGTTGAGAGAAAACTTACAGGTTAACTGAAGTTCAGAGAAGTTTAACATACAACAAAAAGAAGTCATGTTTATTGATGCACTTTTGGCTTTCTTCAGATGATGAATTCTGCCACCCAGCCACTCAAGTCTTCTATCCACAGTGAACGTTTTGGTGTCTTTGTTACAGTAGTTCAGCTGCTATTCTCCCTCTGGTCACAGTGATAGAGTTTCCAAACCAGGAACAGAAGGAAAGTAAGGGGGGAGTTTGAGCTTCATTACAGCATGTCTGAACAATGAGGACCTGTTCTTCAAATCCCCCCGAAGACCAAACAGTCCATCGGCCGAAGATACTACCTAATAAAAATTCATTTTAGTCTAGTGTGTGTCTGGTATTTTTGCTTCATTAAAAATATTGAGTTTTTAGAAACAGAAGAAAAAGTCAGCCTAGCAATACAGTATGATGTACAATCACTTAAAGTATTTAAATGTCACTATAATATAAACTTTCATCACAGTGTTATGCAGCTATTTATGCAGAGAATAACATTCAATTGTGAAACTATTGAAGAGAGCACTGATTTGGCACCATGAGGCTTTATGTACAGTATGTGGCACATAGACTACATCTATGGACATGTACCGCCACCTACTGGACTTTATGGCTTATTGGCAAGCAACAGGAGGTCAAGTATCAAACCCTGTGTGCCCTATGGAGATTGTCACATTATTGTCAGAATCAGAATAGAATCAGAAGAATCAGAATAAAGTTTATTGCCAAGTAAGTTTTCACAGTACAAGGAATTTGCTTTGGTATGGAGGTGCATACAATAAACATAAAAATAATAAAATAAAATAAAAATAATAATAATACAATTAAAATATAATACAAAATATAATAAGAAATAAGAAATAAAAATATGTACAAATATATATGTGCAATATAACAATATAACAATATAACTGTTTTTTCAAGTGAATGAAATGTACAGTTTGTACAGGTGTGTGCAAAATTTTTTCCAAAGAATGTGCAAAGGTATGGGGGGGGGGATAAGGGACTGTGTCAGTGGGGGTCCCGGGCCTTGTTGATGAGGCCAGCTGCAGACGGGAAGAAACTGTTCTTGTGGCGTGAGGTTTTGGTCCTGATGGACCGCAGCCTCCTGCCAGAGGGGAGTGTTTCAAATAGTTTGTGTCCAGGGTGAGAGGGGTCGGCCACAATCTTTCTTGCTCGCCTCAGGGTCCTGGAGGCGTGCAGGTCCTGGAGGGAAGGTAGATTGCAGCCAATCACCTTCTCAGCAGAGCGAATTATACGCTGCAGTCTGCTCTTGTCCTTGGCAGTGGCAGCAGCGTACCAGATGGTGATGGAGGAGGTGAGGATGGGCTCAATGATGGAGGTGTAGAAGTGCACCATCATCGTCTTTGGCAGGTTGAACTTCCTCAGCTGCCGCAGGAAGTACATCCTCTGTTGTGCTTTTTTGGTGAGGGAGCTGATGTTCAGCTCCCACTTGAGGTCCTGGGTGATGATGGAGCCCAGGAAGCGGAAGGACTCCACAGTGTCGACTGGGGAGTCTCTCAGGGTGATGGGGGTGAGTGGGGCTGGGTTCTTCCTGTAGTCCACAACCATCTCCACTGTCTTCACAGCGTTGAGCTCCAGGTTGTTCAGTCTGCACCAGGACACCAGGCGGTTGATCTCCTGCCTGTAGGCTGACTCATCCCCACCAGAGATGAGCCCAATGAGGGTGGTGTCGTCCGCGAACTTCAGGAGCTTGACAGACTGGTGACTAGAGGTGCAGCTGTTGGTGTACAGGGAGAAGAGTAGAGGGGAAAGAACACAGCCTTGGGGGGAACCGGTGCTGATGGTCCGGGAGTCAGAGACATGTTTTCCCAGCTTCACGTGCTGCTTCCTGTCTGACAGAAAGTCTGTGATCCACCTGCAGGTGGAGTCAGGCACACTCAGCTGGGAGAGCTTGTCCTGTAGCAGAGCCGGGATGATCGTGTTAAAGGCTGAGCTGAAGTCCACAAACAGGATCCTGGTGTAGGTTCCTGAGGAGTCCAGGTGCTGGAGGATGAAGTGGAGGGCCATGTTTATTGCGTCGTCTACAGACCTGTTGGCTCTGTAGGCGAACTGCAGGGGATCCAGGAGTGGGTCAGTGAAGTTTTTGAGGTGTGACAGCACAAGGCATTCAAAAGACTTCATCACCACAGAGGTCAGGGCGACGGGTCTGTAGTCATTAAGTCCTGTGGTCCTTGGCTTTTTGGGGACAGGGATGATGGTGGAGGTCTTGAAGCAGGCTGGAACGTGGCATGTCTCCAGTGAGGTGTTGAAAATGTCTGTGAACACCGGAGACAGCTGATCGGCACAGTGCTTCAGGGTGGATGGAGAGACAGAGTCTGGCCCGGCTGCTTTGCGGGGATTCTGTCTCTTGAAAAGCCTGTTAACGTCCCTGTCCAGGATGGAGAAAGTCGTCACTGTGGTAGGGGGGAGGGGGGCTCTGAGGTGGGCAGCTGTGGAGAGGTGTCAGGACTGTCCCATTGTCTTTCAAAGCGCCAGTAGAACTCATTCAGGTTGTTGGCCAGGCGCAAGTCGTTAGCAGAGTGGGAGGCTCTAGGTTTGTAGTTGGTGATCTGTCTGAGCCCTTTCCAGACAGAAGCAGAGTCATTATTACAATTAGAAAGTCTTTTTTTATATCATTTTCTACCTGATTTTTTTTCTTATGGATGATTCTTTTGTCATTACTTTTGATTCATCGTGGATATATATATAATTTTTTTTTTTTACTGTTCTTGTTTTTGTTGTTTTGTCATTAGTAAAGCACTTGATGACATGTGCGGTGGTGGAGTGGAGCCATGAATATGGCTTACTACTATCATTATTATTATTATTATTATAATTATTATTATTATGGTTAGTAGTAGTAGTAGTAGTAGTAACACCAGCAGTAGCTGTAGCAGTAGTAATAGTGGAACTTGTGGTAAGAGTGGTAATAGTAGCAGTAGTAGTAGCAGCAGCAGTACCAGTAGTAGTGGTGGTAGTAGTAGTGGAAGTAGCAGCATAGTATTTGTATTTCACCAAGGTTTGAGATGTTCACTCCTGCCACCTAGTGGAGAAACACAACACCTCTCATAACTCTTTACTTGAGAGCGACCCACAGCAGAGCCTTCACAAGCAGGAGAATGCTCTGAACCTTCTCCTGGAGGAACCAAAGCTTCCTTAGGAGCTTTGATCTTTTAGCTGAGACAATGGAAGCTTTAGTCTCCACTCAATTGAAAAACTATCTGTATAGTCACAATGTCTTAAATTAAGTGCAGTCTGGTTTTAGAGCAAACCATAGTACCGTGACTGGCTGCTACTTTGAAAGTCCTGGATGACACAAAAGCAGCCACTGATAAAAAACAAGCATGTGCAGCTCTGTTTATAGACCGTACCAAAGCCTTTGATACTGTGGGCCAAAAATAGGACAAATAAGACAAAGGCAATGGTGTTCACTGCCAGCTGTACAAAGGCTTCTAACCTCATAAGCAACACTCTAGAAGGTATCCCTATTGAATATGTAGATAGGTATAAATACTAAGGTATTTGGTTGGATGGAAATCTTAATTTCAGTATAGAGTGTCTATCCAAGAAGCCAACGTTCACACTTGACTTTTTTTTTCCAGTTTAAATCATGTTTCTCTGTGGCTTCATGTAAACAGCTGGCTTCTGGTCTATTCCTGCCACAGCTTGATTATGGTGATACCATTTACTTTTTACTATCTATCTACTTTGTCCAAACTTGACTCATTATACAATGCTGCTTTGTGATGCAAATCTAGTCTACTTTAGACTAAATCTAAATCTACTTTATAGTTTGGTTGATTGGAAATCACTTGCTGCTCGTAGGGTGCAACAACATAGGAAAAATGCCTATGTACATTAATTCTAAAATGTTATTTACGTCCAAGGCACAATCTTCGATACAGATGGCACTGTTGCAAGATACCAAGTCTGTGTACAGAAGGTGCCAAGGAGAGTTTGTTTTATTTTGGTCCGTGGTCCTGGAATGAGCTGCAGAACTCTCAAACTTGAGTCACTCATGTCATCGACTGATGTGAAAAAGAAATTAATGGGCATTGTCACTGAAAGCTGTTCATGTTTCAGGCTGCAATTTTTTTTCATCACACTATATTATGTGTCACTTGGTAGGTTTTATTTCCATTTCCATCTTTTAAATGTCATTGTTTTATATTTGTCACTTGTGTGGTGTTTGTGTTTAAATGTTTTTATTAGTTTTTTATTAGTTTTACTAGTTCGTGCTGCCTCTTGGCCAGGTCTGCCTTGTAAAAGAGAAACTTGTTCTCAGTGGGACTTCCTGGTAAAATGAATAAAGGATGTGGAACAGTCAAGGCCACTGAGTTGTAGTTTTTATGGCTGTTTTATGATAGCTACACCTTCTCTCTGTCATAAATTGAGTCACAACAATGCTTTCACATTTAGAAATGCCTTCATTGCAGATTGGATTTTCATCTGCTTTGTTTAGGAAATTGAAATTGCCATACTGATGCAATGCAACATATCTGCTGAACACTTTTCTTTCCAAAGTGCTTTAGAACAAATCCCTGTGTACATTTTAACTATGGGTGACTACAGTTTGAATCAACCTAACTAACCTCTAACCCCAGCAGTGTTGGTGCCACACACTAAACATTGAGCTCCCCATGACCATAATTTGAATGGATCTCTTAATTTAGACCGTTTCTGTTTTCAGACATCTACACTTGGCTAAGTGACTTATCAGGATGTAGCTGCCACAGACTGTGGCAGGGAATTGATCATTGAGCCTGGACAGGATGTGGGACGGATATAAATGTAAAAGAGACGACAAATAAAATTGTCATTGATGAGAGGCTGGGTTCCAAGAAGGCCCAAACCACAGGAACTGAGCTTGCCAAATCAGAGGTTGAGCTTAAAGAGCAGGCTGCAAAGGACGAGGCACACTGCCAACCAAACAACGGACATGTCGAGGGCAACAGACTATGTGCTCCTGCTCCAGACAAGAAATATTATGACCAGGCCGCTAAAATTATCATTCAGCAGATTATGATATTGTCAAAGAATGCCCTTGTTAATGAGATGCTGTTCTCACTTTAAAACCTGATGTTGTCTTTCAAAGGACATAACCTCTGTGATGGCTGTGGCTGATGGCTTCCATGACGATTGCTGCTCAACACATTGTTATCCGCGTAATGGAGGCAGCAAAGAATATTGACATGGATGAGAGGCTGGCATCCAAGAAGGCCCAAACCGCTTACACTGAGCTCATCAACGAAGAAGATGTCCTTAGAAAGAAGGATGCAAAGAAGGAGGCACATCCAGATTGGATTTTTATCTGCTGTGTTTCTCAGTTCTTTGGGGGACATTAGAAGGAGGCCCTGCTCTGTGCACTCAACACCAGATTTGTTAATAGCAGCCCTTGTAAAATTGTATAACAATCACAAAAGAGCTTATATGAAGGAAAAGGTCCATATTGTGCTGTGTTCTAATGGAGATCAAGCAGAAGCAGAAGAAAAAGCAAGTTTGATCTTCCCAGCTAACTTTAAGTTATTGCCACAGACTTGGAGATTCAAAAAATGTACCTTTGCGCTCCTAATGGTCAAATATGGTAGTATTCTCTTTCGCAGAGATAGAATGGGGCACTATGGAGAATTTGATTGAAACCTCCAATTATGGATTGAATAAACCCTCCTATTAGGTTGTGGGTCAATTTGACCCATTTCAGCTTTTGAGCTGAACAAAAACATATTTAACCTCTCTTTTACTCTGTGCAGATTTGGTAGACAAAGATGATGTTATGGGTCATTTTGTCAGACGACTATTTAGTCAGACGACTAAAATAACCTTAAAATTCCAAGGCAAGGATGTGACTCCAGGATGAGATAAATGTAGATTAACACAGTCGCTCCACTTCCATTTCTGAGTTTGATTGTTTAGGAGAGACAGAAGGTCCGTTTTTTTAATAGCATTTAAATAGCATACACTGTTGACTGTAGTGGAACTTACAATTCTCTACAGAAATGAAGCTATACAGGCTGTACATTATTTTAGATATCATTGCTGACATCATTTATTCAAGAAAAATAGAAGGGAAAGGGTTTGGATGTATATGTGCGTGTGCGTGTGTGTGTGGGCGTGTATGTGTGTGAGTGAGCACAGGTGTTGATGTGCTCAGGCTCTTCGCTTGAAGACTCAGGAATTTGGAGGAGCCCTTGTTGGTGGTGGACTCCATCTTTTCCTCCTCCTCCTCTTTGCGGGTCGTGGTGAGGGCATCAGTGAGTCTTCGCCGCCAGCTGCGCTTCTTCTTGGGCTTTTTCTCAGAAACTCCAATGTCCCTCTCCAGTTCAGCAATCCAGGCCATCATGCTGCTCTGTGTCTTTGCCCACTCTTGCTCTTTCTCCTCCAGGGCCTGCTGGGTCTCGGTTTCGGCCTTGAGGAGACCGGTCCTCTCCTCCAAGGCCTTGAACTTGGCAGCTTGCTCCTCGACATCATTGTGGGCTTTCTCCAGTCGCAGCTGAAGCTCTGCAATTGTTTTCTCTGCAGCCTGTGTGCGCTGGAAAACGACCTTCTTCTCCTGCTCATAGGCACTGATCTGGGTGGCCTGCTGCTGAATCTTCTTCTGGGCACGCTGCAGCTGCGCATTGGGTTTTTGAATGCTCTTCTCTGCAGGCCGGGCAGTCCGGGTCTGCTGGCAGAAAGCCTGCATGACTTCGGCTTATGCCTCCATCTCAATCTTCTGCTGGACCTCACTGTCCTTTATCCTCTTATTTCTTTGCCTATTACTCTTTGTTGTCGCCTCCATCGCGCTAAGAACAAGAATATGCCTCTGTGGGCCGCTGCACGCTCTTCTTTTCCTAGGAGTTGAGACATTCTGCTTCCACTGACCTGATTGTCACATCTTACTCTAGGTCAGTGAGATTCCAAGTTCCCCTTGACTGACAGGAGCCCTCAAACATGCTATGTGTTTTATTTTTTGATAAATATTTGCTAAATTAATGTTTTGAGTTTGATAAACTTTCACCTTTAAACCTATATACCCTAATTTTAGCCTATAGATGTCTATAACCATTTAGGCTATTATAAATGGCTAATACATGTAAAATATCTCAGTGGTACATTTACATTTTGTACATAATATGTTTACAGTTATGTTTCAACATACAAAACTGGCTCAAATCTATTTGTACATGTAGCTCATATTCAAGTTAACAAGACTTGTAGGTCCAAAATATATTTTGGTAAGTTGTTGTAGAGAGTTAGAACTTTACCTGTATTATAAGTGAGAGTGAGTCTGGTCAGACAAGAAAAAAATAAAGTTATTTCTGTTTTTTCCTGATTCTCTGAGCATTTTTGTTTTGAGCAAATATACCTTGCTGGTCAATTTGACCTGTAACATAACGAATGTCATGTTTTTTTTAACCTAATACGAGGGTTAACTAAAATAATACAGCCCAGGTAGTATTTTCTTTGGATGTAAAGCTTGATCATATGTTTTGTTTTTGATAAAAAGCGAGTTTTTGTCCATTACCTCAAAAATAATTGATATAATTATGTCTGATTATGTCGATCATCCATGTGATTTCCAGTAGTAGTAAACTTTGTGTGGAAGTGTGGAAGTATCGAAGACTCAATCAACAAGTCCTGTGAATATTCAGTTGCTAATATGTGATAATGAAACTGTGGTGATTATACCCAGGATTTACACTTTGACTTCATGATAAACAAAATTCATAGCTTCATAACACACTTCTGTTGTGGCTCACTTCTGTTTTTTTATGACTGCATTTACAGCATTTCTGTATTTGCATGTGTTTACTGAATTTACATCGCATTTGGGACTTTGCAGTGCATGTCTAAAATGTAGTGCATGTGTTGTCAGATTGTTACATGTGTTTTCTCAATTCAAAGCATGTTTTGAATTTGCAGGAACTCTAAAAAAAAACAAAAAAAACAGTTCCCGGCCACTGTAGTTCTTTTGGAGAAGGCTGATACAGAGTCGTGTGTTATGTGGACATACAAACTTCACCGGTGTTTCGACTGACTAATGAACTAGACAAAGTAGATGTAGCGATACCAGGGAGACCTTTGGAGAAAGCCCCAACCTTTCTGTTGCTTTCTTGAATCAACACCAAATGGCCTATCACAACAAGTGGTGTAGAGGTGTTAAAAAAAATTTCTGACCTGACGAAGATCCAAGGAGGATCGAAACGTTGTCAACAGTAAACTTTTGTGGCATGGAGCAAGTGTGCATGCGTTACTCCTTTTATTCTATCACAACAAGTGGCCATAAAGGTGTCTATCTGACACAATCCACAGCTTCAAAAGTGGTATCTGATAGCAGGACATGTCTCCCCAAAAGCTCTTGGGGATTAACAACAGGATACTGTGAAGAGGTTTGAAACTTTCTCACACATTCCACAGTTATTGACCTTTATCTTCCAGCCATCAGGAGGAGAAGGACTCAAGGACTCAGGAATACTAATGAACTATACACTCACACACCCATACCTTTCACACATCTGAAATATAGGGAATCATCCTTCTTTCTTCATTTGGAGTACCAGACTGTTCTGATTAATCAAAAGGGACAGTCAACATTGGGTGAGAACGGGGATACACCAATGTGTCAATACGAAGGAACAAAAGACTGCTGTTGACAGTTACCAGAGTTTCATCACTACCCCCCTCTCTGAAACAGGACAATCATAAATCTTTCCACTCTCCACATTCTTCTTTAAACCTACTTTCAACCCTATACTTCCCAAAATGTTTTTAATGAGTTTATTATGTATCTTGACGTATATGCTAAATGTGTTAACTATATATGTTGAAGTTGTTTAATTAGTAGTGAATTGTATGCATACACAATGTTGTCTACTTTAGTTGAGGAAATAATTGCAATTATATCACTCTCTCTCTCATTTGCATGGTACCACACTGCCACCGTGTGGTCATTTATAGCTATGATATGCCAGTATAATATCGACCACGTTTGAGTGTATTACATGGTTAAATTGTCTTTTTACATTAGTAAACTCTGACTAGTTGATGCAAAAGCTTAGATTCAAATTACCAAAATAGATCAAGAAAAGTTAGGCTTTTAGTTGTCCCTAGCTCTCCGCCTCGTTTCTCTGCTTAATTGATCCATACATAGGCTACCTCCGTTTACTGCTGCCAATTTTTGTTCCCACATTTCATTAACTTACCATTTTCCTTTCATCCTTATTTTGTTTCATTGCATTTCATGCCTATTTTAGTCTATTAGTTTCAGTGTTTCATTCTGGTGATCAATATCAGTGCCTTATATTGCTTATTTCATTGAATATGGTTATACTTGAATAGTTAAATAAATATTCCCATTTATTGCAGAGAAGTTGTCATGTGTTTCCTTACCTGCAGAGAAAAGTCATCCCTGAACTGAAAAGATTTCACGATCTTTAGATTGATGACTGATTAGTATGAGTAAAGGTCTAATTTCCTTCATTTACGAAGGTGGTGCCCCTACGAGTGTAACTGATGATCTCTTGATCAAAATATAAATATTTCTATACCTTTACTAAATTATAAATTCGATATTTTCGACTCTACACGCTACATATAATGACTAAATTTACATTTTTGGGTTAAAGCGCTTGTACTCTTCATACACACATGCACCATGTATGAAACAAAGCTTTTTGGTTTTTACTTTTTATTAAAACCAATTGTGGACAGGCTGCCCAGAAGTTACTCTAATAATTGGCTGCCTAAAGGGCTCAGCAGCATTTTGCTCACATAGCTTGTGGTTGCCTTAGTGCAGAGTGTGGCGGGCCGCTGTTTTGCTGCCTTCCAGTCGGCACTCGGGGAACCACAGTCCCTTGTGCATGCTTATGCCAGCGGCTCATGCCAGCCTTCTATCCGCACCAGGAGCCGACTTGCTCTGTTTGCTCATGATGCCACCAAGATCTAAAATGTTTTCCATTGTTTCTTAAGCTGCCTTCGAATGCTGTCGTAAACATCAATCCTAGAAATTGAGCACACATAAACAACCCTACAGTCACACTTGAGTCTTTGACCGAGTCCCTGAGATGCCCTTTAATGTTTCTATCTTTTCAAACAGGGTCAGCACAATTAGATTAGATAAACTTTATTATCCCACACAGGGAAATTTAATGTGGTGAGACAGTAGAGAGACATGAACGCACAGAACAAGACAAGACCAGATGCAACTCACAAACACACAAAAGCATCCTTTTGTGTGTTTCCATCGTGCAGAATAGTCATCATTGTTCATTATTCTACTATTTTATAACACTTTTATAACATTCTTGTTCGTTTAAATTTAGTGTTTAGAAGTTTCGTATTTGCAACCATATACTGTAGATAGCAACTGAATTCTAGGTAGATTGAGGTAGGTAAATTTGAGAGCTGTTGATACAAAAACAAAACAACACACAAAATATTGTTATATATTTCTATTTTCACTCTTTTATAACTTTTAGTTAGGATTTTTGTGCATATTATCCTTTTGTAGGGTCCATTTTGTTATTATTTCCAACCAATATACATGGAAAACACCTGAGCAGCATAAAAATTAGCATAAAAAAATGCTAATTAAATAAATATATAAACTAATAAATAACCAAAACAAAAAACTTCTTCATATACATTCATCATATTACACAATTTAACTTTTATAAAGATTTGAGAAACAATGTCATCTCTTTTTTGAAAGCAGCAATGATTGTAAGGGTCTTAAAAATACATTTATTCATGTAATATTTAGCCATAACTTTATTATTACTATATTATGTTGTTAGAAAAATACTGCAGGTGGAATGGGGAGTTTACGAGGAGCACTTGAATGCAGCATTTCAGCCAGTTGTAGAGTTCCCTGCGGGCAGGGAGCGACAGTTTCACGCCCATGAAACTGTTTTAGCCAGTGTAAGCACAAACAAGCTTTGCGCAAAGTCCTTTAGGAGAAACATTAACCGGCTCGGGCAGATGCATGGATTTTTACACAACAACACAACAGACTAACTGTGTGTGGCGTCTGTGGTCCGGTGATCGGGTCTCAAACAACCAACAGGAGAAGACGGAAGTTTGTGTAGGCCTATATAGTGAACTGCTGCTGAACGTGTCTCTATGTGTACTTCGAGCCAGTTTGGAGTGGACTGATCACAATGCTGCGTAGGCCCGCTGTCCTGGTCCTGCTTGGTCTCATAGTGTCGTGCGGGGCAAATGTCGCTGCTCCTGTAGTCAACATAAGCCTGGATGAAGCCCCGGAGCTGCGATGGGCGCCTCTGCTGAAAGTCTTTGACATCAACTACCTGGAGAAAGCAGCCGCGGAAGTCATAGAGTAAGTTGCACAGACGCTCTTTACAATGGGTTCAGTATAGATGGGATGATGTGAACTGATAAATGCAGCTATCAATTGTAAATGCAAGTTCATGATGTTTTTTGTTTTGTTGTTGTTGTTGTTGTTGTTGTTTTTTTGGTTTTTTTTGTATATATATATATATATATATATATATATATATATATATACAGTATAGAAAAACACTATATTACCATGTAATATCACTATCACAATATCCTAGCTACTTATTTAAGACTTATAGTGCACCATCTTATTTTAATAGAAGTGCTTCGTTAATGTTGAAAATACTGAATGCCAGGATAAAAAAATAAAAAAATAAATAAAATCTCATGTATCTCATGTGCTGCTGTGGGGAATTGCAAAGTGCCTTATTGCAAAACCTCCCTTGGACAAACAGCTTTCTCTGTACAGGGGGTTAAAATATGGAATTCATTACCCACACATCTCAAACATGATCATAATTGGGATCATTTCAAATACAAACTAAAACAGTTTCTGAAGAGCAATCAGTCATGAGTGACTGTCTCTCTCTTTCTTTCTCTATTTTCTTATACCAGGTTATCTTCTTTTTTTTTTGGTACTATCTGTCTTATGTTGACAATGCCCTTTTGTGTGTGTATTCTATCTCTGTTGTATTGTATATCTGTTTTAACAGTGTTTTTACAAAAGCCCATCTAGGGACAAACATTGCAAATTAGCTTAGGCTATAAATGTTATGATATGTGACATCAGTCTATTTTCGTTTAAATGTTCTATGTCTATGTATCTGTCCCTATTCAAATAAACATTGAAATGAAGCATGAACAACTGCAGGTGATAGTCAGCTCTTTGAGTATCATTTGCTGTACTTTAACTTCTCATTCTTCTTTGCTCTTGTTATTGTCATAATGTAGCATAATAATCATAGTTCATGTTCAGTGGTGTAGTGGTAAATAAAAATGGTAAACTATGGGTGAACTGCCAGTCAGCGTTTATCATAAGTATCTATGCCAGCCTATTATTAACAACCACTAATACAAACCAAAAATATGTTTTCATAAAAGCATTAAATTATACTCACATTTTTTCACAGTCTGATAGGCTACTTACTATGATGTATACTATGAATTTAAAGATTTATCAGCCTACAATAGATGGGTAAATTATTCAGCAAATAAAAAGGTGGTTAAAGTTTAGGTGGGGTTACCTTCTACTAGGCTACATCTGTAGTGACAATGATAGCAACAGGACAGACATGTTTTCTTCTTCTTTGTTTTTTGCAGTACTACAGTTCCAAAATGGGTGCATCATGCTGTTGCTCCTGTTGTGATGGCCTTGGAAAAGTACATTCCTCAGCCTTATGCGGGGGAAATCCGCGGCATGGCCTCCCACTTTGGAGCCAGCCTTTCAGACATCATCATCCTCAACTTTGCCTACGAAATATCTGCGTATGTACGATTTTATATCTCCCGTCCAACGGTGGCGGTTTTCTCAACACATTCACAATAGAAACACTTGCAGAGGCACCCGGTGCATTAAAAGTACGCAAGAATACTTTTCCTGATGCAGAAAGCCTTCTCATGGATGAACACACTTTATGTATTCCTAGATTTTGCACTAGCATCGTAGCTCAGGACACAAAGGGCCAGGTGTACCACGGCAGGAACCTTGATTACCCGCATGATGTTCTAAGGAATCTGACGGTCGACTTAATCTTCCTCAAGAATGGAGAGGTATGTATTACACAACCTTGATAGCCTACAAAAATAATAGTTTCAAGTGTTTAAAAACTGAATAGCTGTAAAGACTATTGTACTAACTCAAACTGTAGCCAGCAAAATTGCTAAAAATCATTTATGTGGAATCAATAATAAGTCAATAAACCTCAGTAGGTGCAAAATCAAAGCCCTTGCATGATGATGCGGTGTCCAAGATGTATTTTAGGTGATGTGTCCATTCAGTCAACGTTCTGTTGTTGTTGTCAAACCCTCTCAGGTGGCGTACCGTGGAACTTCTTTTGCTGGCTACGTTGGCCTGTGGACGGGACAGAGTCCTAACAAGTTCACCGTCTCTGGGGACCAGCGAGGTAGGACCGCACTGGTTGTGCTAATTCACATGTCAAAGTTCACCAAATTTGAACTCTGCACGAGGTCAAAGTGCGAAATCGTTTCACAACTGGACACATTTTTAAAAACGTTTTTATTCATCTATTGTGTGGTTTTCCAAAGGGAAGTGAAACGAAATTCTGTGTAGGTTTGTGCTAATGTCACCGCGTCTTTAATTGTTCCAATGCATGTGTGCACGTCTGTTTTGTGCGATCATTAGGCAAGGACCACTGGTATGACTGGTGGAAGAATGTAGTGTCTGCTTTCCTGCTGAAAAGATCCCCAGTCAGCTGGCTGGTGAGGGAGGTGAGTATATTAAGGGAAATAAATATTCTGCAGAAATGTACATAGAAGTGAAACACTGACTGGATGTATGTCAACCACACAGACCTTGGAGGGAGCAGAGAACTTTCAGGATGCGGTGATGCGGCTTTCGAAAATCCCCATCATCACTGGAGTGTATTATATTGTGGGCGGGGTGCGGGCAGGGGAAGGGGCCGTGATAACCAGAGACCGAAAAGGCCCCGCTGATATCTGGCCCCTGGATACTCTGAATGGAGGGTAGGTCAAACGGACAACAAGGACAGTTCAAAATTAATTTGAGGAGGACATGGTGTAAGGAGATATTTGGTGCTGAATCACCCTGACTTTACACAACTGAATCCAAACTTCTGCTATATCTGTTCCCATGCTAGTTGGTACAGAGTGGAGACGAACTTTGACCACTGGCTTCCTCCCCCGGCCAGGGATCATCGGAGGTGTGTGACTCATCTCACATGATCAGCTGCAGCACAGAAATAAACAATGTAGTTGTATTATTAATATTATTATTATTACACTGTTGTCATGTGTTTATTTTTTAGAGAGGCAGCCAACAAAGCATTAAACGCTACGGGCCAAGATCACATCAACATGGATACACTTTATCAGGCAAGTGTGGGCTTTTTCAGGGGCCAGAAGTACATTTGGAATTTGAAAGTCTTCCATGTGATACTAAGAGAAACTGAGAACATACAAGTGAAACTTTGTATGGTGAACATTTTCAAATTGAGGAACAATGTATATATTTGTAACAGAGTCTCCTCCTGCAGGTTTTGTCGCTGTATCCTGTGTGTAATGGGTAAGAAGGAAGTCATTTGTTTATTATTCCCTCGTCTCTTTGTTTCAGTAAATCACATGATGGTTCATCTTGCTGAGCGGGAGCACAGAACGGCTTTCAGTTCCTTTTGCCTCAGCTCAGCAATAAGGCCAACAGGCCTTTGTTTGACAGCACTGTTTAGCAGATAGGAAACGGTGTATAGGATTGTAATTATAGAGATTAATTCCAAAACGCTACAGGTGTCTTACATTTTGATTGTATTATCAAGGTATATTATCAAGGAATCTGTTCAAGAATGTACACGGTTGAAAGTATGTTCCCAAATGTAATAGTTGTTTGTTTGCTTGTCTTGTTTATACAGAGAGCAGATTGTGCATTAGTGGATAATATTCTTTAACTCACCACCAGCATTGAGCACTGTCTGATATCTTGATTGTTATTTCCCAGAATTACTGTCTACACAACAACAATGAGCGCAGCAACCCCTGAAAAATATAATACAGTTGTCAGGGCACAGGTAATAAAACCCCTTAATTTTTTAATTGTCTTTTATCACATATCATATGAATCATGATACTCCACTGAAGCAATGAGAGCATTTATCATTCTGCCCTTCCACCTTTGTTTCAAGGGTTGCCGTCGGACCGAGTGAATCTAAAGGTTGGACCATGTTGAACTGCCGGGCCTCCAGCAGTCTGCAGTGCACTGATTTTTCCTACGAAGTGTCCTGGTGCATCTGACCTGCACAACATGATTATATGCAAATGATATAATCAGTGTGATTGACTGATAGACTGACACAGTGCTTTGCTGCCTCTAATAAAACCGGCTGACCTGCTGTGATAATTTTTGTTACCTTGTGTACCTATGATCCATATGTCTAGCCTAATAAAATATGATTACTTTTTAATTGATATTATCTGAAATCAGTTGATTTAAGCCTGTGTTTCAGTCCATGGCTCAGGGGGGTCAAGAATATGGAAATGAGACTTTCACAGAGCAGATCAAATATAACAATTTTTTTTTTTTTTTTTTTTTTAAAGGCATGGCTCATCCAAACCCACATCCTGGGGTTGAGCAAAAGTACGCTGGGCAATAGAAGGGCAGTCTGTAGAAGAAGTAAGAGAGTGACAGACTGCAGCTGAGAGTTAAGGTATATTGTATAGGCTCTGCTGAATAAATGGGTCTTGAGTCTGGACTTAAATACTGAGACAATGAATGTCAGATTACTTGACAATAGCGGGGAGAGTGCGGGAGGGGGTGGGGCCCTATAAGGACATGCTTTGTCCCAAGCTGTTTTCTACAAGGACCATAGACTAAAAAATAGGACAAGGACAAGGAATTCTGCATTCTGTGAGTGGAGAGTATGGCTGGCCTTATAGAGAGTAAGTAAATCAGTGATATAGAATATTGAGGCACAAGACCATGTAATGCTTTTGTATGTTTGCAGTATGACTTCAAAATCAATAGTAGGCCTACATACATTTACAGAGAACCAGTGAGGCGAGACCTGGGGTAATATATTTGCAGAAGACTCTAGCTGTTGACTTCTGAATAAGATGAACATTTCTGACTGTGGAGTTAGGACAGGACAGTCAATGCTGCACACCTAGCTTGCCGCCATGGGACTGTACAGCATCTGTAGGCTACTTGACTGTGTATTTGTTTCCATACAAACAAGCGGAGAGCTTTCTGTTTTACTTGAGGCTCTATCTTTGTGCCAGAAGTCAATCTTGCACATTTCGCGCCAAATCCTACCTGGACAAATACAATAAACAAGTGTATCACACAGAAGTAACCAGTTTCACTACGATGGTCTCATGTTTATAGCCATTACACTATGCTATCAAAATACATTTTTAGAATGATATATTGAGGTATATTCTACACGCAGGGGCTTTAAAATGGCAATTGGGGCGGGGGGTTGGGGGCTTTTATTTTGAAATGTACCCTTAAATTGACACACTCGTCCGCTGGTATGTCGGAGCTGACATAATGAATTTATGAACACCCTATGGATAAGAATATGTTAATTTGCCATGTAGCAATAGCGAAGCTCTAGTCCAGGTGTTATGAGAGCCCAAACAGCAGTTCTTGTGAAGTGTTGCCGGATGCAAGGTCAGGTTGTTGCCACATCATGATCACATGACATGACAGCGCAGCTACTTCCCGTGTAGACAGACTAGCCAATTCACAGGAGTAGACGGCGGCAGCGACAGATTTTACAGCGACTGCGACTGTGTCATCCAAGATGCTGGCCCTCATTAACAGGTTGCTGGACTGGTTCCGCTCTCTGTTTTGGAAAGAAGAGATGGAGCTTACATTAGTTGGACTTCAGTACTCCGGGAAGACCACATTCGTCAATGTGATTGCAGTGAGTAGCAAAGGAGCACAGTCAGTGTGGGCCCAGGCTACTACCTGGAAGAGACTGTGGACGAAGGTTCCTTTAACCGTGTTAGAAATAGATTTAATGGTGCCAAAATAACTAGCTCAGTATTTGTATTACTTTGGGGGCATTGCTGCGTGATTGGGTGCTTTTTGCGGATCAAAACATGTTCGTGCGGTGCGAAGCATGATAGTGTGATTCACCTTAACTGTTGTTTGGCTAGCTTAACGAGAAATGACGAAGTTCTTATAACGTTTGGCGAAACCTGTTACTATGCGCATGCTTGCGAAATCGGTCGCGTAAACAGACGTGTGGCCAGTGCTTTGTGAAAGCTGCTGGTATTTCAATATCCCCGATATGTTGACAGCACTGGCTACCATTTAATTTTGTAAACAACCCTCTTGCCTACGTCATCAAGGGTGCAGTGAAGCTGACAGGGCCTGGAGCCATCATGGCCACTGCCTGCTAACACAGGATGATTAAGCTATGTATAGCCTAATTAATGGCGTTCATTACCGTCACCCTGAGTCCTCTCAAGGGTACCTCCCAACAGAAATGTTCCCTCTTTGGCCAGTTATTTTAGCTCAGATTTATATTTGGCACTTTGTCATATCGGGCACTATTTTTTGTAAAAGCTTACCACATTTCATGATCATCAAACCCAAAATCACATGTCCCTCATTGTTGGGTCTGTATACTGTTTAGCTTGTTTGGCCTGTTTCACAGCCTTGGCTAGGTGTGATGCACTGCAGTTGTTTCAAAGGGATAGGCCACACTGGACTTGAGACAGTGTCAGTCTTGAAACTCGTAGGCCACAATACTTTGGGCTGCCCCCTTGCTTGGATTTATCACGAGAATACACCATTCTTTTCCACTTACTTGTGGTCAGGTCAGGTGATCTGTAATGAGGTTTGGATAAAGCTGCCCTCTGCTTCACCCAATCATTGGGAGGCTATTAGAATGAGCCCAGGCCCTACTATAGGGGCCACACAACCAAGGCTATGAATTGTGCATATTTGACATTTTTGTCATATTTTATGCTTCTTAGCTTCTGGAGGGGCTTAAAACTAGGATGATACTTACCAAGGCTGTGTTTAAGATGTTTGGGCTGGCTCTGGAGCAGGATGACTCCACCTTTAGGCTATGAGCCAATTTCATTCCTATAGGTGAATTGAAATAATATGGTGTTCCTTATTTTGAGTTTATTGATTATTGGGATACAGAATTTAAGGTTGATAAAGAAAGGCATAAATTAAACTATGCTAATGCAAAGAAGGCACCATCTTATATGATTCATAGAGTAAATGGGCAAGTGTTCAAACGGAGCATCCAAAAATGTTTTTGCTTGTAATCTAATCATGCTACAATTTAATCTTTTATGACCTTTCCTGTGCTCTGAAAAGATCCACATTGAAGGCTTTTCATGTTTGACTGCATGTGAATCAAATCACCCACATCAAGTTTAGTAAATGTAGAGTAATTGCTTCCGCCAACGGAGTTGGACAGGGGTTATATTTTTGCCCTGTTCTGTTTGTCTGTTAGCAGAATTACTCCAAAAGTTAACGGATTTGCATGAAAATTTGTAGAAAGTTTGGTCATGGGGCAAGGAAGACTGGATAAACTTTTCACACCGATTGGCTAAAGGGATGTGTGGCAATGGGCGTGGTTCTCATAAAAACGCATGGAACTTCCAAATGGATTCACATAACACCATCAAACTTTGTAGCCAATCAGCAGACAGAAGAAGAGGCAAACCCTCGATTGTTGGCCCAGTCAAACAACATGGGGAACTGGAGAGCTCATTTCCAGTTTAGACATACCTAACGCCCTACCAATTTTTCCCAAAGTTGGTCCAGTGGTAGAAAGACAGCCCTAATGGCCACTGAACTGAATAGTGCTGATTGGCCATGTGGTGTTGAGATAATCAGCTAAAATGCAGGCTAGAATTTGCAGATTCGCAGGCAGATCTCATGTCCCATTTCAGGTCCAGTCATGAAATGTGTGCATCTCCTGATGTGAAACAAGTTGGTAATGGGGCATGGAAGAAATTTTGGTGAAAATTGGACATGTGTGAACTGGTATATATTGACAATCGCATAGCGTTGGTGGATGTATGTGCTCTACAGTGCCATCTAGTTTTGATTCGGTGACATTCGGTGCATGATACAGTAGAGACAGAAGACTCACTAGATATATGTCACTGTACATGTAATTCAGAATCCTTCAGTACCTGTGTGCGTTTTAACAGCATGGCATGCAGTAAACATTAACATACCATCTTTCTTGCATTTGTCTCTTGCAGTCAGGCCAGTTCAGCGAAGACATGATCCCCACAGTCGGTTTCAACATGCGGAAGGTTACTAAAGGCAATGTGACGATAAAGGTAAGCTACGTCTGCCAGCTTCGAGCTTGTCAACTCTCAATTTCACTCTGGACCGAGGCCAGCCCAGAGCTTTGTATTCTGCGCTCTGGAGCAGTAATGGTGCAATGATTTGTTGTACTAAGGATACAAATCTGCGCAAGCGTGTTTTTTTGATTCTGTGCTGTCTTGCCACAGATATGGGACATAGGTGGACAGCCTCGGTTCAGAAGCATGTGGGAGCGCTACTGTCGAGGAGTCAATGCTATTGTGTAAGTTTCTGGGCACTCCAGAGTACAGCAAATGGGCTTTGTGAATAGAAATGTATTATCAGGAGTTCCCAAGGTCATTGAAACCCTAGAAATCGGTTTCCAGGCCTAGAAAACTTGATGGAAATTATAGGCCTACATTCAAGATTTTTCAGAAATGTTTTTCAATCAATGTTAACCGGGCTTGGCTGCTGGTAGAGCCGGATACTTTTTAAAGTAATAGTAACCCAAATAAAACATCTCCTGATTACAAGTCCAAAGTGATAGTTGTAAAGCAATCCATGTATTTGAATGCTGCCAAACCCTAAGCTGTATTTCTCTCCTTTGCAGTTACATGGTGGACGCAGCAGACCGAGAGAAGATAGAAGCTTCCAGAAATGAACTCCACAACCTTTTAGATAAACCGCAGCTACAAGGAATACCCGTAAGGGGCCATTGGCACTTGAGTTCATCAGACCCAAAGATCGTGATTTTACAGCCTAACCTTGGTTCATGACATTGATTTATGTGGGTCCAGTGACTCCGGTCACAAGCTCTTATTAGCCTCATAATTAGTTATCACTGCAACTAATGGGTTGTAGTGACTCGGGCTTGATGGCATTGCACTAAGTGGTCATTTGAACCCAAGCCAGGATTTTTAAATTCGTTTTCAATATCCGAGCTGACAGGATAATTGACATGACAGTGTTTGACATGCTGACTCGGTCGGCTTCCGGCTGCTGTGACTCAACACTGTCTGCTCTGTCCTCAACAGGAAGCGTTCTGAGATGAGTGGAGCACAAGGTTGATAGAAATCCTGTTGATTGTCTGATCACACTGTGTGAAAATGCTGATACATTATTAGACCACGGAAATCTCTCTTTTTTTTTCTGTCACAGACAGCTTGCGGGAATTGGTTATCTATATAGATTTCAGTCTCAGATTGCCATACATCCTGATAGCTTATATTATTCTCTCCCTTTTTCTCTTTGTTATTTTTTCAGGTTCTAGTCCTGGGCAACAAAAGAGACCTACCCAATGCACTTGATGAGAAGCAGCTTATTGAAAAAATGTGAGACACTCAGACTATTCTTTGCTGATGATCCTTCACAACCATCAGCGCTACTCGCATTATGGCCAGAACCTAATGTATCTAAAACCTCATGTCTATTTTTGTGTCAGTGGTTTGTTTATTAGACATGAAGTATGCTATAACCATAAATAGTGGCTGTATCACGTCAGTCCTCCCTAGTGCTAATGCAAAAATCATGAGGAATCATCGCCAATACATTCAACTCACAACTCGCTTTTCCTTTCCCTTTTACAGGAACCTGTCTGCCATCCAGGACCGAGAGATCTGCTGCTACTCTGTCTCCTGCAAAGAGAAAGACAACATAGGTAAGGATGAGATTGCATTTTAAACAACACTACATCATACTCATGGTGACACCTGTTTTTCTTTGTTGTCGAATATCAATTTCACCCGCTGAGTTCATAGTAATGTCTCTGATTACATTTTTTTTTTTTGCGTGTCACCTCATCCACAGATATCACACTGCAGTGGCTCATCCAGCATTCGAAGTCGCGGAGAAGCTGAAAGTGAAGCCCCACCCCCCCACTCCCCAGCCCCAGCTCTGGCCTCAGCCCCTAATGGTCATGGGTCCTTTACAGTCATCCCTTCCACTGCCTCTGTGAAGTAATCCAGCTCTCTCCGCTCACCACCACCACCACCACCACCCGCACCACCCAGTACACTACCATAGATGTGTAGTCCCTGTACAGCACTACCGCCGCCCCAGCTATCTGGAGTCTTGAAAAGTTGTCTCAGTTTACTGTGCTAGAACGTGGATTGTCCATACCCATCATGCCTTATTGCCTGGGGATGCTCTGTGTCTGTGTACATCATGGAGGGTTTTTTGTTTGTTTGTTTGTTTGATTGTTTCAAGTGGTTTTCATTACCCTTGACACAGGAATCTAATGACGCTGCAGTCTTGGGTGGAACTCTTATAACCCATCCGTCATCCAAGATCCATTCTGTTGCCTGTCAGCATCTGGTGTTCATGTGACATTGCGTGATTGTAGTTTTTAACAGTTATCTGCCAAATGACGCTGGTGGCACGCGCGAATGCCTTCGATTCGTGATAAACCCATAGCAACGTAGCCTGCATTTTATTTGCTGGCATATGGAAATTATCCATTTTATGAAGTGACTTAAATTCAAGAGTTTACAGATTAAAAAACAAAAAAGATACACGGAAAGTTAGATTGTGTGAGTGGTTGTTGTTTCTAAGCTAAATCCTAAGATTGGTCAGCAGAGTTTTAAGTGCCTTCTGCTACATGAGTGTTCCAAACAGACAGTTATTGCCCAATGCAACTTCTACCCCACTATTACAAAGCGCTTGGTGCAGCCGCAGCATTGATCCCTTGGTTACACTTTGCAACATCTCTTGACAATCTCATTTTATGTAACGCAATCACATAAATACACTTTGACAGCCGAGAAAGGGTAGCACTGTTAAAATGATGGAAAATGGAGGAGGGAGAAATGGACTATTGGTATGGAGCTACACTAGTTTAATGAGAAAATGTTACATTTGTTTGCTTGATGGGTAATTTGAATGCCATTTCACTGTAGCCTGTGACTATTTTATGTAGCTTGAAATGTAGGCTGTCTTCTGCTTGCAATTCTCAGGACGTTATAGGATATTTTGTGATTGTCTAAACACAGTATGGGTGTACCCAAATATATATTTCATGATTCCTATCAAGTTCAGGTCGGGTAACAGGAAAGCCAGTGTTAGTCATGATTGAGGTTATGGCATAGATGCCGGTCCATCAGTTCAGAGCATCGGATGCTTGATGTCATCAATGCCTTGTCAGATGTTACGCCCTCGCCTGAGTCATGATGTCTCATGTAAAGCCTTACCAGTCCAAGGACAAAGCTGTGTCCTCTCAAAATGACATGCTGATTGACACGACGTCGGTCCCTTTCAGCGAGAAGACAATGATTTTCACAGGTTCGGCCGCTGTTCTCAGATTGATCCCTTGCAATAGCTTACATCATGTATATTAATCTCCCTTAATCGCCCCTTGCTTGGTCAGCGCATCTCGATCAATCAGTTTAAGGTCGTCTTTTGTGTGTGTGTGTTGTGGGTTGGGGGCTGAATTGGATATCACTGTTGCTATGTAGGCCTACATGGCTTAGAATTCTGCATCTCACCTTTTTGTCTCGTCTAAAACTCCTTCATGGTCTGTCTGTTATTTCACATGTCGCTCTGTGTCTACTGGTGATCGTCGTAATCCTGAATGTTGATTGTTGGGACCACAGCAGCAGTGAGGGGCTGTTCAGTTGGGTGACTGTGTGGGTAATTGGGTAAAAGCTTTGTTACCTGTGTAATAATATAGCTTATTTGCAATTTGTATGTGCATGTGCTAAACTTATTCACATTCAATTGCAGACTTTGTAAATAAGAAGTTAGCATTTTTATTCAAACAAATGCTCTTGTAGATGTCATGCATTCTTCCCCTGTGATTGCTAATAAATTTGTTTTTATTTTTAAGGATTTCAAGTCTGGCATCCGTGTTGATTGGGAAATTGTAGATTCACTTCTTCCCACTAGGTGGAGGCAAAGGGCTGTGGATGGGAACGATCATGGCAGAGGAGAGGAGCTTTGATGTCTCCATATCAACTCTGGTTGTCTTGAAAGTTTCACCTGAAGTTCTGTTTAGTAACATGCAACATCATAAGTCTGTTTTCCAACGTTTATGATATGTTGTAGAGCAGGGTTCCTATGCAGTGCTGGAATAGTCAAATCAATCATGAGGTTTTGAATTGTGCAAAATGTCAGGAGAAGTTAGTATACTCATACATGCTGTAATGGTAGATGTATTAGTCGAAAATGGATGTGTTTCAGTCATTTGAGTTCCTGAATCCAACCAAACCGGATCCCAAATGAGCTGCTAGTCGAGCTACATACACCCACAATTTGCTCTGCTCTCATAATTTGTCATACAAACTTAACATTATAACTACCTTTGTGGATAGATATGATTCTGTATTTTCCATTAAGCGGCGTACAGATCCCATAATAGATGCTTAACACCTTTCAGTGTTTCTTGGCAGAAAATTCCTATTATCCATAGAAATTTAACACTTAGCTAAACAGAGCGGTAAGACAAGCGCAGGGAGTGTGTGTTGCAAACTAGGGGGTAATAAAGCGAGTCATGTTCTCGCAGCTGGAACTGTACTGAGCCTTCAGAGAGCAGGCCCGCCTGTTAAAGCAGGAACACCTTAATTAATCTCATTTCTTAAACACAGGCTTTAATGAACAGCTGCTGGCATTTATTGTATGCCAGTGCTGTAGTTTGGACGTGTGGACAGATCCAGGTGTTATCTGATGAACTCCATGGGCCTGTTGCGTGTGCGCGTCTGTCTGCGAGGGAGCTTATATGTACGTGTGGGTCCGCAAGTGTGTGTGTGTGTGTGTGTGGTTTACAATTACAATGACCACAAGGGATTAAGTGGTGGTTACGGCCCTGCCACATGGATTTATGCACAGAGCAGGTCACAGAGACGACCTGAAGGCGTGACATACCATTAATGTAGTTACACTCTATTACCATCGCGCTCATTATGTAATATGACATGTTTTGCACCTACCACCTGTCTCAGCTGCACTGTTTGCATTCCTTAAGTGTCCAAAATTGCAGTTCTGTCACATAAATGGCCATTCATCAGGAAAATGACAAGGGCCGCGATCAGCTGAAATGTTCGCTCCCTTATAACCTGTCTAATTAACCCCTACAACCTGGGCCTAAATAAGCTATATCGCTCTTGTCTTGGAGAGGACCTTGACCGATGTCTTTAATAAGGATATGAATCAGCTTTCCATAGGATTGCTGCAGTCTCAAGTCTCCAGATAATGACAAAATATGGATCTCACACACACAGCACTATGGCTAATCCTCTGTATTTGCTGTCATCTTCAAGGAAATGGTAGTAAATCTATTGTGCAAATCCATTGTCCACATGATGTCCCCTTTCCAAGTTTTGAACTTGCTCTATGAACACTGAACCTCAGCAACGTAACACTTGTTTGACATGGTGAGCATCGGCATTCAGCTTCCTGACTATAACATGCCCGCCTCTCTAATACACAGAAACCACTCCAGATTGAACCTGCTGTTGCTGACATGAGCTGGTTGAGTTCTGTCTTTCCAACAAAAACCCTGGACAGCATCACTCAACACTCCGTATGGGAAACGATGATTTCACTCAACCTTCCGGCAGCACTGTAACAAGCGAACATATCGCACCTTGTTTATGCAACTTTATGGCCCATTTTTCACGTTGTCTGTGCAGTAATGTGAGAGGGAGAGGTCGCACTCTTACCTAACTCAAGAGACTGAATTTTTTTACAGTGAGGAAAGGTTTGACATCTTTGCAATCTAGGCAGACAACTTGGAGTTGTGTTCTCTGAAGCATTAGCACCTACCACACCTATCAAGGCTGACGCATCCCAATTTCCTCTCTCTTGTGCTCTCTCTCTCTCCCTCCCTTCCTCCCTTCCTCCCTCCCTCCCCTCTCCCTCCCTCTCCCCATCATAATAAACTGCGTTTATATCCTCCAGGCAGGCCTATGATAATATTTAGTCCACTTTTAGCATTCAGACTTTGAGGTCAGTGTTTACTATATACAGCAGTCGCAGTGCTGATATGCAGTGATCACCGAGCATCTCACTAAATCTCCAAGCTGACAAGATACGGTGCTGAGGGTGAAGGTCATTTTAAGGCTGATTTATACTTTGTAGCATCTGTATCTCTATATGTTTTAAACAGGAGGGAATTAAAGTCCATGTCTTATGTTTTGTTACTTGCCGTTTAATATACATGTTCAGCAAATGAAAGTAAAAAAATTTACGTTTGGCAAATCAAGTAATTTAATGGGAGTAGTGCTGACTGGCCTGTAAACAGTCATTCATATTTAAACATGATTTCATGTTGGCCCAGCCAGTCAGTTGTTTATTTGCTGCTCTTGTTACCTCTGTGTGCCAGTAAGTCCTCTTTGTACATCTGACAGAGATGACATCAGAACACCACTGTCTTTGGCTGATCTAACTATGGGGTAATTTGTCCCAGGATACAAAAGCCTCTGTTTTACGAGAAGCAAATAAGTTGGTCCAAAGTTGTTAGATTATAGTTTGGGGATTAGAGGTTCGGAGGCCCCGACCTTGACAGGCGTCTGCAAACACCTCATTCACGTCCCTGCCTGGGCCATAATTTGGCACTAATCGCTATGTGTGGAATGTCACATGATTAATACGGAGCTGCATGGCACACATCACCGTCCTTTACTGCTCTACACCCCATAAAAGACATATGGTTACATGCATGTTCACCCTGTAATAGCCCAGCTTAATAGGCTCCTTAGATGAATACATTCCTGACCCTAATTAGTTTACGTTGGCCATTTTATTGTCAGTTACTACTATGGATACACTGATTAGGATTTTTGAGCCAATATGTTCACCTATTTTTTTTTTCAAATCAACTGTTCTCAATCTGATAATGATTTTTAGATTTAGTTTTCAATACAGTCTCTTTCAGTCTATCAGTTTCTCCAATTTATTACCTTTGTTTTTTGGGACAGTTTGAAATATGGCTTGATAATTCAATTAATGTATGAATATATAAAGTTTTTGCATTAGATGGTAGAATGTCATTTATCTCTTAGAGTTTTAGAGCAGCAGATCTCAAGCTAGGGGTCGTGGCCCCACAGAGGGTCAGCAGATGATTTTTGGAATGTAAAAAATATATCTAATAATAATGATTATGTTTTTAATCTTTGTGTTAATTTCCCTTTTTCCTGTGAAATTGTGAATATTTGCAGCCACTAGGTGTCTTCCAATGAATGAATAAAGTAAAATACCCTGAAAATCTGCATCAGCTGGGGTCAAAGTTCACCTCCCTGCACCTTAACACTTGCAGCAGGAATCATCAGTAGGCATTGCTTTGTTTTCCAGGGCTGCGCGTCGCAAAGGAAAACCACTGTTCGAGTCGTAAGAGAGAAAGTTATTTTTATTTTAGTTAAACCAACACTTTTCTTTTTTGATTCAGGGGAGTGGAGAAAAGCTGCTGAGGCCTCCAAATGCAATAATTCCATTTCCACTCAGTGAGAGTAATCTTTCAGGTCCATTCTGTTATCCGGCGTCCTCTCAGATAGCCAGCTCCCCTGTGAACGCTTTCATACTCTCACCTCCCTGCCTCGGCTCCGCCACTCTCCCCTCCTCAGATTCCATTAAAAATCATAACTTCAGCTCCTGGGGCTCTGATCAAATAGGGAGGCTAATGCATTTTTCCCTGCTTTTTGATTTTTTTTTTTTCCCAATGTACCTCATATTTACATATAGATTGAGTATTTATCAGTCTGCATTTTAAGGCAGATTCACTGTAGTCCACTTTATTAAACCATGTTGGATTTATGTATATTTAATGAAAAGTTGATGTAGGGAGTGTAATTCTTTGAACAAGGGAGTATACATGGTGTGTGGGGAGAATAGTAATGCGAGGGCCGTGAACAACTGAACTTAGGAGTCTTCAACTTTGTTTGCTGTGGTATGGTCAGTGTTGGATGGTGCATTGTCCAGTTCCTTTGCACTTCTACCTACTCAATATCCTGCTAAATGTAAAACTGAAATCTCTTAAATCTGTGAGAACTCCATTGAGAACTCCATTGCTTCAGATATCAAAGGCTTCCACTGTTTTTTTCCCACTGGACATTGACATTATCATAGGTAATGATGAGTTTTATATATAATAAATGCAGAGTTTGAGGACTTGTAACAGACTTCCATATTATCAGGGCATTCTGTCCTCTTCCCAGTCCCACACTGGCTTCTGTGGACTGGGATTTGTCCCTCCAGGATCCATGGAGGCTTGACATGTGCGTTCCACTGTCATCATTTGATAAGGGACATGAAAACACAACCCTGGAGGGAGAAATCAAACCTTTGACTTCTTTTTCCTGCTATAAAAGGGGATGGAAGTGAGATAGGCAAGCAGCCACGCCCGAGTCAGGCATGTCGGAGCAGGCTTTTGATCCATGTTCCCTCCTGTCTCTCTCCCATTGGGATACAAGTCATACAGATACACCAGATATGCAGATATACCATATTCACAGACGACGTCATAGAGATACTTTTTTTTTTGCAGCACAGGTAACATGAGGTCAGAAAAATCAATTGTGAAGAAAAGTATATCCACCATAGCTTACATGCATTCAGAAGCAAACAATGATAATATTGTTAATAATAAAATAAAGGTCAAAGCTTACAAGTTGGCCTGATTCTGTATATTCCACAGTGCCTGAGTCCATGTATACAATTTAGTGTCGTCTACCTATGTTGTGCAAAGTTGTTTCCTGACACACAGGAATGCACTGTCTTCCATATCACCTCCATCTCTTTACTATGACCCTACACCACACCACACCACACCACACCACACCACACCACACATTAGGGTTTTTTGAAAGCTGATATCAATATTTTTGGATTTTTGTGCCGAAAAATCAGAAAAGTGACTAGCTTTCAGTGTTTCCCCCAGAATTGTATTCTTTTCTGGGTGGAAAAGCCTCTGAAACAGCATTTAGATCATCATAGGACACTCAAACTCTCCACTGAAAGCCATATTAATATAGACCTTCAAACTGGATGCAGTTAGACTGGGTTACTCATCAACTAATACTGGACCCTGGGGAGGTTTTTAAACTGAACAAGACAATTGTGAAGAGACAAAAAAAACAAAAACTAAAATGCATCTCTTCTGATAAATTTGGTCCAAATCTCTACAAAAGATGTCCTCACTGTGAGCTCGCAGCCTTCCTGGCTGGAGGCTGGAGGAATCCGCCGCTCTTTGTTTGTGTGCAGCATCAGGTATGAGTGTGTTAAGAGGACTTCACAGGGGCCGTGCGAGTCCTTTATCCTCCAGCCACTGTGGCTTCAGGTTGACAATGGCTGAAAACCCCGTGGGCTGTGAATAGAGAGGCTGACAGGAGAAATGCTGCACTGCAGGCTGGAATGTTAGGGAGGAAAGAAAAGTGCTGAACAATGGGGGCGAAATAATGTAGTGCAAACAGTGTAGACGGAGGATGCCATTTCCTGTGTGTTAAGTATAGTTTGGTATTTGATGCTCAAACCTATTCATAGTATTCTGCCCCCGCCACCCCACCCCCCGACTTCCATCCCCCTGCCGCCCCTACTCGTCTGAATAAGGCCTTGATGAGACTTTGGACTCACCTCAATGAGAGGGACAGATGTTCCCTCGGGGCCAGATGAAGTGGGAACCCGGCGACTGCTGGATTCGGACCAGATAACCTGCCTTTGATATCCAGCAGAACTTTTCCTCGGCAGGTCGCTCGCTGGCCTTGGCAGTAAACAGGAGGCCTCTCTCTCTCTCTCTCTCTTCACTCCGAGCCAATTGGAGGGAACGACAGTCCTTACCTTGGTCTGATCCCCTGCCAGGGCGCCTTCTGTGGCTGTCCTGGAGTCAGCGCAGACATACAGGGGCGGTTATATATTCCTCCTAGCTGCACGTCACATTGAACAAAGTTATCATAGCTCCAGATGAACAGTGACTTATGAAGAGGTGATGTCATGTTGAGAGATAGGCCCGTGATCTCCTGCTCTTCCGCCAGCTTGATCCTCTTAGATAATCCTCCTGATTGCATTTGTTTGAATTTTTTCTTATTCATGAGGGAAATATCCCCAACACTATCTATTGAGCAACATGCCTTACCCTTGCTCATACAATACGAGCAGCAATTTTCCCTGCGGGTTTACGCTCCATTATAAACTGCGAAAGGGTCTAAGTTTACTGATGGGAAACAGCTGTAGTCCTTCCTACCTCTGTCACAGGGCTAGGAAAAATATCACTTTGGCAACGATCAAGCACCTGCCTGAACATATACACACACACTTTTCACCTACAAGCTGCGTGCACAGAGAAAGAGAGAGAAGTGTGTTGCATGACAGTGAAGTCACAGCTCTTACTAATACATAGATATTGAGTTTCGCCATGACTTTTTCCTTTTCCTATTACACGTTCATGTTTTCCACACTGTATTGTGTATGTGTGAGTTTAATGGACTGTCCATTTAAATTTCACTAACTTGACTGCAATGGTTTCCAAGTGGCAGCTTTGCTTTTGCGTGTTGTCGTTGAGGCTTTTCCAAAGCAAACTTTCCAGTCATTAATTCGGTTGCGGTGTTTTGTGTGAAGGATTGCCTGTTCAACCGCCCCTATGTGTTTTTGTGTAATTAAAGAAGTGTTTGAACAAGATCTGACGAAGAAAAAGCGTTTGGATACACAGGAAAGGAGACGAAGCATTGCAATCACAGCTGAAGAAAGAATTACATTCTTCGATGTAGTTAGCATGTTCTTCACACTCATTCGGCTGCCAAGGTAAAAACATTTCCGAGAGCCGTGATTAAAGGTTGCGAGAATAGTGCTTACAGATCAACATTTGCGCACAGCACTTGCATGTCTTTTAACAGAAAGTCATTCTGTAAAGTGTAACATGATGAAGCAGGACTGGAATGCTATTGTTTTGCAGGAATGCTATTTCCTTGGTGTTGGCATTTGACCCCAAAATGAGGACAAGTTGCTATTTCTGTTGGAGTACGACTCAGTGCCAGGCCACAGCTCTCCCCCAGGGTGACACCTTGTGCTTGATGGTAAACAATAACCTGGTGTCCTAGGATAGGGAATCACCGGAAAGGTTATGGTACTGGTGCCAGCTCTCATAGCAAACTCAATACCAGCTCTAAAGTGAAGCTTTTTATTGATACATTTGCATGTAAAATGAAAATGCTTCATAATAAATCAGGCTAGTTTCTGTGTATCGCTTGTTTTTCTTAATATGAGAACACCATGATAAAGTGATGATCCGCAGAATCGAACAGTTCTGACTTCCGTCTGATACCGTTGATTATCTATGAATCAATATTGGTACTAAAAACAGTGTAATATCAGTATCATTTTTCAGTACTCAGCCCTAATGAGACACACCAGATGCCAGTGACAGGGCCGTCTAAGCAGCTACGCACTCCCAGCTCTCAGTTCCATAGCTAATCGGAAACATTAACCAGCCACTTTAAACTTGAGGCAAACAATGAACTCATTTTTTGGAAGTGTTCCTCTCTGGCTCAAAATGACATATATCAGACTATGTTTTGGGTATAAACATTCAATTGATATTTGGATGTACTGATATTTGAATAAATGTATCAATAGATGAATATATGTTTTACATCCAAATGAACCTGACGCTTGGAAAATGTTAATAATTCACCGTCTTCCAACAGAATCAAACCGTACTTATTCCCCGGTCCTTACCCATGTAAACCTCTCCCTCTATTCCTGTCACGTGCAACTCAAACAGGCTAATGCTGAGTAAACCAAGAGAGGGAAATTATTGTTTGTTCTTGTGAAATTGGTTGTATTTTCTTTGGAACCATACCCAGACAAGTTCCTGGCCTTAGACCACGACACAAAGCTGTATATAGACAGAGCACAGAGAGAGAGAGAGAGAGTGAGAGAGAGAGAGGTTGCAGAAGAACTTGTGTGAAGTGAAGTGCCTTTTTCCTCTCTGCACTGAATAATCGCACTCAGAGTATTGTGCATTCACAAGAATCTTGGCTGTCTCTCATTTCAAAAGTGATGTTTCCTTTTCTGTGCGTCAATTCCCGCAGGCTTTTGTCATGAGTCACATCTCGGTTTCTTCGCTCAAGACCTTTTCTATCTGAAATTTTGTTGCCCCGTTGTATCCCAACATCCTTTTAAACTGGGAATTCGAGATGGTATTTTCCTAGTGACACCGGCTTTGTCCGCCTTGACGTGCGGAATGCGTCGTGTCACATTAGCACTTTTCCATGGCTTATCGCATTCTCATTACGCCATGCTGGCTCTCTAGTGTTGGTGGTCCCCTCGGGTCGGGACGCATCGTATCGCCGCCATTGTCAACTCCCGTCCCCACCCTTTCACCCCCGAGAGGTGGCAGCTCTACCTCCTAACAGGGTTCGTGTCACACACTCCCACCGATCTCTCCACGCATCCCCCCCGGAGAGGGTTCACTGCCATCTTTGTTCCTCCCGCCTCCAGAAAGCGAGAGGCTCCGCGCATTCCAGCGGCGGCCGGTCATTGAGACTTTTCTATTGAGGCGGGAGAGCAGGTCCGGCTCTCTGTCTCCGGCCTGATGGATGGCCTGTCTGAGTTTATCTGAGCAGGACGGACGCTGCGCTGGCTGGGGCCCGGAGATTGTCACTCCTGACTGCTTTATCAGGGCCTGACTTATAGAGCTGTCATCCTCTCAGAGCAAGGTTCCCAGGCACCTCGTCCAGCCACCTCCCCCCCCTGTCTGTCACGCTGCCACCCAGGGACCTTGGCCTGCCTGGCTGCCTGGCTGCTTGACTGGCCGGCTCCCTCCCACCCACCCAGGGACAGATACATTAACAGAGTTGTCTTGATCCATCAGCTCCACCCTTGGGAGTTAGGCAGCCTGGTGTTAGAGGCACTCCGTTGCCAAGTGGTATTAACTCCAGATGAGGTGTGGAGGTTCTTATTCTAGGCACAGATAGGCCTCGAGTGTCGATAAATGATTATTTCTTACTACACTACATGCTCAAGACATGATTTTCCAACACATTTTTATGGTACTGGTGATATGTCTCTTTCTCGCCAAATTAGAGTACGACCCCCTGGATGAGAAAAAAAAAAGGAGCAAAGATGGCAATTTTTCAAACATCCTCCCAAAGGCTGAGTCCGTGTTTGAGCTTGCCATGAAACCGCAGCGGAGTTCCTTCCTTATTCTCACTTTGATGAGCCATTGGAGAGCTTGGGGGGAAGCCAAGTGAAATCTGGGGCCTCTCGCACATTCTGATGTTTTGTTTTAAACAGTGCAGCTTTTGTGCGACTGTCAGAAGGCGAGCGTTTCGCCGAGTGTCGGAGTGTGTTTAGCAACCGCAAACACACGGCATGTGTTTATTTTTCCCGTTTCGTTTTTTACTCTGGTCATGTAGACACCGTTAGACATGTCGTTCATGCCGTTTTCCATAGGCAATCTTTGTGTGTCTGGCAATCTTTGTGTGTGTGTGTGTGTGCGTGTGTGTGTGTGTGTGCATCTAACAAGTGTCATATAGGTGAAGGGTAGGCGTCAGGACAGCTCTCAGGGTGTGTCAGAGGTAGGAAAATCAGATAAGGAGATTATCACCTCTAGATCTCACCTGTGACTCGCCTGTCAATCAGCAAAACACAACAGCCTGGGGGTTACACTCTAAGGACAAAGGTTTGTCCACAAATAGCTCCGAATTAATCTATCCTCAGTGCGGTTTATATCCCAGGCTAGAGCTAGATCCATCGTGGCCATGTCATTTCTCAATCTTCTTTTCTGTTTTCCCTCGAACTCAATGTGTTATTTTTTTCCCACTTCTTTATCTTGTTATCAGCAGATGCAATAAACACTTGATAAAGCTTTCTTATTCATGGCGTTCTGCTCCTGGGGCGTGGGCCAGGAGCTCAGCGTTCATCAGTGGTTCGCATTTAATGCTGATTGTGGCCATCAAAACAGAGACAACGGGGACTCGTTAAGACCACTCAGCACTTTGCATCCAGATGTCAGCTCATCAGAGTGGATTCAGAATAGCCCGACCAAGTGGCTGCCGTGTTGAGAGGGCAAATGAGTGCTGGTGAGCCGGGTGAAGAGTAATACGCTATTTTGCTGCTACACATAGATTGTGTTCATAACTGGCTGTTAATGTGATACCGCTTTATCAGTTTTTGCACTGTGATGTGCCATATATCTGACTTAGCCGTGACCCTTGATGTGCTGTACATCTGAGAGCACAGAACCATGTACCATAAAAAGGTTTCCCTTGTACAGTCCTGCCTGACTATGTAGGTCACCGGGCCATTACATTGCTTCATACATTTATAGATACACTATGACCCGTCCCTTAAACTTGATATACAACGCAAGATTGCGTTTTGACAATCAGCTATCAAACATGCCCGCACAGCTCCGGCAATAAGCCCGCACGTAGGTCTGAGAGCATGGCGGAGAATGGGGCCAGTGTGTCAGGCAGAGTCATTCCAGGCGAGCTGGAGTCTTTTCCTCGGCCCCCTCCGCAGCTCTGCTTTCCATCTAACCTGGATCGTATGCCTTTAATAGTGTGTAATCTCTTAAGGGGAGAGATTTATGCCCTCCGCCTCTGGAGCCGGGGCCAGGGACATTTGGGAGGAGTGAGCAAAGGCTCCTGCGGGAAGGAATGATCGACTTCCTGCAATCGTCCAGCCAGCGACGGGAGAGAAAAGCTCCAGACGAGGCTCCTATAGGACGGCATGTCTTCTATACGGACATCTTTAGGAGAGGGTATAGGCCTATGGAGAAAGTGATGAAATAAGCAAACTCATTTTTCACATTTCCTCGTCTATTTCTTGTGTAGCGCCAGAGACCGTCAGATTACAGATATCACTGTGCAGGTGAAAAAAGGTAACAGATGTGGACAGCTTGGCCGTGAGCCTGTGGCTTATATAACCATTCTCAATAGCTGTATTGTGCCAGTTTGTCCCCTGTAATTGTTGCTGTGATGGTTCTGTGAAACTTGGTATTGTGTTAGATGATGGAATTTGTTTGGAGACAATACACGTTTGTTGAACTTATGAAAGAGCAATATACCCTGCTGATGTATGATCTCTCTCTTTGGCGGGTCGATATTGCTCATAATTTTGATAGACTGGCTGGTTCCTCAATAACCTGCTGTGTCACCGCAGCCCCAGGGTGTACAGGACCGTACTGTATATTAGCTTTGGGAGACCAAGACCAAATCTAAACCTATTGAAAGGTAAAAAAAAAAATAGCATAGTTTCCTTTAATATCTGATATATAGGCATGAGACAGACATGCAGAATTGAATGCACCTCAAAAAAGTGCTCCAACTTTAAAACCACAATGCAGAATTTAACTAAATGTTATAAATTCTTCTTGAAGACTTTCACTTACAGGTGGAAAATAAACTTTGTGCAACTTTCATAACCCATTACAACACATAATATAAGACTGATTTTCATTACCAACATTAACATCTATTTACTGCCTTAAAATACATTTTAGGTCATATATTTTAATTCATGTAGGCTACAGTGTGTTTCATTGGCCAGGCTAGACTTAGCAATCTTTGCAGAACAAATGAAGTACTTAACATACTAATCCAAGCCAGCCCATTGAGCTTAGCCAGGAGAATGTTACTTGTAATTTCTGTTGACAGCCAATATATATCACTGCAGGCAAATTTCTGTTACTTACACATTAACAGTGATCTGAGCAACAGCTTGTGCTTAACCTTATTTGCCTGTGAAATTCTAGCCTTCAGAGAGCTCCTCCGTAGCTGATGCATAAATCACGCATGGCTTTATCTTCCGAAGGCTACTCGGTCCTGCACTGATGAGCTAACAGGTTATTGGATAAACTTCGTAGGCAGGAGTTTTTATAAGCCTTTGATGCTTTTGATGTCTCCTTTTATGCGAGCTGCATGAGGATGGACATTCATCATTCACTTTGGGGTGATGAGTTTATTTGGCTAATATGTGGAAGCCAGCGGCTAAAAGTAGCTGAATGGAAACCTCACTCCTTTAGATCCTGAGGTTGAGTTCCAAAGTCCCAAAGGTGTTTTCAGATTAAAGTGGGGAGCTTTGTGACTGATGTTTTTGATTGCTTTATAATGTTTCTTTTTGAGGAAGCAATATGGCCCACACTAGGAGGAAGCATTGTACTGGTATGGCATTGGTACTGGTACTGTACTAGTATACTCTATTTAAACCAATGCTTTGTATGATATTTGATATATAGCTCTACATCAGGGATGGGATGGTTACTTTGAGAATGTAATCCAATATTACTGACACAGGCTTAAAACTGGAAACGGCAATATAATCCACCCAGTACTGCAACTCAGCAATGTAAACTTGCTTCCAGTTTTTATTACTTTCCCTTTAAAATCCACTATGAAGTTACAAAAAACATTTATTCCAAGTGACAGATTCTTATTTGAACAGATTTACATCAATATCCACAGTCATCATTAACCATTATATAAAGTTGTGTAAAATCGTGTTTGTGTTTCACAGTCAAAATGTTAATGTGTAAGCATGTTTCTGTGTAATCCAATGAGTGAATGCGTTTTTGTCCCCCAAAAGTACATGTAATGTGAAATGGATCTTACTGTGTATTTTTCAGTAACTGGTACAGTAACCCTTCTTTGTATTCAGGTTACTGTAATCCCATCACCATCCATTACTCCTCAGCCCTGCTCTGCATATTAACAGCTGCACATTATCTATTCGCCAGAGAAACGGGGGTAACAAGGCAGTCTATTGGAATATTTGCTTCATCAGGATGTGAGGGGATCAAAGGGTTCCTCTCTTTGCCTGGGGCTCTTTTATGTGTTAGCGCTTGAAGCTTTCTACTTTCATTTGGTTTACAGAGACACCGTTTTAATCTCGGTGTCAGTGAGCCAAGATTAAATCCTTTTATTTTGTTTGCACGCAGTATTTTTTTTTCTTCGTCATTAAAAAAAAAAAAAGAATCTACAGACTCTTTGCCCTACATGAAACATGATCAAAGGTAAAATTCAAAACATTAGCTTTAGCTTTGGGTGTCGCGCCACATAAATACTGCATTCAGACGTTTGATGAAGCCAAAGGTGCTTTCTAAATCTCGGGCCTGTCGCGTCTTTAAAGGAATACACCAAGTTTTACCAAGCTTCACTCACCATATAGCCTATGCTAAAGTGTTATGGAGCCTATCACTCAACATAGTGTATGCTAAAGTGTTAGCATGGAGCCTACTGTCACTCAACATAGTGTCTAAAGTGTTAGCATGGAGCCTACTGTCACTCAACATAGTGTCTAAAGTGTTAGCATGGAGCCTACTGTCACTCAACATAGTGTCTAAAATTTTGGCATGGAGCCTACTGTCACTCAACATAGTGTCTAAAGTGTTAGCATGGAGCCTACTGTCACTCAACATAGTGTCTAAAGTTTTAGCATGGAGGCTACTATCACTCAACATAGTGTCTAAAGTTTTAGCATGGAGGCTACTATCACTCAATATAGTGTCTAAAGTGTTAGCATGGAGCCTACACTCAACATAGTGTATGCTGAAGTGTTAGCATAGAGCCTACTCTCTCTCAACATAGTGTATGCTATAGTGTTAGCGTGGACTTCAAGGGTAAATTGACGGGCCAATCTCCAAAAAACTGGTGTTTTCCTCTAATTGATGAAATTGACTCTCAACCTAACAGTTATTTTGACACTAAGCGAGTTCTATAATGACACCGTCTGTAGTGGAATGGTAAAAGATAACAGTTTTGTTTTTTTTTAACAGTTACTCACACAAACCACCTGTCGGTCTCTTCTGTACAGCAGCATCTTGAGGCCGAGGCCGAGCGTCTGTCCACAGATTTGACCCATGTGACCTGGCGCAGTGCCCAGGCAGACAGTGCCACCCTCTGCCAAGGTGACCTGTCACCACAGGCTCTTACACAGGCCCTTCAATGCTCTTATGTCGCCCAGGGGAGCTGTAAAAGTGTTAACACCATGCCCGCTGGGCGCGCTGGTATTAAGGAAAGGCCTGGTTACAGGACTAAGCCACCTGTTCCTTTGGACTGGATGGCTGGCCTGACTGTCCCCAAGGCTCCATTCCAGCCACAGGCACCACAGATACACACTGAGAGGCCGGGCAAAACACAACAAACACAAATGTCCCCCCTTTGTAGATTCATACTCAAACTATGTATTTTTTTTCTATTACTGAATTCCACAGCTTTCTATCAATTAGTCAAGTTTCAACAGAGAAGAACATATACCATTTATACACTACTATCTTACTCCTAAAAGAGACACATTCCCTACATTTCTACTTTTTTTTAAATAACTTTTCTTCTAGGTTTAATGTGACCTATGTGAGCAGCCCACCGAGTGGAACTCCTTATGTACAAACCTACTTGGCCAGTAAAATGGATCATGATCTGATTATTTTTGGATTGACAGCGCCCCAAATAAGAACATCTATTTTACATTACTGTCAACCTATCATGATGTTTGCCATTTTTAAGTCTACACATTTGGCTGTCAATAGACTATATTGACTGCCACACACACACACACACACACACACACACACACACACACACACACACACACACACTCTTCATGTTTCATGTGCATAGCTGTGAGAACACACAGATGTTGGCACAATTGCAGACCATTGAAGTCATAAGTTAATTGTTTCCATCCACTTTTTAAAATAAAGTTTACGAACTCTGTTTATTTTATGTACTATGGCTAATTAGAACATCGCTAGTGAGTAATGTAGATGACTGACTCAAGACTAAGGCAGGATTTCCTGAGCATTTATGTATATTCATAATCACAGAGTCTGTTAACTGTGTCATTACGCTGTTTGTCAAATTCAATTACATGTATATTCATGGTTAATAGTTCACTTCATGTTTTCCCAGTTCAAAGTCATTCACAAGTCTAATTAACAATTAATCTGTGCACTTTCCACTGAAAGCAAAGTATTTCATCTTGCTGTCATCAGTGCTGTTTTTATTGTATGGCTCTTTGTGGAAAGTATTATTAGGGAGAAAATGAGAAATGGAGCTTACATACTATTTTTCTTAGCCACCACCCCTTTCTTTCTTTCTTTCTTTCTTTCTTTCTTTCTTTCTTTCTTTCTTTCTTTCTTTCTTTCTTTCTGTCTGTCTTTCTTTCTCTCTTTCTTTCTTTCTTTCTTTACATTATTGGTGTCCAATAATGTCATCATGAGCGGGTACTCAGGTCTGCCCCCTAATACAGTCAGTCTTAATCAGAATGGGTCCTAGTTGGGCTCAACTAGACCTAAAAGACTGATGACAGATGCTCAATATTTGTTAACTGAATGCTTGCAGCAAACAGAGACAACAGGGACAAATATCCTTTGGAAGAAATCCAACCATTTAAATCTTAATCTTGATAATTAGAGAGGATTTCTTAGCAAACGAAACGTATTTCAAGGACTAGGTGTGAGGAAAAGGGTGCAGTCCGTTTTTGGTCCAGTCCTGATACTGAGGTCTGGGGCCAATGTCATTCAGACCGCAGCTGTTGGCGGAGGCCTTCCTTTATAGCCTATTACCTCACCATAACCGGGTTATGAAAATATCATCACTCTTTATGCGTGTGCGTAAGGACAGAGGGTGGCGCTTCGCTGAAGGCTAAATCGAGAGTACTGATGGACTGTGGCACCAACAGCTCAACGTGTCGGTTAAGACTAAGAAAAAGAAACAGTAGTGTTGCCTGGGTCCAGACCTTTGAATCCGCCCACTCCACCGACTTGACTGATTCTGAAGATGGAAATGGAGTGTAACGAGTTGACAATTCTGTCTCATATCAGGCAAACAGTCGTATACAAAGGAGATTCTTGTTTTTTTACTCTCCCTGTTCATTTAATTTAATTATTTTTCTTGTTTGTCATTTGAAAAAACCCCCACTGAATAGTCTACCCGATGTGTCCGTCATTTCACTTTTCATATGCTTTCTTATTACGGCAGAAAGAAAACATTCCGTTATTTTTCACTTGTAACATTCCGTTATTTTTCACTTGTATCAGCCGGGTGGCCATTACACAGCCCATCTATTTCTCACCCCTGAAGTTTCCATCCTCCACTCTGACATCATTCATTGAAAAGTTGATCTCACTCTCATTTTCTTCTCCCCATGTTGGCGCACGATACCAAAAAAGCCCCTCCGCACGTCACTTGCAGAATCAGCCTGTTTACTAGAGCAGAAAGTGTACCGGAGTCTCAAAGGGGGTCCGAGCCGCTCTCTGTACCGAGGCAATTATGTCAAAACAGAAGCATTTTTTTCTCAATTATCTTCTAGTTTTCCAGCAGCTGCGGAGGGCAATTACGCCTCTTGAAACGATAGAACAGGAGAGAGAAGGAGAGAAGGAAAAGGGCCCAGGAGTCACATTTAGACATAAAACAGAGAGGCGTGTGACAGTTAGGGCTTGTGCCTCATGAAGACCCGGCATCCATTAGTTACAGTGTAGTGCAGTGCGCTATTACCTCACAGCTTCTTCTCCTCCGCTGTCCTTGCCACTTCTCTCTGGGACGAGCCTTTGAAATGATTCAGATCATTCTTCCCCTCGTCCTGATCCTCGCCTCCCTTACTAAGTAGTGTCAGCAACGCCGCCTCAATTTGTCTGTCTGTACAGCACACAGCCCCCCTGCACCTCAGCCTAGTCCTCTAAATTATACCTGCTCTTTTTCTGTCCCGGGACGACGCTCAGACAAGCCGAGGGCGATGCAAGTTTTTCTGTTTTTTTCTCTCAGAGAAGGTTAAGTTTGTGTCATGTCGGACCTCAGAGTTCAGTGAACCTGAGAGTTAAGTTGAGTGTCAAACCCCTTACGCCTTGTCCGCCGCTTCCACATAAACAACATGAACAGGCACGTGCCCTCGCAGTACGGCCCGGTGTAAATTAGCCAGGGGTCGCGCGGCGTGCCGGGGCCCTCGGGCCTGTCAGCCGTGGGAGGGAATGTGCGCTGGTGGAGAGGTGATAGTAATAGATTGTCCGGGGGTGGGGGTGGGGGGGGGGGAGAGGGGTCAGAGCAGGCGGGGGGGTGGGGGGGGGCTGAGGGGCCAGCAGTGGACAACAACAGGCTCCCTCACCATGGGCTTCTATGAAGGGGAAAAGGTAACTGGAGCAGGGAGGCAGTGAGAGTAAGTGGACCCCAGAGGCTGCCTGAGCATATCCATAATGCCGGACGCTGTAGCTGCATGCACTAAGGACGTGTGTGTATGTGTGTATGTGTGTATATGTGTGTGCCTTGTATGTATGGCTACCAATCAGAGGTCAGTCTTTTCTCATGTCAGGAGAGGGAGGGATTGTAACTCCAATACCCCAGGGCCTCCGTTTCCCTGTTTATTCAAGCCACTCTGACGACTCTTCAGAAGTGACACTTTATGTAAATTGGCTCGTACAACAGTTGTGCAAGGTTTTACTTGTCACTGATAGAAGAAAAATCTCAAGGATGAGTGCACCCTCATCTGATATCCCTGGAGGAAAATATTACAATATAGGAAAAACAAAAGTGAAAGTTGGTCCAAGGAAATCAGGGAAGCTCAACCTAAACAACAGCGAGCTTGACCTTTTAAATACATTATTGAGCCATTATTGCTCAGTGTGTTATCGGAGTATTGAACACTGGTGAAGAATGTGGATGTGACTGGACAAAGAGCTGTAAAAGGTCTGTTTAAAATTTCCATTTTATCTGGAGAGTGTAAGTTTGACTGCCGTGTGCATTCATTGTTCAAGTACATTCAGGTTTTGTAGCACACTCCAAAGAGTTTGTAGGTTTACACTTTGAAACATTTTCAAAATCCCTGGGTAATGTTTGAACTTTTGAACCCTGCAGATTATGATTTGTAAGTGTGTGTATTTCCAGTAGTAGTTCATGCATAATACATGGCTTGCGGATTATCATGTTCCAGTTCTGTTGCACAACGGTTCCTGTAATCTGCTGAAAAAATGGTAACAGTAACATGCTCTCAGTCAATAAACTGAACGTTTTTCTTTTGAATACTAACATTAATCCTGACTGCGTTTGTATCCTCATGTGCACACGGTCAAACGAATGGAAACCCAATACACATGACTCATGAGTGTTTCTCTCCAAAGGGCACTTACCATGTACTGAAAGCAAAACACCACAGGGGAAGGAGTGTCTGCAACACCACATGCCTTTATGAATCACTATCTTACCCTACTGTAACACAAGCTCATATCTTTGAACTGTAAGACTAAAGTATATCTTTAAGTCATAAAGCCGATGAAATCTTTACTGTTCTATTGCACGTTTCTATGAAATACGAGCTGACAACAAGCATTCGGCTCCAGGTATTTTAGCTGTGGTTGTGGTGAAAGTGGGCGATCTGACCTTGGGGTGCGAATTCTACCCTCTGCCTGGCATGTGACCACCTGTACATCCATCATGTGATACTAGATCACTGTTCTTGTTACTTAGAGTTGCATTACATGCTGGAGGTGATTGGTTCTTTGTTTGTGACTGGGTTCATGGGGGGGGGGGGTCTAGCTATGATTTTAATGCCCTACCACATCGGTCCATGGTATACAGGACTGTCTGTGTGTAGTGAACACAAAAACTCAAGAATGATAGAAACTTCATATTTACAGCACAGGTTCCCCCTGTGATCTGATCAGATTTTGGAGCACCTTGCTGCATACATTTGCATATTAATGAGGAAAAAGACAAGTATGTTGAGATAGGAATATTTGCTAATTAATGCACTGATTAGCTTGCTTAATGACCTCATTAGCATAACTGGTTATGTTGAATATATTATGGTGGTTATGGCGGGGCAGCTCAAGTGCCTCTCGTTGCTTTCTTTGTCATGTTGTGGGAAACAGGACTGAACTAAATTGGATCCAGCATCTTACAGATCCATCCATCCAAGTTTAGCAATTCTCTGGTGCATTCGCTTAAGGAGTAAATGTTTGTTTTCATTATGATAAGACAAAACAACAGATAAGTGTCTTTTTCCCATGATCTCACCACAGTACAAACTGATCGAGACTCTTGATTTATTCATCTGTCCCTGGAGATTGAAACTTTGCATGTTATTACGTCATGGCGCGCATCTTGATTGCAGAGTGGGAGAATCTCATCTTTCTTTTTTTTGGATGATATGAAGCAGACAGTGATGTTTGTTGACAGACTGTGAGCTTGAACGAGCAGCGTCTCAGCAGTGGTATGACACTTTCACCCTGTCTGTCTGAGTGTCCGTGTCTGTCTGTCTGTCTTTCTGAAACTCAATCTGTCTGTCGTTCTCCTGCCTTTGTTTATACAGTATGTGTTACACTGGTGGAAAAGGTCAAGCCCTCTGGATCTGCGACCCTCACAACAGCTGTTTGAATGTGTTACTATTTTAGATTTTATACAGACCAAAATCCATGAATAGGTAATAATTGCTTGTGAAACTTCCAGTAAGTATCTGAATTATCTATGTCAGGGCTTCTCAAATATTTTTATGCGATGGACCCCTAAACAGACACATAATGTTGTCTGTCTGTTATGTCCCTTAATGTTGAATAGTTGTATTTCTGAGTTTTTTTTATTTTATCCCCACCTCTTTCCCCCAAAATGCTCTTTCTAGGCTGTCCATGTAAAACATAATTTGTTCTTATGTGATTTGCCTGGTAAAGTAAAGGTTCTATAAATAAAATAACATTAGGCTACAGACCCTCATTTGATAGGATTTTGTCCCAAGGACCCATATGGGAACATTTTTGTTGATGATTTTGCATTAATTGTTTAACCGTCTAGACTGAGTTTAATATTGGTGAGAGTAGCATTCTCTAATTGGGATCGTTTCTGCTAAATTAAATTAGTGACATGAAACTATTCCTCATTTTGCTGGGGACCCCCTAGAACCCTCTCAAGGTCCCCTGGTGGTCCCCAGACCCATCTTTGAGAACCACCACTATACAGTAAGTTACAACAGCAAGAGTCATGTAGGTGACATTCTGCTAACATTTAATCTTAGCTGATCCCCTCGTAGGGCCGTTTAGTTTTACGGACTCTCTCCATCGTTTTTCCATCATCTTGCATGTTGCTGAATAATGACGGTTATAAATTTGGATGGGAAGAAGACATATTTCTTTCCACACACCATGAAGTGGGCCTTGTGAGCATTGCCGCAAAGCAAAGATGAATAATCTCCGAAAGCTCAGGAGCTAAGCAGGCATATGGATGTAGTTGGGCCTATTGGTGTATGAAATGCCATTTTGTTTGTCCCCTGTAACCTGTGATTACACACTCAAGAGTGAAGCACTGAACTGTTTTCATAGACTTTTCCTAGAGGGGCACTGCAATTTTCCTTTATTAAGCCTTAAAGTCAGGGCAGAGAAAGGATTGTATTTCTCTCGTACCGGGGGACCGGTGCCAGGCATGACTAAGTTTGGGCCATTAAAGGAGATCGTTCAGAGCGTGCACACAGACAAACACATGTACACATGCACAAACATACACACACCCATAGAACTATACACACGGAAACATAGACGCATGCAGGGACTAGCATTTATTCTCTTTCGCTCACACACACTATACACACACACTCAAAGCACTTGTATTCATATTTCTCTTTGAAAATGTAATTAGGGTTGTCTGAAACCGCAAGCAGTCACTGTAAATCAGCGCAATAGTTTTCATATCCGTGATACGAAACAAAAGTCACCTTGACCTTTTCAATCTGACAAGCTGTTTCAGTCGGTGATTACATCAGATTCAGCCGCACCTAATACTGCTTTGAAAGGATGCCAGGATTTTCTTGGCGTTTTTCGAACAAATTGGACATGTACTAATTTATACGGCATTCAAACTCATATATCAGCCAATCATGGGACAGTGCCAGTAAGAAAGGCTGTATTTACTCAGGCAGAAAATATTTGATTTTATTAACCCTTTGATTTGATCTTTTTACAGCTGTCTTAAGCGAAAACCCATGGAATCAAAGTTTCACCTGTTTAGACAGCCATAAAAAGATCAGATCTATGGTCCAAAAGTGTTAATCATCATATTTTCTGCTCCTGTGTGAATGCAATCAAAGGGAAAGAAGAGCTGCTGCCCTTTCACTATTGACTGATTCCTCCACTCTTCCTGTTCAGTGCTACGGTTGTGTGTCTGTGTTCTTTTGCCATCCCACAAGCCCCTCTGTGGCCTAGTAGTCCCCTGCATATAGACGCCAGTCCCAAGGGGTTTAGGGGCTCCACACTCTGTTACCTGCTGACACTAATCTGCACTGAAAGTCTCCACCACCTACAAGATCCAACAGCTAGCTGCAAAAAGCTTTTCAGGTCCCTCTGTACACCCACTCCCTTCCGACTGAGCGGGCTCACACAGGAGAGAGTGTTATATTCTTCTGTAATATAGCTGACATGTCTGTGATTATGTCCTTGATAACCCTCTGAGATTCTCATAACGTGCATGAGCCGGTGTGTTGTAGAGCACTAATCCAGTTGGCAGTTTTGTCTCTACATAACAGGTAGCTCAAATAGGAATCAACTAACCCTGCTCTAACCATTGAGCAATACATGCCTATATTTACATATACATGTAAATTTACATCTGCACACTGAACTACAGAGAAATGTGTTATTATTAATTATTAGCATTTGTACATACACATACAAATGTAGTTTTAAAAGAAAGTACAGGGCAGATGTGAAGGAGAAAAAATGAAACAGATGGCGTTGGTATGGGCCTCTCCCCGAGAAAAGACATGGGAAAAAGAAGATTGACTGCAAAAGGCATCAATAAAAACGATGAAAAACAGAGGGGGTAAAAGGTGTGTTGTAATGTAAATTGGCCATTGGTTCCTGTTGTCCCATTATAGACAATATCACTCTATATCAGCGTCCCGCATACCTTCAAACTCCTTTAAACCCTGTTGCATAATGGTTGCATTTCAGCGCTAATGTGTTCCTGTGAGCAAAATTCAGCGAGGGTCATAAAGCCAAAGCATGAGCTGTGTTTCCACTTGCGAAAGCTGGCAGCATGTAATGAAGAGATTCCTCTTTCCTCCAGAAATCCCTCTGTTTAAAGTTCCCAGAACCCGTCAGAAAGCTCTATCATTCCACAGTGGTTGTAAATATGTCAACACATCAGTGGTATTCACAAGCATGAGAGGAAGAATCGTCATTGATTAAGTGTGCAGATCAAAGAGCAAATTACATTATTGTGAAATAGGAGATCTTGGACAACCAGTTGATGTTATGTCATCATTGTTTGGAATGAGACTTAATCCCAGTTTACAAATACTGTATTATGTAACTCTTGTCAATTAATCTTCATGTTGAAGTAGAGAGTTCTCTAAATTGTCTCGAGGAGGTCTTTTCTCTCACCACTAAGTACACCATCACATCAACAAGGATACAAGAATTATGAGTGTTATCAATTTTCTGAATGATGCAATGATGAGCTATCCTACTCAGCCATGGTGTCTTATTATGAGTTCACACTGCGAGCAACACGACCAACAAGTCACCAGAAGGCCATTCATTTCCTGTAGAGCTTAACGACCAGGGAAACTAGGTCAATGTGTGACGCTCTACTTTTCACGGTCATCGTCCAATCAGATTTCCAATCAGATTCAATAAGATTTCCAATCAGATTTCCGTGCTTCTTTGTTTCCCTATTGATGAAATTTATTTTCATGAACAATAGTTCCACCTGGCAAGTGCAAAATGGATGAGAAGATGATTGCAGCCATTCAAAGTTTCCCAGTTCTCTACAACTTTACTACAGGAATACACTTCTCAAAAACGATGCTTGGGGAGTATAGTGCCATCTACCATCACACTACCATCTCACAGCTCCACCTCTCTGTTCAACTGAATTGTTTGAATTCTGAAGAACAAACCTTTTCAGGAAAAGATCTCACGTACTCAACATCAATAGGCTACCTCTTGGTAATCTAAAATGATTGAAAAGCAGCTAGGTTAATCCGTCAATCCCAGTCTTACATAAAATGGCCCCCTAAGCTGTGTTGGGCCCGGCGCTGCTCCACCTAGGTCCTAAGCACATGTGGCTTCCAGATGTGGCTCCTTAGGGTGGATGCAGTCAGGCACGTGGATGAGTCTGTGAAGTGAAGCACTCAGCAAAGATACAATGGTTAATAATCACACACTGACACAGTCATATTCCTCAGCCCTATGTGAGTCCTTCAAGGGACGGTTCTGTGAGCAAGACCCTATGGTTGTATAAGAGAAGGAAATGAGTAGAAGAGAAGATGAATGATGTTACATCTTCCCCTCACAGTTGTGAACTGAAGCATTGTGCCTTATTCTAAGCCCGTTCTCAATCCTGGTCCTCAGGAGCCAGAGTCCTGCTGGTTTTCTACTCTACCTGGTAGTTAATTACAGTCACCTTGTCTAATCATGGATTTATGAGACCTAGGACACCAGGTGAATGTAACTACCAGGTAGAGTAGAAAACCAGCCTGACTGTGGCTCCTGAGGACCAGGATGGAGAACCACAGGTCTAAGCAAGGACATAATCTCCAACAGGGACAGGGGGGTGGAAACACCTTCAATAATCAGAACTGGTCAGTATAAGGCTGCGGCCACACTGATACGTTGTGTCTGTCCGTCTCTGTTCATTTCAATTCATTTTCAATGAGAGCTGTCCGTTTTGACGGACAGAAAGTTCAACCCAGTTGAACTTTTTCTGGACGGACGGATTCGTCACCGCAAATCAGAGGCGTTTTTTTTAAAAATAGCGTTGACGTTCCAAAACAACCCAAGGCACAGAAATCTATCCGTTAGTAATTCTGTCCGTTTTCTGACGGATCAGTGTGGCCGCGGCTTAACCCCACACACCCACAACCCCCCACCACCACTACCAATGAAATTGTATAAATTTGCCTGTTCATTGATGACGTGACAGAGTAGAAATGAATAATGGTAAGATGTGCTCAACACATCTTTTGATGTGTTATTTTAATAAATGTACTCTATGATAAAGATGAGTTTCAATCTAGGTGTTTTTGTTATAGAAGTGACTGCTTCATGTCAGCTTGTTTTGCTAAGTTGTAGCTGGTAAGCTAGCATTATTGCTCAGTCTTGGTCAGCAATGTTGAACTCAATCTCTGTCAGTTACCTAGCCTAGCTGGCTGTGTTGATAGTGTGACGCCCCTCCCACTGTCTTGGAGGCTGTCCTGGCCAACCTCAGCAGACAATTGATTGACAGTGGAGGGTCGTCAGCTGATTATGCTCTCTCCCTTCCTACAGCTGACATCCACTCGGCATCACTTCCGTTTTGGTTTGCGCCTTCAACACCACCACAGCATATCAACCACACATCCATGCACTGCTTGCATTGCTGACCATGTTGATCTACACACTCCATTTTTAATTTGTGTTAACCTTAGTTTTAATAAAATATGTTCGTTTTAAGTAAACCTCTTGCGTGGACTCCCTCCTTGTCACATTCCCTGAGCCAGTCTGTGACAATAGCAAGATATCAGGCAAGATATCAGGTTTTATTTTCAAGGGACTGTAAGTAAATGAATGGCTAGCCTAGCTACTGCTACCTACACTGGAACATTAGCCTGCAATGCAAACAACTTGCTAACATCCCACTTTTCCTGGTATTACTGACCTAACCAGAAGTTATGGTTGGCTGCCCAAAAAATATTGATTGGGGGAAAAATTGCCCCAAGATTAATTTTGATGTTGAATGGATGTTGATATGACAACTTGCATTAATGTTGAAAACCCGTGTAAATATAGTGTCGAAATGATAGCTGAGACTATGTCCATAGTCGTCCATAGCTCCTATATTGTTTTGTTAAATCAGAACCCAAATATCTTTTTGATAGCAGTTCAAAACAGTTTACAAAGTTATTTTTATATCTATTTTTTTTCCTCATAGCATGATATTGTGAAACTTTGTGCTCGTTTGGGTTGGCGTTGAACTTGGCCACCTCATGCACGCCGCTGTCTGTGAAATGCTTGCCAGGATGTGATAATGGAAATCAATAGTGACAACTAAGCAACTGAACGACTCATGACTGAATGAATTAGAATTTGAGTGCAGTGTCCCATTTTGTTGATGCATCCTGTACAATTAGTCTCAGTCTGATCCAGAAGAAGGAAATCAGGCGGTATGTCAAAGGGCCAGCCTGGTCCATGCCAAGACCTCACTCACATAAGGCAGACTGCAAGCCTGATGTGAATTTGCCGACTGTGTGTGTGTGTGTACACTCACTGGTACCTGTTGGCACCGCCTGCGGTCCTGTGGTCAGGGTTTAGTTATTTGGGAGGTTAGTGGTCACAGAGGAACCAAGCAACATGAGTATCCAAACTCCCCCCTAGTTAGCAGGGGGAACTGCAAGATAAGTTGTTGACTCCGGAGCCAAAACCTCTGAATTGGAAAAGTATGGGCAGCTCTCAAGATATTTACATGTGGTCTGCCACAAGAAATGCTCTGCCACCGCGTGAGTTTATGCATGGAATGTGACAGCATATACTTATGGTTATATAGTCTTTTACAAGAGCGGTGAAGAAGAAAAATGAGAGCTCAGAGAGGAGAGGAAAGGAGAGGTGAGGAAAAGAAACGAAGCAAGTAGAAGTGACAATAATTTGTGGGTGAGTGTTTTAAGAGGCTGCAATAACAGAAGTTCTTGATGAGCACCCTCAAACGCATTCTTTACTGTTTCACACTCATGAGTCAGAAACCAAAGACATATTCCTTTTGGCCCAAGATGAAGGATCCACGAGGCAGAGAAAACTTTGCTATCACTCAGCTGGGACGAGAGCATAAAACACCAAGACTCTTTTCTCTCCTTCAGACTTCAGAGTTTGGACAACTGGACAGCACACTGTCAAACCAGTGTTTACAGCGCTGTTTGATCATTTTATGCAGTATTCCCTAACCCTGGAAAGACTCTGAGACATCCTCACCACGTGGGTGCGTCTCTGTTGCAGAGAAAGGAGTGCACATATCTCTGATCTCAACGGAAATCCCCAGAGAATAGTTTTTCATCTCTATTCCTGATAGGTCTCTGAAAAAAACAAGAGATTCTGATATTCTTCAAAGGAGGCTGAGAAAATCTATAACCCGTCTGGGCGGAGCCTTTCATCAATATCACATGAGGAGCTTGCAGAGTCTTCATGCGAAGCCGGCAGGAGGTTTTTGTTTTTCTACTGCAGCTCTGACCGAAAGGCTGGGTTTTGTACGGAGCTGTGGGAGTGTGGCAGGAGGAGGCATAGTGAGGACAACATGGAGAACAAAGTAGATCCTGACAGGCGGAAGGTCCTCCGCAGACAACGGATTGTGGAGATTCGCCCCCAGATACAGTTGCCTTCACTGGGTCTGGCAGCAGATCCCGACTTGCCGAGCGGGACTTTAAGGCCTCTTGCCAAATCTTAAGGTGTTCTCCTTCAAAGAATGGTTTCAACACTTCTGAGTCAAAATAATCAATAGTATTCACACATTCCACTGTGTCTCACACAGACAGATAGACAGCTGCATTTAAAAAGGTCCCAAAATAAGACATCAACTGCCTGTCCTGGGTGTAAACAGGTGATGGATGGATGGACTCCAGCAAGAAAAATGACAAGTCTCCCCCTCCAGATCAATCAGTGTAGCCATTTTCTGCTCTGCTGGTTCCAGGAGAGGAGCTGAATCAGAATAAACTGCACTGCTACCAGGCTACAGCTCTCTCACTTCGCTAAATTTAAAGCTGCATACTGTATATTACAGATTTCAAATTTTGTAAGCTCTCCATAAGCATTGCATCAGAAACTGAACAATAGTGTACTGTACCTGCATCAAACCTGCACAAGCATGTGCAGGCAACTTTTTGACATTAAAATAACATTAGTTGAACAGAGAAAAAAATCATCAATGCAGTAATTCTAGTGAATAATGGGGAATTATATTATTCAATTTTATTATTCTTATTATATAATAATGACATGAATTTAAAAATCTTATTTGTAGATCACTAGAGATAGCCTGTAACAACATGTGCAATATCATGTATTGAGGTCTTCTCATGCATCTCATGTTTTGCTCAGTAACTGAGTGCATTTTAAATGAGCTACTTTTACTTAAGTAGATGCTTACATCAGTTATTTCACTTATGCGTTACTAAAATCTCAGTCAAGTAACAGTACTTCTTCATAAAGAGGATATTTTAGTATTCTTTCCACCACTCCACACATGAATCCACTTGTTCGAGCATGCACGCTTGCATGCACATGGGCAGACATGCACTCACACACACACCCACGCAAACAACAATATTTCCTTCCTTTTTAATACCACATTTTAACATTTTAAACTGTTTCAACAGCGTATCAATGTTGTAAATGTCTCACTTCATCCTTATCAGTATCATCAAATCTCGCAGCCAAGCAGGACGCTGTAGTCCATGTTGCCTTCTTCAACCTAGATCATCATAAGGCTCTTCCTCCTAATACCTGTCTGCCCTCCCAGAGGTCAAGTGTTATCTGGCAGCTCAGACTTGGCAGCACTTCCCTCATCAACAGCAGCCCCACCTGTGTGTCTGTCAGTGCTCTGACCTCTCTGCAATCCCTCAGGTAGACAAAGACACGCACTGTTATGACCCAGCCTACACAGAACAAACAATTTATTCATCTACACTGTCTACCTTTTTTTCTCTCTCTCTTCCTCCATCCACCTCACAGGAGACAGAGATGGAAAGAAGGTCATTATCTGGCGGAGGGCAGACAGGCCATTGCTGACAATGATAAAAATCACAACAAATCTCTCATTACAGGAAGCGACAGTCGAATGGACTAGTTTGGGTCCCGCAGCAAGACATTCCGGTCGGTTGACCTGGAACTGATACTGCTCTAGGCAGAGAGAGGAAGGAAATCCTTGAGCCTTGCAGAAACAAAGTGTGAGGTCCAGTCAGGGAAAGTAGCGTAAAGACCTCTTGCGTTCAGATTCGTGCTGTGATGGTGAACATTTACGTTGCAAGAGATCCCTAAGCCATCCTGCTTCGGAAGTGATCCATAAAGAACACTTCCTGGCATGATTATCACGCCCCAGTACGCGCATTGTGCTCTTGCAGACCAAGCATGGAAAGGATAACAGCATCTGACCATGCATTACATACTCGGTACGATCCTTTGCCTCCTCAATGGAGTGTCGCACCTACCATGAAGACCCAGCAGAGGAGAGACAGGGCAGCAGAGTGCATTGGTCCTATTATGGTTGAAGAAAGCTCGGTATGTGTAGAATTTGTACGGACGGAGGTTTCTGTGACCTCTCTCTGGGTCTCATCAGGCGTCTCGTGGCCTGAGAACAGGAGGCAGGAGGGGAACAGGGCTGCACCCCGGAGGAAATGAAAGAGGCAAAGGTACCAAGTCCCCACGGGCCCCTATCCCTTTACATTGTCACCCAGAATGACCTAAGAGAACCGACCTACAACTCGTGCGTCCGTCAAAGGGGCCCCTTCCGCATGTTTCAAATACTTACCGTCGCACATTTGAAAATCCAAAAAGTGCTTTTGGGACGCTGTATTGGTTTCAGATGGAGGAGATGGGAGGAACCAGCCTGCTGTCCATCAATATGAACATTTCCACTCTCGGTTTGACACATGACACAGTGACACCTCTGTGATCCAGAACAGACTGGCTTTTTCAAACCAGCATCAGTGCATACTGCCTGTCCATAGTATTCAAGTATTGTAGCTGTTTGGATTTGAAAGTCATATACCAGCACAGCTCCCATGGTACATGTGCACATATCATGACATACCATTAGTGTTTCTAAGCAGGATGCTGAGCAGAAACCTTTGAAACACCATCTTAGATCTTGGCTGTGATGAAGTAGCACTTGTCAACTTGGTCTATGAGCAACATAGTGAGTAAGGTTAAGTAAATATACTTGTGGATGGTTCCCGTTATTGTGCCACATATATTGTGCCGGGCAGAGCAGAGGAAGAATTGAATCAATGGTCTTTTTACCCCCAGAGTAAACATGGAGCCATTAGCCATTTCCTCCTATGCCTCCTCTGCCCAGCCATGGCCACTTGACCCTCATAAAAGTGATGAACAGCGCGTCTAGAGATGCTTACTCATGTTAACACTGAAAAACCTACTGGTGCCACTTTCAGAGAATAGGGTGCCTTTTTACTGTTGGCGTACCTCACATTGGTAAAGATGCACAAGAACTTCTCAAACTCACATGACCTGTCTCTCTGTGCCTTCATGAAGTCAGTATTAAAAGGTCTCCTGCTGGCTTAAACTCATGAATGGGTTTTAAGACGTCTCAGGGCAGAGCAGCCTATTGCTCGGTAAACATATGACATTGGTTAATGCGCAGCCAGGCTGGTTTCATGGGGTTCACTGTAATGCAACACCACAAGTTGGAGGGCATTAACTCTGCTTGTGTGACTTTAATGGAAGCGAGGGAGAGTGTAGACTCCACCTTAGAGCGTCTAGTTGAATGTGCTTTGGCTAACAAGTCTGTTCAAACATTTCCCTTCCTCCCTCACAAAAGGCGTATTCGTTTCCCCTCTGTGTCCGCTAACAATGACTTTTATAGATTACTTAGTTGTCAGGCAATCCATAATCTGAAACATGGTGTTGATTCAATTTTGTTGCATTGTAAAGCGTATGATATATTTTCATGCGATGTGGTGTATACTACATGAGGATGAATATATCACCCAAAATCTATGGTAATATAGATGTTCAAAAGAATGGGATTGAGAATTTTTTATTTTTTTTAACTAAAAGTCAGCTTTTCAGGAACTGAGACTGAAACTGGTTGCTTATGATCTCAGACAGCTCAGTCTAGATGTGAACATGACTCATTTTCTTCTAAAGTTACAAACAAGACACCTTAACTCTCATCTGTGATGACGCCTGGAGCTGACAATGACTGGGACACCAACGTTGTGGATACTGTGACAAGACCCATATATTTTCTGATTAAGAACTGTTCTCTCTAAGAAGTCAAACTCATTTGGTTGTAAAACCTAAAACACATTCTATGATCCCGTGAACTCAACCTCCCACACATTGTTAATGGAACCGCTTTTGATGACAACAGATTAGATTCCTGGTTTTGGTTGGCTTCTGACTTTCACTCAGTAATTCACTTCCACAATCAATGTTTGAACTGTCCAACATCATAGGAGCAACAGCTGTGAATTTGCTCATTAGATTCTGTAACCCCCACCTTTGAATTTAAAGTTGGTCATTGTGGTAGTGGTGTGCTGCCACACTAGCTGCGGGATCCACACCTTTATTGCCATCTATCAGTTTAACAGCAGCGTAACTTAACACTACGCAGCTTACCCAATAAAGACAAAGTATTCCCACCCTTACCTGATCCATTAAGCAAGAAGTGGTAGGAGGGCTCATTACGGCTCAACTGGGGCACAGTGTCATACCGCAACTCATAAAAAAACATGGCTACAGCAGCTGTGGGGGCTACGCAGCTCACTTACACAGGCATTATTTATGCTGGGTGTGTGTGTGTGTATGTGAGAGAGGGGGGTCAGAGCGGTGTGGTGCCCTGTCTGTCACGCTGCTGGAGGGGTCCAACCTGGGCTCCGTTTTTTTTATAAGCCTTCGGTGCCAGGGGCCCCGGCTCACCCCACCGTGGGAAAGGAGCCCAACCATCAGGTTATGTGGAGGTTTTTACGGTGCATTGTCCAGGGGAGGTGGAGGTGGAGGTGGGAGGCCCGCAGACCAGGACCTTCGCAACCTCCATGCACACACACATACACGTGCATACATGTGCATATGCTCACACACACACTTACACACTTTCACACTCCAATTCTCCATCTCTTCCTGTTATTTGTAACTCAAGGGAGGTTGGTCATTTAAGTGCTTGTTGGACTTCCTGGATGTAAGCCTCAGCTTGCGTTGCTCATCTCTCTCCTGTATTTGAAGTGCTCAGCCAGGATGTATGTGGTTGCCTGATATGAGCAGCGCTTCACTGGGCTTGACAAATATGCATCTTTGCCTCTCTGTTGATTAGCTCCAGTCCACCACCAACTCATCCCTTTCTGGGTAAATCAGTCAGCTGTGACCAAAACTAAGGCAAGCATGTCAACCTCATAGCCACACATTCATTAGGACTAGTTTAGAGCCACTTAGCATCATAAGCAGCAGGTTTTGATCTGTTTTTCCCTATTTGCAGCAAAGGACACAGAGTGGATTGAAGATGGAAACACATTTCGTTTACTCCAGTCGCACATTCAGAATCACATTAACGTCTCTCCAATGTTGGAGCAAAATAGGAATATTCCCTCGAGTTGTGCAATGATGATAAACAGAAGACATGGCGCTCTTTTAAGAAACATGCACAGTGCATGAACAGAACACAAGTTCATGTTAACAGTGTTAACAGTGCATGATGCGCTGTTAACACGAGCTTGTGTTCTGTTCATGGTTTTGCTGGTACATGACTGATTACCTACAGTGTTCCCTTTGACCAATGAAATTTCAGAGTTTCAGAGTTGCCATTTTATGTTACCTGGTCAAATGCATATTTTCATTTGATTTGATTTATTTATAAGTATTGGTGGTGTGTGCATGTGTTTTTGTGTGAGAGAGAAAGAGAGATAGAAAGAGGAAGATGTGGAAAGCAATGCGTAACAGATGTTTCCCCCCCCTGAAGAATCATCTTCTGCTATCTAACAGATGAATCTCTTCTTCGTCTTGCCTTTCACACATGCTCTCCAGTGATTCACAGTGAGGGTCACGGTTCATGAAGCGAATGGGGTTCAGAGTGTGACCTATTCAGCCTCATAGTGTTGATCTACACCCGGTGTGGCTCCTTACCTGTGTGGGTTCAGATAAGCATTACATGCTGGTGGATTGCAACATAAAGTATTCTGTTGTATGATCCTGGGCAGTCAGTCATATAAAGGCCAAAACCCCTAATGCTGCGTTCCCATTGTGGCCCAAAAACAAGCCATACCAGATGGAATAGTAATGGCAGTGAACCGCAATGGCAAACTGCAACATGTGACTGCAGCCAAGGATTGGCATCTTTTTGCCAAGTGATTTTTCTAATTGGTTATGTCTTTCAGAAATTATTAAATATGATTCACACTGTAAAATGAATAGGAAGCCAACGCAGGGAATTGGAATAGAAAGTAAGGTATTTTCAGTATCCAGTTTGTTTTCACTGCCATGGTTCGAAGATTCAATTTGCGAAAATTCAACTTCTTTTGCCATGTTCCATCTGCAGGCTTGGTGGGCGGCACTTCATGCCAGCGTTGGTGGAGTTTACCAACGTTCACATATGAACGTCTGGTTTGACATCTATGGCCAACCACTAATGTGAATACAACATAGTAATGGGAGTGACCAATATGATTTGTTCAGTCAAAAAAAACATCTAAGTCTGTTTTGAAATGTTTTTAACAGCCAACATAACTGCTTTTAAACTTTCAATACAAATCATCTGGAGTGAAAATTCTCTTTAGACAATGACATTTGACAACAGAATCACAACTGACAATTTAAAACCAACCACCAGGCGTCTTACCCCCAGAGGATGTGATGCTTTACTCCCAGTGTTTCCCCCATTCCATTGGTATGGGTAGTGAGGGCACAGCACAACTTATGTCCTGGCAGGTGTCTGGTTGAAGTCTCTTCTTCCAGCGGCCCCATGTGTTCACTCCATCAAAGCATAACATTTGACTGTATTCCTCTGTGCTCGTATAAGTCCAGAGATACAGTTATGTTCCCAGGGTAGAGTATGAAAAAGCCTTTAGTGTTAAGGTTTAGCAGGGCGTGGACTCTCCATTCATGCACTAACACCTGTTGAGGGGTCTTGGAGTATTGTGTGTGTGTGTGTGTGTGTGTGTGTGTGTGTGTGTGTGTGTGTCCACTGATAGAGTATGCTGAATGCAGTTGTGTCACTTGTTAAAGACACTGATGTTGGGAGACATTTGTTTCAGGATATGGGTGTTTTAGCACCTGCTCTGGTCCTCTGTTGCTGTTTAAAACTCAACCTACAACGTGAGAAACTGTGCACCTGTCTTGTATTTATAAAAGAAAACAGGAATTCCTGCATATTGAAAATTTGCAATGTGCATAGATTGAACAATAGATAATAACTAATATATAGCTACAGAGATATACAGATTGTAAATATTTATTCTATTAGAGAACACCCTGATATTGTGAAATTCCAAGATATTTAATTAGTATCCAAACTAAAATTTGTCTGAACCTAGAAAAAACTGGTTGAACTCATCCTCTCATGCCTAGACTTCTGTCCTTTCTTGCCCAACTAATGCCATTTATTTTCATCAGCTGGAATCATTTATCAACCAAGAACATCACCAGGGCAAAATGTGTTCAGCATCATGGATAGTGGCTTTAGGAAAATTGAGGAATATTTATTATGTGGAGGATAATAAGTTCAATTCACATCCTAGAATACCTATTTCCTATTTGTAGAATTACAATTCTGTTATTCTCAGTGTTTTTGTGAAGTTGCCACACACATGCTTGCATTGTGCTGGTCTAGGAAAGTGATCATGCCTTTGTTTCCACAGATGTTCCATATGAGTCCCATCTGTTGGTCTATATTACACTCCGATAATCCTGCCAACTGCCACTTATCTATTCCTTACACTAAACAATCAGAGATATCCTCTGAGCTTTTAATTCATCTGCGTTGCATCACAGCGTACATCTGGGACCGGTTGTTTGTGGCACTTGAAGCCTCCCGATGAGGGGATGGAACCTGAGACCCTGTATGTTCCCATGAGTTCATGATGTGCTTCATCTCCCCCGGTCCACCATGCTGTTGAGCCCAAACCGCAGCAGATGTTATTGAGTCCACATTTGTAAATATTTACCCTGGTGAGGAGCCTATGAAACCGAGGGAGGTGCGCAGTCGCTGACGGAATGGCAGATATTGGCTGCTGAGATAGAGCGTGTTTTCAATATCGGAGGTCGTGGTGACAAGGCAGTGAAGGCAAAGAAATGCCGTGGATTCCAATTTGAGAGAAAGGCTTGGAGGACGTTTAAGTGCAAACTATAGGAGGTGGCCATTAGCTCTGGTTTTAGAACAGGCAGTAATACACTCTGAACTGAAGCCCATAGCCTGAGGCGCGCTAGAGTGGCGAGTAATAAGCTTCAGATTGAGAAATACTTTCATAGTGCCCCCTGCGATGCTTTAACATTGCAGAGCTCCCTGCTGAGCTTTGAGTTTACTGTTAACCATATCAGCCTCAGAGCTGATACAGGCCGATTTGAGCAGATAATGTTGGTTTATGACAATTCTTTTGAAGGGATGGGGGCTGGGGCTTGGGGAAACCTTGGGGAAGTTTCAGAACTTGAATTTATCTTCTCCCAAGAGGCTACACAAGAACAAGGACAGGGAAAAGGAAGGGAAAAAAAAGGAATAACTCTTAGTCTGACATTAGGCCTGACCCGCTGCCAAGTGATGTGTCCCAGGGGAGAGGGGTCACAATGTGCCTCAGAGCTCACCGCCCCTTCTTTCTAATGAAGATAAAACAGACATGCTGCAACCGCAGTCCGCCTGGATACAAGCCATTACCACAGCTAATTGGTAATTACTTGATTAATCAACAGAAGAGGTACCTTTCAAGGAGCCGCTCAAACGCAAGTTTTTCAACTTGTGGAAGTTTAAGCGAATGGTTGCTATGTTCGGCCTCTGATCCTCTGCAAGTCTCTAACTCTGCGGTACATCCTGTTCTTGCAGAATTATGTTTCTCTTATGTCTGCACAGTACCAATGCAAAATAAACAGAGGCTGGTATTCTGCTGTATTTAAAATATATCTTGTTGTACACAAACACAGACCTGCATGACTGCTGATGCCCGAGAAGAGCTTCTACATGCCTCAGGAATGTTTTGAGCATTTCTGAAGTGCCTACATGGTGTCAGACATGATCTTGCATGTTGCGCCAGTGTAGCCGGCAGAATTCCTTCACTTGTCAATATGAAGGGAATATATGCATTAATTATGCATTACATGAATGATTATACAAGCATACAAGATTAGGAAGCGCAGTGATCTTACGTGTTGCAATAACAGCCCGTCTTTGTCGGTACAGTACGTCTCATTAGCACCACTCCCACAGCTGGATGTGGGCTAACAAGATAGCCGACGTTGGCTCTCTAATTAGCTCCTCTGGTACCCCGCGTTCCCCTCTCGGAGCCCGGCACCAGGCTTCGCTGTTGGGGCCTCGCTTTGCTTCGCCATGCAGGGGGTGAGCGATATTGATTGTGCTTCTTTAATGATAAATTCCCTTTGTGCTGCGGAAGGCGGTTAGTGAGGTCTGGGGCACTGGGCAGACCTCTACTCTGCGAAATGTTTTTTTCGGTAAAGCAAAGGAAAATATTGGGGTGTGTCCTTGGAGTTGTGAATCAGGACTTGGCCTTGAGCTTCCCGGCACGGCAACACCGGAGGGAGCAGGGTCAATAGTTTGCTTACAGCGGGCAGCAAGTCTGTAGTAAATTCTTCAAAAAGTCTTAGGTTGTAATGCCTGGGCATGTGATGCTCTGATGACTGTGATGCTCACTCATGCCTTTTGTGTTCTTTAACTACATCCTTGTTAGTGTTGCTCTGACAGGGCACCAAGCGTCTGTGCCCAACCAGAGGCTGCTTGCTGATGGAGGTATGGGGAAGGCACTTGTTGGCTGATCAGACTTGACAGGAGGAGTAATGGGGATGCGTCAAAGGGAGAAAAGGGAAGGAAGGGGTTAAGAGGGCATAGGGAGGGTCAAAAAGTGGGTGCCATGAACAACTCTGGGTGAGCAACCCTTTCAGCCAGGGTGTAGGGTGTCTCCACACAACATGCCAGCGTTTATTTAGCACCAGGCAACAAGTTGTAGGGAAACCCGATCTCCTTGCAGGCAGCGGGCCGCTCCTCCTTCAGACGGGGCCGCCCTGATCTTCGTGGCGTCTCCCCCGGTCTCTGTCTGTCTTTCCCTGCATGCAGTCCCCCCTGTTAGGTGACGTAGGAAGCCTCTTATAGCCGGCCACTCAAGCTCTTCCATCGCAGCCAAGTCGCCACCTCTCGTGTTACACAGGACGGTGGGTAATCTGTCAATGATGGCCCAAGGGCAGATGCGAAGCGCCGCGTGAAGTTGTAAGAGGGTCATCGGTTACTTTCCAAGTATGGCGGTTCGAAAATACTCCAAAGAAAGGGGAGCCGCCGGGTGAACCTTCCCGTTCTGCGTGCGTTCTGGACCATTTTCATCAGACGCAACCAGATACTGTACATGCGACCACGGAATCAACGCTGCTCAGAGTAACACTCGAGCTGACCAAACACAGACTGATCAAGGAAACGTGGCATAGTTTCCAGCTGATCTCTGTACGCCCCATTTAGGAGGCAGCAGGTTGACTTCTGAACTTTGAATTCTATTTCAAAACTGTTCACATAACGAGAGACTGCGCTAACTGAAGTCAAATTAGGGGGAATCTTACATAATTCGAAGATTTAAAAAAACTGATCTAGGATTGACAGTTTTTGTCCAGCTGTCCATACTATGCTGTCACTATATTCCTTGTGAGCAACAAGGATCTCATGTTGGAAAAGGGAGAGAAGCATTAAAACCCAGCGGTGGCAGGATGTAGCTCTAAACGCTGTTATATGTTACACATGATGGGTCGTAAAGTGGTAACACAAGCTGTGTTAGCCATCCATCAGCCAGAACCCGGACAGGAATGGCCTTTGGCTCGCTCATATCTCATTAGCAAGCTAACATTGATTTGAAATTATCTGTGCCGTATTTGAGGGCTTAGCTCTAGCATGGTGTTGTTAGATGCGGCATGTCAGGCACACGCAGAGTCATGCCTGGCGAGATTGATTAATGATGGGAAAGGCCAGCCAAACAAGTTCCCTGGCGCTCCGTTTCCAGACAACAACCAGAGGTGTAGGGTTCACTGTTTTCAATCACCAGTGGGTTTATCAGGCAAGCGTTATCACCGCTGCATGTTTTAAGTCTGATGTGGCTGTGAGTGGTGCCTCAAAATCGACTTTTCAAATGAAACGCAATGACCCAAATGCAACTTGGGTGACCTGTTATTTTAGGACTATCGGGTCTAGATAGCGTGTGATGTATTAGGCAGCGTTGTGGGTGAAAAGCACATACTTCATTATGCGGTGGGGGTCGAGAAATACCGTGACACCCACTATCTGGTCTGGAGATTATGTAAACAATAACTTGATTTGTAGTAACAGGCATGGCTTTAGGTATCAGTGACAGTTGTAGATGCATTCATTAAAATCAGGCAGAAAATCAAAGCAGGAAAAATGTACACACTTCAGAAAGTATTCACTTTCATATTTTTGCACTTTCTATTGATTTGAGTAATTCTAATCCATTTGTTTGATTGACTGATTAATTTGGATCACTGCTGTACAAAAGAGATCGTAAATCATAAGGTTTTCATCATATTAGATTTATGAGGATTCAGGGCAATGCAGGGCCATATACCTCCCGTAGATCGGACTAGCATTCCATGAATCACAGCAAGCTAGAAAGAATGTTATTTCAAAGATTATGAGTTACAATCTATAAACACTAGTTTCATCAAACATCCTCCTATGGACTCAAGTTTAAAATTACTGATGATACCCTACCATATAGCAGGTTTAATACAGAGAACAGATGGTATATTGTTAGGCTGTAAGGGGAAGGGCTACCCTAAATTAATGAATTTTTCCATACATGCAGAGATGGTGGCATAACAATATGCGTGTGTGTGTGTTTTTGTTTGTTTGTGTGTAAATGTGTGACAGGGGTGGGGGTCTTTCAACACAATGCATATAAATCTTTGCTAAACAACATAGCCAGTGAGGCCCAGACATCTAACTTCCCCCCCAACTTCCAGTACAACTTTCCAGGAGTGTCATCTTAATGATTTCCCAACACTTCATCAGCAGTTTGTGCTACCAAACACACATTGTCAATCTTGCATCCCATACGGATTGTATTTTCACCTGATAGTCCGTTAAGTGACAAGCCATTTACAGATTTTGGATGGAGACCTGATACTGTCTAGGCCTGTGAAAAATCTACCACAAACAGTTGTCTGATGAAAAGCAGATGGCACCGAAATTTAAAAAAGTAAGTTGTTAAGATGACAAACTATGTGGCAAAACCCTTCTGGTCATATGACCCAGGTGATTGACACACTGTTATAGGCTTATATATCTAAGGCCACAGCATGTGAGACAGATAGCTGAGTGCCTATAAGGTTCTAACAGGCCTAAACCCTGTGCGTGAGCTGTTTGGTCAGACAGACTCCGTGTGTGGGTGATAAACATGTAAAACCATCCAAACAAAAGGTGTGTGAGATGACATCTCTTCTCTTTGAGGACCTCAACATTCTCGCAACGATGATAAGGCAGAGTCCGTTCACCAGACGCTGGTTAAGCCATCTGCCTGCATCGGGTCTGGCAGACTGGGGTCAGCAGCTCTGCACAGGACCAGTCACTCAGAGCAGAATACACTGGTGAACCGCTTCAGTGAGTCAATAACCACACTGAAAACAAAACGCTGTGAGAGAATAAATATCTCTGCTGCTCCACTGTATAATGAATGTGCATTCCAATGCTTTAGGGAATGAACAAATCTAAAATCAAATACAGGACAGAAAAAATACACATCACCGCCTTGAAATATCTATTTATTAATCTTCATGGTATGTGATTATGCAGTTATTGTATTGAGAAATTATTAATGCTTACACTGAAAACACTGCTGGCCTGTGCATTCCACAGCAGAAAGCTATTGAGAGCCTTGGCAAATGATGTGTAGACACAGCCCACAAGCAATCAAGGAGATCTAAGTCAAATACCCCTATTCCCCATCGTGGCACAACAAAGCTTTTCCCAGCAGCCACTTGGTATTCCGTGCGGGGAACTTGAGCGAAGATAGCTCGACCCACAGCAAGGGGAAGCCTCCGCTCTTTATGTCGGGCATTGTTTTACATATGTCTGTCTTTTGTTTTGAAGTCCAGAGATTAAGCCTTACTAGGGAACGGGCGGGTAATCCTCAAAGCAATACTGGCATGAAATTAGCAAGGCGATTAAGATAAGATCGATTTATGAAGTATGGTTGTCTAATGCGAGTTATCACTGGGGATACGCCTACCTAGGGCTCCGCAGACATGCAGGTAATTAACGGAGCATGACGGGTGTAAACACCGAACGGTCCCAGGGGAGACTCCCTCAGAGAGAGTCCTGTTTTCTTAGGGCATTCGCTCACATAGACTGGAATCACCGTTTTCCGACATACCACCGACCTAAGACATAGACAATGGCTTATTTGCTTTGACCAGAGTCTAGACATTCTTCAAACATGAACATTTGGCGACACTGAGCAAGCTGAGCATCCAGGACAGATTCTGTTTTTGGTAAAGCCTGCTGTTAGTCTGTGATGATGATGACGGGATGATGATCCCATCTCACATTTGGCCTCTCTTCTAACTCAGAACAGCCCAACACCAGTGTGAACCTAAGATAGGGAGAGATTTAGTTTAGGCTCACTGTTTATACTCAGTAGTACTGGGCTAGTCCACATCTCTATCATCTGCTGGGTTGAAAAGTTTGCATCACTTCCATAACACCCTTCAACAGCCTGTGATGTTGATTCACAGTAAAAGTCGGTTCTGTTGGACCCTTTAGACTCTGTATCGGGAGCAGAGGTCCATGGCATGTTACAGAGCAGAGTTTCTATGAGTGAGGGCCCAAAATGGGTCAAGGGCTTGTTAGTGGTCCTGATATCACAAGAGCACCAACTGGTTTTAATAAGGTTCAGGATGAGAGTAAATTCATTCAGTGTGGGCTGAAAAAGTTTAAGAACCCCTGACATGGAAATTGGATTCCCTCACTGTTAATGATTAACATTTTTGAACTGAAGCTTGAGGAAACAATCCAGGCAAGTTTACGCCTTGAACACACTTAATCTGTCATATACATTGCTGATGGAAAGTAGTTAATTCGCAATAAGAGAATCACATACTGCTGCATCAGTGCATTGCCTTTGAATCAAGTAGAGTAGAGTTGCATGCATTTAGATTTTTATTTTCACGTTGATAATGCATGCATAAACTAAACCAGATGTTGAAACACACTAAAACGTATTCACTTTTTTTGCAGACTAAGGATCCAAACATTACCAGCCCCCGTTTAATTCTCTAGCTATGCATCGAAATGTCAAATAACCAGGCAACACTGTGCCAATTAGTCGCTCATCCATCCATGCATGTCATGTTTTGATTATGATTTTCTATGAAAACAGTGTTAACGGTCAGTAAGTACCCTCACAGGCAGTATGGACATGCATGTGACTTCTTATATGAAATTCAAGTAGTAACTAATGTTAATTTCTCTCAAATTGTTCAAGCTCAAACAAAGTTTTTAAGGGAAAAACAATGCCTCACATTGTATGTTTCTGGCTGTATGAAATGCCCGTACCTAATCAAACATAACAAAATCCCCAATCATAAAACTTGTTTGATTAGGTGGAGGTCAAAATTAAGGTGATTTGAAAAACATTCATGCCATTTTATTGAATACAATTAGCTATATTATGAACTGTAACAATATTAGTCGCCAATCATAATCATAATGGTTACTGTATCTCTACCATCCAGTACTATCATTAAAGTAATGCTGCAGCGTTCTGTGGTCGACTTACAGTATGGCAAAGGTTTGAGTCATGATTTAATTTGACTCAGCCCTTGCCAAGCTAATCAGCCAATCACCCTCCTTTGTTTCAGCTGAGTCTTACTATAAAGCTCTGATTGAGAGGACTTGGACTTTGCCTCTCTGGAGGCCACACACAGTGACATAATTCTGAACAGTCAATCATAAAGAAATCACAAGCAATAAAACAAGGTCTACATCAAATACAGCCGGTGCTAGCCATGTGCCTCTGGAGCTTAAAGCACATGATGAAATGACATCAGAGGCAGCAGGACCTGCAGTTGCCAAACCTTCGGCTACGGTTCAGCTTTGAAGAAATTGGGTTGCTCCTCCGGTATGCTTTCCAGTTTATAACAGCTTTATCTTATTTGTCAAATGGAACTGATATTGCTGTGATAAAATTTGCTATGTTGTTGAAAAATAGCCAAGAGAGCAGCCTAGGGAGCCCATACCGCTCTGCTCTATACAGTGTGGTTTGAACCGGTGCGGCTATCTGAGCATTGCATGCCGAGCGTTCATAAATATACTAGCGTGCCTTGGGTTGGGTCTTGAGTTGTTTTGCCTTCGGAGCACGCCTGACCGATAAGAATGGAGAGATGATAGTTACGATAGCGTATCCTGTATTCCCAGTATGGAGTTAAACAACTTCAGCTGAGCCGGGTCACAGAGGCTCATCTGGGGAGACTGGGATCATTCAATTACCCCTCACCGTCCACCAATCATATTTCTGCATGGTAGACTGACTCAAGTGATGGGAATGGGGAAGCTTACAGACTGAGAATGAGGCGGGTCCTACACTTGTGACCTGGCTTTTCTTTTCACATTTCACGTACCGGTGGAGTTCGAGAAAGCGATCTAAACTGAAACCCTTGAGTTTGTGTGTTCACACTCACAAACACACACACAATCCTGGACAAATGACTCAGACAAACAGGGGGTTCACGGTAATTTCACACATCCCAATCTCAGAGTTTGCTCTAGGAATGCCATTAATTTATCCATGATTGAAATGTGCATTATTTAGTAGAATCCCTTATATGTAAGCCTATGTAAATATTTCCAAGGGTGGTAAGGGAAACTTGGTGATTTGTTTAGGTCGATGATGACGGCAAGTGATTTAGTTTCCTTGGAGAGAAGTGAAAAGGTCTTTGTGTGCGTGTGTGTTTTCTGTGTGTGTGTGTGTGTGTGTGTGTGTGTGTGTGTATTTCAGTGAGTGTGAGTGCATTAACCAGACCCTTGGGCTTGACAGGTCTCTAGTGGAGGCCGTCTGCAGAAGCAGAGGGGCGGGAGAACAGGGACCAACGCCTGTCACAGCGCATTCAACTGCTACCAGCTTACACTAAAAGCAGCCGAGCTCTGCTCCACATCTACTGGGTTAACACCAAGCACTGCAGCCAAAGGTCAATGCTGAAAAGGTTGATATCCTGTACACGGTAATATGCTGAACCAAAAAGAATGTGGCCACCTTTTCTGCGAATGTAGAACAGAGAAAGCTTCTCTCGTGCGCTGGTCCGGCTCATCCTGCAAGTCACACGGTGTGGAATTCATGGTTATTCTTCAGTGAAAGTAGGATGTAGAGGCAAGCTCATCTAAATGCTGGGTCAGGCCTTCACCATCGGGGCTGTTTTTCCACCAGTCCCCTCATCGTGACCTGGCACTTTCTCAGAGTTCACTTCTTTAAAAAGCTCCATTGAGCCTCTGCTGGCGGGGAGCGATTGGACCTCTGCTCCAGATCACACAATGTTGCCTGTCCTCCACCTTTTATTTCATTCATCAGTGACTCTGAATGCAAAGTGTCCATTTATAGGTTTTGGGGCCCCTACGTTGTCATTCATCCCTATTTCCTAATCAGGTTGTGTTGTTTTGCCAGCGGTAGTATTTTCCTACATCTGTTTCTAATTCCTCGGGGGAAGCGGGGAAATAAATGCATCTCTATCAGTAAAGATTTAGAGGGAAAGGGTAATTGAGATACAGGGATTTACTAGAGGTATCGAATTACCTCCGTAAAACAATTTATTCCAAGAAAGAGTAATGGCCTTTTCCAGCTCTTGGTTCTGATTTGAGTTATGTGTGGTGTTTTTCATCAGCCCTAGCTTACATACATCATTTCATTTCAGAAGCTTCTTTGCCATAGTTCTCTCTCTTTCTCCTTCTGTCACACTTTTTCTAAACCCTTTTCAAGTCTATATGATACTTTTAGGGACTACAGCAACTTTTTGTTTGTTTGTTTGGCCCATTGGTCACCTTACCCAAATGTGACGAGAGAATTGGCAACAAAACCATCTCTGTGCTACAAATGAGAACTTGTAACAGCTCCAAGCCTGGGTTACTTAATTTTAATGACGCATCTAAAACTGCACTCTTTGGAGCTACTCAATGTCAGGAGATCTCTCTTCCCACCAGACTTGGAGCGGAACTTGTTTTGTTTACACAGGAAGTGAGTGAAGTTGCGCTGTTGATTCGTAATGGACTTCACTAATGATGAAGATTGAGATTTTGTTTTCAGAAGTTATGAATCTACAGGCCACAGAATAAAAACCAATACCAACTTTGGATTGCTAAAAGGTTTATCGTCATACGTTTCGCCTACGATTACTTAACATACTGTATGATAAAGCGTTAGCATGAGCGATCTACCACAGACACAGAGATTATTTTGGTGTCCATCCTCTCATCACATATTGGGTATGGTGACCAATGGGCCAAACTCCCAAAAGTAAGTGTAGTCCTTTAAGAATGTAGCCTGCTGCCTTTTCAGTCATAAACATAATGAAATTATCATTATTTTACAATATTGCTACCAGATGGAGGCCTTTACTATCCCTAAGCCAGTGAGCTGATGTGCTAGTATGTGTCCTCACTTATTGCCTTATCTTGTCCCTTGATTACGCTTTTCAGAAATGACTCATGGACTAACTAACTTGAGTGGACAGAGCTGTGGGGAGGATGGAGGAGAAGTCAGGGGTGTTATGCTACAATCAGCTGGGGGGAAACTGTGAATAAAGTGAGGCCTTTCTGTTCCGGACCCTGCTGTGCATCAGCCAAAGTGATGGTGAAAAGTTGTCACATGCTGAGGCAGGAAAACACGTCGCTGAGCTGCAGCAGAATGCACCTCCCTTCACCGGTGTTGTTTGATCTGGCTTAACTCCTTTCCAGTTGTTGACCTTTAACTTGACACTTAACAGTGAACAACCTTGAACCTTGTTTTGTTGTTTGGATCATAGTGATTGAATATTGCGGTTAGCATACATTGGTGAATAAGGGAAAAGGATGATATCTACCTCGCATATCTTTCACACGTTTTACACTGCCAACACTTAATCGGTTTCATTTTACAGTACCCCACCCTTTCACCCACCCATACACACACGCACACACACACACACACACACACACACACACACACACACACACATTTGATGATGCGTTCCTACTCCTCAAAGTTCCAGGTAAGGGCACTACAGATGTTTTTTTTTAAAAGAATGACACCTGGTACTTTAAATATAGACAATGGATTACAGTCATCCCTTTAAAGTGCTGAGTGGTCATGCAGTAAATGCAAAGATAGTATCTTTTATCTGCAGTTAAATATTTCACTCAGAAACCAAAAACCTGTTTAAGCCAACCACTGCTGTGCAAACCTTTATTTCCCTCAGAGGATGTTGGGTATTGCAGTACAGAAGGACTCCAGCCAGTCACCACAGAGTATCCTGTGTTCCTTGTGGAGCAAGTGTGGCTTTTAATTGCGCCCAGGAATATGGGTGAAGGGGATTTAATAGACCGGTGTTGGTGCCCTCCGCTACACAAGTAAGTTTAGATGACATCAGCTTGTTCATTTTAATTATCCTCTAATCCTTTCTTCTTTGAACAAGTCACACGCTAAGCCCGGCGGTAATGGGCCTGTCAGAAGTGAAACTAGACAAGGTTTAGGCTTGCTCGGCTAATCAACCAGCTGATGAAGTATGGAAAGTTTGGGAGGAGGAAGTGACTCGTTTCTTCTCCTTTTCAACTCCCACTGTATCCTGCAGGCTCAGTCCTAAGTCTGAAAACTCTCTGAGTGAGTGAGGCCAAGGAGGGCATGCTATGTAAAAATCTACATATTAAACCTGCAATAACCTATACCAGACCTTAGAACCAATCCTGAAACTAATGTGTGCTATGTGGAGATTCCATTGAGACATAATGATATAAACCAATATCCACACAGCAGCCAGCTGTGTTGCTGTTTTCACCTCTTTTCTAAAGCTTGTTCTAAATTCTGGTCTGGGACAAAGCTCCTCCTGGACCATTCAGTAGCTTTTCATGTTTTTTTTTAACTAGCTTGGCTCCTCCCTTCTCCCTAGCTTTGGCTCTCACCCCCTTCCATTCCTGAAAATGTTCTCGTAATGGCGGAATTGATGAAGCAAGCAACTAAACTTGCTACCTACCTCTTCCCTTGTCATTGTGGGACACGTAACCTTCAGCGGCAGAAAGGTCTAGCAAAGAGAGAATGGTAACCAGCAAGACTTCTCTGTAGGTACGCTTAGCTTAGCTGTTAGCCTCTATGCACGGTGTTTTGCAGTTCCTGTCACCATCTAGTGGTCAGAAAATTTCACTTATTGCAGCTTTAAGTTATTTAGACTCATATTCAGTCTTATTCCTAAAGCAAGAGAACAATTCTGCCAGGTTTTTTATCAACAAGTATCACTATCCAGATCACTCCGCTAGCATTTAGAAAATGGCCCTTTATTTAAGAAAATTCTTGAAACAAGTTAATTAGAAACGAGTGAAATTATCTCACCTCATTAGCAGATTTTTTCATTTTTTAAGCAAAATAAGATTTCAAGGCTCAATAATGGATTAAAGATGGATATTTTTTGCAGGGTGACCTCTGCCAAGAGCACACTGGTTACTTCTTCCTCAGTTACTGGAGCAGACAGCAGGCTATTTTACAGGTCCTATTCATTGTAAATCCAGTGTCAGCATGCTGATTAGAGTCTAAGCCTATTAGGTTATTGATGGGAGCTTAACAGTTACATAAAAACAACTGAACTGTATAGTTCACTGGGACATAGTTTATTGGGACAGTTTCTATTGGACCCTGATCCTGATACAGCTTCTCTTTCAATGTGAAAAACAACAGGCAAGGTACAAACTTTGGACAAGATCAACTTATCTTTGCATACAGCGCTGTTTTCCAATAAATCACCCAGAATATTGTAGCATGTTTATCTTAGCTTCTCTATGTGTCTATAGCTGCTTTAGCCGCCCTGCAATACAACACCAGTCTGTTGCAATTAAAAATGCTTTGTCAAAAGAAACAACCGTGAAGACAAAAAGGAGTAAATCTGTATACTACCTGAGGCACAGCTCCTTTTCATGCTTATTTATCTTGTCTTTGAATGGTGTGAATCTTGTGAAAGGGCTATATTAAATTTATTGGGTTGCTGTTTGGACACAAGCAACAGGTTGGCTGGAACCGTGAAGACTCATAGCTTACCCTGCCAAGGCTCAGGTAGTTTGGGTCAATAATTAAAATAATGAGAGCGCATCAGCCAACTCAAATAAGCAATGTTCATTCAAGTTACACAGTAGTCATGAATTTAAAGTAAGTAAGGTATTTATTTACTTGATGATCCAACTTACTGGCAAGATAACAATATAGTCGATACTTCTGAAAGCCCAATGATGTGTTTGTTGAAGCTTTGTTGCACAAAACTCTTAAATCACAGATCACTTGTCAAATAAACAGTGTGTCCAAAAACATGATGTCTTTTTCCCACGGCGCAGCCGAGGGCATCACGAGGCAAATTCAGGTCAGGCAGTCAGTCATCTGTCGCTTCGTGAGTTAATGCGCTTCACAGACTCACAGTTTCATCTTTGGTTGGTGTTCACCTGCAAATTGAGAAAGAAAGCTCACATTGCATTCATTTGGAGAAATATCAACAATATATACCTTTTAGAAAGGAAAACATGGAGAGTGATTTCCAGCTTGGTAAGCCAGATGTATTTTTAATTTTATTATTTAACATAAAAAGATTAGTAGAGGATTTTGCTGAAGAGGTAAACAAGAGACAGCCCAGGATGGACTAGTTGTTTGTGTTGAAGGATTTACATTTGTGTCGAGGACTTCCTTAGTTTTGTTTACATTGTAAATTCACAGTTAGTTTGGCTGTTGAAACAACTATGATAAAAGGCATAAGATGAAGCTATGATGAAGCATGTTGACCTTGAATGAAGCTACATCAGGTGGCCTTATGGTTATTTGATTATTAAGATGTTGCCATTGCATTTCTTTCAGCATCCATGCAAATGGTCGCTCGACTCAATGCCCTTAATGACGATCGATGGAAACATCAACTGCATGTTTGCAAAAGTCCTGAATAAGGAGCAGTACCTTTATGCTGAAGCCTCTAGTTTCTCTGGAGTGACAGCTGAGCTCAACTGTGACCTTTCACCTCAGTCTGCTGTTGGTCTCGGCTCCAAACCTGCTTGTGGATTTGACAGCCTCAATATATGGGAACCAATAGTCAGCACAGCTTCATCAGCATGCAAACTTCTCTTGGATATGGACAAAGGAGATCTTCCTCCCACAGAGAAAGAGTCTCCTCTCATGACTGAAGACACAGTGTTAGGTAATGCTGGAGCATCAATCCACCCAGCTCAGCATGTTGAGGCTCAATCCAACCTGCTCCGCCTTGTTGGGGCTCCATCCCATGAGGCTCCAATGACTGATGACATCAAAATCATTGACAGATTGAGGCTGCTTCAACACTCCCCCATTGGTTTTGACGATGACTACCACCTGGAGGCAGTTGGAAAGAGATACCTCTATGCCCCCCATGTTGTGACACATCTGGATTAATGTCTGACTGCTGCTCACCCTGTGGATCTACTCTGGGCTGCCTGGATGAGTTGGAGCCACTTGTCAAATCCCACTTTGACTTGGAGAAGGAGGGATTTGGTGAGGAGCTCCTCTATGCTTCATCACATCTCTCTAGATTTGTAGTTGACTGCTCCCCACAGCATGGGCCGACTCTGGACCAGCTTGACAAATGGGAACCACTAGTCAGCAATGATTCTCATCTGATGCAGTTCCTCTCAGTCCTCCTGGAGGAGGCAATTGATCAAAAGCACATGTATGCTTCCTCAACAGTGAGTTCTACATTTGTGGATGTTTGCGCTGCACACCATTCCCCTACCTTGATGAATGGGAACCAATCGTCAAAGCTGATTCTAAACTGATGCGGTTCCTCCAGGACTTGGAGAAGGAGGAAGAACAACGCTGTTTTTTCATCAAGACAGAAACGGTCAACTGTGCATTGATTGAGGCCGCTGCTGAAAGCTCTGTCACCGTCCTGCATCAACCTGAATGTTGTGAGGGAACAAAAGTCACTGTCCTCTCTGCTGGACCTGACAATAACTCCACCTCAGAGGAGGCTCTCCCCGTCTCTCTTGCTGAATGCACCCTGATTCACCTGCTTAAGGAAGGATCAACCGACCTGCTTCAGGAGTCCCAGGCTCCAGCCATCCAGGTTGAGGTTAAGGCTCCACCAAGCCTGATCCAGCAGGCTGAAATTATGAAGGTGGCCAAGGACAACCAGGCTGATCAGCCTCCATCCATCCAGGAGGGCAACGCTGTAAATGCCAAGGTGCAAACCTGCCTGATGAAGCAGATCCATGTTCCATTCCCTTCCATCCTACACCAGGAGATCCAGGCTGGAGGAAAGAGGACAACCAGCACCGTGCACCAGGAGGCTGAGGCTAAAACCAGCCTACCTCAGGAGGCTGAAGCTTCATGTTCATCCACTCTTCTCTGTGTGTGTGAGGCTGTTGTTCACCTCAAGTTGTCTAACAGTTTGTTCTATGAGACCAAGGACACAAATGATCTGTCCTGTCTGACCCTGCAAAAGACACTTCCACCCGTCCGACTGGTCGAACCTACAGACTGTCTTTCAAATCTTTCAAAATCAGTCTGTCAACAAAACCAAAGAAGAAGCGTGGCTTCTTTTCTTGGCTATCCCGCATGTTCGGGAAGAAGAAAAAGAAATCAGCTGATGTAAGTTGCAGTTGTGTTGCACCTCTGATTTCTTCTTAGGCTGACAACATGGCTACAACAGCAGAGACGCCGCTCCAACACACCTGCCAAACAGAAGGAGATGAGCAAAAGCCCTGCTTGACTGCCCTCTCACCTGCAGTCCACTTCTGAACCACTGTAATCATCCTATCCACTTTACATAAATGAACAACTGAATCATATTATTCAAATAAATGTATTTGCACACTACTGTTACAGTGTCTGCACATTTCTTCAAAACACACCTTTATTCCTGCAGTTATGGGTAACCTGTAGCCTAAAGCAGTGAAAGTGTAATGGAATGTAATGGAAATTTAAGTTGGGCATTCGAGATGTTTTCCTGGGCATCTCATTATAGATGTCAAAGATTCAGTCATGTTTATCTTAATTAATCATTGCACACATAAAGTATCAGAAATATTTAAATTCAGAGATTGCATGCTATTGTTGAAAGACTTGCTGTGTTGTGTTGACCTACAGATTGCTGGTTGGCCTTTTGCAATAGAGTGAAGATTTATGTGCACAGAACATGTTTTTTTAATTAATGAGCACAAACTGCTCATCAAGCATACAACTAGCAGTATGCTCGAAACGTCACTTTGTGGTGCTGTACAATAAAGTAGCAAAAGGGAGCTAGAGTGTGCAGACTTTCTTTCTTAGATATTGTTACATGTAATAGCCAGCCATATTATAGTTAATTGTTCATAGTCATAGATCATTCATTTCAGTGTTATTTTTAATATGTGTGGATTTGAGTTGGGTTTGGGAATATATTTGTAGTTGCAGGTGACAGACCCTCAAATGGTTTGGGCTTGTGCTTGTCCAACAGAAGCCAACCCATGCATCATATTTGCTAGCTGACTGCCTCACTGCCTCTTTAACCTGTTCAGGGAATGAAAAGCAACTAAAATGCTGTGTTGCCTGAAGAACTAGAAAGAACATGCAAAGTCCAGTCAAATTTAGGAATTTGACCTTTTTTGAGGTGTTTACCTCAAATGATATTGTAACAGCTGCATTTTTCAAGTCTTCAGAATTGAGTAAATGTGTGAGGGATACTCTCCTTTGAAGTGTGAAGGGCAGAGCCAGTCAGTCTTTGCAGGTCAAAGTAATTACAGAGAGGCTTGAAGAGAAAGGCCAGAGGGGTCAGGGAGAAGTGTCTGTTCAGACTTCAGATTACTACCTGCTACGACCTGACTGTGTTCCAAAGGTTAGTGTTAATACAGGAAGCATCTTTGTGTGTTGGTTAAAACTCCATTTATCACCACAGTATTTGCCTTACTGTAACATCATGACAAATTGACGCAGACGAGAAAAATACAGAATTGTCTATTTGCATGCAAAACACAAAATCTCCATTTAGGCAAGTCGTTATATTTGAAATATGAAGCTTAAATGTCATCAAAGGTTTCTGGAGCTACAACATGTGGCACACAGTGATGCAATGATTGAAATAATGCATTTTCTTTTTGTATGTGTTGAAAATCTTTAAGTGGAAGGTGACAGGATAGTGTTAAGTGATAAGTACTGTGCTGAATCTATCATATGGTAATGGCTGTCACTCAGATTGACACTCATATGGGGCAGTTTTAAACTTTAGCACGATGTATAATATGAAGGTACTTAAACATTACATCATTGATAATTACATGTGGTATGCACAAAACACATTTACGTACCCATTAAAGCAGGTAAGCAAGAGCCACATGGTATTGAATTACTTGCAGCATCACTTGTCTTTTCTTAAAATCTAGTGTGACGTATGATTCATGGCAACACATCTTGTGCTTTCTCATTAGAATTAACCTAGCTGATACAGCAGAGGTAACTTCTCCCCTTCATTCTTTGTTGTTTGTCTACCAAAGTTGTAATAAAATTAAGTATCCATACGACTACTGTACCCACTACTGCATGTAGCAAAAAAACATTGCTACATGTTTTGCATTAAGTTGGTTTAACATTAATGGAAATTGCTACCTTGCAGAGAAAGTAATCATCACAAATTGGCTTGTGATCTCGAATGTCTAATGAGTTCATCTGCTTACCTTATGGAGCTGATTAAAAATAGTTGGAGGTGTTCCAGTGCAATCTGAATTAAGGGGTTTCATAAGACTTCTCTGCTGTTCCAAAAAGCATCTGGAGAATGCCGTCTATTGATGAACTTGGATGGAACCTACTTCTAAGTAAATTTGTGTGTGTGTGTGCATGTATGTACACTATGGGGCATGACCTTAAACATTCATACTTGATGCATGCTTAGCATGCCGTAATTATTTGTGTAGTTTGTGTGTAGCCACTGATCTACTGTAGGCATCTTCAAGGTCTCTCCCTCTTCCAGACAGTGCTGCCTAGTCAGCTGGCATCTGGAGGGCAGAAATATGGCTAGCAGGTCAGTGGACAGCTCAAGGCCGTTGTTAGCAAAGAGACTTCATTAATGCTAGCTTTCAACAAAGAGCCAGGGAGTTATGGGGTCATGTCTTCTCTGGTGTTTGGATGCTAAGAACAGAGAAACTTCACACTCCACTAATGATCCCTGCCCAGTGATTTAGAGGTCAGATGCCACAGGACATTAGGTCAACAAATTAAATTAAATATCTAAATATCTGCTATATTCTGTATCTTTTTTGCTTTTGCTTTTATTTGGGAAATAGAAAATACATGATACAAAATAATTCATGTATATTTGACCCCAGAGGTATCACAAGAATTGTTATTTAAAACACTTATTTCCATTGTGGTCCTTAACATACAACACAAAACACAATGAAAACACAATCAAAAGATCATAAGATATACATGGCACTAGCTAAATCAATATGCTGGGGATAACCTGAAAGAAACTGGAGATATATCAAAGGCATTGTTCAATATAATGTAGTAATAATAATGATATACATAATGCAATAGAGGTTTTGACATATATTGCCTCTGTATTCAAGATAAAAAAAATCATGTGTGACATGCAAATCATGTGGAATAAAAATCTAATCTTCCATTATTTTATTTTTATGTCAGTTATTGATTACATCAATCGGTGCAAATATACACATTGAAATAGTAGGGTAAGTGGATCTGTTGAGGTCTAAATCATTTATCCTGCACATGAGTGTTATTTATGTCTTCTTTATGTGAATGTGTGTGGGGCGTTTTGTCAATTGGTCATGTTGGGCTGCTGTGAGTGTGACTGAGCTGCTGCTGGGCCACAGCTGTCTTCTGGCTTTAAGTGACTCTGACAAAACACTGTAACATGTGTGCCAACAGTGGGGCCAGGGCGTGGGAAGGCATGTCAGCCTGTGTGTGTGTGTGTGTGTGTGTGTATGTGTGTGTGGGTGTGTGTGGGGGTGTGACAGGGCACAACCCTGGATAGTCCCAGACAACATGAACAGTCATGTTATTAGCAGGGTTTTAGCACGTCCATCGATGGACACAATTAATTTCATACCTACATGTACATCACAGAACTGTATCTAGCATGTAGTGCGTAGCATGTTTCTGTAGTCACAGCCACAGTCATACTACTATACACCTCATGCATATCTGATGTGCCCAACCAACCAATTAATGTATAAGCAAATACTTTGCGCTCGCCACGACCCTTTTTTCCCACAGTCTCTATGGTTCACTGTGATTACAATATCTATGATCTGGTGCTTGGACAGCCAGATGACATGTGTCGTCACTGGAGCTGAGAGATTATGCAGTCCCCATATCTTTTTATGCGGCTCTTTCTACCTGAGGCCGAGACACATACAGACAGAGCAGGTCTGGGCCTGAGATGAAAGGGTTCGTCACTCAGCGTCCCCAACAAGGCTGCCCACCTGCTCCGAATACCACACAACCAGATAGCTAATGAGATACCCGACTGGATTAGCAGAGGGGCACTGGAATACAGTATTTCATTAAGGGTCACTGCTGGTTGGCTGTTCCCAGCCCAGCTCTGCCACTGAGCGGTGGCAGGACATGGACGCAGGACAATGGGGCGATTATCTGTCACTCCATAACGCCGCCAAATACCAGCGATGCCATGTTGATTGAGTTGCTATCAAATGCCAAGATCTGTGGCTCTAGGGAACAGGTGCTAAATGCTTATCAGAGCCTCAAGAGTTCCCTCCCAGGTCTCCCCAGATGACTGATACTCATCTCATAAGTATAATGCTTATCTACTCAACTCTGTTTCATTCTTTTGTGCACTTTCTCTTCAATATTGGCTACATTTACATGCACAGATTAACCTGGCTATTGGCCATACTCCTGTTTATTTGGGTTAAACTGCTTACTTTGATACCCTACGACAGAGTATCCCCCATTGCCATGAATAAATGTGTTAGTAGGATATTCCTGTCCAGCTTATAGAACGGTCTGCCAGCTAAAACTATGTAAAGGTGTGGCTGACACCTACCGCCTCTCCATTTGACTTAGAAATCGTAGATTGCTTCTAATACAGAGGAAATAAATGATGATCCCAATAGTAAAAGTAACAGTAAGAACTGCTCGCCGCCATGTTTTTGTTGACATTAAAATATACACATAACGCCATGTCTGCACAGGTGGTGAAAACCAAAAGTGAAGGGGATGAGATGTTTACATACCACTGTAAGCCATTTAATATAGAAGTAAGCCAGGTATCATAACCGGGTTTCTCATAATGGGAGTATGAGCTTAATCAAGTCAGAATGTTTACTTGAGTAAAATATTACAACATTTTGACGCCAAAATCCAGGTTTGAAAAGAGAAGCCATGGATGGACGCACATGCTGAGAGGTAATAATATTGTTTTATTCACTTAATAAAATTTGATTTACCATACTCACAATATTATGATTAACTTTTAATTTTATTTTCCATAAACAAGTTTCTACACGTCTTGACATCTTTACAGAATCCTTTCTGTATATTTGTTTATGTCCTTGTATGCCCTATATCCAGATTAACTGTCATAAATATATCATTACTATATCAAGTGTCTTGCATTGTGCCCACGTGTCTATTGATGTCTCTCTCTTACAGACACTTACTCACATACACACACACACACACACACACACACACACACATACCCACCATAAACACTGCTGTTGGACATGTCCGCTCATGGTCAGGCTGAATGTTTGCCAAGTCGGTGAGATGACAGGCCGGTGAATAATGGCAGTTTATGGCAGAGAAAAATCAGCTCTTCAAGCCACAAGGCTGTAAATGATGCTCTATTAGGAGGACTTTGAAGTGAGGAAAGATTATGTGGAACTCTGCTGAACCGAAGAGGAGTGAGAAGTGAAAACTATGTTTTGGTTTTGCATTCAGTGCCTCTACTTTTAACCAGTATTTTTCTGTTCTTGTTGATACTGAACAAGTCATATGCATCCATACGTAGAATCCCTTTACACAATGATAAAGGGATTCTACGTTATAGGAGATGGAAATTGTCTCCTTGGCTGCTCTTAAATCTGTTTCTCATGATTTAACTATCTATTTTTAATAGATTAAGACAATCTTATGGAGACCTAAGTAAGTATACATGATTTACAGAGGCCAAAGAGTCTGCTGGTGTGTATCAAATCAGGAATCTGCATGAGCAGGTTTATAAATACTGTGAACCATAAATCCTCTCCCTGATAGCCCTTCATGCTTCCAGAGAGCCACCAGCTATTTATGGTAGATGTTTCTTCTTACCAGTGAAAGTTTGGTTCCTCCTTGGAATTTGGATTTTTTTTTTTCTATTTTCACTGAACAAACACAAATCATTCAATCTTTCATTACTAATTAATTTGATTCAGTGCCATGCAGTAGCAGTAGCATTCACGGGAGCCAAAAACAGCCAACGGCAATTGTGCATTGCTGTACACTCACCTATGCAACTAGCTAGAAACAAGAGCAAGACTTTCATTGGCTCTCATTGAATCATTGCTCAGTCCTGTTCAAAAGTAATAAATCATTCACAAATTGCACATCGCTACTCTCACACACAAACACAGAGGTTGCAAAATAAGAATATAGCCTCCTTGTCAGGTATTGCTGATATGCATACTAGCATCAGATGATGGGCTAGCACTCTATAGGAGCTACCGTACCATGATGCAATTCCCAGAGCCCCAGACCCTTAGGGATAATGCTTGTCCCAATTCAGTGGCAAGTAATAATTCAAACCAGCAACTTCCCAATGGGGCCAACAATGGTCATCAAATAGAACAGATCTTACTGTAGCAGGGTAACAATTGCAAATCATTCATTCTAAATTTGGTTGTTCTGAAAATAAGAACACAAATGTCAGCAGGTTTGCTGGCCTGCTGGTTTGAGCACCGTTCTGAGTCACAAATGAAAAGACAACAGTGTTTTTCAGAATCACCGGTTGCTATGGGCACTTGACAATTAAAGCGCGGCTGAACTGAGTGGTGCTAATACTGGTGTAAGTAACATTAGCATGGCTCTGATCTAGCACATGAAAGAGACGCACCAGATTTGCTTCGGCTTCACCCAACTGGAGACGCTTATACGGTCTAGACACACAACGCTGCCTCAGACTCCCTCCTCTTATTAACTATGAGATGATCACCATGGCGACCACATACTCAACACCCATTACTCTCCACATGGCACTGTGTGGAGGCCATGCTACCTCAGAAATTAAACTCAAATGATCAGAAATGAAAGCTTCGGCTCTTCTTGCCGGGTGAACTACTGCAGGATTGTAGTCATGATCAAACTGATTATTAACCAGCTGCGCTCTTCATCTTGTCATGCATAGGCTACAAGCATGACTTTAAATGTGAGGGGAAAAATGAAGCTATAAATGGTTTATGAGTGGTTTGTAATGACTAGATCAGTACGAACATGTTAACTCCACCGTAGACCTATAGTATCAGAGTGCACGTGCTCAACTACTATCACAGTCCCGCATACACATTCATTCATGAGGAGCCCCACATGAAACTGTGCATAAACACAACCCCGTGCACACACTAAAACCTCAAAATGCCTCAATAATTCAAAAGCCAAAGTTTCTCTGCCTGTTTCTCTTCTCTGTTTTTATCAGATATTCCTTTTGCTTGGTCGCTCTCTGGAGAGAAACAGCGCTAGGCTGGAGAATTTCAATGTGGTTTATTCATTTTTTTTCTCCCCCCCACATGCCCCACCCCCCCTTCCATCTCCTTGTCAGTTTGGATCAAACGGTGGCGTCTCCTCAGCTCCCACTCTCCTAACCTGCCATGGCCAAAGTTTTCAAAGAGTTGGCATGGTGCTTGTTTTTAGAAAGTATCGGCAATAACAATTTGGCTGAGATTTTTCACGCGGTCGCTTTTCTGTTTGGCTTTGGGGGTCAAGGAGACTACCATAATGTTATCTGACCAAACTATAGCACAGTCCTGCAGGGCAATTCTGTGAAGGGCTTTGCATTCTGTGCCAGTTCTTGGCTAGAGTCTTATAGACTTGCAGGCTAGCACGTCCTTTCAAGTTGGCATTCATGCCATGTTGTCACTGACTACATGATGTGCTCCGAGTCACAACACAGAGAGCTGCCTGTCCTCAAGCCAAAGGTCATAGTTGACAGTAGGAAAGAGACTCACATCTCTTTCTTTTCAACATCTTTGTCAAATAGCACCGGGTTCTTTTGGACTTCTGTGATCAGTTCCTCAGCAGCAGGATCACTGCAGTGAACTACCGAATTCTCCCACCACTTCCTTTGTAGAACTTTATTTTGATTGGTTGAAAATGTTTTATCTCTGTCTCTACATCCAAAAAATCGCTCTGAGATGAAACCAAGAATATAGTTAGTTACAGTTATCGTTATGGATGTTTTTATATTTATAGTTGTAATGTCAACACAGACATTCTATTAGAATGATTTAAATCTTTATATAGTTGTATTTATCTTTATAGTTATTGTTCTAGATGTGAATGGGCTTTAATCAGGCAGTTCTCAGGAATAGCTCAAGGGTGTGCTTCTAGTTTGGGGATAATGCGACAGTTAGCATTCGTTCCTGGTGAGACACTTTAACTGATCTCTGTGTGAGGGCGTAAATAATACACCATATCCTGGTGACATGCTTTACCCACATTTCCCTGTCAATGGACCACCGCTGTCCTTCAGCTGCTTGTGATGCAAATGCCCACAGCAGGAAACCACGAGGATGAGTTACAGGTAGTGGTCAAAGGAGTGTGTGTATGTGAAAGAGCCAGAGAGAGAGAGGGAGAGAGAGTCTGTGTGTGAATAGTGTGTAAGTGTGTGTTTGCATGAATGTGCATGAGAAAGAGTGAGAAAGAGACGGGAACAAAGAGAGACAGACAGATGAGGAGAGATGCAGGACAGAGACAGTCATCAGTAGATGGGTTATGTAAGTGACATAAGTCTGGGTCCAGTTCACTGAGCGGTTTGTCCACTCTAACCTATGGCGATGTTTGAGTGTCTGTTGTGCTCAGGTCAAAAAGTGATTGATGGGCCTGTTTCTGTAAACGGAGGGGAATTCTTCTTCTTTCTTCTCCTTTAATGATTGACAGGTAAAGTGCAGTGCCTAGCCAAGTTGAAGAAATGGTTTACGTAATATTGTGTTGAGATAAATGAGCATTTAACTAGGAGCATGCCTTGGCAATAAAGCTGTGGTATTCCTTTTGATTTGTCAGTGTCAAACAAAGTTGCAGATGGGGGCGTTAATTCACTAAAATGTGGCAAAGTCCCTGCATTTAGTATCATTTGCTTACATCAACAAAATTTCAGATAACTGTGAAATGTTTGTGAAAACTTATTATACCTGGGTCACCAAACTATTTTGCATGCACACACAGAACACTGATCCTGAAATCTCCCCTGATTTTTGTTGTCTCTTTTTTCTTAATCTTGCTCTCCATTATAATAAAACTGATAAACTCAGATTTGAACTCACTTAGACTTAGGCATGCTGAATGCCACACCTTGCCATACCCAACTGATGCTTATAGTAGGAGAATCTGCTGTTGCACCAAGCATGTAGCATGCATAGAGGAAATGTGGAATAACACGAGGGGGTGCAGTCTAAAGCAAAATATGTCCATCTCTCTCACCTCTTTTGTTGTGAGACATTATCATGTCTCTCAGTGTAATCTCCTCTTCACCTGCCTCGCTCTTCTCTAATCGGTGTGTCGCTATCCAGACCTCCATCAGAGGGCTGCCTGCTAATACCTGACTCTGCTGTCCCGGGCTGCTGAGATGCCTGCTGGGATAGGGGGATTATCTGATCACCTGTTCCACGCTGCATTCCCTCATTCTCTGTCTGGGAGAACTGCAGGTTAGCTGCAGGTGGTGTTTTCCTGCTTCCCTTATATATTCCTCCATTACCCTTTCTCACCTGCTAAATAGGGACAGTGCCCCAATTGCTCACTGAGTCACTGAGATGCATTGTTAATGGCAGAGTAATGACACCCCAAATTTGCATGCATCCCTGCAGGTGATTTCTCATGAGAAAAACTCTGCTGCAAAGGTAAGTTCCTCCATGACCAGAATCGTTACCTTGGTGGCCACTCTCCAGCAGCCACAAAAGATCCTTTCATCCTTTCTTATTCGAGAGGGAAATGGGCCATGCCCCGGAGATATTTACTGACATGTTACTGTGGTGGGTAATTTCCTATTGCAGCACCTTTACAATCCAGCCAATAAACTCAGGTAAATTGTACGAAAAGACTTGGGGAAGTCAAGTGGCAACATATTCCTGTGGAGCTCTAACAATGGCACTGGCCTCCGTAAGGATAAGTAAGTAAGGTAAATGTGAGAAGCATTGCAGTGCCCACTGCACATACGAGCTTCAATGTATCCTTATTTCAATCGCAATTAAACAGAGTGATCAGTGCTTATGGATTTTGGATAATGCAGTTACAGTGATATTTAAACTCATGATAGCATGAGTCGCGCACATTTCACCAGTGTATGTGCCTTTTTGTTTGATATATTATGATGGTGTACTACCGGACTGGCTTTGTCCAGAAGACCAGAAGAGCGGGGGCAGCCCTCTCCAAGCTGTGACAAATCTTTCAAACTTGGACCCAAAGACATGCAGCCAGTGATCCCCCTTTATGAGAACCAGGCCAGAATGCTTAGCCATTGGCTCCAGTCTGTACTGTAGTGCGCTACTCATCAATCACATAATGACTCAAACCTGGGATGAGGACAGTCTCTCTGCAGAGTGGATTTTAAAAAAAACGTTTTATGAAGCGTTTATGAAGCGTTCTTACCCTGTCACACAAAGTTTTAAAATACATCAGTATCGCCTGGGGAGAACAAATAGAAATGGATCCGCCCTTGGAAGGGAATAGTGTTTATGAGTGCATTCCATCTGTGGCCTGTTTAATGACCTGGCAGCAGTCCGACTGGGTGACATGCATACATTGTCCTCAAAGCCCCCTTACCCTATATACCATAATTACATATAAACTGCAGAGGCAAATGCTCAAATATGTTTTCCTCATGCAAAACAAAAGAGACCACTTTGATGTTACAAGGAAAGTATTTTATAACTGTGGGCAAAGGCTGCTTTTTTTAAGTGGAGTGTGACTCATGTTAACTTGCCCAAAGTCTTAGTAAATTTCGTGCATCAGGCTAACGCTTGATGCCAGGGAGCAGATCTGTGCTGTAAAAGAGATGACACTGCCAATAGGTCGTATAAGGAGAGCACAAAGGGGTTGAGGGAAGGACAGAGATCCAGCCAAGTCTAGGAACCAAAACAGTTTGTGGTTCAAGAGGTTCAAGCAGAATATTGTCTGATGAAGTCCCCCTGCTCTCGTTTTTTAAGGGAATAAATGTCCCTGTGCTTTCAAACAGCCCATTACAAACAGGATAGCCGTGTTAATGCTAAGTTGAGAACTGTTATGGGACATAACTGACGGGCTTGAGGATAGTATGAGGGGCCTTTTTGGCACAGGCCTTCACTTAACCTGGTCATATATCATCTCAGTAGTGGGCTATCCTCTATGGCACTCGACACATTCAATAATTAGACGTACATAAAAACCTAATGACTTTGTCACCTGGAGCCCTGGGTGAAACATCTGTAGCCGGGTGAAGCCACATAGCATATGGAGCGTGGGATGACATCTGATCATGATGTCTTTTCCAACTGCCTGCTGGGTCTTCCACTCATCTGAACAGTTCCTCAGCGGCCCTCCATTAGTGGCACTCATGGAAAAAAGTGGTGTAAGTGGTGCTTCTCATGGAAAATGTGTGATCGTTTCTGTTCAAGATATTCACATTTTCTCTGCCTCTGTTTCTCGGTGACACGGCTGTTGGTTGTGAAGAGTTTAGATGTGAACCTCGGTTTAACTCCTGTAGAGTTTGGACGCCCCAGTAGCTCCAAACAGAAGATTTTACTCAACCTTGGCTGATTCCTCGGCACATGCAGCATCACTTTGTGTTTTTAGCACAGGGAGGAAGTGTTATTGAAAACATCCAGGGGCACACAGTGTTCAGCCCAATACAAAATTTTATGCTAGGAGCCACTCCCATGACATCATTCAATCCCAGTGAGTTTAGTTCACACCCAAACAACAATTCAGAGTTTATGTATAGGAAAAAAAAAAAAAAGATTGATCATGTTTTTTTAAGTCTGCAAAAGTCTATTGTAGCGATCAAGGATGAATCCTTTTAGTGTGTTAAGAAGTTCATCAATTCAATGATATTGACAGCCTTACTCTGTTCACAAAGAAATGAATCCAATCCAGAGCTGCTTTGGCCTTTAGTGCTGGCGCTGTGTAGTCTACGAACTGAGAAGCAGAGCAGCCCAGACATGCAGGGCCCACAGCCCCTCCAGCACTATGGCAGACAACACAAGTACCTCAAATAGAGGCCAAGGCTTTTCACAGTACTTACAACACAATGTTACTAAGTCTCCTGTCACCCTCAGAACTCCCATGCAGGCATGTATGTATGTTTAATGCTGCCTTCTATCCAAGATGCTTTAGGCAATGTGGGGTTATTATTCTCAAGCTGCTCACAACGCCCAGCCGTCCTTCACCAACATCAAAGTGCACCAAAATTCACATTCACCAAGCAAACATTGTAATGGGAAAAGTTTTGAGAGATCGTGTTGAGGATGATTGAGAAAATCATTCCTGTCAGCCGTTATTGGCCACTTTCCCGAGGGAGGTACGGGCGAAACTGAAGTGCCAAAATGTGCGTTCAGGCAACTCATCAGTTATTGTTGACGGTTCCTCTCACCTAGCTCAGTCACAGTAGCTCGGCAACAGAGAGATAACATGAGTCAGCACCCTTGGATTAAGCACGGAAGGAAACCATTGGTTTCAGGATGCCATTTCGTAACCGCGAATCCCTTTGTAATAAGAGCTGAGTTTCCATCATTATTGGGTGGCGTGCATGTGAGCATAATGTCATACAGTAATGTGTGTGGGGCACGCCCTTGAACATTGGATGTGTAGCCATGGCACTGGTATCCCATGAGCTCGTAAAGAGGAAAGAGGCAAGCGTCAGCAAGGAAAGGGAAACAGCAAGTGTACTTCAGCGTACTTCCTTCTATGGTTTTGATATGATAAGGGGCGTGCCACTGTTGTCAACAGCACTCAAACACCTTTCTGTTAAACATCTTTCTGTTTGGTAACTAGTGGAAATGTTAAATCATCTCACCCATAGTCTATTGTGCCATAGGTGTAATATTTGGTCTCCAAACAGACTGAGCACATACCAAAAAAAATGGGACTTGACAACCAAAGTCCCATAACATGCCAGAGTTAATGTACTTTATGTAAGGGAGCAGTTAGGCTGTGGGATCACATAGTGGTGTTTCTCAGAGGTGTTGTATAGTTTGAAGGAAAAATCCACCCTCTAATAATCTTACATTATTATATATCATTAATCTGTGATATTCAATGGATTTCATTATTTTCTGATCAAGTGTTGTAATTTACGTTTTTGGTGTACCCACTTTACCTCAACCTGCCTGATTTACTTCAGTTAATGATTACCTACATTTTCCAGAATTGCATTTAGCTGTGGGTTATTTGTGGATCTGGAGAGAGCAATAGTGATAGCGATAGCATAAGCGCAAGACAGCCAGAGGTTTTCCAGTTGAGAAAGAGTCTCATCATCGATTGGCCAGTTGTCTGCAGGAATAAGAAAAATACACCCAGGACCCAGGAATGCAAGTTACATTGCCAATAGTTTGTGTTGAAGTTTAGGATTTTCCCTTTAATGGGTTGGGCAGGAGTTGGGGGTTTGACACCCACTGTGGCCTGCCATATAAAAATACCTGCATTCCTAGCACTGAAACTGCTTTGGATGAAAGTAGCCACCAAATGGCATATGTTACTGTATGTCAGATATCTTTGCCAAATACATTATTTCAATAGCAATGTTGCGTCGGGCAATTTTAGGTGTGGGCCATATACCACGAGTCGATTTATGTGCCAAATATTAGAACAAAAGAAGGATGACTCAGTCCTTTATCAGGTTCAGATAGACAGGTTTGGGGGTCCCTGTGAGTTATATGGGTGGGATGGGTGAGGCTTTGGGAGAGGAAGGGAGTATCCCGTCCCTGCAGAAACAATAGCTGATAGAGACCAGTATTGAGAGCCTCGTAGGATTTGTTCCCATAGAACAGTCTAGATAACCTTTCAGCTGCGGCAACTCCCAGCCGCTCAACCAGGCTAGTTTGTTTGGTTGGCATGGAAATGGAGACACAGAAGAATATTGGGAACCTTAAAAGTGGCACAACCTTTGTTGTTTGTGGCGTGTCCCTGGGTGAGTCCGCTCCAGCCTGCAATGTTGGCTGCCCTCCGTATGTTTTGATATGTCACTCATTTACCTTCGCTTCACTTGCTTTAGTTTGGAAATCATGCACATATAGATGAACAGAAGCATAGCAACCAAGATACTGTGATGATTTTTCAATGTTGCATTCTCTTTCAGAAATGAATCTTGTTTCTTTGTAATTATTGATGAAAGCTGAACTCACATTCCAGGGGCAGCTGATGACTGGACACTGAGTCATGTCAAGGAGTAGTGAGCTGGAAAATGAAAATGGTGTACCAGAGTGAAATATACCTCAAGACATTTTCCTTCTACTCCCCACAGAATGGCAACTCACAAGAAAACTTTGTAGCATAAATATTTCAGAGTTGGAAGTTTGGGACTGTAAATTGTGTAGGCCTGATTCTCAACTAGAGGTGATCATTAATTCTGCTTTCAGACACTGTAATTATGCATGCCTAATCATGCAGTTTAACAAATGACTGTCCCTTTGAGCAATCCAGTGTTTGATTGTGTTTCCATAGTTGTACTGTGTTAAACAATGTCAAACTCATCTGTCTTTCTTAATGATGTCTACCATCAAATCTTGACATGCAGCAAAGGTACAACTGGCCAAGCAGGTTTGAAAAGTCATCACAGTATTTTTTCCCCGATGCAGACTTAGCATCAGCTCAGTCTGTCCCACTTGATCAGTAGAACCTGGATGTGAGTTTGATGGACGAGGTCCTGACCTCAGCGCTCTGTCGGAAGGCAGGAAGTGAATGCGAACACGGAGGAAGTCTTGCTCTCTTCCCCACTAGGAGTCCCATGACATCCTCAGGAAGTATGCATGGAGCGAGGCAGCGCCAAGTCAACAGCACAATAGATAACAACCCAGTGGGAGAGAGGGCAGGGCATGCTACATGTATAATTGGTCTCCACCTCTGTGAGACCGTGTTCACTATTCCGCTTTTTCAAACTCCCACTGCATTTTTTTTTTACAGAAAAGGCTTTGGAGAGGAACTGCGCCTGGTGGCTTTTTAGGCAGAGCACAACAGTTTCTAAAGCTGAGAAAAGTTCAACTTTTTATTGGCATGCTCTTTTTTCTGCTTTCTTGTGAGCCAACCAATCACAACAGAGAGGCGGGACTTCATGGTACGTGGAGAGTCAACAACAACCAGAAAATGAGAAAGTCGAAAAAGCTGGTAATGGTAATATGTCGAGGGTTTCTTGAGAGTTACTGCGCATGTGCTGCCTGCAGCTACTGCGGCTGGTCGCTATGGAAACGGAGAGGGTGTCGTACGACCAGCTTTTTCATATTATCAGCACAAACTGCGGCTGCGGAGGCGCTTTTGCTGTAAAAAACAAGGCGAATAATGTGAACACGCCCTGAATTATGAAATGACATTAAATAGAAAATAAAAGATGCAATACAAACACCACTATTTTATTTATTTATTTATAGTTTCTAGAGCTTTCTAGTACACAGGACATGAGTAAATGAAAAAATGCATGTTTATTTTCATAAATAAAAATGATGAAAAAAAAGCTAAAAGGATCAAGGTAAAAAGTAATGGATTGTGCAGATGAGATTTTAAAACCCAACTGTGTGCCTCTGTGTGTGCATGTGTGTGTGTGTGTGTGTGTGTGTGTGTGTGTGTTTGTGTGTGTGTGTGTGTGTGTGTCTGTGCAAAGAAAAAGAGAGAGGGAGAAGGAAGAGGGCAAAAGGATGCGTATATTCTGTGTGTGTGTTTACTGAGGGAAACCTGCAAGCAGTTTAAAACACACTTGTATAGGTTAGAATCACAGAGATGTAGATCTATAGCAGATTGATTGATTGATAGATTGATTTCGATCACCATTAAAAGAGGATGCTCCACCTAGAAGACATGGGAACACATTCATGGGTGACACTGCAGACATCAGACTTCCTTGCAAACAATGAAGAGAAGTGAGTGAAGGGCAGAAAACAGCCATCATGCTCACAACAGACTGGACCTGGCAGTGAGGCGGTGTGGCCTTGGCAGAGCAGTGAGGCATGCAGCATCAGGGAGAGGCCGCAGCTAATCTGTTGTGGAAATGTAGCCATACTTCTCAGAGCCCGTCCACTTTTTTTCTGCAAACTTTTACGGTCCGGCGTTACAACGTGACAGCTTGATTGGTCGTCCCGGGACGGCGCATTAAAGGACCTCACAGTGAAGTTAAAGTCGACTGGTATTACAGATTTTAATACATCATCATATTATGTGTGAAATTGACACAGACATGCCCATGTTCCCGGGTTTCTGCGACAGCTCTTTACATGCATATCTAAACACTTCAGCGGTGCGGTGGTGTAATAGAGTTTTTCACCTCTCCCAAGGGTCCTGGCAGGATAACGCGAATGCTGTTGCAATACGGTACCTCCCAGAAAGTTTGGTGTGAAGAGGAAGTATGACGCATACTAAGTATGAATCATATAGGACCCACCTAGAGGACTTCATGCTTATTTCTTTTCATCAGGCACAGCTTCCTCCGCCGAATGAAATCACCATTCAAACTTTGGTAGATGGATTATTTATTCAAATTTCGCCACTCAACTTTACGACGACAGCCAAAAAAAAGTGTAGACGGCCTGCCTTGGAGAACAGAGGCATATTGAGTTGGCTCCCCCCCCCCCCATCCTGATGTCTAGGTGTGTGATTTTATTCAATTACAGAATATTTACCTTACACATAATTTCAACATTGATGTAGGGCAGCAGCGGGTAGAAATGAACTCACCTGTTCCTCAACACACACATGCTGTGTCAAAAACACACACACACACACACACACACACCTGCGTGCACACAGGCATATACTCCAGCCAACTCACTGGGGCACAAGTTTGTTTATCCAGCTCGGTCAAGAGCAGCGCACAGCCCTCCATCCCTTTCCCCATTTGATGTGTGAAAGGTGGAAGGAAATCAAAGCCATTTCCTTCGAATGGGCTCGGGTTCTGGCCGCTGTGGGCTGCGGTTCCCTTTGGACGGGAGGGTAAAGTAACGCAGAGCCTGCGGAGTCTGGGAAGTGTATGGAGTTCAACGTGGAGCCAAAATCAACAGAGGAAACTGTTGCTCAAAGGCACCAACCACAGGTAGGGTGAGAGGAAGGTGGTCCTGTAGGAGAGCTCCAAGCATGGAACTGTATACCTCCGTTCCAAGGAGGTACACACTGCATACAACGTGAGCAGAGAGCCTAACCCCCCCCCAACACACGCACACGACACACACACACACACACACACATATACACCTAATTTGTTCATTTGCTTGTTTAGCTGAGTCACTACCTCACTCACCTCACTCACTCGCCTCCCCTGAGATGAGAAAAGTTCCAAACAGACTCCGCTGGTTAATTGTCGGAACAAGTTTTACAGTGTTTAGAGTTTGGCTGTGATCTAGATACGATGCTGTGTGACAGTGCTTTCTTTTCCCATTTAAATGCTAATAACTCCGAGGACATCGTCGACACAAACCGCCGGGAGCGAAGCTTTTCTGCTATCTCGTCACAGCACAAGGTGAGCACTTCCCTGCTGAATTGGAAACATGACCAAATCTACAGCTGTTGACGCAACAAGGCGATTTTATATGAGGGCTTTGTGTCTGTATTTGTGTGTGTGTGTGTGTGTGTGTGTTTGTTGCAGACATAATGCTTTCAAGAATCAGTATTATGCTCTAAACTTTGAACTAGATGCCTGGCAATGAGGCAGCCAGTGAGAAACAAAGAGCACATTGTGATTGAAATTCCCATTGTTGACCTGTTGACTGCTGGAGGCAACACAGCACCGCAGGTTGCGATACACATTTTACTCTGAACACAAAAGAAGAAGAAGGATCGGAAAGTCACAAAGCAGAGGAGACACAGCAGCTGAGAACGTCTCCTCAGCTCTATGCATGGTCAACACTGAGCCATGTTTAGTGTCATCACCACATTTTTCAGCTCGCCAACACAAGGCGGATGCTGAGCCCCCTATGCGAGGTTCAGCACAACACTAAAAAACTCAGAGAAAACCACTAAAAAGCATGCAACAGGGTGTTACATCTTTCCACACAGTTGGAGCTGGCATTGTATGGTGGGTGACCCCTTGAACGGCGTAAGAATCACAAACGCTGATATAACACCTGGCATCCGTTCATGCCCGGAAGGCACAGCCCCATAGCAAGCACTGTTCACACCTCAGCTGGAATGCAGGTTCTTCAGCCGAACATTAAAACAACGTCATACACCACTTAGATAGATGTCAACAGCAGCTTTAAATCATGCGCTGGCAAGATTTTATCACAAATATTACAGTTCAGGCCCACTTAAAAAAAAAAGAAGTCCTTCTGGCTAATGTACACAGCTCACCTTGGATTTCCATCAAGCAGAAAAGCACACTCACACATGAGGCTGTATGGAATTAGTCCTGACAGCAGCATACCTTTTCTTTTCGGTTTCTTTCAGAGGAACGGGACCGGGGGAAGGAATGTATAGCGGCGCGACTTCGGAAGGAGTCGAAGGGCCCGCTTCTCGTCACCGCCGGAAAATGTGCCGTGTCGCCGCTGAATAGACAAGTTGTCCCGAAGAGGAAGCGGTCTGCCTGGACTCATCACACTGATCCTTTTTCTATTTGACCTCTGCCAAGTCACTTTAAAAGAGAACCTTTATGTCGGGTCAGAATGCAGAGCGAGGGGCTACAGAGTCGAACGTCACAGCTTCATATGGGAGAAAACTTAAGCGGGACAGTTCCTTTTGACCCCATTGATTCGACAGCTGAACACCTCACAAACTCTCTCTCTAACTCGCAGACAGCTTAATGGTGAATCGGCCGCATGCAATTTAAAGTTCAAGATTGAATGAGGGACAGATAATGCAGGTGAGAAAGGACGCTGAATAGAATATGATTAAAAATGGGAAAATGTTTAATTTCCTCATTGAGCTTTAGAAAAGTCTTTACAGGCGGTAACTCAATGACTTTGAAGTGTCCAATCAGTGTTTGAATAGGGAAGCAAATTAAGCATTTTAATGGCCATTTTCCAAGTGCCATCAAATGAATTACATTTCTCACTCTTATTCAAATCATTGAGTACATAACCAAGATAAGACTTTTAATTTTTGATAAGTTGGACCCAACACTCGTTACATTGTCTGTGCGTTCCAAGTCACAGAAATGAACTAAGCAGGTCAAATATTCACTGGAATGAACTATAATACTAATAAACTAATGTGGATGAAAGTTTTTATCAAGTGACTGGTGAAGTTTTTAAAAGTTATTTTTACTCTATAATCCATACTTGTAAAAGTATAACTTAAGTAAGAGTAAGTTATCTGGTTTATTTAAAAGCCATTCACTTGTTGATTGAGTGGAAAAGAAGAGCACATGCAGGCACCGTAAGCCAAATCCTGCGAACGTTTTCCCTCCACACCTCATGTGTGGGTGGCAGATGGTGGCTAGCTGGTTGTCACAGAGATAGAAGATGGAAATACAGGCAACTGATGCAAAGCAAGCAAACACCTCCTTCATGAAAGACACACTGCTATACTACAGCAGCTGTGGAAGGGATGGGAGACTATACTGTAAGACAGCACACAAGACTGTTACATGCTTACATGCATACTCATTTAGCTCAGGCATGAGCTGTTTTATTTTTTATTATGTAAAGCACAAGTTGTTGTTATATCGCCTGATATTTATATGAACAACAACAGCAGCAACAATAATTACATTACAACTACAACACCAAGTACAACATACCTTCTACTATTACTATTACTATTACTAATGCTACTACTGCTGCTGATACTGCTACTACTACTACTACTAGGCTACTACTGCTAATAATAATAGTAATATTTTCATCATCACTAGAGTTGTATGCGTCCAACAAAGCTGTCAAGGCGTCCAAAATGTTGAATGATTGTATTTATTTAGCATTTTCCCTACTATCTGACATGGTGGATCTATAGCTACCACCCAGCTTGTCAAAGAATTATTAATGTTTTTATGCATTCATAGGTTTAAATTACATAGATTAACTGCTTTTTGTATATCTTAACCATATGCAGCCAATTGCATTTTGTGTACAAACAATATCTAGGGATGTCAATTCAAATCCTAAATTAGGGCAACGTCCCTAAGTATCTAATATCACTTACAACCAAAACTTTCACTCCTGCTTATATTTGGCTGAATTAATAGGGTGGAGCTGGAATCGATCAATGAGATAAAGAATTAAAGTTGAGTCACCAAAAGTACACAGTTTAATAGGCACATTAGTCTTGAAGGGTTTCCTGGTGTGATTTTTTTTTTTTAGATAAGAATTCCAAATAAATGTTCTGGCTTTTTTTTTTTTGGCTCTCATTATAATGATAAAAAACTATAAGATCACATTTGAATGGTGAGTCTATACCCTTGCCATGCCCAGCTGACGGCCGTGACAGCATGAAGTGATATAACGACAGTGTCCCCCCGGCTGGCTGGAGGGGCGGCTCGGCTCGGCGCTGCCCGCCCTGTGGGTGTGTTTAAGGCAAATGGGCCTCTGCATCCACCTGCTAGCGCCCTGCCTCCCTACAGTCAGTCAGGAGCGCACAACTTTCCTGAGAAACACACGCTGCGCGCTTGGATCCATTTTCCACTGTAAGGAATATTGCAATTTGCTTTTTTCCCCCCTAGGAGATGTTCGTTTTGGTCATGCGACAACATCTCCTCGCCTTGCGATCTTGCATAAGACTGAACTAGAGAGATTTTTTTTGCTTTTTTTAACTGCAGCCTTCCTGAACACTGACAACTCCGGGGCCAATAGACACGCTGCGTGCCCAGGTAAAGGCTGGCTGCCCCCTGAATAAGGACTGTCCAGAATCAGCACCGGGATTTTTTTTTTTTATTATTATTCATTTCAACTTGGAGACGAAAGTGACCGATCTGTTGGAATTGGTTTGTTCAATGACTTGCGAGGTTGGATCTGAAGTTATTTTCGGAGAGCTGTAACAACAAGGTAGGCCAAATGACTTGTTTCTATTCTCATTATTTATCATTTCACCCGCCTTATTCATGGGATGAGAGGTTAAAAGCCTGTAGCTGTGTGCTTTTGTTTTATTATTTTGCAGCATAACCCAATATAACCTATCGACTTGATTTATTACACTTCTGCCTGTAAAAAAATATTAATAAACTACCAAACGATAATAGGAATTTGATCGCAGCAATTTCAAGCATTTACATTTCGTTTTGATATCCAACTCATTCCTATTGTATGTTTTTTTTGCTATTCATTTTATTTACCGTGCGCTTTGTTTCCACACCACAATGTTTACAGTACTGTCGTCCATACCAGAATCTGTTGATACACATATCATAGTGTATCTGATTTTCCCATTAACAAAGTTATTTGCATGTTCCTTATTATAGACGACACACACGCGTGGGCTCAGAGATGAAAAAAAGTTTAATGTGTGGTATTATTATTATTTTTTTTTTAATATGTTTTCACGTTTCTTGGAATAAGCTTGTTGTGCATTAAGTCCTTGTCAAATGTTTTGGACGGCGACCATGTATCTATCCTTTATTGTCCACTGAATATGAAAGCAGGATTGGACTCTGGAGGAGGGTTACCGAGGCTGGAGGCATGTTGTTATAGTAGATTCTACAGCCTAAGCACTTGTAAACCATGAGCAACTTGTGGTTATTGTCTTTTGTCTTTGGCTACATGTGCAAATATGGATTATTGCATTGCATTTGTCAAAAAAAAAGGAAAACTGCTATCCATGTAATTTGCAGGCATAAACACATGAGTAGACTGATTTTTGACAGCAACAAAAGGACCAGTTGATTTGCCTTTTCTTCTTAAAGTAAGCTATTTGCAGAGTGGAACTAGTGTGATGGATTCAAAGGTTTATTGTTTAGGCTTCCACAAGTGCTCCTTGAATGAATTGAAATTGATGTATCTATTCTATTACAAAATATTCATTGTGAGAGAGCAGTCATGTTTTGCTTGTATTCTGTCCTGCCCCCTCTCTCTCTTCATCTCTCTCCTCACTGTCATTTGTAAGCAGTGCTTTGTTTGACTTCATTTGCTTGTGTGAAGGAGTTGGTCTCTGTCTCAGAATAAACAGCTGGACGGTTAACAAATTGTCAGTAAATAGCGGAGGTTTAAACAGCTGGTTATGCTCATAAATCCACTCCGACCAACCAGTCCGAAGACTCTTTGGCTCTCCTGAAGTCTCCAAAGCAGTGTTTGAAGTGAAGACCTGGTCCAAAAGTCTTCTGGTCAGTGTTTGAAGACCTGGTCCAAAAGTCTTCTGGCCAATGTTTGAAGTAGAGAATTGGTCCAGAACTCTTCTGGTCAGTTTTTGGAATGAAGACATGGTCCAAAAGTCTTCTGGTCAATGTTTAAAGACCTGGTCCAAAAGTCTTCTGGTCAGTGTTTGATATGAAGACCTGGTCCAAAAGTCTTCTGGTCAGTGTTTGAAGACCTGGTCCAAAAGTCTTCTGGTCAGTGTTTGAAGACCTGGTCCAAAAGTCTTCTGGACAGTGTTTGAAGTAAAGCCCTTGTCCAAAAGTCTTCTTGTCTGTTTTTACATCAAGACTTGGTTCCTGGTAGTGTGTGAAGAGCTTCGGAAAATGATCATACCGTCAGTGTCCAGTCATTGAATTCAGGGTACTTTTCTGAATAGAGGGGGGGTGAAAGAGTTTCACCACACCCTATGAAAATACAGAACCCTCTGAGAGTTCCCGCTGTGGGTGGCAGTCTTGCTTCTTCATGAAGTGGACAGCAGATGGTATAATGGCAAAGATCCCCAGATTTCTTTCTGAGTGGTTGTGAGGGAGAATGGCCAAGGGCAAGAGGCTGCCTGTTAGCCAAGCCTCGCTGATGATCCATGAATCATTGTGATTGCTCCCTGGTGCTCATCATTGATTAACTTAAGACCTCATTGATGAACACCACTGCATTGTTTGGAAGACTTGCTAAAGTGTTCCAGTTGGCGTTTCAGGCTTTCATCATGACTTAATTTAACCAATTATTTCTTACACTTTTCTAGACTCAGTCTAGTCTCTTTCATATCCTTAGTTTTTATTTGCTTATAGTTGATTACATCAGTAACATTTTTCTCTCTTTCTCTGGTAAGTGTGAAGACTTGGTATAACCTGGTATTAGGTGAACCCATAATTACAGAGCAGCACACATACGCTGTCATGAAGTAGGAATGTGTTTTGTGTGCCTGGAGAGGAACAGAAGAAAGGCTTCTCTCACTAGAGCCAGGGAGGCAACAATGGCAGCATGATCCTTCCATCAGTTTGTCACACACACACACACACACACACACACGCACACAAAAAGACACGCACACAAAGGTCAAATATAATTTTTACCAAATGGAATTGTGTACAAAGCTAAAAAAGGTTGGCTCCTTTCCATCCAATTCTGTTTTCTGAAGCTCAGAGTTCTGGGTGTAATCCCCACACATCAGTGCAGCGTTGCCAAAGTTCACAGTAAGGGTCCCCTCGAGGGCCATTGTTTTGACATCTCTCCGAAATTAACTCACGCGAAGGCTTTGACATAAGTGAAAATGTCATATTCTCGCTGGAGCTTTAGGAGTGTAGCGTTGAGAGGGTTTCTTCTCACTGCCTTCATGTCCCTTCTTGTCCCTGCAGTGATTTTTGGTTATTTTCTATCGCCGTTTCTGTGCTACTGGAGGTTGGTTGACCATGCAGCTGGACGGTCTGTGGACGGTCCACGCCCTCCTGGCACTGTCCGGCTTCGCTCTCGGGAACCCAGTCATCAACGACCCCATGGCCGCACCCCGCGTCTTCATCTCCTTCAAAGGTAAGACCCAAGCCTTTCTCAATATACACAGACGTTTGATGGTGCTGTTCTACGTTGTATCGTTCTTCCTGTCTATCAACCTCCACTCTCTTATCCCCACCTCCCTTTTATTCCTGGTGTTCTGATGAGTCCAACTCTTTTGCTGTCCTCCCCTCTGGGTCTCCTCATTAAATAGTCACCTCATCTGCTGGTTTCTTACACTCTGCCACGTGTACGCTCATTGTTTGACTGATGATATGACAGCTAGGTAATTGGAGTGATTTGTGGTTTGATAAGTGCTGAAGGTTTTCGGAGAGGAAGAACTTACAGCATCACCAGACTCTCGTGTTACACCGCAGAGCCTCACTGTGTAGACCGCTAACAAATCATGCAATTCTAATTCGCTTCCCCCCCCTTAAACCTCCAGGCATAGTAATACTCACCAGATGCTTTCACTGGGCTACATTGTACAAACAATTAAAAACATAAACAAAGACCAGGCAAAAGCACATATTGAAGATATGTGTATGCTGAGGATCTGGTTTTTATATATTTTAAAAACATACAAATGATTATTGTTTTAGTTAATCAAATGAGACGTCTTTATTTTGGAATCCCTAAAGTGGAGCAACAAAGGGAGACAACATAATAAGGGGCATGTAATAACACTATGGCCATTATGCGATTAATCTCTGGTGAGGCAGACGTGTACTTTAGGGGCTTTGTTTGTGCTTTTCATCGGCCATACAGATTAGGTGAGATGGGATGCTGGGGTTTGCGGGGTGCAGAGCGAGGGAGAGGGTATTATCAAGAGCAAATTGCCAGGATCAGCCAAGCACAGCGACGTCCCTGAGGCCTGTCCTGTCGGAGATCAAGCCTTTGATTAGCATCCAGAGAAAAGCTAAGGGACCGAGCAGCGCTCCTGTTTGCTTTGCTTTCCATTTCCCAGCGCTCCCCAGTACAAGTTGACTTAATTAAGTGGACTGGCACAGTTCATTGTTAAAGGCGTTTTCCTGCTTTAATCAAGTTGGATTTAACACATCGCTGAGCACATATCCAGAGCTCAGCAATGCTTTCATGCTTTTTTCCAAATATCATGTCATTGAATTCTTTACACTAAAGCTTTCACTGTGGTGTTGTTGTTGTTTTTTACACAAGTGTGTAAATAGTGTTTTTTATTCTATATGAATGGCTTTGCTGAGGGAAGACTCATTGGATGCATTTGAATGCTTTGTGGTGCATCTTTGGATGGCTGAATTTACCTGAAATGTCTTTGAAAGGAGCGGACTACAGGCAGTATTCTTCAGCTGACAAGCGGGGTGGAAAAAGCAAGGCTCTCTTGCTTACCTGTCTGTTTGCCTCTCTAGTCAATATGCATTTCACAGTCTACTGGTGCTGCCTCTCTCCAAGGAATGCTTTCCCCCTCCATTCAATATTATGACTCTCTCTCCCTTAATTGCTTTTCGAGAGGCCCGTGTAGCTCTTACCTTGGCAAGCTGGCTGCACATTCCCAGATGCATCATGATGTTTTAAGTTTTTAGTTGAGCTGTTTGGTAAGGCAGTTTACTTTTGACCAGCAATATTATTTTTATGGACTATGATAGCAAGTGTGAGCAACAATATATAAGCGTTCTATGTGAGACAGTGTGTCTGTGAATTTGAGGGAAAGAATGTGTTAATTATCAATTCCCTAGTTATAATTATTATTATGGCACTGTGTCACACTGAAAAAGAAACTTAACAAATTGTAGCCATAAAGCTGCATTTCTCTCTCAGTGTTGGACTAATAAAATCCCCCAAACTGATTAACTCAGTAGCTGAGGAGAGGGGTTAAGGACCATGACCCCCATCTGGGAGGCCCTCACTTCCCTATTAAACAGGTAGAGTAAATCATGAGAGTTAATTGTTTTGCCTGTGCTCCTTGTACTGGGTCTCCATGAAATGTTTCAAAGGAGAACACCATCTATGATACAAAGTCTACACTGTCTAAATGTCCAGATATGAGGCAATTTTGCTTTACAAGTTGGAAAATGTATCCACTTCACAGATACACATTTCAATAACATTGGGTCTGAAGTAAGAACCTTGAAAGTAGACTTTGTTCAGGCTGCTTATCGCTGTCTCCTGCACTAAATTCACATAGGAGATAGGGAAGAGATAGCAAAATCCAAGAAGTCTGCCTCAGTTTAGAAGACAAATAGGAATCGGTGTAATCAATGTCGGACGACCCTCCTAAATGGGCAACCCGAGTGTTGCGTACAAAGAGTAGGGGGAGTGAAGCGAGCCACCATAGATAATCAATTTAGCTTTTCAGGGTTAGTTGAGACAAGACTGCTGTCGCCAGCGACTCCGAAGAGAGTAATGTTTCTCCCACTCCCACCATCATATTGAATAGTCTACCTGCAACAGCTGAGAATCAGCTACTGTAGTTTGAGTTTGGGGTCTCGATTACTATGTTTGGTCAACTCACTGACATCTTTTTAAATTTAATTCAGTACTATAAGTCCTCAGGAGCGATGCGGGTGTTGAATTCAGTAACTGCAAATGTTTCTTATTTACATGAGTGGAGTTGTAGTATAGCAAAGGCATCATTCCTGATTTATTTATTACTGAAAACAATGAAACCAAGCCAGGGCATTTTGTCCATCATTGAAGTGGAAGCCTTAGAATTAACATTAAAAGGATTGTGTGAGAGAGCATCGCCCCTCCGTGTGAGACTCCTAAGTAATAGTTTACATGCAAGTCCCTTTGTAAATCCATTTAGAGATCATGGCTGCTGATTTATATGTGTAGTTTTGCCAGATTATCCCTTTTGTAGTGAAATACCCATAGAAAACGACAAATTATTTGAATGAACAAATGCACTACCAGGCAGCGCTCCAGGGAAGTTTTGCCATAATGTTTTGGTATTCCTTTGCGGTGAATCAAAGAGTGTAACCTTACTGTTGTTGGCCCACATTCCCTCTCTGACATATTTGACTTCATGAATTAAGCAGATCCCAATCTAAATCCATGCTTATGGCTCTGCCATTTCAGGCCTTACGCCACCCATGAACCCCTGCCTCATCTGGGCTGCTATGACTTAACATTCATTCAAATCAATTAGAGAGCAATATTTTGTGACAGCCTATGCAATATTGATGTAAAACACTCGCCTATGCTTTATATGCATTTGTTTACAGGGAAAGTGTGACTGCAGACTAAAAGCCATTAGTGACATTTCAGAGATCTGTAAACACAGGCTTTTCTTAGTCTGCTTAGATAAACAGACAGCAGGTAAACATTAGTTAAGAATAAACAAAGGCAGAGGGTCAAGAGCCACCACGATTGTAAATTTTCACTTTGAAGATCCCTGCAGACGTAATCTACGGCAGGGGATGGAGCCATGTCTTGCACCCCAAAGGCCATGGGGAGTTAACTCCTCTATATACATAGTGCAGCTCTCACCTTCTCCCGCTTGGTGTCAATGAAATTTGAAGCGGCTGTTCTCCCGACTATAGCAATGGAGTTAACGGCCCGTCAATGCAAAGGAGAAGTCCCTTTGAATACAGCAACATCACAAGGATTACAGCTCGCCCCATCCCCTCCTCCCCTGGTGTACATACTGGGCCAAATCCACATGAAGGACCCAGAATGTGGGTCAACTTTGCCACGATACGCACGCTCACCGCTGGCAACGCAGGTGGCAGTAAGAGGAAGCGGCTCTGGCTCGTCATTCTTCCACATTTCTCATCTGCACGCCCCCCTGTAAAGGGGTGGCAGCAAGCTCCTATTTTTACTCCTCAGTCTATATCTGGTGTGTGGGTGTGTGTGTGTGTGTATGTGTGGGTGGGTGGGTGGGGGGGGGGGGGGGGGGGGGGGGTTAGAAACTCCCCTTCAGGGTTAAATGCCAGGCATTCTGGTATCTGCAGGCCCTTGATGTGCGGCAGTTATGTTTCTGAAGCGTTACTGTTATTCCCATGTGTTTTTCTGCTTTTAACGCCTGGGAACAACAACAGACGAGGATTAAACTTAAAATGTGAGCTAAAAAGCAGCTTAGCACTGTTTGTCCATACAGTTAAACTCTTGTTTTGATAAATCTAACAGTTCACTATCAGTTCATCTCTGGGCAAGCCCCTTTTACGGCCGCCACTCTCACTTATACTAGTAAATGTTTAAACTGTTATTACTGTCGTTCACACGATCCATCGCAGTGTTCACTTTCTTCTTTGCAGTTCAGAGGAATGCATTAGTAGTCAGAATTGGCCTATCTCACTCTCTTATCGCTGCTGACCCGATTAGCTATGACAGCATGCATTCGGAGACTAGTGCAGACTGCTTATTCAGGGGCGACTGTTTGAGCGAGCGGCTATGATGCGGTTTCTGTGGAAAATTAGCATCCAGGCCCCACTTTGGCAGAGAATGAGCTTAATGCAATGTGATCTGTACACCCGCTCAAGGTGATCATCCCTGATGCCTTCCTGGACGGCCTCTCTCCCTTTCTCCTCTCAGGCCTAATTCGCACGACATGGACACACCTTCGCCCCCGACTCGAATATTGCCGTATTGTTGAACCACATGCAGAAGCCACGAAACCGCTGCCCCAGTAGTCTGGCACCACTGCTAATGCTTGGCTGTGATCTCTAATTACTGTTTGCGAGGGCTGAGTCCATATAGTCCCGCGGCGGTAAAGTAATGACTGACAAAGCATTGAAAACCACTATTGCTTTGGCCACGTCCCAGACCTCAGCTTCTCCCCACAGTGGCTAAGCCAGGTTATATTTAGTGTGAACCTCTCTTCTCCCTCAACAGGCACACAGCAGTCATTTGTAGTGCCGTGGTTAACCATTGAACACAGGCGGCAGGGAGGTGACGGCGGTTTTAAGTGCAAACGCAGCTTGGTCCTGCCCAGCTTGCACTCTGCTGTGGTTTTTACGACTGCGATCCGGCCGTCACGAGAGTGTCACTTTATCATTTAAGTCCCGGTGGGCCGAAAGCCTGCGTGTAAAACATTTCAAATTTGATTGAGTGGGTGTGGAGAAGAGAGTGCATGTTGAAGCAGAAGAGGTCTAGTCTGAGCCCAGTGATCTAGCAGCACTGTTAATCCTCCACTGTGCTGCGCATGACTTGCAACAGGGAGTTAAGATTTGCATGAGTCCCCTCCACTTAGTGTGTGTGTAGGTGTGTGTGTGTGTGTGTGTGTGGGAGGCAAACCAACAGTAGCTCCACAAGCTTAGTAATTAACCCAAACTATTTCTTAATGTGTTGGCCCCTGCATGAGGGCGAGGGAAGGACAGGAACCCAAGCGTCAGTGTTATGTCAAACAGCGGCGCCCCTCTCTCACCCCTCCCCCTTGTCAGGTAGTTTATGTAGGGGAGACCGGGGATGGTTGTAACCTGGGTTAGTTGTAACTCTGTCAGTTTGACCAGTCAGGAATGAGATATGGTGGTGTGGTCAACATTTTACAATGTCCACTTCCTTCTTGAGCTCACAGGAGAAGTTCCATGGCTCTGTGTGCAATGCTGAGGATTTTACACCAAAAAAACAATATATAGCCTATTTTAAGATAAGATTGAGTAGTTATCTTAGTGTTGTTGTATCTCTCTAGTTAGAGTTGACGCTTTAAATAAAAAAAATAAAAAAAAGTGGCGCTTTGCTCAAAGTGCTTTCAACAGTGTCAGCTCATATTCACACATACACACACAGACACACAGTATGTTACTATGTTGAAATGTTAAAAAACGAGTGTTTAGGCTTTTGTTGAAAATGTAACAAACAAGATTTTAAGTTCAAAGGCTAAGAATTTTGTGACAATGAACAAGAGACATTTCTGTTTATAAAAAAGTTTTGAGAAAGCTGAAATGTTGCTGAAAAGTTGAGTTTATTCAAACATCCTTCAATGAAATTCTTTCCCCAGCTAGTGTTACATCTCACCCCAGTAGCGTGATAGGGGCCTATTACTTTGGTTGTGACATTACCTCACATTATTTGTAGTAGACAAATAGGAGTAGCTTGTACCAGTTTGAGACACAAACAACCAGAGTTATAGATGCTGAAATCAAAAGTGTTACAACCATCCCTGGTCTCCCCTGTATGCGTATTGTGTGGGACTGATTTATGATATTCCTCGAACGCACGTGGGTGAGATCGGAGCGTTGTTAGCACACACTGTCCCCAAATCCAGCTGTCATCTTGTGTCCGGCTCTGATGCTGCCAGTTTTCCCTCTCAAAATAAAATAGCGGTCACAGTGTCATTTCATAGCCGTGTCAGCCAACCATTAGCACTGTCTGCCTCTCCCGCCCAGTGCTGATGCTGCGGCTCCTGGAATATCTGTTTTATTCTCTCCTTCCCATGGTTGTTAAATGCACACAAGCGTTTTTTACGACGCTCCATGAATCGGAGTCATTGTAGTGCAGGGTGTCACTGTTATAGAATATAGCAACCTGGCACTTCATTCTGCATGTGCCCTGTGCCATATGGCCACAAGGCTGTAACGTGTATCACGGGCCGCTTGGGTGGTCCTAATGTTTGATACATGGGGAAATAGTATCAGTGCTTGACTCCGGATTCTCTTTCTCACGCATCTGGCCAAAGGTTGCTGGATGTGCTGATATAAAATCTCCCTTGCTTTCTTTCTCATTGTTTTACAGTGTCCCAAGGTGTGTGTGTGTGTGTGTGTGCAGGTGAGTACTGTAGGTGTTAGCAGGTAAACAGATTCTCCACAGGCTCAGTAGACACAGGTGTGATCCCCGCTGCGCTCTGCAAGGTCCCTACACTTCCACCGGCACGGGGATAATTCTGCGCAGGGAAACTGAAGGTGACAGAGTGCTGTCTAAATATAGTCTAACCCGTCTTTGAACGCTCAGTTTCCTGGTGCGGTTCCCTGTCTCCTTTCCCCTCTCCCGCTCGCTTCCTTCTTCCCCTTGGCGAGGGAACGGCAATAAATGCAAAAAGGGGTGCGGGGTGTTTGGGATTTTCCTGGTGTGGCGGCGCTGCTCTCTTTTAGCCTCTGCAGGGAAGAGGGATGTGTGGAGCGTGTGGCGTTCCCGCTGCGGTCCGGGGTTTCACCTGTGGAACGTCCTCCTGAGTCGGGTTACGGGCTCTGTCAGAGCCTCGCCACCGGTGAAACTGAGATCCTCTCCCAAAAAGACCGTGGACCCAGTGTTGTCTGTCCGTCTTGTCTTTCACAGACATGTTGTTGCATCTGTCGCCCCCCCCCCCCCCCCCCCCCCCAACCCCTTCTCACCAGACTGGAAAATACCAGCCAAATTGTCCAGATACTGTGAATCACTTTCTCCCCACCAGCTCCGGTCCCATGTGTTTTTTATTTATGGACCTACACTCGTATTTTTTTTTTTCAGTTGTATATAAAAATGACCAAAAGTACAGAATTAGAGCAACCATTACAAACAGAGCGGCGCTGATGCAAGCAATTATTTCTCTTTTATGTCCGTGCAGAATATGGGCAGACATGTCGGAGGGGTAAATGCTTGCACATGTTAAAACGAAATTATGATATAATACTTTGTTATTTCCTGTAATCACAATGGCTGCCGGGCCAGTTTTCGTTTCAATATGAGAGCTAGAAGCTATGTCAGTCTCATAGTAGGACTCCTGTCAAATACGATTAAACTTCATGAACTTTTTTAGTGCCGTGGAGAAAACTGTCAATCACCACCTTTTGTTATTGTGTTCTCCCTTTGTTCAGGAAACTGTTAACAGATAGTGATGCCGCATTTAGCATTCCCAGGTTTGACATCTCGGTCCAACCAGGCGGGCCGGGTTAATCTGGGCCAGTGGCTGGGTATCTAGCACACCTGCCGGGCTTCACCCTTCAAGGTTGGGCCTTTTTTCTAGGTGGCATAATTAAGACTTCCTGTGGGATTTTGTGTCTTTTCTCACGGGTGAGAACAGCGCATTAGCGGAGACTGGATAAACAGGTTGAGGACTCAGACTGGCTTTGTCTCTGCACTGCTGCTGGGGCTGAACGCTGTGTATTCTTAGCCCTCGTGTTTCTCTTGCGGCAGATTAAGGTGTCAGGTAGAATAATGGTCCAGATGGATTAGATGACTCCATGGATCCACCTCAAACCTGTGCCCACGTTGTAAAGGATTTAGACTTTGTAAATGTGATATAATCATCTGCTTTTCCAAACATGCTGAAGTAGTGTCCTGTTGTGAATTACTTTACAACAACAGGGTGATTTAGGACAGTGGTTCTCAACGTGGGGTCCGGGGACCACCAAGGGTCCTTGAGGGGGTTGCAGGGGGTCCCCACTAAATTGATGAATTGTTAATCTTCACCATTATTTAATTTATAAGAAATTAACATAGTTTGAGAATGTAGAAGAATGACTGTTTTGATCATAGTTTCACTGTTATCTCTCTTCCTACAATACAGATAGTGATGGAATTCTGGACAAAGTCATATCTAACAAAAAAAAAATAGATTTGGGTCCGAGAGACAAAATCTCCTCAGATGGACTTGTGTGGCCCTAATGAGTACTAAATTTGGGGTCCTTGATATGAATTAGTTTGAGAATCACTGATTTAGGAGAATGGAGAAAAAGAGAGAGACAGCAGAGATGGAGGTAAACATGTGTGAGAGGAAAATGAGTGTTGCTGAATTCAGTGACCAGGCAGGTGAACAACTGTAAACTCATCTGGACACAGGGATAATCTGACTCCCAACGCCACTCGGCCGCTCAGTGACAGAATGGTGCTCACTTAGATCTGCAGACGAGGGATCGCACTTGATATTCAGTGCATGGAAATGTGGGCGACGTTCAAGGTTTAGTCACCTCCTGTCTGGACCGCTGTAGCCGGCCTCCTGAAGTACTCCCTTCAGCCCCGACAACTCATCCAGAACGCTGCAGCCTGCCTCGTCTTCAGCCTCCGCACATTCTCCCATGTCACCCCCCTCCTACACTCCCTCCATTGGCTGCCTGTGGCTGCTCATATCGAATTCAAAGCCCTGATGCTGGGATACAAGGCTGTGAAGGGATCTGCACCCCCATGGTCCAGGCCATGATCCAGCCCTACACCCCCAGCTTGGCTCTCCCTGCAGAAACCAGGTTATCACTTGTTGACTCTTCTCCTTCCTGGCTCGCCAGTGGTGAAGTGATGATCTTCCTCCTCCAGTCTGGACAGCACAGTCACTCCCTATCTGCTGTAAACTCATCTTTTCAAGAAGTACGTCATGTCACCCTCTTTCCTCTGAATCATACCCCCCCAACTCCCCTCCCTTACTCAATCTAATTGCTCTAAAAATACCTCCCATCTCTCTCCTTATTTTAATTATGTTGCAAGCACTTCTCTCTCACATAATCGTTCTATGGTCACAGCGATATTAGCAGGGAACTATGGCTCTCACCCTTGCACTCCTTACTACAGGTTGCTTGTAATTTTGGTGATCTAAGCTTATTCTACTGTTGCACACATTGTAAGTCCAATGCCTATGTACAAGAAGTTTGCAGCTTCTTGTACATGCACAAGAAGTTGAAAACTGATATTTTGAGTGTCATGACATGAGCACACTGTATACTGATGGAGTATCTTCTAGCCATGGGGAGTGCTAGGGCAGGTTTGGTGAAAAGCCTGTCTCCATGCATGTACAGAGAGCCCTGAAGAGGTTAGCTATGTGGGAGTTTCTCTGAAAGGTCAAGTGGGAGGTTGTGACCCTGACTGGGGAGGTCAAGGCCGCCGCCGCCCCCCCTCTGATCTACAAGCTCCACATAATTTCTCACCCTCTGTCAGTGGGGGATTCTGTTTCAGATGTGTCTCCCTGTCTCTGTGCTGAGACTTGGACCCAGACATGTTGTTGCTCTGCTCCGAGGCTTAAATACACCATGCTTAAGACCGCGCACCATACTGTAACCTCGGGGGGAAATCAGTTGTGTGCCATTAACAAATCACACACAATGCATAGACAGTGCATGTTGAAAGTGCAGCCAGAATGTTGCGCTCAATATACATTGGAAATCCCATGCAAATTAGCTTGAGCAGAAACTTTGCACATATTAATAACTTGTGTATCAGACCATGCATACATGTCACACTATTTGATTGTTTCCCAATATGATAAAATAACAACAGGCTAATGCAGCAAACATTTTCTACTCTTCATGAAAATTTGGGAAACTAACAACTTGTGGGATGGGATGATTTGGTGTTTCTGGTGTCCTTACGACTAAAACAGATTTTGTAAATCAGTAAACTTATATTAATTATCCCCAAAACAAAATATGATTTTTTTAAAAATAAAATTAATTGTATGCAATAATAGGCCTATAATAGGCTTGAAAAAGATCAAAATTGATCAAGATCAATGTCTTGCTCTCTCAGTCTCTCAGTTGATTGCCAGATATGGATACATTCCTCAGTGAATCCTATGAGACTTTCTGCTCTTAGCTCTTGTAAGTTTGTCTTGTATTACAGTCTTAGGGAATTTGGACCATCATTATGAAATACAGACACAGAGAAAAATGTCGGGCTGCCTCCACTGTTCAACTCAATCTAACATTGAGAATCAATGTTCAAAGTTCAAAAGCTACCGTTCAGTTTTATAGAAACGCAGATGCAAGGGAAAGTATATTGCAGGTCAAATGCAGATGCATAGCTGCAATGGGATGCAATACTCATCATTTGATCATTTTTAAAGATTAGTCAAGCATTTTTTCTAATTAAGACTAAACTGTAGTCAGCATTTCTTCCAGCCCTCCAATTCAATCCTTTCAGCATGTTTGTTCCCTCCTTTCCACCTCCTCATCTGGTCAGTGATGGGGTCACATAGTATTCCACTATGGTAAGGGGAAATGGGGCTGTTTGGAAGACTCACTGATGAGTTTAGCCCACAAGAGCACTCAGGCAGAATACAATGCATGCACTTTGATACCTTTGTAGTGGTGTGTTTTTGAAATGCTGATTTGGAGTTTTCCCTATTGCCGCCTCCTTGCCTGTTGGTGGAGTAGGTGTTAATTGCAATGTGTGGAGATGGACTCTCGCTCACATCTATTGAGGCCGGGCCAGAGCGGGCGGTGACCCCCCGACAGGCTGGTTTTGTCAACGACCCATCCTTTCAGGCACCCTCCTGCGGCGGTGCCTCCCCTTTATTGGCGAGGGAGTGAAAAAGGGGACCCTGGCATGCAACTCCCCTTGTTGTTGTTGTTGTTTCGTGTCGCCCACACACTCTTCCCCCTGTGAAGGTCCTATAGCTGCAGGGGCGTTTGTGTAGGTTTGCCTCTCATTCACGGAAGTTCATTCACGTTCTGGGAGACCTGGGGGTGGGCGTCAAACTGGCATCAGGCCTTTTTTGTCAATGAATGCGCTGCACAGCGTCCCACAGGCCTTTCTCTACGCCGCCTATAGAGTCTTCAGTCCGGGTCCAAGGAGCACCACTGTGGAGCTGCAAAGGGTAGACAGCGGTTTAGAATGGAGGTGAAAAATGAGGTCCTTGGATGGAGGGAAAATGAAAGTCGGAGGAGCAGAGGGGGTTGTTTACATCCTCCCCTCCGGGCTGGCATGTTGCCAAGTCAATAGTGGGGCCGTGTGTTGCAATACCAAAGCACGACGGATTATGAGTATCAAGGGTAATGCCTTTGAAACTATTTGGAAATGCTCTGATGTTGTTCACTTGGTTCCATCCCTCACTCCTTCGCCTTATCTCCTGTGATTATGCGATCTCCCTCCTTGTCTGAACGAGACGTACATGCACTTGAGCTCATCAGATCCTCTTATTGTTTTGTAAATCTTGAGACTGAAGGGGGGGGGGCAGTGGTTACTATGTGTGCTAAGTCTCTGTTTGACTTCTTAACTCAGTTGCTTGTTCTCCCGCTTAGCCGTTCAATGGGGGTTAATGAATACTTTATTGCCACTTTACTGTGTGGATCTTAGTGACCGTATTTAATTTCCCCCCGGGGACGTCCTGTGGCGTTTCCCAGAGTTTCGGAGCAGCCTACTTTGCATTTCCTTTCTGTGAGAAGACAAACGGGGCTTGGAGTCCAAGATGAACCACTCTGACAGAGGGAGGGAGAGACAGAGAAAGGGAGGGAGAGAGCGAGGAAGAGAGACAGGAGAGAAGCTGGGGTAGGATTTCACTCCTACTTGTTTGCTCCCCAAACTCTGAGTCGGGCCAAAGTCTCTCTCATGGGCTACACTGTGGATCAGGTTTTACCTGAACTCGTCATCTTCCACTTCTCCATTTTTTGACATGCTTATGCTTTATCTTCCAGGGTGGAAATAAGAGACAGGCAGCGAGGGTGCAGGGTGAGGTATGGAGTGGCAGAAAGTGTAGAGGGAGAGTTTGTTGAATGAGCTTTCCAGGGCAGAGCAGTGGGAGTAGCACACGTTCAGCAAGCCTTGTCAGTAACAGTAGACTGTGGGACGCGTCCATATGCTGTCACTTTCCCTGGTGTTCAGCTCCACTGGTGTGTAATCAGGCAGTCGTCCATACATTTGTCACCATTGAGGTTGTATTTCTGCTCCGTTTACTGCCAGTATGAACAAACTACTCAACTCCGCCTCATGCTTTCTCACCGCAATCCGACTGATATCATTACCCACCTTCACAGTGTTTCTCCTTTTCGGCCCTTTGTGGTGACAAAACAACAACATATAACTCAGTCAGATACAGCTCGACTGTGACGAGTGTTTGCTATTTTAATGCCTGTAATTAAGTCAGTTAACCGCTCTCTTTTTCTGTCATGGTGTATGACCAGAGAAGGATTCCAGGGGGTCCCAGCACCCACCTCTGTCAGGCCCTGGACCCTGCGGTGAGCGATGGCTTTTTAATGGAGGCCTCACAGCAGAAAGTAGGCCTAGCTAGTGGAACCGACCCGAGGGAGTATTTAAAAGACTGGCAAAAAGAGCAGCAAATGAATAAGCGGCTCTTCCTGTTTTCCTAAATGTGGAAGCAGCATTGAGTAAAGGTAATTGATCGGAACTAATTAGTGGCGCGGAGATAAACGATGGTGAGGTGAGATGCGGCGCTTTTAATGACACACTGGGGGGACGGAATGCACCGCGGAATTAACTCTTGAGCGTCCCCGTTGAGGCTGCAGGCCCACAGTAAAGCTCGATCATGTGTTTGTGTTTGCAGGATAATCTCCAAGGCGCTTTAGGACTCGTTGGCCATGCTAGTGTGTGTGGAAATTGTTAGTGAATCAACAGAATTTTCCAGCCAACTGATTTGAGTTGTGATTTGCTTCCAAAAGCTACTTTTTTTTTTTGTATCCAGAGTGAAAGGAGTCCCGGCGAGGGCTCATGTCTTCGCACCACCAGCTGATGCCTGTCACCGATGCCGCGACCGTTCAAGGACATGGCAGGCGCTTTCAGTTTCAGGTTGGACACTTCCTGTCATGTTACAGCGGACTCTCTGCGGTCCTGCTGTCTTCGGTCGTCAGCTCTGACACGGGGATGGTGTCAGAGCTGTGGTGAGAGGTTACGGAGAGTTCTGGCTGAGGTATTTCTGGATCATTAGAGGACAGAAACTCACCTGCTGTACAACCTCCCATGCCAGTCCACAGCCTCCTGCCAGCCAGCCAGCCACTCCCCATGCTGCCAGCTGGCACCGCCAGGGAGGCCGAGCTCATATCTCATTCTGCTCTAAGACCTGGAAAAAATAATTGGCTTAGGTTAAAAGAGGTATTGACAAAACCCCGTCCTCCATAGCAACTCAGAAGTGATTGTATGATGACTTATTATGACAAGGAAGAATAGGAGTGTCTTCTGGCTGGAGCCAAAGTAAAAGTAGAACAAAGCCCAGTTAAATTAATGGAGTAATGGGATTTTTAAATGCTGCACTATTTGAATTGCATGATAATGGCTTGCTATATTCATGGTGTCAAAGTTTTTCTTGCAGTCCCGAAGGGCAAAGTTCTGTTAAGCCCTGAAGTGTTTTTAAGATGCAAGAAAACTGGAGCTGCTGTTAGATTCAGTGTTGAGTCTTTTCACAGCTGGAGTCCCTTCTCAGCTTCATCGTCCTTACTTTAACACATCCGCAAGTCTCTCTCTCGGCAACATGCTTCAGTTACTTGGCAGCGGTTGTGTCCTGGGATGTCAAGGAGATTCACTTTCATCTGTTAGTCGGAGCGGAAGTCTGAACTAGCTTTGAAAAGAGCTGTCGTGACCCCAGACAATCACTCGCAATACCTGATAGTTTACCTGTCACAGAGTTTCATCTCTTTCTTAACTCTCTGGTGTAACATAAGCCAATAATTGGTGACTACATTGTGATTGATGCTTTCATATCTTATTAAAAGCATGTTGATACGCCTATGGACATTTTCATTCTTCATGTCTCAATGGCCTGGGAGGCTGGATACTCTCCACCACAGACAGTTGCAGAGTAATCCCATTTGATTATGCTTTAAATTGACTTATTATATCCACAGGATGTTTAAGACGCACAACTTTATTTCCTGTGCAGGTGAATTTATCAGCAGTGCGGATACGCAGTAGATGAGACCTCAGTGTTATGAATGGAGGTGCTACTGTTAAGTGCTCCGTTTTCAGTGTAACTCGAAGCTGCAGCCTTGGTTCCCACTTCATCCCTCAAATGCTTGTTAGGAAATAAATAAAGACCTTGAGGTTGATTGTGATATATATCATTTGAAAAAAATGAGTCCTTGCCAGCAATGCATCACTGTCAACTCCACTGGGCTGTGCAGTGAATGGATACCAAGACATGTCTCTCCTTCCTTTCAGGTAAACCGCTTGGAAACACTGCTGCTGCTATCAAAGCCATGCATTATCACATCTTGACAATATACAGTCAAATTAATATGATATCTGCACATGTAGAAATGTGTTTTAACTCAATGTTTGCATTAGAATACTAGAATGTGAGGGTTGCCAGATGTTTTTTCTCACGTTCATAACAGCTCACCCACATTAAACTGCCGCCATGTGCGGTTGATGCATAATGCAAACAGTAAAACGGATAATATACTGCATGTCTTTAATGGTGATGTACATCAATTAATCTCACACTATTCCCAGTGGTGATATACTGCAGTTAATCTCACATTGTTCTCAAATATTTTCTTTGCGGTGCACTCTCTCTGGGTGAGATTCAAGTCATACATCTCTGATGAATACTCTACATTCTCAAGATAAACTTGCCTGGGGAAGCAGATTACTCTCCCCGCACAAAGAGGTTCCAGGAGAGCTCTGTTTTGACTTGTCTCGCTTAATTGCTGCGTCAATTAAAATGTTTTTCAGAAACATCGCGAGGGCGGGGCAGGGGCTGGGAGAATCGCAGGAGGCTATATCTTGTTCACAGCTGCACGTTGCCTCCAGTGTCGATGCAGAGAGAGTGAGAGTGAGAGAGAGAGATTGAGCGAGATCGAGTGGCTGGCGAGCGAAAACAAGAAAGCAGCCAAATAAAGGCATAACCGTTGTTCCTGTCCAAATCAGATTAACATATTACTCTGAGATAGCAGTAAGTGAGAGGCACCTTTTATCAAGATGTAAATGCACAAAGTGGAAAATGCAAGATAAATCACAACTGGATGTGCTGCTAATGCAGGGAGTGTGGACTGCCAAGGACTTTGAGGAAATTGGCAAAGGCATCATTTTTGAAGAAACTGATAATGAAAGAATGGATGAAGTCATTTAAACACAAATCTGTAAAAGTGTGAGGCAGCCGCTCCTGCAATACTTTGGGTCTGCTCACTGGAAATGAATATTATTGACATGCCTCTCAGTGTTTCTGTGTTACCTTGCATGAACGGGGCCAACAATAACATGCCATATTAATTGCTTACACACTTGAGTCGGGTTTTGTTCTATTTGGCACCGTGTAAGGAATCCATTAATCTCCTCCCCTCTTGAACAAGGGGGACTCTCCCTGTCGCGGGGTTTCATGCCCAGTTGATGGTTAATTGCCGGGTGCTGCGGGGCCACAAAGGAGTGTGAGAACGAGGCAGTTCCCCTCTGTACTGGAGTGTGCTGGGGCTTTTTGTACGGACTCGACAGAGACCGAGGCCTAAGCCCTCGAGGTCCGTCAGACATTGCTTCAAAGTGGGATGAAGTGCGGCAGTAACTCTAATTATCTCATTATATCATACCAGAGAGTTAAACAGCCCCGGGAAAGCCTATCTCCTATACATTTTTTCTTTTCCTCTACCTGTCCTTATTCGTCTGTCGTTTTTTTTCCCATGGATACACCAGTAAACATTGTTGCCATAGATGTGCAATCTCCCATCTGTGGATTACGGTGGCAGAGCGAGAACTTTGGGGCCTCGGATGCCTCCTCCCCGCTGGTTTCTTGTCTTAACCATCTAGGAATTCACTCAACAAAAGCTGTGTTTTAGCCACTTTGCAATCTATACTTCCGACCTCACCCACAGCTCATTACCCACAGCCAGAGCTGCTCAGGAGGAGGGCTGCAAGGTCACAGCATAGGATATCCTGCCTTGTCAGTCAAACGTCAGGGCTGTCAGGTGCGTCTCGCTGTGGCGGATTTAAAAACCCAAGCAGGGAAAGACCGGCTGGTCATTAAATCTCATGGGGGGAGGGTTGATTGTGCCGAACCACAGTGTTTTCCACAGCTGTCAAACTGTCTGTACGTCTACTGTCACTGCAGGCTCGGCTTTGAGGCGAGAGAGACGGGTTTCCTCTGGGTTAACGAGGTAGAGGGATATCAGCGGAGAGCGGATGATGATGATGATGATGATGATGATGGGGGTAAAGAGATGAGGTGTGGGTGAGATATGATGCTTTTCCGTGATAAAAGCACTTTCTTTTTCTCCCCGACCCTCTCGGGCCGGTGTCCCAGCGCTGACCCTCATATGGGATTAATGTTAAGACCGGTGGATGGAGTTTGATTCAATTAAGAGTTTTCCCCCCTCAGAGAAAATGCACCGCAGGATTTAGGAGGGGGGGTTGAAGTAAATGAACAGTGGATTAGGTGGCGTTTGACTGGTGGAATGGATCTTGATAACTTCGCCCTGCTTGAGTCCTTGGGCCAGCTGTTTTTGGCACAACTGCCAAGAAAACATCCTTTGTTCACGTCGTATAATCCAAAATATCTGTGGATATTTGTTGTGGCTCTCAGAGTAAAATGTCTTCAATTTGAAACCCTATTAGCACTATCCAGCCAATAGGGAAAGCAGGTTGAGTGAGCCTGCAGAGGGATGTGTATTGTAATACAGTCAACTGTTCTCTCCATTTAGACTTTTCGTCTACTCTCCTCAGCCCCCCCCCCCCCTCCTCCCCCCTACTTACTCCCTACTGTTTTCTGTTGTCATGCCAGCCTCAAAAGTTATAAATGACTGTGGGTTTGTGAGCCTTTCATGAATTTGTAGAAGGGAGTCCCATTGTGAGCTCCAAATGTTTGGGGTCAAAGAAAGGCTATCATGCGCTGGGAAGAGTTATGCATGTGTGAAGTGCGAGTCAGTTGTTGAGATGATAAAAGGAAGTCCGGGAGATATATTGTACCACTCCAAAAACAACAAGAGCACGGATTGATAGAGGGAGGAGTGCGGACCTCTCAAATCAGCAGGGCGAGCGTGCGGAGAGATAGATGGAGCTTTTCTCTTCCACCTGGTCGTGCCGCCTCACTACTGGAAAGCGTTGACCTCTAAGTGCACTCGCTCTCTCGGAGAGATTGCGGCTTGCGACGGATCCCGAAGCCGCCCCATTAGCTGAGATAAGGCAGGCAGGGATTGAGAAGCTCAGATCAATGAGTCATTACGGGGAGTGGAGGGCTCTAGCCACAGAGAGGAGTAGAGCGGGACGCTTATGGCTGTGGCTTAGCGGCAACACCGCCCGGCAATCCCTCACGCTCTTCCCACCGGCCTGCGGTCAGGCCATCCGCACAGCAGGATTTTCTCCGGGATTTACTGTTAATTCATGTCAAATATACTGTCCAGGAATAATGAGGCAGGGCATCAGCGTTCACACCTGACGCTTTCCAGATTGCCAGAGCAGTAAATGGTTTTAATAACTTGACCGGGTTTAGGTTTATTGTCTTTTTTGGATCCCGCTTTTCTGTGGAATGCAGTGGTTACATGTGAAGCTTGCCTCTTTATGTTGGCCCGCGGTCTCAGGCTGTCTTTCTTGGGAGAAGAAGCATTCTGTCGAAAACAAACAGAGAACTGGTTTGCAGGTGTTTTCGCGCGGCTGATACGCTGGCCAATGTTCAACCTGATTTTTTGGCATTGTTTCTGTGAAGAGCACAGCACTTTTCATAGAGAATTCACAGAGAACAGTTGTGTTAAATTTGCATCGTTGTGGACCTCACCTCACACCGTCATATCATCTTCTAATGAGGGCTCTGAGTATATCTTTAGTGGCCATAGTGAGGGGAAAATTTTGGATCCGGTCTTAACAGTGACATCACCGTGTGAAAGGACAATGGCTGCTTGTCCGTGGTCATCATGCGTGTCCAACAGCATTATCGTTACACGCTGGCCCGTTGTGTCCCTGTGTTGGCAATAGGCAGTGAGATAGTGACCCCTTTATAGGCCCAGGAAACATCGAGGTCAAGTGTGTGTAGGTTTGTTTAGGAATCTTTTGGAGCAGTTTGGTGTGTTGTGTGCTGCTCTCCCTCCCCCCCCCCCCCCCCCCCCCCCCCTCAATCTCCTGCATTGACCGTCAACTCAAAATGCCCCGTTTTCCCTAAGGCTCAATGTTCCCTTAATAGCCACTCATTGGTGTTACTCTCTGACTACTTTTTGGCTGATATTGATCAAACTTGAAAGGGGAGCCCTTAAGTGAATGTGTAAAAAGTCCTGGCAATCAATGATTGACAGTTGGCTTTCCTTCGTCAAGGTCACTTTGCCAGTTTCAGTGTTGCAGAGCTGCAGGGCAATCAAGTGATGAGTGAGAATGAGGGTTTGTTTTGTCTCTTCAGATTTTGCCGCACCAGAGGGAGGTCGAGTGGAGGGAATGACTTTCAATCAGACTAGTTCTACTTCAGCTCAGAGAGCAGGACAGAACGTGGCTGAAAGAAGAAATTGGAAAAATCGATCTTTGTGCCACGGACATGTCTGCACCCAGCTAGACATAATGCTGCTGGGAGGTGGTTTTTCAGTCTGCCATAACAGTGCAGCAGCAACCACAGATCAACTGGGATACAACTACTGCGTCGTTATTTTGCAGTAAAGTCCAGTCAGTATGAGTAAATCACACTTAGAGTGTGTTATTCTTAGCCATTGATTCATGTAACGTATACACATCGTTGAAAAGAAAATGTATGGCCCTGCACTTAGAGCGCTGGCAAGACAACCCGTGGAATGGCATTTCACCCCCAAAAGTTATTACATATCACTGTTTAACCCCGTTGCCCCTGAGTCAGTAAATACATTTTGACATGCACATTTCCTTTTAAAGTGAGGGAATAAAAGCAGGTCGTCTAAATGAGGTCCTGCCGGCCTGTCAGGGAAAGGTAAGAGCAATCAAGCTGCTCACTTATGACCTCCATGTTTAAGATTATACGCCTGTGTTACCTCTGGGCCGGAGGAGTGCTGGCTGGGGATGTGTCGGGATCGCAGACAGGCACAATGGAGTTACATTCATAAAGATCCCACCTCTATAGGCTCTTTTTGGCAGGGAATAGGAGAAGGCTCCCCTGATTTAGAAAGCATATTGCCTGAGTTGGGGAAGAAATGGAGGCACGAGGAGGCCATACTGGGGGTGTTTAAGGGAAGAGGATGCTTTGGCTCTCTCTCTCTCTCTCTCTCCCTCTCTCTCCCTGGTCGACATTGCCAAAGCAAACACCTCCATATTCCACCTCAGAGGAACCATGCCGATATGAGCGTTTCACACGCGTCTTCCTTTCTCTCGCTCTGCACCTTCAACCTGTAGTTCTCCTATTCTCCGATTCATTTTTCTCTCCCCATTTTGTGCTTTCTAAGAGGGGAGTGATTGTTATCGATTTGTATCCATTATGGCTTCGTTGTGGTTTAAATGGCTCCAGCTGCCTCATGTCCAGATCGTCTTGAGCAACACTTGTGGTGTGCGAGGAACTTAACACGCGAGTGTGCGTGTATATATATGTGCATGCTACGCATATTATCGCTACGTGTGTGAGAGACAGGGGGATGAAGTCCGAGAAAGCATGTCATCCGCCTGCAGCACACACAGCTCTCTCTCACCCACTCTGTCTGTTTCTCTCTTTATCCATCTCCTGCAGTTATCAGCCTGATTTTATCACCCTGTAGGCTGCAGGGAGATTACCAGTGACAAACTGGGATGGCTAAATCGGCTTGGTAAACTCTCTGACCCTGCAACCCATCCCCCCCCTCATCCACTATCTCCTTAACACCACCTTACATGGGCATAGAGAACGGTCTGCCACCAATAGGAGAGAAAATAACACAGATAAAGGAACTATTTCAGTGAAGACAGAATGTGAATGAGCAAAAAAAATGAATAGTGCAAATGTCAATTGTTGAATATAGAAAATGAACTGATTGATAGTGGAGCTGACTGTTGAGTTTGAGTCCTTTGAGAGCGATTGCCATTTCTAAACACTGTCAACCATAATGTTAGGAGACTGTTGGGAGAGCATGTATGTATTGTGTTAATGATAATGTATTCTCTATTGGGTTTTTACGCATCTACTTCAGCAAAAATAGAAGCGCTGTCAGACCCTGAGACACAAATTGGCCAGTGGAGGACAGGCTCTCCCACCAGATGGAATCCGAATGTCTTAAGGGAACCTATTATCTCGTTCGACTCTGAAAGAGGATAAGAGCGCAGAGCCTTGGAAGGCCCTTTAAAACGACCGTGGTTTACCGACAGCAGGCTTATACCATCAGAGAGCACGATGGCATCAGCTCAGTGACTTTTGCTCTTCGGTCTCTCGTACCCCTAGGCGGGTCACTCGTAGTGGCCATCTAACTGCGCTAGTTCAGGAGGGGTTAACCCTGTGACCCTCCATTCCCATGGGAGCATGTGTTGGGGATGTAGGCCAATCCGGGCCTCCGCCGGCTGATGGGCCTAAAGAGGCGGTGGCGGATGAAAACACAATGCTGTTTAGAAAGGGCTAATCGCCTTCATTTCAGATGAGCGCCCCCTCAATAGAGAAAGAAAATGATGAGGCAAAATGCAAGGACTCTGCTGACATATGCGTGGGAAATCGGGATTTGTCTTCTAATCCCATTTCCTGTCCCCAAGGCCTGGGAATCGTGGGCGCAACGGAACTCGACTGACCATATCCCTCTGTTCATGGACGGGACAGCCGAGAGGGACGTCCCATCACGTCGAGTATGACTGATGTGCAGAGTGACGGGCCAGAGAGGCTCTGCATGCCAAATAAAGCAATAAAGGGTATCCTGCCAAAGCCGCCCGTTCCTAAAAACAGAAACAGCTGTACAAAAGGGCCAAGCACAGCTTCTCCTTCGCCCGGCCTCCCAGGGAGCAGGAAGATAAGCGCTGAGGTGGCACCATGTGCACTAACCCAGGGTGAAGGAGCAGCGGGGGCCTGGTGGGAGGAAGAGACCTGGAGCAGAACCACAATGGCTACTGTCACAATCTGTCCTCTTTTCCTGTCATTCTCAGGAAGGGGCTGGAACAATTGGCCTCCCACACTGTGACCCCACGCTGCTTTAACAAATAAGGCATTTATATCCATGGGGCATTATGGTGGGCCACTGAGGTCACATACATTAGATTGCTATCCTGTGTCCATTCAGTTGTAAATCGTCCACTGGCCTGTCAGGATACACCTGAGAGACAGAGAGATGCATTGTTGCTTTCGGACATTTTTCTGCACCGCCTGCCAATTGTTTTCTCTTTCAATCTGCCAAGAAAGCCAGGCTTTTTTTTAAATTCACCGTTTTCTAGGAAGTGTTTGCTAATGGAGATGAAGTTGTTGCTCCTTTGCCACAAATAAAGCTGTCAGTTGCTTTGCTTTTCTTGATGGAATCCTCTGGAATGAATGCAGAGGATGCAGGCGTGCTTCTTGGTAAAGTTCCAAGTAACCTGCACACTGAGCTTCAGTGCCAGAGCGCGGCACGGAGAGCAGTCTACATGAAGTTAATGACATAATTGAAAACTGAAAACCTCAAGCCGTCAGTTGGAAAGGTGCCCATGATCGCTCAAGTCCCATGACTTTTTACCCATTTGATGTGGCTGACAGTCGACAGCAATAGAAGATGTTGTCTGTCATACCAGTAATATCACAAAGATCCCCATTTAAAAATATTCATAAGAGGGAATGTCATTCATTATGAAAAGTAAACATCTTTTCCATGGAAACCCCCGAGCCAATTCTCACAGAACTGACAGATCCGCTGGCTGCTGAAAAACCACTTTGTGGCTGAAATTTGACAATAGCTTTCAGAGAGCGGGGCATTTTACATTTCAGTAAGTTTGAATGGAACTGAGCTGAGTATGCGGTGCTTTTGATAATATAGTGTATATGCATTCACTCAAGTGTTTGTGAGACTTGCGGGTAGTGAAGCTCCTACTGTAGAGATTGAATCTTTTAAGCATTTAAGAAAATTATACATTAATAGACCATGAATGTCATGGCGCATTATTTTTCCTGCTGTAATGGGCTTGAATATCTATTTACAATCTCTGTCTTTCACTGCTACTCCAGTTCTATTTTCAATTACCCACAGCGGCGTTTCAGTACATTTTTTTTTCAACAGTCCCACGGTGCCTGAGATTGAGCCCTCTCCATTTTCACTAGCTTTAACTTTCTCACTGGAGAGAGAGAGAGTGAGCCAGAGCCAGATCCATCTTCATTACAACAAGACTGTTCTGGTCTCATAGCTCTTTCTCTCTCTCTCTCCCAGTTCCACACACACTCTCAGGAACCAGACAGCAGAACCAGAGACGGTAGAGTGTGTGCGCCTGCATCCGATACATGGGGATTATGGTCTGACATGAAGCTGAGGCAAACCAGTATAAGATAAGGGAGGTTAAAGGTAATGGGTTTCTTGCAGTTAGGACTTTTTCTTTAGTTCTTCCGCTAATCATAGGTGGACGGCAGTATGAATTCTGCCATGCCATGTCTTTCTTTCAACAGGTACAAACAGTTCTTACAATTCTTCCGATCCTCTCTGGCTCCTGTGCTGCAGCAGCATTCAAATGCATTGTCCATTCTAAATTTATTCAGGAAACCAGAAGGTATGCACATAACTGTGGCTAGACAGATATATACTTGTGATTCATTGGTTCACAGGGCGTAGTAATTCATAGTCTTAGTGCACATGGATCTCTGCTGAGCTGGAACTCTGGGCTTGGGAGTGTTGGAGCGACGGCAGAGAGGTTACAACCCCGAGCCCAGTGAATCATTGAATCATGCTCGACCCACACGCTCTCTCTCTCTCTCTCTCTCTCTCTCTCTCTCTCTCTCTCTCTCTCTCTCTCTCTCTCTCTCTCCGCATTCCCCCTGTTGCACACAGCCTCATTGCGATTCTGGACAGGCCGTCCAGTAATGCCACTTTACCCCAGGCAATCCCTGTTTCCTGATTCCTCTCAGGCCAAGGGGAGATAACCCTGACCCTGAGCTAATCCCAGATTAAACCAGAACATAAAGCGCTGCCACTGCTGCCTGGCGACCTCTGACCTCCTCATGTCTCCCGGCTCAGGCCGCGGCATTGTCGGCCCTTCTGACCGAGACTCGCAAAAGCGGCCCCCTATCCACAGTGCAGACAGAAGTCGGGGCATTTATCCCATGAAAAACGATCTGGAAAAGCTCACATAGCGGTGGATGTAGCACAGGTAGAAACCAGTCAGATTACATTTTGGTACAGATCTCCTGTGACCTGGAGGGTAGGGGAGTTCCTTGAATGCACTTGATTTACAACAACAATCAGTCATGCACGCATATATGGAGGTTGCACAAGGATTGCTGGAATGGACATGCGGGATGGGAAGAAGTCGGAGATTGTTAATAAAACACATGTCCACTAAAACAGAGCCGTGTTTGCGCAGATGTGTGTGATTAGATCAAGACTCTCCTGGGAGGATCTCCTTCCCTACCAGTTCTGCACATTTCACGTCCTCCTCAGCTGGAGCTTCAGTTCCATAAGTTTGTATCTGATTGAGAAGGAAAGGTGTTCACTTGTGCGCGGCTGTTTGGACAGAGGATGCAGTGCCAATCCATTTCCGCTTTTCCCTGCATCGGACCACATTACTGACTTAAAATCAATTTGGGGTTGGGGTTTGAGGCCTAAACAAGCTGAAAATGAAAAGAAGAGACAGCCTTGTGTTTTATGGTATGAGTAATATAGGTTTCGGTCATAGATCCATCATCGCCTCTCCTCCGCACTGTTCAACCGATGCCATACTGCAGCACATCTGTCTGCTGTTACAAGAGTTTAGGTGGAAATGGAGACAAATGTGTGTCTCCTCCACACGCCCTCCCCCTACCCTCCAGCCCTGTCTCCCCTCTCTTCCAGCCCCCCAACCCCCCACCCACCCCCTTCTAGCCCCTCTCCCCGGCCTGTCCATCAGCACGCCGGGCTTGGCAGGCAACAGGAGAGGGGCTTAGGTGATGGGAGCCAGAGGCCCTGTGATAAGGCCATCTCTCCGCATGAGAGCCCATCAGAGCTGACAGTGAATACAAATTGGTGCCATTAGCGAGGGGGGAGTGGGTGGAGGAGGGGTGGGGCAGTAGAGTGGCTCCTAATTATAGAGCGGGTGAGCCCCCCGGGTCGGCAGGGGAGGGGCAGGGTGGGGGGTGTGTAGTGGTAACGAGGTGGCGATGGTGGTAAACACAAAGGTGTCACGGCTCACATTGACACAGGACATCGTGGCACAACTTCTAGACACTATGAGGTCAGAACGGTTGGTTAATGATGTGGATGTGGGGGCGCATGTACATTATGACGGATTACATATAACTTATGTTGAGACAAGAGTGGGTCACACCTTTTCCCCAGCGAGGGAGCTCACAGCAACAGAATACAAACAACATGCCATGAATACCCAAGCAGGTTTGGACTGTGGTGGCTAACTGGCAGGCAGGATGTGTTGAGATAAAACCTTGGGAGGGAGTCAAATCAAACACAGTAAAGCATTTTTGACTTGTCTTATTTCTGGCAATCATAATTATGATTTGATATTGTGTGAGCTTGGGCTGTACAATTAATCATAGATAAACCAATGTCACGATTTTATCTTGCCATCATTAGTACCCGTGTAATTCGGCAATGCTGAAGTGTGTTCAATTCATCTGAAATCCAAGATTCCTGAATCCAAGACAAATAATCATGACTAATAATCATGATCACAATATTTAGCAAAATAATTGGGATTATCGCTTTTGCCATAACCGTGAAGCACTACTGTGAGCTGTAAAGACGGAGTAGGGTAATAATACCGTTATCGGTGGCAGTTTGAAGTCTGAAAGACGATACTGAGCGAGGCTGGATGTGTTGATGCCGTGTGAGTGCGAGGCAGGGGTTTGCACGGGCATGCTGTTATGCCTGTGTTTGCTCTCCTAGCAGCAAGCTGCAGAGCCTGTCTCTCCACCAAGACAGGATGCAGCGAAGCTTGACCACGTCGCTGAGAACGCATCACAAAAGATTACCACTCCTCTTCGGAGCAGGCTCTCTGGCATTACCAGTAGGTCAGATTGTATCTCCTCACCCTGCCCGTGGATACTGTTCCCTTGTATCTTTGTTATCTGCTGAATGACGCGTCGTATCTGATGTGACACAGCGGCAGGGCCTCTGACCGCTTTTATTATCCTCTGCCCCACAGAGTGACTAAGCCGAGTGGAGCAGCTGTTGTATTCGCATGCTGTTATCGTTCCTTTTCATTTAGCGGCGTAGCTAACCATGTCCCCGATCTGCAGTAATCACACAGGCATTCTTTCACAACTGTGTCACTTCTCTACTGGCTTTGAAGCGTGCAGCTAACACAAACCCAAATAACTCATGTTAATGTTTGACATGAAGACAAGTTGTGTTGAAAGAAGCTGTTGAAGGAGAGTCCAGGCAGGCTGTGGGCCCGGGGAGCTGCTGATTAGAAATGACTCTCCTAACAAGTGGAAACAGGGACTGAGAAGATATCAGTGGAGGTGCCAGTTCAGCCTTCCAACGGACATGCACTATTCCAACCGCTGGAGAGGCTGCCATAATCTCCAGCTTCACATGTCAGTGTGCTCAGTGATTGCCCATACATTAGGTTCCTCCTTATCTTGCAGATATAGGAAGTAACCGTGAGAAAGTTGTGCAAGATTAAGAAAGCATAGAGAACAACAACCGCTGTCAGATACAGGCATCTGGATAGGTGCCAACTCTACTGAGATTGTCTTGATGAACCAAAAGTTGTAAGCATAGCATACTGCATTAAAAGAGCTAATTTGAAAATGTATTGGCACTTTTTTGTGGTGTGTGTGTATAAAGGGGCTGTACAAGAAGATAACTGCATGTGTCTTTTTATGCTTTGTCAAGACACTTGGTAGTGAAGTGCAAATTCATTTACATCCAACAGTTAAATACCACAAAGCATATCAATAGTTAAGCGTATGTTGCAACTTTAAAGTACTGACAACTTCAGTAAAACATTAATGAATTTATTTGCCAGTAATTAGAAATGCTCATCACTCAATGTTACAATCAGACCAAAACATTTTCAGCAGAAAGGATTCTCTCATGTCTGACTGCAAACTACTGGCATGTTTACAATAGAAAAGTGAAAGGACATCTGCTGGAGCAGCATTAGACAGCCTTGTTACAGTTTGGACAGGAGGAAGACAGAGTGACACAGTGACTAGCTGTGTGATCACATAGCAGATAGCAGCTGCCTGCGCTCTCGGCCTCAGCCCCGATTCCCAGGTTCATCACCGCTCTCCTGGCAAACATAACAAACAGCCCAAACTGTGCCCAGGAGGACAAATGGCCCTTTATACAGGTACAGGCAACAGACACTTTCTAAATATGGCAGTGACTAAGACAAACATACAAATTAATGAGAAAGTCTGCAACTTCCATAAGGTAATGGATGTCAAGCAAGTCTGTTAAACCTGTGACACTGTCGCCTTTGGCGACTCAACCCATTACTGCACCTTGTTAAAAGGTGACCCAACTGCCAACAAGGCAACCTTGCAATTTTCCAAAAAGTCTCTCAACCTATATTGTGTGAGGCTCCATCATTGCTGTTGGAATGAAGTGGGCCTTCTGCAGAGTAATAAGGAGTTTTCCTCCTCTACATTGACAGCATTCAAAATATTTGGCCAGGATTCCTGACAAGTGCTGCCTTTGATGTGTGAGAGCATGCCACCTCTCCCGCCCCCTCTTAAACACCCTAATTATCACTCCTGCCACTCCAGTGTGTGAACTCACACACCTCCCTCCGACGGACTGGAAACTGCCCCAGGACACTGCTTAGGTAGGGCAGCTTCTTTGTGATGTGCCACAGGCTAACAGGATATTTCTCTTATTTTATTACATGACCGTAAAATCTTGAATCAGACCCTACTAACCCTTGTATTTGTCAATCGATAAATGTGCCAGAGTTGACTCAGTCAGATGGATCACAGCCCCTGTGTGTGTTCCAACCCTAATGCCTGGTGCTCCACTGCGATCAGGCTGCCATCCTTGAATAGAAGGATGGACTGATGCAATCGCTACAGTTGCCAATTAGCAAAAAACCACAGAGGTCTGAACTGTGCAGGTGGTTGGTACACACATTGCTTCACATCGCTTGTAGCTCCCTCCCAGTTCAGAGTGTCAAACCCAGCAGACCCAAAACGTTGTCTCTCCCCTCTACCATCCCCCATCCTCCTTACCTCCAGTACTATTCAGCAGGGACTGAGGCAAGCTTCAAGCAGTAACATGCTCTGCGCTATCGTTGGCAGGGACCTGCACTTTTACTTTACCCAATTTGAAACCAGAGAAATATGTAGTGGGGCGGAACACCCAGATCAGTCTCATGTAGCTAATGTGCGCTGCGCCGTCGGGTGCCAGCGCTGTGTATTTTCTCTCTCTGTCACTGTTATGTTTAAACGTACAGAACCAGAGTTTTCCATGATCCAATCATTTGCCTGATGCTACTTGTCAATTTGCCAGGAAAGTTATGTGTGGGGCGAGCTGTGTACTCTTAAGTCATACTGGATGCGGTAATCTTTCCTTAACGAGAGGAAGTTCTCGTGTTACTAAAGCACACCGCGCACAAGGATGCATTAACAGCTGAATATGATACATAAAATCCAGTCTCCTGTTTCCCTCGTTTGACAGCATGGTGGGAAATCATTCCTTATAAGACAGCATTAACCAATATTCTCTCTTATTACGGGAGATGGGATCTTCAGAGTGTGCTGCGTGCCAGTGAACTCAGCATTTTCCTGTCCAAACATTTCCAAAGTAAAGTCGGCCCGTTGGCTATTAATTTGAGATGGAGAGATATGCTATAACATGCAGGCCTGCAGCCCCCGAGATCTCCGTCAGCAGCCAACTATTCTCTCAGGAGGAGGAGGGCTGGCTCAGTGTGACAGTGAAGCATGTCTCTCCTCTATGTTTTCTGCACTTTAAAATTCAGGCCTCATTGGAACAGGCAAGTCGACAAAAATACATTTTTATTTATAATGGTCTGGGGGGGGGGTAGCTGCAACGGGAGGGTGGGACACTTCCATGCACCCCTGCTCTTGTACTGCTGGCCAATGAGCAGCTTCACTGGAGCAGCTGAGGGCTAAATGCTTGGCTCAAGGGCTCCTTGACGGTTGATGTTGAGGAGGATGTTCTCAGTCACTCGTTCCCTCGGTTTTCCCAACTATTCCTGGAACTCAAACCGGCATTGGCTCGCAACTCGATCTGAGGTTGCAACCTCAGACTTGTTGCGCATTCACGGTGGTGGTGATGATGATGGTGTGTGTGTGTGTGTGTGCGTGAGAGAGAGTTAGGATGTGTTTTTTTTTTACATTGCAAGAGCTTAAAACGTGTAGAATTTCAACTAGTAATTGATTCATGGCCTTTTGCTCATAAGCAGAATAGATTTTGGCATTTTATTTTCTTCAGGGAATTCATTTCACAGTAAATTGCAGTATTGTTGTATCTTGGCCCATGCATAATATCATATTGAGAGCTATATGGCAACACCTAGCCTCACCTAGCCCTATAGGCTAGGTGTTGCCATATAGGTGTTCTCTCTCTCTCTCTCCACTATATGTCTCTTTCTCTCTCTCATCACTTGTGATCGACCTTGAGCTCCGCACAACCTTTAGCAGTTGGCTCAGATGCTGACATTAAAGTAGAACGGGTTACGGCTCGGGCCTCGTCTTACCCGGCTCCCTATCCTCACCCACCAACAAAACCTTCCTGGAGGCCAGAGCGGGGTGTTGAGTTGTGGGAACTGGCAGCGGGCTGTGTCGGCCGGCAGGGCCCCGAGATGCTGGGAGAGGAGAGGATTGTCCGTGTTCAGCAGACTGGAGAGAGCGGACAGGATCGCCTCTCACCAGCGGACCGAGAACTCCGACCCTCTACCCCGTTTTCACTGCTTGTGTACATGAGCGAAAACGAGAAAGACGGGAGAGAGAACGCTCCTATACTGACCTTTTCTCGTTTTGCGTGCGAGTGTGGGCGTGCTAGCGTAAGAAAAGTAAGTGAATGAGTTAGGGAGAGGCGTAGAGCGCGAGGATCAGGTTCCCTCTCCGGCTTACTTTCACCTCTAATAGAGCCGTTGCCATTCCACAGGGGGGAAGCGGTGTGTTCCCGAAACAAAGCCCGCCTCTGTGTGCGCGCAGACCCCCCAGAGTGAGCCTAAACCCTACACGCAGTAATGGGCTACTTTAAGAGTTTATCTGGCTCTAATAGACACACTTGTACACTGATCCCGGCCTCTAAATCTCCAGGCTAAGTCTGTGTGTGCAGAAAAAGCTGTCATGCCCTAATGCGGTTGACAAAAAAGGAGAGGAGCTCGGCCCGTGAGAGCCCTTCCTGTTCAAAACTGTAATCTCCCTCTGTGAGTACATACTGTAGATGTTTGTTGCAGAGTAAATAGTGTACAGTTGAGTCAAATCGGAGCAAGTTAAAATGAAACACCATGCCTCAAAGACTCAAAGGAAAAGTCTCCGACAATTGGAAGAATACATCTGGGATGGAATACATTGCTGATTCTTTTTTTTTTTTTTTGGTTTTTAGATTTCATTTCCTTGATCTTTGGTAATTTAAAACCTAGCCTGGTGCATATAGGAAAGCACATGCAGGAACACATTATGCTCAAATGTAACTGTACAACAGCACAGAAGGTAGCCTAAACACACCGGACATTTCCAAGAGCCTTTTTGGCCCATTTGAGCGTCTGGTGCTACTGCTTCCTATTGGGAATGCATGGTACTTGTTCATCAGTTGTTGCTTTTTTGACCACTTATATTTAGGACTTGTATTATACACAATGCCCAACCCTACAAAGTCCTCTTCATCTTTTGCTCTCTGAATATGGCAACCACCAGAGCCACCCTTCAGCATTAATCTTGATCTTGTACATAGCAGCACAGCCCCCCCCCCCCCCCAACCCCCTCTCTCTGTCTCTGCATGTCTTTCCTAGCTGATTGTGACTGGGTGTTTGCCCAGCCCCAGTCTCAGTCCAGGGACCTGCTGGGCTTGTTTCCACAGGTGGCCTGACCTCAGCCAAGACTTAGTCCGCTGCCGTTACACGTCCTTGCTCAACATTTCATAGGAGCGCAATCCCATGTGCCTCTGAAGGCTATGGGAGGAAGCAGAGAAGGAGAGAAGAAATAGGGCATAGTGTCTAGTAGCTGGAACGCCTGCTGAACACTTTTTCATTCCAGATTTCTTTCTTTGTTTTTTTGTGTGTGTATATAACCCCTTACGGGATGATAGCAAGTTCCATTGCTGTGGTATAAAAAGCCCATTTTGGCTTTACAATGAGCTCCATGCAAAAAAACAAACAAAATAATGGCCCTAATGTAGCTAGTTTTGCCTCATTAAAGGGATAAGGAGACTTCAACACCGTCTACTAGCTGTGTTTCATTTACGAATGGATGAGGATTTTCTGCAGGGTTTGACTGACCTTTTGTACTTTTGAACTCACATATGTCTTCGCTTTGTTTCATTTCATCACTTACCTAAATTGTTATTGTTTGAGCGAACTAATCTTCAACAACACCGTCATCTAATAGGCATAGCTCCTCATGCTGTAGTGTACGTTACAATTGGTTATGGTGGATATTGTGTGAAGAAACATTCCAGTACAGGTCATTACAGTGGGTCATGTTTTCGGTGTGGAATAGAATATTGGCACGTTTGGGCTATACGTTAGGACCCAATTATCTGTGCATTATCAGATGATTATGAGGTTGGATTACATATGCGTTTGGTTCTGGATGTAAAGCGCTCTATAGGGTATGTTGTTGCTGTGCAGTGTGCACATTCCCCTCTCAGCTGACAGATGGTCCCATCCAGCTACTCTCTGACAACAAACACACACTGAGGAGTTGCTGACAAGCTGCTTCAGAAAGGACTTCGACTGGTCCTCGGAATATGTGTGTGTATGTGTGTGTGTGTGTGTGTGTGTGTGTACAACGTTCGTGTGCGTGTGGCGTTTCCATCCAGTGTGCATCACTCTATCCGCACACACACACACACGCACACATAAACAGAGCAGAGCGCCAGCAGAGTGTATGGGGACTCATCATTCAACTTAACTCTCCAACACAAATAATCAGCAGGGTCAGACCACATGTTGCAGCTCCTCTGCACAGCGCCCTGACAGCTGTCAATCACTCCGCTGACCTATAAACATACCCTTGGTGGGCACCGTTATTAAATCAAACTGTACAAATATAGCAAATCTAATGCTATTAATCATTGCTTATTGACGTAACCCGGTGTTAAATTTAGATCTGGCAGGAAAGACTGGTAATATCAGATTCCACGGGGAGTACGTTTAAAACGGTCTCTAGATGGTGTTTATTTTAAGGCCTGGTGGTGGACATGTTGATGGGATTGCATGCTTTAGTATCCAGACTTCTTCCCCAGAAACACCCAGAGAGCCCCGCAGGAATGTATTCCTTAGTAACATAATTGCACATACCTGCTTAGGGAAACAGGTCTTGGACAAACACGTGGTTATTTATCAAGCGTCCGAAACACTTTGAAATCTTGAAATTACTCCTATTTTTAAACTCTGGGGTGTTGGGTTTTGCTTTGATGCTCTGATACCCCAAGGTGGCTATATTTCAAGTCTCCTTCCTCTAATTATACGTGGGCACACCTCTGTTCTGATATATAATATGTAAATAGTCAAACTCCACTTCCTGTTTTTGACAGTTTATCTTCTGGTTTCCCCTCCACCACATTCTGGCCACTGAAACAACACGAAAGTAGTTGCGGTAACCTCAACGTTGGGTGTCCTCTTTCAGTTTTCCATGGTCTATTGGTCGTAGAATAAAGTTAAACAGTGAAATGGGACTTTCCAGCTGTCAGGAGTGAAACCTCTGTGTTTGTCCAGCAATATGTGAATGCCACCCGGTAATGCCTTTCCCCTATAGATGGTGGAGGAGTGTGTTTGTCTATGGTGTGGCGTGGGGCCTGTGCTGTCTTAGCAGTGGCCTCTCTGCCCTGTCTGTACATGGTTGCTGAACCCGGGAGAACATATCAAACAAACACTCCAACACAGAGCCATAGGAAGATTGGGTTGCTCTCGACATGAGAGGACCTGTCAACTGCTCTGCGTTACCGAAGACGCACGCTCCTCCGACCTTAAGATGGCCGAGAGAGGCTCCGTCTTGCTGTCTCCAGTGGTGTTTAACCAGGGATGGAGTGGAGGGTGAACCCACCTAGACTCAGTTTACCACCTTTTTAGGCTGGCATAAGTCTTTATGGTAGAAATTCATCATATACATGATATCTAGTAGCGTCATGATGTAATTTATACAAAGATAAAGTCTTTTAAGGATACAAGCATAATTTAATGCTTTTCTGAAAGGACAATTGGTTTGTTTGTTGGTGGTTGTTTGCCTTATGATGATCGCAGATTGGACGTCATAGTTTACCCACTTTTTTATTTCCTTTTTATTTATGGAAGGCCAATGATGAGAGAGTTTCTCTAGAAGGCCCTCTGATCCGCTCGCAGACAGTATTGAGCCGTCAACACAGTGAGACAGACACTCAGTATCACTTGTCTCTAATCTGCGGTATTACGTTACAACAGTGTTGGTGGAAAAAACCATCAGATAACTCCACTCGGGCATGCAGGAGTGGCATGAGGAATGCGTCAGTCGAGCATGCGTGTGTGTGTGTGCACCGCAGCTGTCATTAATGCATACATTTCTGTCTCTCTCTCTCTCTCTCTCTCTCCATGCAGAGCTGAGGTCTACCGGTACCGCCCATCACTTCGCCTACCTCCTCAACACGTCCGACTACCGGATCCTGCGTATGGATGAGGACCACGACCGCATGTATGTGGGCAGCAAGGACCACATCCTATCTCTGGACCTCCATGACATCAACAAGGATCCGCACATTGTAAGACACCCCCCCCCCCCAACCCAACCACGCACAAAGGGGCTGTTACCCCGGGGTGAAGCCAGCTCTTTTACCTCAGTACTCACAACAGCTCCCCCAGGGGAACAAATGTCCTGTTCTTTTGCCCCAACTGCGGCCATGTTGGCTAGCTCACCTCCAGTTTGTGTTGGCACACACTTTTTCTGGTGTCGGGGTCATTAAAACACTGTAATTGGGTTAGGACGATGCCCACAGGACTAATAGAGGCCTGGGTGGATATCCCTATTGCAGTTTTAGCCCAAAGATCCCATAAATGCCAGTGATGTATAACAGGTTGGATTGTAACTATAAAATGTCTGCTGTTCCCCCCCCCTAACAGATCCACTGGCCAGTGTCCGAACGAAGAAGGATGGAATGCCTTGTGAGTGGGAAGGATGCCAATGTAAGTACGCCTGTTGACAACACACACACATTCTAAGCAGGGTTTAGGATTCAGTTCAGCTGATTTCCCTCACCGTGATACTACGACACCAGCAGAAAAATAAGCAGTTTTTCATAATGCAGAATTTCAATTGCACGCAGCTCCCTCAAGTACACTATTGTTGAGAGGTTTTAGTATAAGGAACCCGTTGAAATGGCGCTCACCTGTGGGATATTGACTTGGCCCAGTAAAAGTGCTGGTTCCCTTCTGTCTAGCCAGGGAGACGGGAAGGGAACGGGCCGGAGAAGCCCAATCGACCTCTCCCTCCTCCTCCCTGCCAGCCCAGGGTGGGGAGCACAACACCACTGGCTGAGAGTGTGATATATAGTCCAAATATATAGGAGACGTACAGTATTAGTTTAGTTATGAACGAGCATTACTTAGGCTTTCATCATGCGTACTGGGTGAGGATTTTGCAAATTCTGCAGAAGGTGTACCAGTTAAACCGAATTAGGTTCTTAAAATTTCTCAGTGAATGGCTTTTCAGGTTTTGTGCAGTTTGATGATGTTTTTCTCTGTCTTTCTGGGTCTCCAGGAGGAGTGTGCAAACTTCATCCGTCTGATCGAGCCGTGGGACAGGACTCAGCTGTACGTCTGCGGGACAGGAGCCTACAATCCAGTCTGCACCTTTGTCAACCGTGGGCGCAAACCTCAGGTTAGGATTCAAGAGGGTGAAATCGCTGTCACACTTAAGTGTGCAGTGTGTCCGGTAAAGCTATTAAATAGCATATATTGATTTATCAAACGTCCACATTGGTAAAAACCTAACCAGCTTTCTCCATCATCATCGTGATCGTCGCGGTCATCCCTCTCTACTTCTGTCTGTCTCTTGCCTCACTTCCCACTCTCTCTTCACTTTCCCTCACCACCCCAGCCACCTTAACGGCAGTTTCACTTTATGATGATTTTCCTCCATCATTAATCCCGCTCATGATACCACATCTCCAGCCTCTAGACTCTTGTGCAGAGCACAGCTTCGCCGGCACACAGCTGTCGTCCCCAGTGCGCTGTTACTGCTACTCTGTTTAGTCTCAGTCTTTAATGGGACCTCTTGAATTTCCTTTACCGGGCCAGGCATCACTACCTTCCCCTTCTTTTAGCACCTCCCTCTTCTTTAAATACCACACTTGTTCCCTAATGATGATCATGGGACTTTTAAAAAAAGGGATAAATAAAAAGTAAATTTCCCCCTCGAGTCTCCCCAGAGATCACAGAGAACGCGCGATGGCAAGAGCGCCGCGCACGACTCCCTTGCTGCATATGGTTCCTATATGACCCCTTACTAACGAAGGGCTTCCATCCATCCACCCACCTATCTACCCCTCCATACATCCATCCATCCAGGCCACCCGCCAGCCTCTACCATGTGAGACGGCGGGTAATTGGAAGTGGGAGCTCCCATTATGGGGTGCCAGTGGAATGTTCCAGTTCTAGTCCATTAATGAGAGGGCTGTTATTTTCTCCATCACATTGAACAGACAGGTCCGAGGGACAGGGAGTTAACTAAACTCGCAGAAACATGAAACGATACACCCCCCCCCCACACACACACACACACACATGCATGCATACACACACACACACACACATACACATACACCTCAGCAACCTGTTTGGTCATTAATAATTCAAGACATCCACATTGATTGTTGTCATTTGACTGGATCACCACTTCAGTTCAGGCACCATGTGGGTATATTCTTCTTCCTCTGGGCAATTTCCAAAATATCTGAAGTGCATTAAGTATGAGTTTTTTTTTGTTTTTTTTTAACTGTAATAGCCAAATGTTTTGCTTTGGCAGCAGCTTTGAGGGGAATGTATGTACCATACTGTGACAGACTTTATTGACTGGACCACAGGATAGAGAACTAATATTGTTGCTTTTTCCACCATCTGCTTAAATAGACCTACGCACATTCCCTGCTCAGCTCTTACACACATACATTTTCCCAAAGTGCTGTCGCATTGCATTAATTTTTAGACGGTCAGGAGTTGTTGTCGTGTGTGGAAATGAGGTCCGATTCGATGACGCAAAAACACACCCAGCGATACAGATGGAGGTCAGGAAGGTGGATGGAAGCGTGTGTCTTGGCCCCTTTGCAGTCTCCTTCCCCACGTCCATTGCGTAACATCCAGACTGTGTTGCTGTCTCCTGTTCCAGACTTCCATGCATCTGCAGATGCCCCAGGCCGGAGGAAGGGCTAGCCGCGCGGCCGAACCCAGCGCGGTGCACGAGACACTGGGACTAAAGGTGGGATGTGAAGCCCTGCCCTCTGCATGGGCTACTGGTCACCACCAGCATGCTCCCTCTCCATGTGTCTGAGAACATTGTTAATCGCCATCGTCTTCGTCTTTACCGTCATTTTGTTCATCTCCATTAAGATTAGCATGCATCTTTTCTGGTCCGTGTGCAGTCTTTTTAATTTTGTGTCATTTGGACTTGCATCTAATTTAGTGTCAGTTTGGCAGCGTTTTTCTTTTGTTTCTCTCGTGTTGCACTCATATCCGATTCACCCTCCATTTCATGTGTAAGCCTCATTGTCTGAGCACCCTCTCTCTCTCTCTGTCGCTGTTCTTTTTGTGCTTCGCATTTGTGCTGAGTGCCACATTTTGCATGAGAAGTGGGATATCAAGTGGAAATGGCTTGTCAGACTGTGCAGAAAATCCTGTTGATCGTGAAGAGGCAGGAATACAGCTAAGTAGGCTTTCACTGCTGCTCACTGCATGTGTTTGTCAGTGTTCAATATATTCAGTGTACGCCACAGTCATATTCAGTGGTGCCATGAACAACAGATCCCTGAATCTCTCGTCACACTTATCTGAGACGCGGTAGGATGTCCCACCCTTCAGTCCTCCACCCCGCCAAGCCCTCCACCTTCTGCAGGAATGCGGCCCAGCCTCTCCCACAGTGGTGGCAGGCCTCGCCAGCATCTGACCCACTCCCACAGCAGGCTCTGTTGGCCCAGAGCAAACACCAGCCATCTGTAGCCAACTAGCCGAGCGGCAAAGGAAATAATGGAGCCACATAGTTGAGCACGACTCCACTGTTTGAGCTCTCCAAGCACTTCGCAACGCGGAGAGGGACTTTTGAAGGACACAGGGGCTTTACTTTAAGCCCGACGTTTTGAATATGCAGTGTGCAACACTTCTGAGGGGGTTATGTTTTACGAGAGGGTTGTAAAAACACGTTCAGAATAGCGTTCCCCCCTCGGCACATGTAAATGTTTGTGACCTTTGGTTGCACGTCAACATCTGGCGTGGCTGCGAGTGAGCTGCCAACACCTTCATATTTGCATGGGTGGGTGATTTTAATCAAAGGTGAGGGGGAAGCACACAAGGGTTCATGTACAATCCAATGGAGGAAAGTTTGGCACACTGCCCTCTTCTCTACCCTGCTTTGGTGATGACAGACAAGGACAGGGATGTCTCTCTCTCTCCCTCTCTCTCCCTATCCCCCTGTCCCTGATGGGAGTGAGAAATGGGGATTGGACATGCTCTGGTCTGGCCACAGGACATGTCATTGCATGCCATTGATTGGTTTTGCCCCGCTCACATACCCAAATTCCTGCCAATCACCCTTCGATGCTTGCATGCCGGGATGCCATGAGCAGTGAGCATCAGTCATCCAGCCTCCATCCCAGGCTTGTTTTCACTGTGCCGGATTACAGGTGTCAGCAGTAAGCCTGCACAGCCATAGGCACTAAGAAGCTGAGAGATATTTGGCATGCAGCTTGTTACGCCGAGAAGAAGCAGCCAATGACATGTTGTTTTGCGCGGCGGAGTGGCATGTAGATGGATTAGAAATTCTTCGGTTTCACCGCATGTATTTTTCTGTATGAACGCACGCTCATTATTCTAATACTTCATCCTCCATCAGGCCTTATAGGTCCCACAGGATTCGGGGGAAGCACATACGCTGCCTCATTTTCCCTACACAAGGGAATCACCATGACAAGATGAAGAGTGCTGAATTTATTGCCATCTCTTTTTCCATTTCAGGAAGAAATCTTCCATTTGGAGCCGGGCAAAGTGGAATCTGGAAAGGGAAAGTGCTCCTACGACCCGAAGCTCAACAGCGTGTCAGCTTTGATCAGTGAGTATAGTCTGGGTTCGGTCGCATGGGGTGGGTGTCGTGGACAAAGTGGTACAGTCCGGCCCAGTTCATTTTAGCTCCTAAATGGACTCTGCAGTCTCATCCCATATGGATTGTTCATCTTTTATCTCCCATTTCTTAATATGGCCACCTCCCTGCCCACAATTTATTTTTTTGGCAAAAAAATGTACTGCCAGAGCTTACCAGGAAGACCAGGCCAAGTGTCCTTTCCATTCTGTGTGTATTTCCCACGGGGTGAATCACAGTGGACCGACCGCTCAGTGAAGCCCAATCATAAAATCATGAGGAATTTTGCCTTGTTAGGGTAGAGGTGGGCACAGACACAGACTGGTGGGAGCACTTATAATCAGTAAATCCTCTGCTGGGGCTTTAGTGGCTTCCAATCAAAATACATAGGCCATGCCAGAGTATTTTGCCACCGTTTGTATCACCAATTGAAAAATGCAACTGTTTATATTCCCACATTTAAATAGATAGAAATAGCACACACGCCAGCGTTTTCTTTTGTGGTGCAAGGAATAAAATCCACTGAAATTGTTAGTCCTTACTAAAAAAGTAGATTCCTGCACACAAGGATCGCCTCTGTATGTTCACTTTCTCAAGACATTACACCCATAGTAACACAATGTATAGTGGTTCATAGTGCAAAATTGTTTGACCATCAACACCTGTGCAAGGGCCTCAGGCTGCATGGGTAATACAAGACTCTATGGAATTTGAAACCATGTACAATTAAATATATGTACAATGTAATGATCAGAACTACAACGACTAGCCCTGATTATTACATTGTACATTTATTTATCTTAATCGCAATGGAGTGTCTTATTCCTACATCTACTCAGTGTCTATCCATCACATTGTAGTAAAATTACATGTAACACGGTCGAGTGTTGATATCTTATCCATTTGTTGTAACTGTCATGAAAGCGACGTCCTTAGCCCCCGCGCTGAAGGTCAGTCAGTCAGACCCGGACCACACAGTTTCCACCAGTGAAAGGTGATCCTCTCTCTGTGGGGCGAGACAGTGGGTGTAAATCGCCGGCGCTGCTTTCCCACATTAGCACAGTGCCAGCTGACCAGTATGGAGCCGGTGCTGTCGTCCAAGATGGATTTACCTCCCACTTCCCCCAGTTAGCATCATGCAAGGAGCACTGTTGTGAGTGTTGATAAGGATTAAGAGCGCTTTGCCCCCGACAAGACATTCAACACTGACCACTGTTACCCTTGAGAAACTGCACATAGTCCTTCACCGCATCATCCCTGGACATTAGAATGGAATGTCATGACATAAATCTCCATATAGCACTGCTGAGGAGACATGACATTGAATCGGTATAGTGTTGTTTTTGTTCCCTCTGCCCTAATTCCTGCTGTCTCCTGACCCCATCACCGAGAGCTCCGACAGTCCACATGCTGGGACACCTGCTCTCCGATGGGGCCCTTACAGCAACTGGAAGACCAACACCCAGCCTCCCTGCTGTTTAACAAGGCTGTCGGGGTGTGTGTGTGTGTGTGTGTGTGTGCTTGTCAGTTGGCGTGCGTAGATGTGTGTATTTTTGTATAATACATCTATAAACGTTTCAGGAAGATGGTTTTATCTCGATCCATCAGTGGGTTGATCGCTATTATCTTGGGTTACAGAATCGTTCAGTACATGTGTGTCTAAAAGTAGACAAATATGCTGGTGATGACTTTGTTATGCGATGCTGCTGGATGCTGGAATGGAGACTCCTGGGATATTGGGTTCTAAAATGCTGAGAAGGACTGGACGGTACTTTGTGAAATGGGACCCTTGGTCTTTTGTGCCAAGGGTGGTGCTGGAATAATGTCAGAGTCCAAGAATTTCACTAAACTGAACTGCTCTCTCTCTCTCTCTCTCTCTCCCCCTCAGATGGCGAGCTCTACGCTGGTGTCTACGTTGACTTTATGGGAACAGACTCTGCCATTTTCCGCACTCTGGGGACAAAGACTGCCATGCGAACAGACCAGTACAACTCCAGATGGTTGAATGGTAAATGTCCTGTTCAGCGCCCAAGTGATACATACAGGGCTTTTATCCAATTTACACAGCCTTCCTGCACATCTTGTGCATATATGACCCAAACAGGGTTCCAAATGTATAGCTGAAACATAAAGATACTAGACCCTATGTATGCGTTTGCATATGCTTATAATCCCTCAACGAATGATCTTGATAAACAGGAAATGCTGAGAGTTTATAAAGGACTCCAGCCAGATGTTTGAGATCTTTCCGCATATCCTTCCTCTGTCTAATCATCTCACCCTCTCTTCTCCTCCCAGACCCCGCTTTCATCCACGTACACCTCATCCCTGACAGCGCGGAGAGAAATGATGACAAGCTGTACTTCTTCTTCCGGGAGAAGTCCTCCGAGATGGGTCAGAGTCCTGTGACCCAGTCGCGTATAGGACGCATCTGCCTGGTGTGTACCCAGTCAGAGCTGTGTGTGTGTGTGCATGTGTGTGTGTATGTGTTCTGGAGTGTAAACATAATAAAAAGAAAGCCTAAATCAATATGAAAAAATAGGCTGGAGCCTCCTAAGGCAAATCACCCGCTGTGTTTGAATGTTTCTGGGTGCAGAAGTAGTATTTGGCCAACACTGACGTGCTGGAATCCACATGTGTCTTTAACCTTCCTGCCCACAATGCATCCCTCTGTCTGTGAGATTGCCCTCTGACCTCTGACCCCGTGATCTTCTGACCTCTTCTCCCTGGTAGTCTTAAAACTCACGAGGCTTTTAATGTAAGGAGCAGCGTAAAAGCCGCTGCCTTTAAACCAGCTCTCCTTTTAGAGTCCTTCCCAGTTAAACTAGACTTCCCATCACCAAAGCCTCTGTGCCCTTCTTCTCTAGAATCCCAAATTGAGCTGAGCAACAAAAACAAATAGCGGCGACTGTGCTTGTCTCTGGAGGGTAAACTTGGAGCCGGTGCCGCGTCTTTCTGAGCTTTCGGAGTATAATATTTATACAGGGTGTATGTGTGTTTGCTTGCGAGCATTATAGAGCGGGTATGTGTGCGTGTGTGTGTGTGAGCCGATGTGGCGTTCGTGTGCTCGTGTGTGCCTCAGCTGTTCGCCGTTGTATTTATTTGAGGGGGTCAGGCGCTGACCCCACGCACAAACACTCATCCCCCTCCCAGTGGGCTCTGCCCCGGCCTCCGGAGACCCGCTCCTGTCATTCTTACTTCCCCGGACATCTGGATGCTCTTACTGCCATTCTCTCCACTGGGCCTTCCACCCCGCGCACCACCGAAAATATACTCACCCGTACACTGTAATTACACTGGAAATTATGAAAACATTTCAACTCCCAAAATTGGATTCATCAAAAGTGCATGGAGAATGTAGAATGTGAAGCATTTACAGCCCCGCGACCACCCTTTAGGGTATTAAAATGATATATTTGTTCCACACTACTTGCCACGGGCAATATTTCCCCAAATTTACGGCCCGATAATGTGCTTTCCCCATCAGAGTGCGACAATCAGGCAGGATGAGTGCTGGTTGTGGGGGAGGACTCTAAATCACATATTATCTACTGGTCTCAGCTCTCTCTTATACTGGGATGGAATCTGGCCTCGCTCCACCACAGATGGAAGAGTCTAAATAGGAGGAGACAGTGTTTACCGTCTCATCCCCTCACAACTAGCCAGTCCCAGTTCCCCACCCACCCACCCACCCCCACGCGTTCCCCGGCTCTGCAAACCGGGATCCAATATGTACAGTGTGTGTGGGTGGCTCCACCTGGGTTTGTTTTTGATGGGAGGACAGAGGAGGATGTGAGTGTGAGTGCATGATGGATAAAGTGTTCTGTGTCCCCCCCCCCCCCCCATGCAGAACGATGATGGAGGCCACTGCTGTCTGGTCAACAAGTGGAGCACCTTCCTGAAGGCCAGGCTCATCTGCTCGGTGCCGGGGGCCGACGGCATGGAGACGCACTTTGACGAGCTCCGTGAGTCAAACCTTACACCTCCAAACCGAGAGCACACTGTCCAACTATCTATTTTAGGTTAACGTGATAATCTAAGGTCATTTAATTTAAGGAATGAGGAGGCGGAGGGATGCTTGGGCCATGTTTTTGGTGTTTTGCTGTTGGAGCTCTATTCCAAAATAATATATACTTCAGGTAATGTTTTGGGAAAAAACATTACCTGAAGTTTATCACTCAATATTTCTAAAATATTGAGAATCCATTCTGTAAATGTATTTTGTCTGCCAAGAACTTTTGTTACCCATTATTTATGCAATTAATCATTTTATGACAGAAGGTGTCACTTTTTTCAAACGATGGCAAAAACACCAGCGAAAGATGATGGGACAACTTATTTCAGACATATTGGTTTTCAGGTTCCTGTCATGTATAATCACATCTACAGTATTAAATGGGAGAGTAGTCTACTGTAGGGTCTGTTTCTACAGCAGTCTATACTACCAACTGCCAAGAGTGTACTTATGCACACACACACACTCAAACCAGAGACCAGCCCTTGGCCCATATGGCAGCCTACCTCCCCCGTCCCACTCCCACCTCCCAGCCCTCATATGGCCCATACGGCATACTGTAATGGGAATCACACACATACTCCCAGCACTGTAGTTGTCATTTTCTCTCAAGATGTCTCAAACAAAAGGCCCCATTCTCTTGGATGTGAAGTGTAAGATGTCCCCCCCCCCCCAAACAGCGTGAATGTAAGGGGCGGGCCTTGTGGCGAGCAGATCAGATCACCCGGCAGGAATGTCAAGACTGTTACCATCTCCAGGGGAAGCTCCTTCTCTTTCTGTCTCACTGGTTTTAAAATAGAACCACAGAGTGATAAGGGTCTGATGCGTGAGGCTACGGTTGCTCTCGACCTAACCTCAAGAATGAAAAGTGCCATGCCTGCTCGGTCCGATGATGCCTCTTTGTCGTTTTATCTCGCTGACGCATTCCTCACTTCCATCTCGACGTGCGCCAAAGTTGTAAAAGCCCCATTTTTGTTTTCACAGTCGACATTTATTTCAGCCCTAATCGAGTGACTGTAAAAGCGACGGGTGATTAATTCTGCTTATGCGTGTATGCGGCGCGCACTTGAAAGCGCTGCGGCCTTCTCGCTCATTGGCGCCGTGTACAGCCACTTCACCTAAATGACGTGAAGGGGCTCCGGAGTGGGAATGGGCTCACTTTGCCTACTCCAAATGAGTTTTCTGTCTTTATAGGCCAGGTCACTGTTGACACAGGCGTGCTGCGCGGAGCGGGTGCATGAGAGGGCTGGAGAGTTGTTGGTGGTTGGCGCGCGCTATTCAGGATATTGCTTGAATAAAGCTGTAAATGTGTAGTGGAACAGGCTGCTGAATGAACAAGGACAGGCATCACAGGGTTAGACATGCCCACAGTGAAGCGGAGACAGACTGAAAGACAGGCATGTCAGTTGGCACAGCGGCCATCCCTGCCAAGTGCTCCTAGAGGGGGCAGTAAATTGGATGTGACTGAGTTTCATGCTAATAGCCTCAATTTTACTGTCTGGTTTGAGTGATTATAAAACTGCCTTGCTTGAGACTCGGTCTTTACAGAGGAAAATAGAGATTTTAGGATTTCACAAGGGCAAATGGGTCATTAACTGCACTGAATGCAGGTCATTGAGGTCTACATACATACTAAGGCATGTAGTAAAGAGGCAGTGTAGATGCACTGTTGAAATTCGCATCAAGCCAAGACCAGTTTGAAGAGTTCAGCTAACCCTGCTTGAGTGAAGAGAGTCAAGGTTCTTACATTTTCACCCTCATTTTAAGAGTTTTAATAAAAGGATGTTAAGTCATTACTGAGGAGTTTGATGAAATGTCCAGACCAGCTGTTTTCCTGGTGTGGCAGTCTGCTATGGGAAGGCATTATAGCAAGGCACGCCTGAGACCCAGGGAGTTTTTACAGTTGGAACGTGTAAAAGTTTTGGCTCTACCTGACACCTAAATGACCCGCAGTGATTTGAAACACACGACGCAAGAGGCCCCCATCAAGCCTCACGAGCGCTCTTGTGTTGTAATTTAAAAAACGCACACACACATACACGCGCGGAAGAAGCTGCCCTGCTTTAGACGAGGAATGCTTTTAGCTTTAGACAAGCATCTGATCAATATCCCGGCGTTGCTATCTTGCAGTCAGACAGATGAAAGTGGTAGAGAGAAGGAGAAAAAAGAAAGTGGAGAGGGAAAGAGAGACACTTAAGAGGTACAAAGAAAAGATATCTAAAAAAAAAAAAAAAAAACACACAAAGGTTGAGATCAAGCAGAAAATGAATTCAGTTTTGTGAGGAAATGGGAAATGTGGAGGCTGAGATTTTATTGCCATTCAAATGTAGGAAGGAGAAAGGGCAGTTGTGGAACCTGGATCCGTTCCTAGCGCTTATTAACATGCGAGTGCAGAGATCCCCCGGAGCTACGTCTTCGCTGCCCCTGTCAGAATAGCTTTTATTGCAAATCAAGTAGCTGTTTTTTCCTTTTTTTCACGGAGCCTTGATCTGTTTTTAGCAACAGGCTGCTGTGCATATGAGCGCCGTTCATGATAGCTCTATCTTCGCCTCTTGTGTGCCTGCGTGTGTGTGTGTGTGTGTGTGTTTGTGTGTGTGTGCAGATCACTCATTTCTGCAGGACAACAGCTGGGTGTCATGACAAGCATCATCTGTTGTGCGACACCCATGACAGCCCGGTCTTGCTGTGTTCATGCTAAGCCATGACCGTTCCATTGCTCTGGCTGGAGCAGCTGTGCCGGGCCAAAGGAGGATGGCAGGATGGTGTGTGTGTGTGTGTGTGTGTGTGTGTATGGGTGTGACTTTGGGGAATCGGGTGGCTGCTGAGAAATAAGGACCATTTGCCTGCTATCTCTCAGCTATCTCTCAGCTCTATCCCTTGCTCCAGGAATGAGCTCACGGCTACAGACGATCCCCGGAGAAAGGCTTGACTGACTGCCAGAGCGCACTGCACAGACACACACTCACTAATATGCAGAGGACCCGAACCCAGCAGGACTCGCTTTAGACTCCGAGACAATGCTCACCCCCTCCTCTCATCATTCTATCTGCATAGCAGCCTGACAGCTAATTTCTCATGCTGGTCTATATGGGGCTGCTAGTGCATAAATCTGAATTGGTATACTTGCACTTTTGTTTTTTGTTTTTTGTTTTTTCGACATCTGATCAGCGCCCATGCTGTTTCCTTACTTTTCAAGCTTTGAATAGTCTCTTTTTTTCTCCTCCAGTCTCTTCTTACTCGCTGACTTTCTCATCAATAGCGTCTTCGCTCTGAGGCCATTTCCCTGTACACAACTAGGTTGGCCCCTCATTCGCTGTTTCGTGCCGGAGGGCCTTGTCCTATTGTAGGAAGTGAATGCGCCTCCTGGGACTAGTATTTAGGTCAGGTACAGAGCAGGAGAGAGACTTATCACCCACCGCATGTTTAGCTCCTCTTTATTTGTTGCTGTGGTCCTTTCTCCGCTATCACCGAAGGGATCGTCTAAATCAGGCGATGTTCAACGTCAGAGTCCTGCAGGACGAACCATGTGAGCGTTCGTGATTTAGGGAGCTCCAAAATTGGCTTGAGAATATATGATCCGGTCCTCCTTTGGGAGAGAAGAGATATTTCCTTTCCTTCCAAGTGCAAGACATGAACTATGGACGCAGGAAGAGGAGAATCCCTGCACATCACGCTTAAATCTTCTGTCTCCTAAAAAGAAAGTCTCATGTGGCGCAGCAATCATGTTGTCCTGCTCCAGTCTAGACTCTGCCAAATGTTTGATTTCACAGCTCTACTGTAAAATCTCATGGCTGCTGCTTGAGATGGATTGCTTTATACCAGCCCACATATTGTGTTAACTTTTGAGCGGCCGCAGATCAGTGATGAATATTTATACTTCTGTTTAAGACGGTTTGGACACTTTGTAAAAGGAGTGATACAGTGAAGCCTCTGCATGTTTCATTCTGATGTGCTGTCAACCAGTCAGTGAAGCCTTCACCTTACTTGTCCTTCCCGAGGCCATGGTCCAGTGTTTCCTCTTGCACAGAGCAGACTGCTGTGGGTTTACACCTACTGTTTCCGTCAGCAGGATATGGGATATGGCCGGAGGGCAGTCTAGAAGGAAGGGACTCACCTCATTCTCATCCTCTCCTCGTTTTATCTAACAAGTTTTTCCTCTTTTCGGCTCTGCTAGACTGCTAGCTAATGTGCCACTTCCTTCTAGCTCTTTCATGAACTATAGCGTGACAGAGCTCAGGACAGTCGGACACCCACATTCACTCAAACACTTAATAAGCAACGCAAAGCCTGTCATAGCAATTTTTATTATTTAGATGCAAATATAGATCTCAGAGACCCGCATAGTGGCATAAAGACACGAAGACAAGAGAAGGGCCGTTCCCTGCCTCTGAAAGTTCATCTTTTTTTTGTTAGTGCGTCAACCCCTCTGATAAGGTGCAGCCTAAAGGTCTCGGTGCCTAAGTAAGGCTGGATTGACTGGAAGCTGTGTAAATATTAGTGATGAGGCGTGTTTGTGCTGTGGAGCGTGATGTTTCCTCAGCCTGTTCTCTTTGCACTAATGTGATTCCTCTCTTTTCTCTTTCAGGAGATGTTTACATACAGCCAACACAGGACACTAAAAACCCTGTTATATATGGAGTTTTTTCCGTCTCTGGGTCAGTAACTGTCACAGCACTATATGCACAATACCAACAATAGGATCTGTGTTAAGATAAATTGTCTAAGTCAGATAAAAAAAAAAGCAATAAATTAGCAAATGCATACCATGTATTGAATAATTAGCTCTTTTTTCTTTTTGTGAGAGATACATTTTCCTGACTCTGACTCTCTGTTCCCTCTGCACAGCTCCGTCTTCAAAGGCTCAGCGGTTTGCGTCTACTCCATGGCCGACATCCGCATGGTCTTCAACGGACCCTTCGCCCACAAGGAGGGTCCCAATTACCAGTGGGTGGCCTACACCGGGAAGATCCCCTACCCTCGACCCGGGACGGTGAGCCTCACCCCACGCTGACCCCGCACACATGAATCCCACAAGCAAGCTGGCATAACAGATACTTCTCTCCGCCGACTTAGGCCTCAAATAGAAACCATCTGACCGAGACGCAAGCCTCAGCATAACCAAACACAGAATGTTACAGCGGGACAGGCCCTCCACTCTTCTTTGTTCCTGGGATTACTTGCGCTCTGTTCTGCGGGTGTCACCTGTGCTTATGATGTTAATGCTTCTTGTTCTCTCTCAGTGCCCCGGGGGAACGTTCACCCCCAACATGAAGTCCACCAAGGACTACCCAGACGAAGTCATTAACTTCATGAGGAATCACCCTGCCATGTACAACGCCGTGTACCCGGTGCACAAGCGCCCCCTGGTGGTTCGGACCAACGTGGACTATGAGTTCACCACCATCACGGTGGACCAAGTGACAGCGGCAGATGGCAACTATGAAGTGCTTTTCCTGGGAACCGGTGAGTGTCTTGTGGATTTTGAACTGTATTAGACCATCTGTAAATTTGTTAGGAGTCAAGGGAGGACAGGAACCAAACCTTCAGCTTCAGGTCATGACCCCCACCTTCATTGATGATTTTTAGCAGACTTGGGTGTTTACATGTATACATGAAGCCGGAGTGTACTCATGAACCCTTTGATTAGAGTCAGGATGGTGAATGACAATGTCTGTGGAAAATTTAATGATGGAGGGAATCCCCAACCCCCGCCTCCCCCCCACACCCCCACCCCCACTGCCATCACAAGCGGAGGGCCTCCCTCATCATTTATCATTACAGAAAGAAAAGAATTCTTGCCCTTTGTGCTCGAGTGGAAATTTAACCGATCAAAGGGATTGCACCTCGCTCCGCTCGCTTGAAGTAAACATAGGGAAGTTTTGTACCTGCGGGGCAGGGGGTGGATCAGCAGTGGGAGGGCAGAAAAGAGGGAGAGAAAAGAAAAGGAGAGGTAAGAAGAGGGGGGAGGGGGGAGATACAGTTAGGTTATCCATCACCTTAATCTTGCCCACTGGTGTAAGACAGATTATCTGTTTGTCTCCATGCTTTGAACCTTTAATAAGCACCTAGAATGACATGCGTCCCCCTCGCAGCACGCAGCCCTTACATGCGGCACATGATGGCTTTTAACTGGCTTCTTTGTTCATCTTGGGTTCGGGGGGTGGGGGAGGTGAGGTGAGGTGGGGGGGAGGGGGGGGACTAATGGGTTTGTGTGCGATGGCGGTCCGCCCCACTGTGCCTCGGGAGCCGGAGGAATGTCCCGTCCCTTTCAGCTGCTGTCAGAGGCAAGCATTCAGCCCTGCGCTGGGCCACATTGGACAAGTCATAATAAATCTCAGGTATCCCGCTCACAGGAATGCCTCGCTCTGTACAGAAATCAAACACGCCGCCGGTTAGGGCGCGGCCCAGGGAATACCTGCGGGGGCTCCAGCAGAATGGGTCAAGGCAAGGAAATTGAGGATGATAGCGGAAGGTTTGTCATGGCAGTGACAGTTTGTAGGCTAAGGCAAGTGGAACGGAGCTGTACATCATTCGGGCAAAGGGTTAAGCTGAAGAGATCCACGTGAGAGAGGTGCAGGGTACAGTATGGGGCCTGATGATGTGGGGATTAGCCCTTCGCCCTAGGTGGCTGAGAGAACACAATGGGAACCCTAGGGGCTGATTTGACAGGCAGAGGGGTTGTGAGATTGCAGGTGTGTGGCTGACAGGTGTGTGTGTGTGTGTGTGTGTGTTGCGGTCCACAGACAAGGGAACAGTTCAGAAAGTGATTGTTCTGCCCAGAGACGACCTGCAGACCGAGGAGCTGGTCCTGGAGGAGGTGGAGGTGTTCAAGGTGAGCTCTCCTTCTCGCTTATTTCTCCATTGCTCTCTCTCTTGTGCAACCAGGCTTCAACTCCCACTCCTTTCCCAGTTCCTTCTCTGCTCTCTCACTCCCTCTCTCCCTCTCTCTTGGTTATGTCTCACACCTCCTCTCTCTGTATTTCTGACATCTCTCGTTCTCTCTCGCCCCATCTCCCTCCTTTTTTTGCTAATGCTTTTATACATGACATTTTCAGCTACTGTAAAGATAACACACGGTGCTCACAATAAATCATTTTCTTTCTCAAGGTCCCTACTCCAATTACAACAATGAAGATCTCATCCAAAAGGGTAAGCATGTCTGTGCAACAGATTACCTTATAGGCCTATATATCATTGCCGGGATAAAGAGCAGGAGGGAGGGAATGAAATGAAATAAACGATTTGGAAATGTCACAAGCTACATGTATACAGCTGTGGAACTAATGCTTCCCTTCATAATTCATAGAATGCCTGTAAGTCTGGGAGAGACAATGAACAGAGAAATATGGAAAAGGCATTAAAAGTTTAGTGTTGTCTTTCACCGTGATTAAAATACTTGGCCTCCTCTGCGCGCCATGACATCATTCTACACAGAGTGAGAGAGAGTTACCATTCTACACAAGGCTGCCTGAGAGATGAATTCAAAACAGCTGATCATAAAATTTGAAGGTGCGTCGTGGTGGAACGATGGCAACCTGAGCGTTATAGAGATGAGCTCAACGGCTGCTCTCTCAATAGTCTCCCAAGTGCTCCAGAGCAGGCTGCTGTTTTAGCACATCTAGATTTAACACTTATCTCATTACATCCGTCTGGGTTTGTGGACTCTCTCTGCCTTGGCTCAGTGCATCTGTTCTAAAAAAGAAAAACCTCAGGACGCCCTTATTTCAGCCTAGCCGAAGTGTTGTCTAATGCTACATTTAACGCCGTTTTCTCTCCTCTTCTCCCCCCCACAGCAACAGCTGTATGTGTCATCTGTGGTAGGGCTGACCCAGCTGGCCCTTCACCGGTGCGATGTGTACGGCGAGGCCTGCGCCGACTGCTGCCTGGCCAGAGACCCCTACTGCGCCTGGGACGGCAAGTCCTGCTCCCGCTACTCGGCCTCGCAGAAGAGGTGAGCACCAGCAACATCACCAGCATGAGCTACACTAACTAAATAACTAACCGACTGACTCGACCGGTTTGCTGAATGACATTCATGTTCATATGAAATACATGTGTCAGCTGCCTGGATGGCTGATTGGCTGTATAGGTTATGAAATGGCACACAATGTGTTTTAATGGCATTCTAATTTATTTTAATCACAGTACATTCACTATAGTCTTCTGTAGGTAACGTTACACTAATAAATGTGCAGATTCAGCGTCGTATAACCAGTGTAACCAGTGAATGAGATAAATGACCTGATAATAGAAGCATAATGGGAAGTTGCTGTATGATTAGACCCATTGAATTTGATCGTTGAATGGCTCCATGTATTGTCGAATGGCTTTGAATGGCTTGCAGTTGCTTTATAATATTTTCTCTCCTTATTCGGCAATACTGGTCTGACCCCTTTAGACGTAGCCGGAGGCAGGATGTCAAGTACGGGAACCCCATCCGCCAGTGCCGAGGCTTCAACTCCAACGGTAAGACATCTCACCGTCAGTACTTCTCTTGGATTCAGCCCCCTGAATTTTCATTTCTGCTCACATTTGCTTATTAATCACATCTAGCGTAGGCCTTGTTAACGCGCTAGTCGACAGGTTGAGCATAATGACACATCTCACTGTTGCTGTTCCAAAGCGTTGAAGGCATTCATTGTTATGGGCTGTAATGACTGCATTCTGGCAGCTATACAGCGCTCTGTGGAAACTGCATTGCATGCATCTGAAAAGAACTTTGATTTGCCATGACTGAGATTTTGGACTTAAGGAGCTCATTGTAATGAGTGTTTGGTTGCCATGGAAATCCCTCTCTCCCTGTGCGCCCTGCAGCCAATAAGAACACTCTGGAGATGGTGCAGTATGGGGTGGAGGGGAGCAGCACCTTCCTGGAGTGCCAGGCCCGCTCTCCGCACGCCGTCATCAAATGGCATCTGCAGAGAGACAACAGCGACCGCAGGAAAGAGGTGAGCAGCCAGCTTGTGATGTTTGTCAAAGCACATAATTACATAAGCGTGCTGTATTGTGGAGACGGCGCACTCGAGTGCATGTTTGAAGTTGTTATACAAACAAAGACAATAACTGAACATCCTGAAAGTAAATGAAGTAGCTCAAACTGTTGCAGCGCTCACTTTCCTGACATGGGTTAATGAGGGATGATTGTTCCTACAGATGAATACGATTCCTTTTTGGATATCCTGGGAGGAGCAGGGGTGGGGTGGGGGGTGTGGGGCACTAAAGCAGAGGATATGCCCCTCAACATTTCTTTTCACTTTGTTACTTTGTTGTTATGGTGAGACGGAGGTTATGTTTTCTGCAATATGCCAGATTTGAAAAATGAGTCCGGTGTGATTCTTTCCAATTATCTGTTAATGCGATTAAGCGACGAAGGGCTGTGATTGAATGATGCCTGTTTTTTTGTTTTTTTTCCACCGACCTTCAACTGTCCCCATACGCAGGGGAAGGACATACTGTATAAAGGAGAACTGTGAAAACCCCCCTCTTATAATATATAACCCTGAGGCGCTAGTTAAAGTTTTATTGTGAGGCTATGTAGTGTTGCTGCCTCTCTTTTATTGACTATTCTGTTGGATGGTCTCTATTCCCACAGGCAGGGCTGACTTGGCTCTGCCGCTGCCTTGCACATCTGATTCTGAGCATAAAAGCTGTCATCACCTAATCAGAAACCTGGATGGGGATAAAAATGGAAAACACCAGTCACTGTTTGATTAAATGGAATCGATGGTCTCATTTGTTTTCTCGAGGATATTAGTCATACATGCAGAGGCCATGACAGGGAAGGTATGCACAGGTAGTTACAACACAGGTATCTTATGAGCTCTCTCTCTCACTCTCTCTCTCTCTCTCTCTCTCTCTCTCTCTCTCTCTCTCTCTCTCTCTCCCTGTTTCTCTCTGTCGTTCTCCCAGATGCGTTCTGACGGGCGGGTTTTGAAGACGGAGCAGGGCTTGCTGCTGCGCTCCCTGCAGCCGTCCGACTCCGGCATGTACCAGTGCACGGCCACGGAGAAGAACTTCAAGCACACGCTGGTCAAGCTGCAGCTGGTGGTGCTGTCGGGCCGGGCCGTCAACAACGCGCTGGTGGAGGGCGGCGGGGGGCTGGCGCCGTCCTCTCTCCACACCGGCAGCAGCCCGTGGACCCCCAGCGCGGGCCAGTACAAGGACCTGCTGACCATCCTGAGCCAGCCGGAGATGGGCCTGATCAACCAGTACTGCCAGGACTACTGGCAGCTCGGTGACCCGCTGCTGGGAGCCATCAAGGCCAAAGACCTGAAGGAGCTCAAGGAGCAGAAGAAGCCCCGCAACCGCCGGCATCACGGGGAGGGCGAGGAGGAGGAGGAGAAGCAAGAGGAGGCGGAGACATGAGGAGCCCGTCCCCCCTCTTGTCCGGAACGCCCTCGACCACCCCGCCCCTCCACCGCCCCCCCCCCCCCACCCCCACCCCCCCGTCCCGTGAAAACTGGGAGAGACTCATTGAGAGTAACGACGTGAAAAAAAAAGTTCAAACCCGGAAAAAAAGCAAACTGAGAAAAAAAGAGGCTTACAAACAAAATCCCACATACATCCCTTCTAACAGTAAGATATATGATACACAGTATTTATTGTAGGTTGTATATAGTATCATTCTGTGGATTTCTTTGTACTTATAGAAAAAAACATGCTCTTTGTGTATAGGTACCTTTGGGGCAAATATTATTGTTATTATTGACGTTGTTAATTTTATTGTTGCTGTTACTGTCATTACAAAAATCTCATCTTTCATCGGTCAACATCGTATGACATTGACGACTGTTTGGAATGTTAACTGGCATGTAAACTGTTGGGAGCGAGCTGCGAGGAGCTCTTTAGGAGGGGAAATGAATTGTGGATCAGGGCTGATGGGATCTCTCTTGTTTCTTGTTTGCTTCGACTCAAAGCCAGGACCCTTAACTCCTGGACACTCCAGGAATCCCTGTGACGCAGCCTCTGCATGGCTTCATGTGGACAGAGACTTTTTATTGCGAGGGATCCACAAACGGTCCCAGTTATCTGGGGGAAAAAAGTCCCTTCTCCATGGAAACCCAGACATCCAAATGACTGTTCAAATATCCTCACTGTTGTAATTGGCCCTTTTAACAGGTTATTGGTATCTTGTCCTGATTGGTAATTTCTTCCATTTCCTGGTTGACTCAAGGATTGACTCTAAAAGGATGCAACATCTTTGCTACTTGTTTGCTCAAATACTGATTATGAATATGTATATTTGCTTAACAAAAGGATGGAAAAAAGGATTTAAATCTCAATTGTATTTTGAGAAACTTGCAATGTATTTTCCAAAGGGCCATGAGCTACAGTTTTCATTGATAAGCTAATGTTGATAGAAAGAGGCAAGCATCGGATCAGTTTTCAAAGAAAAGTTTGAATGAAATATAACGGTTGGGTACTTTTTCAAATTTAAACATCCCTTTGGACTGAGAGTGAGGTGCAATAAAGGGTGGAGGTTTTGCACAGAGGGCATTATTCTTTAACCTTCAAAGGACTCGGGAAACAAACTGTGGAAGGTATATATCCAAAACATTGGCCGGGGCCAAACGCGGCGAGCACACGTGGGCAAGGTATATTTCACTTTGGCCAAAAACAAATGGCGATCCAGTTCAAGATGAAAGAGGTGCCCAGGTCAGGCAGCAGTGTTAGCTCTGAGACATCTCTTGTTGTTTCTTGGTGCATTTAGATCCTTTGACGTTCATGTGTGGAAAAAAAAATCGCCCATATACACAACAGAGCATTGTAACAATGTTGTGACACTAACCAAAATATTGGGAAGCTGGCTTTTCATTGTGTGCATGAACCTGTATTTGTACTGTAATTCTGATAAGATACTATGTGGTCGTTTTTTCTGTTCTTCATCTCTAGAAGTGTACAGTATGGCCTGAGGGACATACTCAGTGCAGCAAAAGAAACACAAACTGGGAGAAATGCTTTACATTAAGATGCCCTACCTGCAAACATACCCCTGTATAAGACATGGATGCATCTTTATATGGATTTTAATACAGATTTTGTTTAAAGTGTTTAAAGTCACAATGAAACTGCATTTTGAGAGCATCTTGCTTCTGTAATTTGACATGCATCTGGTTGAAACAGGATATTGGGGCGGGACATAATGCAGAGAGGGATCATTCAAAAGTGTAAACCAATGGGATATCAGTTAGGGGGAGAAAGGCAGTTTTATTTCATGGGAGGGGTGGACAGGCGGGTTTGTTCAAAAATCTGTGATGGTTTTATTGGTTGGAATTTTTTATGTACGCCTACACCATGAAGTAACCACTAAAAATACGCTGCTTTCCAGCCAGTAAAGATAATGGGATTTTGATATAAAAATCCAAGAAAATAAATAAAGATTTGTTGGTATTTATTGTTTAATTGGTGTATATTATGACAATAGGAATGACAATGGGGAAAAACTCATTTTCATTTCATTGTGACTGGGCCTTTAACATTGTCTGTATGAGTATGGGTCTTGAGTTTTGGATACATTCTGATTCATCTCTGACACTGTGGGATTCAGGCTGTATAAAAGTCTGCATAAAAGCCTCTGGGAAGATGCATCCATGTTTCATACAGGGGGATCAATATGGGATTAGTCTGCATTCCCAGAATCAATCACAACAACTCCTGATTCTCTCTTCCAGCTGAGACCAGGAGTGTTACAGCAAAAAATGCGAAGAAGAAAGGTTGTACAATTTGTTGGTATTTTTAAGATGTGTCTTTAGTTTTTGAGTGTTTTCTGTTTGTTTTGTATTTTTTGCATTATCAGTTAAGACTTTCTGAAAAAAGAAAAAAACGAAATGCACAGAGGTGATGTTATTGTAATGATTTGTGTAAATTACTCTCTCTTCCCTTTCCATTGTTGTTGCCGACTAATAAATTAAAGCTCTATATTTTATAAGAATGGAATGCTCCCCCCCTTCATTGTGATTGGCTTGATACTGGATGTTTTCCATGTTCTGCCCAGAACCTTCTGGATCCTTGGAATAAAGTTGTACCTGTTAAAGAGATATGTACGCACATTTGTATAAAATATACACATGGCATTTCTGTTTGCAATGGGAGAACATTGGAGGAGTTTCTCTGTCTGTCTCTCTGTCTCTCTCTCTCTCTTGCTGTCTCTCTCTGTGTCTTTATCACAGAGCATTATGAATATGAATTATGCAAGGTCCTAATCTCTATCATTTAATACAGGTGAGGCCTGGTGAGTGCTTAAAGGTGCATTAAATAAGATGTGCAGCACAAAATCAAGCAAGTGAACACATTTTGTTCTCAAGCCAAAAAAGCAAATGACAAACAGTATTATTGTGCATCATGATATATATCACCTCTTCACTAGATGTAATTAGTTTGACTTTATTATTTTTGTCACTTACACTGTAAGCTGTGCCAGAGACCTGTCACTGTTGTTGCAACTCCTTGATCACCAACAGAGGTCGATAAAAGTCATACAGTTATTTATGACTTTTATCGACCTCTGTTGGTGTCCCTTTAAGTGTTTGAAATCCACTCCTGGTGTTGTGCAATAATGTGTCTAAGCTGACTGGTACACTTACAAGCCCAAGGCCAGTCATTATCGGGCATTAATGACTCTGCATGTTACTCTGAAATCTTGTGTTTACTAAGATTTTCTGCATGTCCATTTGGGCATTTTTTTATACAACAGACTATTCTCAAGACCCCCAGTTGGTAGTATCATTTCCATCCTACCATGAATCAGATGGAGTGGGTGATGGGAGCACATGGAGGCCCAGTCTGGCTCCAGCACCCCGGGGGGACAGGCTGTGGTCAGGTCAGGGTAGCGTGCTTTAGTCAGGCCCAACAGGGTTTCTGCACCTCGTAAAAGCCTAGACAGCAGAGCTGACCCCTGATCAGCCCAAGAGTGACTCACATTCTCCCTTAACGATTTAGGTCAAACTGACAGAGAGACAGAGAGAGAGAGAGAGAGAGAGAGAGAGAGAGAGAGAAAGAGAAAATAGTCATTGAGGAAGAGCAAGGAGTGGTTGAGATGGAGTACAAGAACTTAAGAAGGTACCCCCACTGGTGCCAGCACTGTGCAGCTCTCAAGGGTTTAAGGCAGGTCCAGCCTTGGATGAAGTCCTGCTGTTGTGCCATTAAAAGGCGGAGGTGCACATACAATAAAAGGTAGGAGGGTTGGAATAACAGGCCTTTAAATACTATGTTCCTTACACTGGTCAGATGAATAGAATACCTTCAGGGGTGGTGTATAGTTGTGTCATCATGTACAGTACACATATCATGTATACAAACCTAGACTTAAGCATGAAGATTCGCCTAGTAGTGTCATAACAAGAAATTCAAACTGGAATCTGAATATCCAACAAGGAATAAATGTTTGCTGCACTCTCAGATCGACTTATTCAGATGACTGATCTGCCTTTATTCATAATTTATGTCAGTAAAAACATGATGAGCGAACCTGAAGAAGCAGCGATGCAAAACGTGTCTCGCTCTCATGTTTTTACTCACATAAATTATGGATGAAAACAGATCAGTCATCTGAAGTTGGACTGAGTGTGCAGCAAACATTTACTCCGTCTTGGATGCTTCTTTTTGCTACATTTGATCAGCACCTCATAAATTTGTAGCTAACATCACACCCTTGCTTCAGTCATCCAAATACCCACATCTACACTAAAGTAACGTCTGTATTTCGCAAAGGCAGGCGAGGCCATCCCATAAAGAGAATCATCGTAAGTTCATCCGTCCCCATGTAACCCTGATGACTCATTTGAAATTTGGAGGACAGATTGTGTCTCACTGCAGGAGGGTGTGCCCACCTTTTCACCCCAGCATGGGTTTGTTTCAGGACAACACAGGCAAAAGTTCAGACAGCTTGGAAAGCCATCACAGGCTCCCGGGCATCACTTGCCGTCTGGGCTTGACACGACTCTGTTGTCCCCTTTTCCATCCTGCCCCATAGACACAGCACTGTTCCCCCTGCTTATCTGATCTCCACGGAGCAGCTGAGGGGAGTCGGGTGGGAGTTAGACACCAATCCTCAACAGAGGAGACCGATATCCAGGGTCAGCTTCCCCCGATGAGGCTGTTTTAATTACGGCCGTGTCATCATCCATCAAAGGGGATGTAGAACCACATCACATCAAATCCAGCCACCTCTGCATCTCCCGGATGAATCAGAAACTGGCTTGAAACCAAGCTGACAACATCCTTAATAGATGGCGAGCCATATTTTGGGAATTCAACACTACTCACAACAAAGGTCGACCCCTGAGAATCTGATCAAAGGCATTTCTGTGCACTATTCCTTACCACACCTAAAAGAGACGTATTATTGTGGGGCATTATCTCCACAGTGGCATATGACATGACATAATGCCGAGCCATGGCTGTCACTCACATCATTCAAATGAAGGAATTCAGCTCTATCTTATCAGTGTGTGTGATCGGGCCGTCTGTGGCTCAGGGAGCAGACATGGCATTCTGTGGGTATCAACCATCTGGGCCGTCTCTCTCACAGTGTAGAGAGCTCACAGACACACTTACTGCATTGTTGGAGCGGAGAGGCTCAGGACTCAGGACAGCGAGAGGCAGAAGTTTGGCATGCCATGAAACCGGCCCTTTGTTCGCAGACATCCTTCAGAAGACCTACAGACTTGGCCGCCGCTGCAGCCGAGCTCACTCCGCTGAGGAGATGATGAGCTGACATCAGTGCATCAACCTGGGTTTTCTTGCAAACTGGGTTAAAGAGCTGAGCTGAGAAAGTTGCTCAGTATTTTATTTTATGTGTCACACCAAATGTTGGGGCTTGATGAACTCCCAGTTCTCATATTCTCAGACATTCTCCTGCAGTAAACTATATGTGAATGGGACTCCAGGGAAAGTGTGGAATAACCATTGTCGACCACCAATACCCTGCACAGCAGAGCAGAGAAAAGAGGGAGCAATACTGCTCTCTGCTGGTTCTATGTAGTAAAGCTGGCACTGGATTATAACATGGGTCCTGTTTACAGCTGCATTACATGTTATCACCCAGTAGATGGCAAGATGCACCAGTGTCTACTCTATATAGAATGGGTAATCTTCTGTAATTCAGATAAATTCTACAATAATCATGTAAAGACTTTCATTTGAAGACTGTATTGTGTTTGTCTTTTATGCTGCGCAGCAGTCTGTTTGTTGGTTTTGGAAATGTTTCCCCCTCACAAATTCTATTTGAGTGAAATCTGTTTTCATTGCTGCTTCCTCCAGCATCCCAAAGAGTATTATTTCCTCAAGAGGAGCTTGAGCATATCATCCCTGTCCTGCTAAAACCTCCTGTCTACAACCTCTTACACTACAGAACTGAAGAATTAAAGGTTGATTTTCCCTTTTTTTGTCCTCCATTTTACTTTAATTCAGTATAGGGCTCGGTTCTAGACATAGGCACTTTTGCTAAAGACGGGCAACAATGGCAAGCATTAATTATATAAAAACTGCAACAATAGAGATGTGAGTTTTCTGCAGGACCTCAGTAGTATGGAAGGTGAGGGGGTAAACGAATACACAGAGCCTTTGTGATGGATCTCTTCTTAACCTCTACACGGCAATAAATCAATGGCATAAACCACATCCATTCATCATTGTCATAATCCTCATCTCCCCTGGCAATATCATCATCGGTTTGTCTCAGATGATGCCTGATAAAGTCACCTGCATACCCTGAGAGATGGAAACATCAGTAGTGGAAGCACTTACAACGAGCAGAGCTGTGGAGAGCCCAGGGAGCTGCATGCTGTAGGAATAGAGTAGATTCATTCTCTCTAGATACTTTAACACACTTGCTATAATTTGTTTCTCTGTATCCTCTGCACTACATGGCCCATTCCACAATGTACAGGAACTATTTCAGTTTCACAACATTTACATACAGTATATTTAGGTTTGGTTGAGCCCATAGGATTCGATATTTTAATATTTCTCTATGAGCAATCTCTAAATAACAGTGAAGACTCTAAGAATCAGTGGCATGTAAGATTCACAGTCTCTCCTCCCCTGGGCAAGGACAGGCTGTGATCGGTAGTCTTTAATCTCTACGTTGCTGGTGAGAACGAACAGCAAACAGACACTCCTGTCCCTCCAACACTGTTAATGAAGTCATCCCATGACACAGAGACACAGAGTTAGGATCCCCCTGAGCCCTACTGTTCGTATGGATGGCTGCATACTAATACAGCGGGCATGAGAGAGGGCACGAGAACGAGAAAAGGCTCCCGAGAGGAAGCCTATTTAAGTCCCCAGCGGGGCTAGAAAGTGCGCATTGCGCGTTATCTCTCCAAGGCAATGCAATTCAAGTGTCCTGGAAAGTCGCACCAACTGGCAATGCTGGGATTCTTCTCACATGAGTTCACACCCCACCAGGATGGGCGCTAAGCTTGTGCTAATTGAGAGAGCTTAGCACAGATGCTCTCCTCCGGGTTGGGGGACAGCTTCATGGTGCGATGACGTTGATTATTTATCACATTTTCCTAAATAATCCTGCAAACCTTCGATAGAGCCGTCACTTGGACTTGAAGATTACTTTCAAAAATGATGCTACGCACCCTCTGTCTACTTGGTACAACTTGTTATTTCATGTCATTAAGCCAGTCTGACACATGGCTAAGAAAGGTAGATATAGAGAAATGAGAGATGATCATAGATGAGTAAACAGATGAAGTAAATTTTATTACCATCAAAGTCATCAACTCAGTCAAGGAGTACGGTACAGAGCTTACAAATGCGAGACAGGACCTACAGGTGACCACTGGTCCTGGCAAACATCACATCTACAAATACACCTGTAAGTGCATGGCAAAATGAACAGACATGGAATACTAAATACAGTGAGAAATGCATTGGAAAAAGCATTGCTTTAAACTGTGTAACAGTATTTAAACAGTATTTATTTGCCATCTAAACAAAGAGAATGGACTACACAAAATAATCTATTCACATAAATAATCTCTGATATTCTTCTGATTAAGCCTCTCATTAAAATCTACATATTTATCTTAGACAATATAAATAAATTATATAATGATATAATCTGAGTAATGTATCTGCATACCCATCCACCTTAGCACAGTTTCAAAGGTGAGAGATACATGTATAAATAAAAGACTCTGGAACAACAAAGTCAAACTTCAGATTCTAAAAATGACAGCAAATGTGATTAGTTTCCTCTAGAGTTGATGTTCTCTAAAGTAGTTGCCCCATTTTATCTGAAGTACACATTTCTGTATAAATTTACAGGTGCGCACAAGAAATACATAACCTCTCGACAAGGGACTGGGTAGAGTAAGACCAAGCGGGCTGTGCGGAGCCCATCACACATTATGGTTAAGTTTAAGTATGTCGTCTAATAATCCTATTGACAATGTGACTGCTGTCTTGCTGCCACCAGGGAATGAAAACCCTTTGTACAGATGGTGCAGTGTGTAGCGGCACAGGAAATCAGGTGGGGACTCACAGGTCAGAGGCGTGACTAATATGATCTTAGCCGCCCCACTCCCCACACTTATTTGACAGCAGCCGTGTGTTAGTTAAGTGGCCATCTGGACGGGCCAGGGGACTGACGGTTGGCGAGGACTACAGACGTCTACTCACAGGTACATGGACTGTATTGAAAGGACACCAGGAATCACAGTTTCTGCAGCCAGTCGAGTATTGCTCAATTTACTCTAGGGTGATTACAGAGAACTTCTTCTGTAGCTCATTATTGATGCGCAAGGGGACCAGTGACAATTAAAATGGATATATTGTAGTTATTGTTCATCAAGTATAGCTGAAAATCTATGCGGTAAACAAACAGTGAAATGAACTGATAAATGGACAACCAAAAAACAAATAAATAAATAAATAAATAAATAAATAGTGTAGATTGAAAAACATCAAACAAATGCTTTGTAATCTTTTTTTTTTCCCACAGCAATACAGGTCAACAAAGCTGAGTTGGTGAAGATGACTCTAGTTACCACAAAGTCAATATGTGATGAGAAAATGATGCATGTCTTCCCTTGTAAATCGCATGTAGTCTATTTCTTTTACAACTGCAACTGAATATTAAGACATATGTGGCATTAGAGTCAATATCCTAAGACAAAGGACATAATCAAATCAAGTCAGATACAGGTAGAATGAGACGTACAGTTCCTCACATGATGGATAAAGATGTCATGAAGCCTGCTGTGATGTATCTATAAAGATGAGCTACAAATTAAGTTTGATGCATAGAAACTACTATGTAACAGAGACAACTAATTTTCAGAACACTTACATTTACAGCAGGGGCACTAGATGGACAGTGTGGATGGACAGCATGACGTACAGTGGGCTTTTGAAAAGAACATTAGCCTCAGCAAGGCTTCTGCTCAGAGGCAAGAGTGCTGTGGCCGACGATAAGACAAGGTTGGCAGAGTGTGTAAAGGCCAAGTAGCGCATCTTTATCCACCAAGTGGTTATAAATGTAAAATCAACAGCAAAAAGTGAGAACGCATGCTGTTTTGGCTACTTCTACAAAGGTCTCTATATACAGAATCTTTACACTTACAGCTATGAGGTTCTTTCCTGAGCAGGAAGCTAGCAAAGGAACATAGTGTGTGTGTTTGTGTTTGTGTTTGTGTGCGCATGTGCGTGTGTCTGTGTGTGTGTGTGTGTGTGTGTTGGTGTGCGCGCACGCTCGTGCGTGTGAAGCTGCCTATCTCAAAATACAATACTGGGCATAAAAAACTCCCAGTGACCAATCTCAGCATCCTTTCACAATAATTGGTCAGTGTAGACAATAACATTTAAGAAAGAGAACAATGTTTCCCCTCTGAAAGGAATACATGATCTTCTGTGTGAAACTAAGGTTGGACCACTACATACTAGATATTACGGTACATAATAAAAATTTCAGGAGCAAAGCGAAGCTGTTTGGTATCCTACTGACTACCATTATAACAGAACAAATACTGTAATAGCAAAACTGGGGGAGAGAAAGTTTCCAAAGTTGGCTCATTAAAAAGGAATCAAAGCCGTTTTCAGCACAATTATGTCTCCCTGTATTCTCTTATCACTAAAAGAGAGGATTCAGAACAAAGACTTTAGCTGTAAGCCACGGCCCTACAGTAAATCTGTTTTGCCCCTAAAACTCAAATGTGTGGAGATAGAGGTGGCGGCAATAGTCCGACATAAAACACCTTCGTGAAAGCCAAGAGGGTCATTGTAAAAAGACACAATACATGTAAAAGGAAAGCCAATGCAATGCGACAGGAAAGATAGCACACAGCCTCCATGAGATGATACTAATGCTGCAAGTGAGAGAGAAGCAGAGTCAGTGTCACCATGCTAGCAGCTAATGTACAGTGTGCAGGAGTCGGTGGGGGACTGCAGAGGTCACAGCAGGGTGGGGTGGGGGTGCGGGGGTGGGGGGTCTAACCCTGCTCGTCCCCGGCCTCGGCAGCTGCTTGGAGAGGAGCTGAAGCCTCTCCGTTACAACGCGATGCGGGTTCGGCCTCCTGCGGCGCCGGGCTGGGCTGCTCCGGCTCCGGGGCCGAGGCCGAGGCCGCCGCCCCGGCTCCGGCCTCCGCCTGGCCGCTCTCCGCTCCGGCGGGGGGCTCCGTGACCGCGGCGGGCTCGCCCTCGGGCGCCGCGGCAGCCGATGCCGCGGAGGGGTCGGCGGCGGTGGCCTGGGGAGCCGCGGGGTCCGCCGGGGCTCCGGCCGCAGGGCTGGCCGCCCTGGAGTCGCTCTGCTCGGGCGCTCTCAGTCTCTTCATGATGGTGGTGACCCGCACGGCTTTCTGTGGGAGGAGGCATGCAGAGAATCAGAGCAGGCGCAGCTCAAGTAGGTGCCGCATCCTGAAAGCTTACTCAGAGTACAGCAAGTCTCACCGGGCTGCCTCAACTCACAGTTATGCAATACTGCACTACCTCCTCGTTCAAGGACCGTACAACTGCTGTTGAACTTTGTGAAAAAAGGGCTTCCAGGAAGAGAGAACACAAAGGCTTACCTTCCACTTAGCTTTGGCAAAGTTCTTCTCTATTTGTGCACAGACATTTTCCTTGATATTCTTATCTGAAGCTGCACCCCCAGAGATCCTGGTGGACAAAAATGGGAAAAATACAACTTCACAACAGGGCTTTATGCTTTGCTTATCTTTGGACATCAGTTGCACAAAAACATGGGGTGCTGCACACACCATTACTCAATTCACGGTTCATTTTATTAAACAGGCAAACTTACGGAAGGACTGCTTAACCTTACCACAAGCAAGCAACACACTGCTGTAACCAGTCTGATCACATTGGTATGATATAAAGGGTCTGTGCAATATATGAGACACTGTGCTGTCCTACCATTCATGGTTTATAGCCTCCTGAGCTGTCAGTCTCTGGTCTTGATCCACCTCCATCAGACGAGCAACCAGACTCTTAGCTGCCAGAAAAAAAAACAATCAGACAGGAAGAACTCAACAAACAAAAGGTTTATTCTCCTGTTGGATGGGAATATAAATATGATATGCTTTTGAACACTCAACCGCTAACAGGGGAAACACTCCCCAATTTGAAATGTTTACCCAGCAAGCTGTCAATGTGTACCTCCGGAGTATTTGCTTCATCTTAAAAGTACCTGAATCAGAGATGTCATCCCAGTATGGAGAGTCAAACTCGTAATCGCCTGCCAAGATCTTCCGGAATAGGTTCTTGTCGTGGTTTTCGTAATCATCGTCGTCAGTTTCATCATAGAAAGGAGGGTTGCCTGACAGCCTGCGGTAGCAGAGTAAAGAGCATCAGAACCAGAGAATCATCTATACATAAACGTCTAAGACAATGCAAACACAATGCGGTTGGCTGCCTGCCTATATGAATATCTCATCTCTAAACAAACCCTATTATATAAAGGAACATAATACAGTATCTTTTCCTAATATCAATGAAGCCTACAGGCTCACAATTTGATACAACCATGATATGATGCAATAAATAAAAGTTCAATGACAACAAATTATGACTGTGCAGAATTATGTTTATTTCTGAGCCATAAATATTTCTAGCAATGTCATTGGCTTGCTAGAATGTACAACAACAATTTAGAAATGCCATTACAAAGTGCAAATAATATAATTTCAATGGAGAGCTTGTGACCGCAGAATAAAATATTTTTTATTAAAACATTTTTCTGCCGCACGATACGTGTTGTCATGTATTGAATTTCGATATATCGTCCCATCCCTAATCATTCATCGCCCTTTTGTTAAAATCAGGCCAATAGTTTCTGAGATATCACATGTGACTAATGCATGAATGCAGGGACAGACACAAATCCATAATCCCTCTCTCCTATTTCACTGTGGAGGACAAAAATCTTCATCCTGCTTGTTTCACAACAGAACTTACAGTATGTACATGATGACGCCCATAGCCCAGCAGTCCACAGGCCTGCCGTATCTCTGTCTGCCAACCACTTCAGGAGCTGCAGAAGAGCAGTGACACATGGTTAAAATTTCTGGGAATCTGAAAATCACAGGAGGCTGCCACATCGCATTTGCCACCGATGTCCCTGTGTAAAAAAAAATCTCTCCAGAAATGTCTCGCTCTAATGCTTTCTTGCCACTTGGTAAAGTTAAAATTCTCACCCAGGTACTCCGGGGTCCCGCAGGGATCTTTAATCAGTCCGTTCTCCAGCTTGGCTAGATGGAAGTCACTGATCACTATTTTAGAGTGCTTCAGGCGGTTGTAGTACACCAAGTTCTCCAGCTAGGGAAAACGGCATATCAAGATGACAGCAGTTTGTATTTAAACAACCAAGTGAAAAATATATGTGTTGAGATCGCCCTCTTCAATGTTTGAGTTGCAGTGGTGAGACTTTTTGTCGGCCTCCTGACAGAAATGATGAGCTGACTGAAAATAAGTATCCTGTAAATAACTATACTATTAATTACCCAGTTCAAAGAGAAAACCAATCAGCGACATTGACATCTGAATATCAATCATTTTGTCAATCTAAACCCCGTTCTAACTAATTCTGTTTAAGAAATGCATACATTTTCATATACATGCTTTTATACACCTCTCCCCTCTCTAAGGGGTGTTGAGGTGGAGAGGCTGGTCTTGGTTTTGTTGTGAACAAGGGCAATAAATTATTAGAAAGATAGAACCCAGTAGAATAATACAACAGGCAGCTTCACAATGTGTAACAAGCTTCTCTGCCCATAAATACCGGATAAGCACAGTGTATTGAATTTCGCCTAATGAAAGAATAGTGTGGCAGGCTTTGGGACATTATGCAGGCACCCTTGGATTGCCATTCCAAGTGCAATTATATGTCCTAAGTGGCTGCACCATGAGTCATTTGTGACCACTTGAAATTGACAAAAAAATTGCCTCAGGTCACAGTAAAAATCATTTGACAGTGATGTAAAACTGCAAAACTTGTGTTGCCATATTCATATTCACACATATAACAATGCATACATTGATTTGGAAAACCTCTACTGCTGTAGGTTGTTACCTTGAGGTTTCTGTGAACAATGTGCAGGGAGTGGAGGTAGGCGACAGCCTCCAGCACCTGCCGCACCACATTACTGGTATCCCGCTCTGAGTAGTAGCCTTGGTCCAGGATCCAGTCAAATACCTCTCTGCCTGTTGCACTGTGGAGGAGACAGGAAGGCCCATCATGCATTGCATAAGTCTGTTGTTGAATGTGAGAATGTCTCCGCATCTAAAGGATTCAGGCACCTTTTTCCAATTTTCAAATTAAAAGCTTATCTGATGTCTCTGCTGCTTGGAGCATCTAAAAAATAGTGGTAATGTAGAAACCTCTGATTGTATTTCTATGTAATTAGTGTGGAAAACTGCAAATTACACACTTGCCAAGCGAAAACTTTTGACAAGATTGCATATTCCACCGCACCTGTTTAAGGGAGATGATTTTAATCATTTCCATATGGATGACTCCTCTGGTGTTTGATCATTTCTCTCATAACTAGAATTCCAAAACCCACAAATCAAGTGTCCTCGGAGGAGGAGATCGCACATTTAACACATCCATGGAAATGCATCAAATTCCCCAAGAACACATGCTGATGAGAATGTGGAGCAGCTAGCAAGCAATCATATCTGAATACCAAATGAGTGAAGTTCAGAGCTGTTCTCATATCTACAGGGCCTCGGGCTACAACAGCTCATTCCCCACGAGTGCGTAATCAACACATGCAGTAGGCCTCAGCTCCCGCAAAGACAAGCAGAGAGCCCCCCCCACCCCCATTACCCACCCCCCCACCCCCCCATCATCAGACGTCTCAACTCACAGTTCAAGGAAGAGGAAGTACTCTTTTCTGGTCTCGAAGACGTCCACCAGTTGGAGAATATTGGGATGCTTCACCCTGAGGAGATGTGACACAAGCCGAGAGAGAGAGAGAGAGAAAGAGAGAGAGAGAGAGAGAGAGAGAGAGAGAGGGGGATAAAGACGTGGCAGTTGCATCACTCATTCAGTTAGATGCATAATGTACAACACTGCTTTAATGCTCATGAATAACACACTACAATAGTTAAGGAAGCCAAGATGCGAGGCAACCACGCAGAAAAAAAAAAATCGCAAACGTATTCAGCTCACTTCACAACCCCGGGATCTGCATGTTTAAAGAACCGCCCGTCCGCAGATGAGCGAGCTTATGCCGGAGCTTTATGTGATTCGATGCATCCATTTGTGCACAAGGACGACCATGCAGCTGCACAGTACCGAGCAGCTGACCGTGCCTTTGATAAGCGCCGACACCAGCTAGGGAACTTCACGGTGGATTTGGCCCGTCGAGCTGCTGTACATGCCAAGCGCACAGTTAAAGGAGGCTTCGGAGTATTTGCTAACCAGTCATTACCATAGACTTGTCCCTGTCACTGATCCTGTAAACGCAATGAGCGTCTATGAAGCTGACAAAATCCTCCTGTTGCCGTCATGCGAGAATTCAACTGAAACGGCAGGACACTAGTAGGGTCAGTGTTTTGAAAGACATGACACCCTCGTCTCCCATTACGGCTTTTTCCATCCGGCTTCTCTGCCTCACCTGCTGTCTGTGACAAAGTGTTTTGATAAGGCCCAGGTTATGCTAATGTGGGTTTTGCTAAAAAGTGAGATAATGAAAGAGAAGCTGCCACCGGCTGATGAGAAGAATGTCTCGGATAAACAAGGCTCTTAGAAATGGCAGCCGTGTGCGATCACTCAGTGTTTGCTTTACTTTTTTTTTTTTTTTATTATAAAAACAAGCAAAGAGAGATTTGTTTTTTCTGTGGGGGGGGGGGGGGGGGTTCCTCAAAAGATACACAAAATGAATGAATGACACAATGAAAATACAGTGTTGAAGATAAGGTAAGGGAAACTGAAAATCTTACCACAAGACTAATCATTCACTGTTTTATACAGCAATGAAGCACAATTAATGATGAAGACAGCCACTTACATCTTTAAGATGAGGATCTCATTTTTGGCGGCCTTGCGGACTTTCCTTCCATCCTTTTTCAGGAACTTTTTACATGTGTACATTTTCATCGTAGTTTTGTCCTTGGCCCGAAATATCTCACAGAACTCCTCCCTGAAATGAAAAGATAAGGGCAGCTCTGAATCTCATGCTGGAATATCAAAGTGGTCCATTCCCACAGAACAATATGGCAATACTAATAAAAAGATTCAGTCAGTCTTAAATGGTTGATATAAAGCCACTGCATCTTTTAAAAGTAAATAGAGGATAGGTGGTTCTACAAGCAGCGGATGAGGTACTCACGATTTAACGATCTGTCCCAGGTCATATTTATCTGTCACCTCCGAAGGATTGTTATAATCCTTCTTTTCCCCGATTGTTAAACAGCCAAATGGCATGGCCACTCCTGACCTGTGGTGAGAGAGAGAGAGAGAGGAGAGAGAGAGAGAGAGAGACAGAGAGAGAGATAAAGAGAGGAATAAAAAGAAGAGAGAAGACTCCCATCAATCTATCAAGGCGTTATGTTCCGGCTTCCCACCCCAGCTAATGATTTCTCCTCAGCTCGGCCTCGTAATGCGCCATACTATTACACTAGATGATGACTGGGCAAAAGTTTAGCCTGCCTTCCCTCAGTCGTAAAGAGTCACAACGGTAAATGCTGAGGAAGCCTTTCAGAAGGTGGAGGAGCTGAAGCTAAAGAGCCACCAGAGGCGGTATCAATGCGGCGGATTGTTTCGCTTAACTACTGTAACAAGGCCTTTCATAATCCTGCATTAACAAGGAGCACAGGCAGGGAGAGGTGCGTGAGGATGTGCTGCAGGGGCTCAACTTTATGATGGGATTTAATTTACAGAGGAAATTGCTAGGGGGGAGTGAGGGGAACGGGTGTAAGGAGTGGTGTTGCAGTGAAGCAAGGCGGGACTGAGTGTACCAGTGTCAGCGCTGGCATGGGGTGAAACATGCAATCCACAGGGGTCAGGGAGCGGGAGGAGAACGGGCTAATGCGATCCGCACAAGCCCAGACAGGCAACCTCAGCAACAAGTGAAGCATTTCCAATCAAGAAAAAGGGAGCCGGCAATTACGGGCAGAGCACCGCAGGACTCGGAGGAGAATTAAAGCACTTTACGAGCTCTGCATCAACACTCGCGCGCCTAATTGCGGCGCAGCCTCTCTCTCCGCCGCTCTCGAAACAGCACGGAGTGAAATTTGAGACCGACCTATCCGACTCTACTGCAGGTTCTTACAGAGAATTTTAGATTTTACGGTCAGCTTAATTGGCGTGTTATTTTTGTGTTTCAAGGGAAGAGAAGGGGGCTGTTTTTTGTTTTGTTTTTCTCTCCCTGTACAGTCAAGAGCATAGATCCACAGAATGAGTGGTGAATCAGCTGTTTTGGGAGCCTGCGATGATAACACACTCACTCTCTGGTGCGGCAATGAAGACAGCGTGTGTGTGTGTGTGTGTGTGTGTGAGTTTGTGTGCGTCGCCTATGTGTGGCAACAGGCAGTCAACATAATCTTATTTTCTAATCTTCTAATCTAGAGAGAATCTTTTGTTCCACTGAGGAATTAAATTCTGATCTCAAAGATGTGACGCCCCACAACCGATCATACATGGTCGTGATGTGAATGTGTGTTGAACATGAGGCCGATTTCACATTGCATTTGCAATGGCTGACTGCTGGCTAAACGTGAATTAATTATTACTCAGAGGGAATAGATTACAATATGAAAGCAGATGGGGTCAGTTAAGACGAGGGGGTTTGGAATCAGGACTCAAATCACAGGACTGGGTGGGAAAATCCGGCGGGAAAAACTGAGTAACACTCTTCCCTCCCTCAACAACCTCCAGTGAGCTGCCCTTGAAGGAGGCACTGAACTCTTAATTAGTCCGGTGAAGCTGCTCAGCGGCCATCGGCACAAGACTGTAGCGGTGAGCAGCTCCCCGGTGTGAATCTGTGGAACTGTATGAATGCAAAGTAGGGCGTTGCTGGAAAACGATTGCGCAGCGAAAATTTCTCCAGATGAAGAAAGGCTAAATAATATTTCTTTCCCCAGCCACACGACCGCATCCGTCTCCGCTGCCGGCTCGGAAGATTGATGTCCACATGTAAATGAGCGCCGACAGCGAGAGAAATATGGCGTCATGTGTACGGGGGTGGGGGGGGGTGGGGGGCAATCTGTTCATCGCAGCCCTGTGAACGACTCGTAATCCAATCTAAACGGACGAGGCCCCGGCGTCGGAAAAACGCGGCGAGGAAAAGCGCGCTCGCCTCTGAACCTCGTTTTTCATCCGAGGCGAGAGCCAGAGCGAATGCGAGGAACTGACCTTTCCCTGCTCCCTCTCTCCCTCTCTCCCTCTCTCTCTCGCACTCTATCCGTCTGTGTCTCTCCGTGGTAAATGCTTTGGCTTTAGTGAAGTCGCACTGCATAAATGGAAGGAAAGTTCTGCAGAGGCTGTGGTTTAAATGAAAGCGCTACAGAGTGGGGTCTGGCAGATGGAGCGAGCTATTAAGGAACACATCAGACAAAATATGTATTGCTCTAATCGACAAGCATGACAATAAAAAGAAAAAAGTTTCCATTCAGCGAGAAGCTATCTAACAGTCAGCAACAGAGCTAAAGTGTTGTGAGTGGAGAGTAGGAGGATTATGTGTGAGGGAGAGAGAGAGAGAAAGAGACAGCGAGAGAGCATGAAGATGATGATGACAATTATTGAAGACTAGTTCAGTTTCCCCTTTCATGTGCTCCCCACCTCCACCTCAAAGTAAAATCCATATCCAATAAAGTGAACAAACAGTGATTTCGTGGTTCTGGATGAGCTTTCTGTGCCCAGTCAATGTGCAGACCCTCATCTTACAGGTTCACCGTGAAACACACTCCTCCTCTCTCTCTCTCTGATGATCTCTGTCAGCTGGGCTCGGGAGACACGAGCATTCACACCAAACAGCGAGGCAGAGATAAAGCCTAAAAGTACTCCCGTTTTTTAGACAATGTGTGAATTACGGTAATGGATGAAGAATTTGCGAACTAGCTCGAGCGGAAAAGAGCCGGATGCTGGTGGTGTCACATAACCCGGGCTGCATAATGGGCCCTGTTTTGGACTGACCCGCCACCATCAGCAACAGTCAAGCATTATCACCCTGTGTTCTGACTGTTATCTACCCTTAGGGAGCGCCGATCGATGGCTCGCGAATGCTTTATAGCCCGGTGTGTGACCCGGGTCGGCCGGCGGGGCCCGCTAGGGGCAGGCCGCTATATCACCGAGCATTTTCCGCAGATGCAGTGAAGATTTATGGGACAGAAGATGGATAACGATAAAGATCTGGGCTTATTAGGAGGCAAGGCGCTTCCTCCAGTCGGGGCGAGGCGGTGAGCAAATGAGGTTTTTCTGGTGCCCGTTGAAATCGATGGGGAAACTCTTGTAGCGCTCAAGTCTGGATAAATCTTAGGATTAAGCTAAACGCAGTGCTTATGCGCACTGTGTCAAGACTTTTAAACGCAGCGGTGAGGGGGATTATTATACCTGCTGCTAGGATATATGCTGTTGGGCCGTGCCACAGGGAAAGAGCTGCTATCTGTTTGGGATGGTAAGCCTTACCTACGCGAGGGAGCAGCCGCTCGCACTAATCCCACCATGAAATTCCTCGACCGAGACCGTGTTTGCTTGTTTTTGAACGTCTTAGTTCCTCTTTCTCTTTCTGTCTACTTTTCAACTCTGTTTTTTTTTCTCCACCCCTTACGCCTTACTCTCCGTCTGCCTCTGCAATTGCTAAAAGGGAGGATGCACTGGAAAGTCTGTACCAAATGCAAACAAAGTTTTTCATAAACAAAACTCCAACTGTGCAGCCTAAAAAAAGCAGTAATGCAGAAATATATTGTATTGATTGCACCTAATTTTGATGGATGATGATTTTTTTTGATGAATTATTTATTTTAATACAAATAAATGAGGACACACAAATTATTGAAGCCCAAAGCCTCACTGAGGGATATTGTTGGAAAAAGTTGGATTTTATAAGGCAAAGAGTTTTATATACTTAAAATAGTGAATATAATTTAATACAAATTCAAATCAAAACCAAGCATTGCAACAAAAAATCTAATTAAAAGTTGTTGAGGTCTTTTTTTTATTGGGGAAGATAAGGACGAAATAGTATTGAGGTGAATAATCGGTGAAATGCCCCTTTAAACTGTAAATACCCGGGGCATATCTGAATGGCCGTGCATGGACAGTTCATTTTTGAATTAGAAGTGAGCATTTGCTGCAGAGTATTGTTCACTGTTCCTTCTCCTGAACTCCATTCTTGAGGGGGTTTGGATAAACACACTACTGTTTTGACTGCGGAGTGCTCAAGGCTCTGCCCTCTAAAATATCATCTCTCTCTCTGTCTATCTCTTTCTCTCTCTCTCTCACTCTTTCATGATGTTCCTTGGGGTTGGTTGGAGCCTCAGCCCCACAAGGACAAGCTCTCCAGCTATTAGGAAATAAACATCCCTGACATTCATTTTCTTTCATCCCTGCTGATCTCCGGGGATTGCCCAAGAGTCTGTGATAGGGCTTTGCCTTCAGCTGAAAGGAGATGATAAGGTCAACACGGATGGGCATGGCGACAATCGCACAGGCTTAACACTGGCCAGTGAGAGGAAGGGGCTCTAATTGCCAACGGTTAACTCTCACTACCTCTTGCCGTGAAGAAAGGTGCTAGTGCAAGTAAAGGATGCAAGGAAAGTACGCTTCTTCGTAAGCAAAGGCCTCCAAGTCAAACATTTTGACTGGAGGAGAACAGAAAACAAGAAACAAGTCCTGGTTGGACTGCTGCAAATTGGCTCTACCTTCACTTGAAGCCCCTTACAGTATATTAGGCATTGCTGATGATTGAAGGCAGGATGCATTAAGTGACAGGATGCACAAAAAACAGATACTGGAGTGGTCAGGCTGTGATGGGAGTGCTCCTGCCATGTTCAGACAGCAAGGCAAATCCGATTTGTTTTCCAAATGTGATCTTTATGGCTGACTGTTACTGCTCGTCACATGGCAGTTTATTCTGACTGGTTCTATGATGCCATTTTCTCGTTGCGGTTTACAATACATTCATCGTACGAGACGTCGACGACGGAGTGGAGGAGGGCGGTGTCTGTCATGTTGCTGAGGAGCCATGAAACCTCTTCATTTGTACAGTGGTTTTCCCTGGTTGGATCTCCTCCATGCTTGTTGTTCTCTGCTCTTCCTGTCACAACGTGTGACATCAAGTACATGTCGCAAAACAACACTTGAATCCTGATCCGACAGGTCAGCTCGTATTTTCAGAGAAGTGATTTGAATCGGATCTCAAACCACCTACGAATGTGGCTTAAATCTGATCTGAAAAGACTCAATCCATGTGATTTTTTTGCTGTTCAGACTGATCAAAATAAAAATATCAAATGCGAAAAAGAACGGATCTGAGTTGCCTCTGTGAACATAGCATTTTGTTGGCTGGACAACGTTGACTGATGTGACATTGATGTGCATACAAGCAACGTAAAGAGATGTGAAAAGTAGTGCAGACATGGATTTAAATGAATCCAGTCACATGGGAAGCATAACAGTCACTTTCAGGTCAAGTGTCTGACTTAATAAAATCAGAAAAAACACACAAAAAAAACATAGAAATGACAGGTGTAAGGGTGTTGGCTTGGGTCCAAAAGTCACACCTGACAAGAAAATTAAGCACTGGAACCCGGCATAAAGAAGCCGTCTTACTTTTGGACTAACACTATAAAGGTAAAGGTACCTTTACCTTTATAGTGTTACCTATAAAGGTATGTAGGTAGGCGTAAGGACTGGCCCTTCAATCTTTCTGATACTGTATGTCTTATACAATATGGGGTTGCTTTTGGCTTGAGTGGTTCCTTTTACCTTAGGATCTGGTGGTTGTTCTGAAACTTGGTCACCTTGAACACATGCGTTACATTGTGAATAAGACATGGAAGTTGGCTGGTACTTATTGTACTTTGAGTCACATTGCTTTGTTATTGTTCATCAATGACAGGAGATTCATGTGGGAGATGCAGCAAAGTGTCATTGGAACAGGACAGCTTACCCCATCAGTAATTTTAATAGCTCTAAATTAATGACGGACTCCAGGGCTGATTTCTAAACACAAGTCCTCATTTAAATGATAAGAAAGTAGCCCAACAGCTGTGGTTACTGAAACGCTGCCATCTGATTATTTTAAACCATAATAAATGAAATATAGCATTGCAGATATTAAGCTCCAAAGGTACAACATACAAATGCGCTAATGAAAGTTATGGCTTGCTGTGTAACAGTGAAATCCCATTAACGTTAAAGTCTGATTCTGAGTGAACTTTTATGGATGAAAGGCTGAACCAAGGGCCAAGAGAATCCATTAGTGCTGGGATTTACTCTATAAACAGTGGACTCAAGGTGGAATATTGATGTTTTGCAATAAATCTAAATCTACTGGTACATAACCCTGGCATTGCCACTATCAATTGTGGCAAAATTACCTCTGCACGGCACTGCCTGAATATTTCTATATAATAAGAAGATAAGGTCACCTGGGATGGAGACAAAATCAAAGCATGTTATATATTATTTCACACTATATGGAGCAAACTGCATTAATTCAGTGGTGCTTCACTGTATTAGCGGAAGCACTTCTCGGAAAACGGCTCGCTGGGGGAAGAAAACAACATTCTGCAACATCATCACACTGCCTCATTACTGCACCTCACAAGAATTATGTCTTTTTTAAATTTGACTTTAAGGGGGAATGGCTTCTTGGAAATTTTGACATAAAAGTTGGTATGCACTGTCTCGGGGGCTTCTTAGTGCACTAATTAAACTTGCAATGCAGCATATTAGGATTGCTGTTTCAACCTTGGCCGGGCCAGCAGAGGAATCCGGAGCCGAGAGAAATAGAGCGGTCTATAACGAGGGGAGGAAAAGCAGGAGAACAACGGCAGATAGGGAATAAATGGAGTGATGGAAACTTGCATCAATCAGCAGCATGCGTGGAGAAGGATTAGAATAGAGACGGTGGCAGAGGTTCTAAAAAGGGAGGGGGGGGGGCGCACACAATTGAATTAATTATTCACGGCTGACAGTCTCCTTTTCTACAGCGCGTCTCGCTGGGCCTGCGGTTCGTGTCTCTCTTGTATCGAGGAATCGCTGTGTCCCGGGGCACTTGCTTAACAGTGTGCTAGGGAGCGGGAGCATGGCAGCTCCGGCTGTGCTGTAATAATTACCATCCCGCTCTCCTCGGCCCTCCCCCTGCTCCCGGTTCAGACGCCGCACCGCCTGTCGGTGTCTGTGTCAACCTCGCACGACTCTCTCATGAATTCATTACGTCTCTCATTTGTCTGTCAGAGATCGTGAAGGATTGAAGGTTTTGCAGTGTACCTACATTTTCTTCCAGGGCTTATTCAAAGCCACGTTATGACTAAATGATTAGGGCACATATACAGCAACCTTTAGCAAACGATGAGGCTCTACAGGCTGTCATTCATTCATAACAAGTTGCAGGCTCAATAACTGACTCATAGTGCTGCATTCTCCACTGAATGAAACAGCACTGCAGTGGCGTCTTCGGCTGTGAGTGAGCTTGAGAAACCCTCACAATCTTCTCCACTTCAGCTCCTTCTCACTTCCTCCTCTCATCCTGTGCCATCACTCTTTTTCTCTCGCAGCACAACACTTGGAACCCTCTATGACTAATCACTTGCAGCGGCAGCGCTACGGGCTTAACCTACAAGGGAGCCGTACTCTTCCCCAGAATCATGAGGCAAATTACAGCCCCTTCTTACAACAGCTTCTGAGGAGAGGTGAGACTGCAGCCACATATACAGCCTATGTGTCTCCAGCCCTCCCAGGACCGGCAGACTGCCCCGCTACGACCGCTGCCCGCCGTGCCATAACTCTTCCATGTCAAGGGGGGAAAATAAAAAGCACAGACTTAATAAAGGGGGGGAAATATAAAGGAATTTCTGTACTACTCTGCTCTGTGAGAAACTGCAGACAGCTCCTCAGAGCCTGTGTGCATTACAGCCTGAGGAACTGATGCCCTGCAAAGTTTCTTGATAACATTTCTCCACTCCTGGAACATCGTCTCAGCGCTGACTGACAGCTCCACAGGCTTCTCACCCTCCCAGTGATCCAAAATCAGACATGCAGGTGTTCCTTTTTGTTGCTAAAAGCATCTGTTAGCACAGGTATACTTTGCCCTTTGGAAAAAATGACAAGCAACAAGGACCCATACCTGCAGAGAGCTGCCTAGTAAAAAATCCCTTTTGCTGCATTTTGTGTGTCTAACCTGCAAGTCAAAGATGCTGTGGGTCTTTTCATCTTTCAATTTCATTCACTGCGGTTGAAAGTTGCTATCTGCTCCTGTATTGAACTTTTTCTATAGGATTCCTATTCTTTCTCACTTTTGATCATTTACAAATTGGAGGCAAAAAAATAACTCTGTCGTAAAGTATTAAAAAATAAGCAAGTAAGTAAGTAGGTAGGCCTAAGAAAATGAATGAATGAATAGATGAATGAATGAATGAATGAATGAATGAATGAATCAAATCCAGTTCATATAACAAAAGTATATATGCTTGAGTCAGAAACATTTTAATCATTCTAAGTAAGACAGATGAGCAGGAATTTGTCTGAACCTGGTTCGATAGAGGCTTTGCAGAACACAAATCTCTGAATAACAAGGTACCAGATGAAAGTACCTGAAAAAGTTTGTTGTGGTAGGCTATAGATCCATTCAGTAACATTATAAGTAAAAGTGAAAAGTCTGATACGGTAGATTTGTTTCCAAATGTAGGTTACTATGTGACTAAGTGAACTGTCTTGTCTTTAGCCCTAGTCTCTACTCCAAAACACAGACCGACTTGTAGCTTGACGAGAGTCGACTCAGTTAACCAGTTAGTCTTTGGCTTTAGCTAGCTAAGTGACCAGTAGGCTAATTTAGCAAAACAACCAATGGTAATGTTAACATGCAGCTACTTGCCACTACCATAGCTTCTATTAAATGAATTAGCTAGTGAGCAAATCACATGCATTTACAACAAGGCAGTGATGGTTAGCTGACTATAGTATGATTTGCTAGCTAACAAGCTAACATCTAAATAGAAAGTTGATCAGATATCAGTGGCGAAATGACCACTCCCCAGTCAACAAAAACAGCACAGAAATTCATCATAACTTTTTAATTCTTTGTACATTTAAAAAAGCAATCCGCTGTTCACAGCCATCATGAACCTCCATTATGGCCGCCAGAGGATGCGTTAATGTCACCTGAAATCCCTCTATAGTATTCTTGAAGTAAGACGCCACATAAGTACTTCCCCAATGGCGAGAGTGTGTGAGAACAAATGCCAACTTGTTTTGATAAAACTGCTACAGACAATCCATCCTAGGGGAGAGCAGCGTGTGTGAGAGTATGGACAGGAAGGAACGCCAGAACGCAAACATGCACATGTGCATTAAAGTGTGAATGCATGTACTGCACTGCACTATGAGCATTTGTGTCCTTTCCAATTTGCAACAGAATCAGCCACCGTGTCTAATTTTAGTCTCTCCTGTCCAAACTCCTGTACCTTTATGTCGCTTCTAATCCGAGTTAGGAGACTGGAGTGTCAGTGTGTCTGTGGTAGATTCCAATGCAAGGTGATAGTGGCACATTTTGGACGCCTAATTACAGATACAGCACTCTTATAGGGGAGCAGCAAATTATTTATGATGAGGGCAGGCCCAGGGAGGATGAGCCATTAGAGAGGCTGACTGGGTTAACGCACGGGTCCAGCACCCGCCAACTCCAACCTGAGACACTGTAGCTCTCCTGAGAAGCTTGTTTAACTCTGCCTGACAAGCCAGACAGGAGAGTTATAGTATGTACACATGCACAGACCCAGGCAAACACACAGTCAGCTACATTCATCATTACCATATCGCTGCAGTGTATATTCCTACAGTGTTTACTGTGTACAGCGGTGACTTTCCTCTGTGAAAAACCCAGACTTCTCAGTAATAAAGAATCCTCACTGAATGGCTTCCCGAGTTACAAAAGGTTGTATAGATATGAGTATAAAAGTCCACTGAAGAAGTCTCACCCTTTTTCTGTACTTTTGCTCCGTTCCCAAGCTTGAAAAATCAAGTTTTGTTGCTCTTTTCCACTATCAGAAGCTAGGAAGGAATGGTGTGATAATTTGTTAGCTAAGAGACATTATTTTACAAGAAACTAATTGTGTTCTGCAATACTAAAGCAGGATAAAAGTACGAAAGAGGCATCTACATAATCAAACTCTTTAAAGGCCCAATCCATAACTGCACTATGGCGCCCCCTGTTAAAACCCTGTCACCCAACTGACACCCACTAACCCTATTTTGCCTATTTTGCCTTATGGTTGGCTAAGAAAGTGTTAAGACTTTATTTTCCACGTACAATTCTACAAGAGCACATGTGAATGTATGCATAAATTAGATTCGACTGTATCTTTAAGACTGGGATTCTGTACATGCAGCGCAGAGTCTCCTCTTGACTCCAAAAAAGACGTCTCTTGTTTACAAGAGATCCAGTGGCCCAGCTCCTCCTTTGTCCCCTATGACAGTGAGCCCCGTGCACAGCTAATCTCATTAGACTTCAGTTCCTCCATGCTGCTTCAGCGAACAGAAACTTTAATTGCCTCGCATAAAATCGACATTACATGAAATATTTTCATCTCAAGCCAGAGATAAATAATAGCGGACTGAGTTTTAATGTCGAGCTCACTCTAATTGAAAGTCCCCTCAGAGTGCTGACTGTAAAATTGATAGTGCAAAAGAGAGACAAATTGTGAGCAGTAAATTCAAGAAAGTCCATTAATGAAGCTGACAGGAAGAGAATATGAAGTGATAACATATGAAAGCAAGAATACCGTGCCACGATGAACGCCTCCCCATTGTGGCAGTGGCAATGAACTATATCCTGTGGCAAATTTGAGGGAAATGATATTGCTGCACTGTAGCTGAACCATAGCAGAAGGTGACCTTAGGCTATAGCAGACTAGTCTAATTTCATATCGTTCAACATGTACGCACTAGCTCACATTCATGACATTTCTGTATCACATCAGGTATTACATAATTGTCTTGTTAGGCACAGCATTAGGTTCACAGTACAATAAGGTCTCCTACATTTTAATGAAGTCCCCCTGAGTCCCCATTTAATAATGCGTTGTTCTCTCTCTGTGTGTGTGTGTGTGTGTGTGTGTGTGTGTGTGTGTGTGTGTGTGTGTGTGTGTGTGTGCTCTGTTCAGTGCAGATACATCTTGTGAGTGACTAACACAGTTAGCTACCCAGCTTTCCAGATGACTGTCACCTTATACTGTACCTGCTATATCACAGCAGAGAGAACAATACATCCTCCTACATACAGATTATTATACAGCTCTACTTCTACTACTTGCTGATTTCAGAGGCTCAGCTCTCTGCAATATTATTAACAATTCTATTCTTGAATGGATATGAATTAGATGCATCTACGCCATCTTTGTGTCAGTATGTTGGCAAGACAACATCACATTGGCTGGGGGCCCCTGCTATGTCTTAGCCTTTACTCCAGACATGTGCTCTGTCTCCATCTCGTACCCCTGAGTTGCATCAAGTCCCCACCTGCAGCGGCAGCCGCCTCCGACTCTAATCCCATCCAGCTCCTAAATCTCCTTTCACTAGTCACCGCCATGATAGTGCATTAGCCGAGGAAGGAGAACAGCTAAAACCTTGGAAGTCAGTCATTTATGTGTCAGCCCCAGCAGATATTGAAGTTTGAAAAGTGTGAGTTTTTAAAAGCCCTGAGGGTGAGTTGAAGGGTGGTGCAAAGATTAAGTGTGAATATTGCTGGTCCAGTGGTTCTCCGAGGAACCAGCTGTCTTGTTTTGTCATCCAAATGGGAATAAGACTGCAAACCATGTCAGAGACAGAAGGTAAAAATTCAAAGCTTGTTCTTTATCTCCCATGTACACAATGTAACAATTCTAGGAGCGAGTTTTAGTTAGGATCAAACAGAATGACTTGGACACTTCGAACAAAGACACAAGGTTGAGCCTGTGCATCCAATGATTTTTTGTCTCTGTAAACATTCTATGAGAAAGCTTTAGATAAGAGTAACTGCAAAAACACTGTATGGCTTCATTACTGAGAATAAAAGGTTATATAGCAGTGCAAGAGTGACATCGTTTCTCTTGCGAGGAGACCAAGGAGTCTTTTCTACAGTTTGCATAGGTTTATATCTATGTACAAAGAAGCTACACATTTTTCGTAAACACTAATATGACAACAAACTCTTCCCAGCACTATCTCCGTGCCCTCTCACAATCTGTTGTATTTCCCTTCCTCTGTGCCAAGTAAATAGATTGCGTCTAATGCTCTCATTAGTTACCACTCGTTCCCTGCGTGGCACTGCATACTGTAGCTCCATCTTTCATTCTCTCTGCACAGTCAGTGTGAACAGCTCTATTCTCCACCGGGGGAGAGGAGGCTTCTCATATCATCGTTTCACTGAACTGAAAATAGGAAGTTCAGAGCATGAAAATGCCTTTGACAGAGGAGGCTGAGGCTGCTGCACCCAAAGCCTGATGTTTAAATCAAGGCAACTCTGTAGGGTTTTGTCTGAAGTCCAGCACAACTGAAATCCAACTGGCTGATGGCTGTGTTGCTCAAAGGCAATGCATGCGTGATGAATATGAGGGTTAGTTGCATAGTTTTCGGTTCATTCTCTGTGATGTCTTTTTGCTAATGAAATAGCCCAAATCTACAAGGAGTGGGACAGCGCCAGGGCAGCACTTTTAACAACATACTTCAAAATATATTATTTAAAAGGTGACACACTGTATAACCCTGAAATAGAAATAGGAAAAGAACAAGTCCCATTTTCAAGATCAATACTTTCACATATCAGTCCAAAGAGTGCCATGCAGCCAATGAGTGTTTTCATATGACTGAGCAGTATGGATCTGCTGTCCAGTGACTGTCTGCCATAACTTGAGCTCTGCTGGAGTAGATTTTGGTATTCAGTTAAAACAATGAGTCTGCAGTGGAAGGTATACCTTTATTGTACCAGGGCAACCTAATTCTCTCATATGTATGAAATCGAGCAACCTCACACCCATCTTGCTCAAATACTCAAATAAACAGAAGGAAAATAGAACATAAGAGGAATAAGTATAAGAGGAACACCCAGTAGGAGGTGTAACAGTAACGACCAAATCTCATAAACAGGACTCCTCATCGTTCAAAACTTCACCAACTGAAGAGTTTGTGAGCGTTCTCTCCTCAAGGGGAAATCAAAGTCGAGTCTTAAAAAAATCAGCGATGTGTTCATTTAGATTTTCTTTTATTTGGAGAGACTCAGCAGCGAGAGACTGCGTGGCCGGGGCACCACGCAGCTGCTTGTGAAGAGTTTGTTGCTGAGGTTTTTGGCGGAGAAAGTAGAAAAGAAACTGATGGATTGGACTGCTGCAAAGCGGTTGTTGTTGTGTGAAGACTCGGTGTGAAATCAAAGAGAAGTTTCAAACGTTGGCTTCTTTGGAGAGACGCCTAGAAAACGGAGCAACTCTGAAGATATTGTATCCATTCAAGTCATCCAACTCTTACTTTTGCCGTTTTACTTTGTAATGCAACACATTTATTGCTCAAAATCTACAGTAGCCTATAGTTGTTAGAGTCAGATGTTAAGTATAGTGAGGATGTTTGAAATAGATAATTTCATTCTGACTGGCCTCATTGCAATAAAAATATCTATTTGTTAATTAGTTAACCACATCCTATGAAAAATTTGTGTATACATGTGTTTCTGTGCATGTGTGTCTGTGCATGTGTGTATGATGTATGTGTCCCTGCATATGTGCATATGTGTGAGCATATTTAACCCATAATTCCAGCCTAAAAAAGCCTTCAGGTCTCTCAGGTTGGAGATCGCTCTTTGATTCTAATTCAGTCATGAACCAAGGAGCTAAATGACCGTGTAAAGACTGTGTAAACAATAGAAGATGATGGTAGTTTCAGTGTTCAAGACTCATCCCTCTTTGCCTGAATTTACCTTCTCTGATCCTCATGCCAGTTGAAAACACATGAAGAAATAGCTGAATTTGAGCATCAGTCCAGACTGCGGTTTGTCTTCGCTTCATTTTGTTATGCTAGGCTTTTCAAGCATGAGGAACTGCTATCAGATGTCAACATCCGTGTTCTTACACCCATAAAATTGCACATTTTGAGGTTGTTTCCTGTAGTCGGTTTGGATTACATTCTCGCGCCTAACAAACCGCACTGCAGTTTGTTTGGAAGAAGGCTGAGACTCTTCAGGCATCTTGGTGCAGGTATTTGGTGGTGTGAACGGCATCATTCTCACCTGCCCTAAACACTCCAGTGTTTAAACAAACGTCTCTAAACATGTTTGGTGTGAACTAGGCTTGGGCGATAAATTTCCCTATCTACGATAATGATATACATTATTATCATTGCTATAATCGTTGAAAAGAATTTCATAGACTATTGCAATACATGTGACCCTTACACAATAGTCATCTATTTTGCACTAAATATGAGTTCCTTCCTTGCCTTGCCCATGCCTAATTTTCCATCTGAACCCAAATAATTAGTAGCTTGCTACATTATGCATGAGGGAAATAAAGGTGTTGTTTTTTTTTTACTTTTATCTCTAGTGTGCAAGCCAAGACATATAATGGCCTTCTGCAGACTTGTTTTTGTGAATACAAAGCACATTTTCACATCATGTTCATTGTTTTTTCTTTACTGTTTTTGTTCATCTTTTACTATTAATATTCTACTGTTTTTATTGCTTATGTTTTCGATTACATTTATATATATACACAGTATAAATATACATAGGCCTATATTGCTTATACTCTATTTGTCTGTTGGCAGTGGTGAGGGCAGCTTCACACAGTCTGCAGGAGTGGGATTAGCATTGGTCTGGATCCATCACCAGAGGAAATTCCCTTGCCAATTTAAAGTTCTTGTTTCTTGATTTTTGCTAGTATAATATGTGAAAGTGCAGCTCCCTTGTGCAGTAAAGGCCATATTTCTGAAACAAGTAGCCTAATTAACTCTCTTTCTCCCTCTCTCCTTCCTTGCAGTTTCTCATGTACTCATACTATGCTTCACTGCCTCTCTCTCTCTCGCTTGATAAAGTACTTAGGCTACAAAATGCCCCTTTGGCAGTCAAGTCTGCTGAAAACTGTCCTATACTGTTCAGCCTGCGCTTTCATGCCACAAAACCCTGACCCGCTCCCTCACCGTGTATTGTGGGATACTTGCTCGCCCCCGCTGACTCCAGTGCAGGCTGAATCTTTGTAATAACAGTGGTTCATCCAAAAACTTTTTTTCTCTGAGAATATCTAGTTACTAATAGACTGAGCGACTACAGCAGTTTTGTGACTAAATACAGTCAATGAACAGCTTATCTAGGTTGTTGGCTGACTTTCTTTTCTCATTTGGTTTGAACCCAGAAATACCAAATATTTTTCTTCAAATTTGCCATCTTGCTGCCATGAAAACATGCTCACAATTTTACATGTGATTGACATCAGTAAATTTTGATACATTTGGCACAAATAAGAGCTGCACCGCTGACTCATGTTTATCGTGTCATTATTGTGGCCTCTCAGTAGGAGGTAAAGCGGAAGTCTCACTAAAATCCACATCCAGTACAGAACCACTATCCATTGATGCCAAGAAGTAAATCTTCATATAATCAAATCACACAATGTACTGCTCTGTCCCCTTAAATTTTGTATGTGTTGTATGTAATAGCACACTTCTCCACAATGAGCTGAATGCTGTGATGTAGAATATGTGTATGTAGTGTAACCTTAGGAGGAGATGCAGTGACAATATCTGTGCAGAATAACACTGGCCCCCTTTACACCTGGCATTAACATGCATCCTGACTCCTGGGTGATCAAAAGTTTATAAAATCCAGGTATAAATTTGACCACAATAACTAAGTAGTGTAAATGCAGTGCATCATCAATCCACATATAGGAACTATATTCACGGAAGTAAGCTTGTTCTTCTTGTAACAGAAGTAAAAAAAAAAAAGTAAACTAACAGCCTTCTCCTCCACTGTCACGCATAATTTGCCTTTGGCCTATCCTGTTTTGAAAAATAAGGAAAATGAGACACATTTTAATGCAGGTGGAAATGTAGGCTAATCCAGTTAAAACATATCTGGACACAAGCCAGATACGAGACCCGTGTTAATGGTGTAAAGGGGCCAATAATAGTGTGCTCACCTTGCAGGCACACTAAATATCCCTCATTTCAAAACTTATAATGTATTTATATGGCTCGTTGTCTGAGGGATTCAATTATAAATAAAAGCAGGGATATGAAAGAAAAAGTATGGTATGGCCTGGTACTCTAGAGGCAGAAAGCTCATCAATATGCATGTAGAGCAGACAGGGTTTTAATAACACTCTTAAGTACAGTACCTTGATCTGACAATCACTCACTTTCCCTCGACACACTGAGCCCAGTGAATAAAGCATCATATTTCCAGAGAAAATGGTTACTCTCATGATATTGTGTGTGTGTGTGTATGTGTGTGTCACTAATCAAAGAACGTCCTCAGTGTGCTTTGTAACCGATACTGAATGGATGAAGCACAATGTTGACAAGTTGGCAGATTCACCTCAGGAGTCACCACAGAAAATGACCTGTGGGCCCGAGTAGCCATGTGCAAATGATCCATCACACCATTGCTGCAAAATCATTAATTAAATTGGACGCGGCTTGACAGACGTACTGCAGAACACTGACAGAGCCCAAGGCATAAATATCCAGGAGTTTGCAGAGGTCTTTAAAGCATTGTCATACCCTGATGATTTCAGTGTTGATATGCTGATCGGACCTTATTTGAGAATCCTTACTCCCTTCATCTGTGTCCATATATTCAGTCTCACTTTGCAAACAGAGGCTCGTAAACATTTGACTAAAAACAGGTAGTTCCTGCAGGATCAATAACCACCAGTACAGTCCTTAAACCGAGGATGTTAACTGGATATAGATGTTAACAACACATCAGAAAGCTATGGCCACCTTGTATAACTAGTTGAATCAAGCCTATATCCTAATTATGTAGTCTGTAAAATGCTTACTGCAGTTTCACTCCAAATTTTATTTTTTGTTAATGTCCTGTTTGTCATTGTTGAAAAGAATGTTGAACTGAAAAGTTTAAGTTTACTAATTTCAATGCTGTGTTTGATACAAAACCCTATTTTAGTAATATGCTCCACAGCCTGATAGTATTTGCTAGTCTCTCTCTGGGGGAGCAGACCCAACAGGGATGAGGGATGCGTAATCTCTCTTGACAGAATGTTCATTAAAATAAAGACTGTGTCACTGCTGTGTGCTTCTGGTTACTTATGAGCAGACGCCAGCTTCCACACTGAATCTCAAATTGCTTTACAAAGCACAGTAGAAAAGTTGGAGCAGGTGGCTTTTCTAGCTGTGTGCAGGTAAACACAGATGATGGAGACACCGCAGCAGGACATTAGCAAATCGAAGAAAGCATGAATGACACTGCAGTGACCTAAATATTTGAACTGAATGTGAACGCAAGGGAGGAACAGCATTGTTGCATGTGTTTCTAGAATAATAAACACAGCGGTCACGCGGGTGAAGCGGCGGAACAGGACCGTAAGCAGTGACATATTTGTTGCGTAGGAAGAGCTTGTGCCTGATGGGGGACACGCTCTTGCACCGAGACTGGGGTGTGCACATGTGTTGCAACCTACTGTAAGGACAGACCCAGCGAGGGGCGCTGAGCTGTCCCGCATATGGCCTTGAAAAGTCCCGGCGGAATCACAGCACCGCCTGCCCACCAGTCCAGCCCACCTGCTCCTCCTCAGAGCCAAGTAAACCCTATCCCCATGCTGGCCACGTTCCCCGCTGCACACACACACACACACACGCACACACACGCACACAGAACCCAAAAACGTCATCTAGCCTGCACTTCAGCCAATACTTAAATTGTTCTAGGCATTCATGCATGTTTCACACCCACAGTGTGATCACATTTGTCCTCCTCAAAAGGGACAGAGACCATGGTCCAACCAGGCTGGGACATACAGTGTAGCCTCGCCCTTCACTGGCCCGGTGCAGTTGCATCTCCACAGCACAGAGAGGCCGGCTAAAATAAACCTTCCTTCATGCAGTAAATTGACTTTTTAGAATTCCTTTCACACCGAGCCGAAATTGTGTCTGCATTCCACTCCTCAAAGACACAGCGGATTAAAGCATTAAAGGCCCGGTGCATCTTCATCATGTCAGAGACGGAAGATCCGCTGGGAGTCAAAGGCAAGATCATTATACAGTATGAGTGAACAGCTTACAGCTCGGGCTTAGAGTTTGGGAGAAATCGCACTGAAAAACTGGCGAGATGTACGAGAGAGGAGGAGAACCAATAACACATTTGTCTGCCTCAGTATCATTTTCTATCCAATGCCATACAACTATGCGGGCAGAATTGGTCTAAAACGATTGGCTCGTTTAAAACTATGGTGCAGGGCGGCAAAGGAGTGGCCATAGTACAAATGTGTGCAGAGAAAATTGGAGCCATAACACTGAAAGCCCATGGGGTCAGTCTTCTGAGACGGCGTGTTTGGCCTTTCTCGTATATGTTAATGTGGCTGGAAGAGCAGGCTCACTGCTCTACAAAAACCTACTATCCACCACAAAGCTGGATTCATGCTTCTTTTCCTCCCACGTGGATGAAAAAGCCCATCTCTGAGGCCTTTCTCCAGTCAATAGTAGCAGTCTGTATCTAAATATACTTTCCTCTGTTTTCTTGCCTTGTCTAGGCAGCGATACAGTTAATCTGTTCTTGGTGTGTTGGTGCTCCATGAGGAGAGAGAGAGCTCACGTAACACACTGAGGGAACAAGCAGAGAGGAGTGGCGAGGAGCCAGGTGACTCAGAACATGTGATAGGGGGTCAGTGCGGTAGGAGGTGGTGAGATGAATGACTGAGGTGTGAATCCTTGTCGCTAATGGAGGCATCCACCTCCACCGAGCGCTTTCCTGAAGACTGTGATCAGCTCTCCTCCAGCCTCATGTTCAGCTCTGCCACATTATATACTCAAATACCGCTCGGTGCGTTTCTACTTGTCATACGATCACAAGACATTCCAAAATACCCACATTTGGGTGCCAGGCAAACGTTGCAGTGCTTGTTTAAGCAACTTCAAAAACTGCTGAGGTGCACGATACCGCAGTATGCTGACTTGAAAAGCCGTTACAAGTGATATCCACCAAGGTGAGAAGACTTGTTTCCATTTAGAGCAGATGGTCTTGTTACAAGACGGCTAGGCCGTATTGCTTTATGTAGAATCTGAAATGCTTCCTCTTCACACTAACCAGCTAATCTGACCATTCTCTGCGCCTGTTGTTTGTTGCCTTGGTTACAAAGTCCTTCAATGTGGCATCATAGTACAGTACAGTTCCTGCTGAATGCAGAGAAAAGCATCATTTGCTTTGGAGGAGGAGGATGTATGTTGTGCTGCATAGTGCTAAATTTAGGAGGTCCTTTTTTTCCCCTCGCTCATCTCTTGGAATCCATGGGGTTTGTTTATGTCTTCAAGCAGCAAGTGCACATAAAACATTCATGTGCATTACCACATGGATGAGTGCTACTACTGTGGAGTAGGAACAGTTGTTTTCCATGATTTTTATTGGGTGGAGCATTGATCTGCTCTTTCATATCTACCACCTGTTTCCTCTTCCTAATTGCCCTCCTCCTTTTAGATTTTGCAAAGTGGATTTTGTTTAACATGTAATTGCTCCACCTGATGAAAGCAAAATTCTGTCTAATTAGTTGAGCGCATACATGTGAGCAAATCAAATCTCTTTTAACCTCCGTTGTTAAAAACAGTATCTTCTCCAATTTTTCACTCCACTCCATCAGTGTCTCATGAGGAAAGACACACTGAGAATGTGCCCAGTGTTCCAGCACACTGTATTCCACTTGACAGTTTTATCATTGGTCGCTTTCCAGGCTCCCAACAGCTCCCAGGTGTGGGACACAGCTACGAAGGGTTGCATCTTGACAACCTGCTGTTCAGAGAATTCAAAACACATCATCTCAAAGGCATAAAGACGATTTCTCTCCAGTTTCCCTATGCCTCCTTTTGATTGATGCAATAAAGATAATGACAGATGCAGTATTCTTTGACTTGTGCACATTAAAGGGTAATTAAACATTATTAAAAAGATTGCAGCCGCAAATCACTATAACAGGTTATGTTACAGTGAAAGCCATTAAGCCTGTTGGGCATATATGACTAATTCCTCGTTTCATAGAAATTCATTGCTCCTTGCTCCCTCTGGTGATTCAGACCTTTTACAATTTTGATGTAATTGCATACTTTCTGTAGAGTAGTTGCCAGCTCTGTGTGAGTCTCTACTACCAAGCCCTTCCTCCCCCCACCTGCTTTTTTTTACCAGCAGCCAAACTGCACTGTTGCATCTTTCAAAATAGCAAAGAGGGCAGCAAACAGACAAAAGCGAGGGTGTCATCATGCTTCAGATCAGCTCAAAGAAAGGAAACGGAGATCATGAAGCCCGCCTGAAACTCTAATGTGTTTCTGTATCTACACCAGTGCAGTAGTCAATCTCACTGAGCCGACACCAGGGCATCATTAACCCCTGGTTCAGGGGTCAACTGAAATCGCATCACTACCCACCGTCACAGTGGTGACAAACTACCTGAGCATAGGGGCCACCTCGCTTCCCATCGATTGGACTGATGTCGTCATGCAAATGCTGGTTGTCTTCAGGCTCTGTCATGCAACTTTAATGAAAATGGATTTCCCCTGTCCTTCACCTGTACAATTTGCAGTCGGAGCATAAAGCTCAACCAGCACTACATGCCAAAGAGGCGAAATTAAATGGCTTCAACCATCCATCCACAGGACTGACACAAAAAAACTTGACAAAGATTAACAATAGCCAGACGCTTTTATGTGTATTTCTGTGTTAATGTGTGATTGTTCCGCTCAGATAAGATCCAAATGATCCTCATGATATATAGCTTCATTTTTTTTTTCACTGAGGCTGGTTAAAAAGAAACATTTGCTATCTGAGAAATGTCACTGGCAATTTCAACACATTTCATCAGTGTCTGTTCTGTAAAACAGATGCGTAAAATGTCACCTTAAAAATTACCTTTCTTTCTCAAGCACATGCGATTATCATGGGAAATGCCACCTATTTCTTCAGCTAGCAGTCAGCAAACATCATTGCTTTCCACAAATCAATAAAAAATACCCACCATTCATCATAGCCTTTATCACTTCAACCCCTGCCATCTCTACTACTGTTGTGAATGAGAAAATGACAGAGCAAGCAGCTTGGCTGGCAAACTGAGTGGAGATGACATAAAATGGCAGCAATGCTCCACACAGGAGGCCCATTACTTCTAATGCACAGTGGAGAGGAGAGGATGCGCCAGATCAAGACTGTGGCAACGTCACCACTCCTCTTTGCATAAGCGACTCGCTGAAAGATGAAAATGTCTACAGTGGCAGCATGAATCAATGCTGAGGTGAAATATTAATCCATTTCCATTTAAAATTCCCCTTCAAATTTTCTATTTGTGGATGCTAGGCAGGGTGGCTCTTTGAAGCCACATGGTGCCATAAGTAACCCTTTCAGTAAAGATGGGCGGAGGAGACTCCTGCTCTTGTCTGATTTCTGCCAATTTACAATCAGTGGACCAAACTTCCGTCTTAACTCCAGTTGGTGAAATCAATCTCTCTCTCATTTTATTTGACTCCAATTACTTCAGCAGGATTGGATTCAGAACACTCATTGCCACATTATGTTAGAGGTGATCACTCTCTTAAATTTCATTGTTTTTCTACCTCTATCTGCTGCTCTACTCTGCCCACCTGATATAAGCCATGATGACCAATGACAGAGCCCATGTCAGCAGCTCGTATCCATGTGGTTGTGACTGTAACAAGTGGTAGATACAAAGTAAGTGCTGAGAGCAAGGCTGGCAGAAAAGAGCACATGAGGGAATGATGAATCAGTTGAGAAATTTGAATTTATCCAACAGTAATCTGCAGTATCAGCATCCAGTGAGAGAGCATGGCTTCTCAATATGTACTGAGATTGACTTGTTGAATTTTCTATAATTTCTCAAGATTTTGCTCAGTTATTATTATTGCTGTTGTTGTTATTTCAGATGCAGCTAACATTCATTCTTCTGAATCAGTTACAGACTGCAGGCTGATTCCCTGTCCGTGCCTCACTGTGGATGAACATCACAGCTACTGCCTAATATTACAAAACTTGTCCCACATGTCCCCTTTATTTTCCAACAATGATGTGGCTGAACAGACACTAGATGATATGAAACATGGCTTGTGTGCTGCCAGCGTCCACTTGGAGGCAGTGACATTTACTGACACATAATGGTAAATAATTAACCGGCAGAGACCAAGACAACATGTGTCACTATGTGCACTGATGACTGAGCACTTAAAACAAAATTGACAACTGACCATTCATCTGCACACACTGTATTTTCAAGTGTGCACATCTTTCATTCATCCTTCACAAATAACTATCCCAATTTTCAGTGTCTTCTCTGTCATGTAGAGATTTAGCTTCTTGACGTCAGATGCTGCAGGGAAACAGTGTAATGACTCTGCTACAGTGAATCCAGTTGCCAGGTATCACTGCAGGATTTATTCACCCTAGTAGCCTCCTTATTTTATTCTTCACTGTGGTGAGAGGAAGCTCACTCAGGAAAAGCTTTTGCGGCTCACAGCAGTCTATTGATCCGCTGTAGATGGAGTGAGCACAAGCAGCGCTACAATAACATGCTTAAAAGAAATAGCCCATGTGTTGCTGCAGTTAGTCACCGATTTCACGGTGTCAAAATAATCTTCCTTTCGTCAGACTGCTTGGGTCAAGTGAGGACAGTTATTGGACTGAGTTTGGTGGGTGGTCAATACCGGCAATAAAACTGTAGCAGCAGTGTACTGGAGCCCATTAACTAAAAATAATCTAGTCCAGAGTGGCCCAGGGATAATGGAGAGAGCCTTGTACATTTGTATAACTAAGGATTTATCTGATTGATCTTCATTTTACAGAATATGGTTTGCTCGGCAAAAAGTGATTTTCAAACGCCTAATGTTCACACAAATCACATTTATGAAACAGAACATAACGGCAAGGCATTCGGAAATGTTTTCTGATGAGCAAGCATGAAGAATCACATTTTTAATTGCCACAGTGAGCAGTTTAGAAATGCTGCAATGTAGCAATTTAATATATGTAATTTGGTTGTGCTTTGAGCCAGGCGATAATGTAAAAACAAAAATATAGACGGTTAACATGCCAAAAAGCTGTATTTATGAGGTGTACCTTATATGTGGGTTATGTAAAGTCAATACAACAGTCAGCCTCTGCAGTGGCTGAGTATCCACAAGCTTTTGATTCTACACTTCAAAGCCAGAGGCTGCTCTCTCAATCCACACACTACACTTCTCATAAAAGGAACCAGTCTTATCTCATTACTTTAGATCTAACCCTTCCACACTTGTTGGATGTTATCTTTGACTTAAGTCATTAAACACCCTTGTCTTGTACAATATGAGTCCCTCACTCATACTCAAAGGCCTGCTATTCTTATATTCTCACAACACTGCCATCACTCAAACGACAGTCTAATGAAATAGCACACTGGGAGTACCTCGGCCACTCTTAATAATGTCAGCGCCGCCTCCTCCCAGAGACAATTCTGGAGCTCAAGTGTCAAGATGTGCACTCCGCTCTCCACAGAGAAAATGACCTTGCCCTCAGGCAGATAGACAGAAAGACAGAAAAAATACTGGTAAACAAACAGCCAAATGGCCAGATAGAGAGACTTCTCTCTGTTGCAGCTACTGGTGCTAAAACATCACTGCATCCATCACTATCCATTTGTGAGGAAACAGAGTGCTGGCTACTGACTACAGGTGGGTAATCATTTCACATACTGCCGCTGGTTGGAACATGTTTTTTGGTGAGTGAAAAAAGCCGCTATGATTAGATATCTTTTTGGCTGTCCACATGATTTATTTGTCACTGTACATACTAATCCATGCCCCACTGATGCTGCTCAATGTATGTGCTGATCTATACGCATCACAACACACTGGATTCTGTAAAGGCTTAGGTGGTAAAGTTGCCTGTATGGGGTTTTTTTGCACAGGGAAGGAGAGTTGAGAACTCTCCAAAATCCCATAGCAACTTTTATGGGCACAAATGAAGCTATTTGGAACCCTGTGCAAGTGAAAAAAACAATATACTGCGGCCATAAAGCAGTATTAAAGCCATATGCAAGGAAGAGGCAAATATTCTGCATAATAACTTACAGACAAAGGGCAATTACAGTAGGTGGGCCACCTAATATGTAGGGAAAATTTAATTCAGTTTAATATGTAGGGAAAATCCTGTCATCAGTGAACGCCTAAGAGCAAAAAGTCATATTAGCAACAATTGGCATTGGGATGCATTGCTACAACTAGGCTGCTGTCTAGAACTGAGGATCTGAACATCTTGAAAATGAAAGGGAATGAATGAGTGGTTTACAGGAATTCATCCCATAGCTATTCATAGTACTAACTCCCCTCCTAGTTATTTGCTTCCTTTAATTCATTCAACATCATTGAGGCCCTAATCAGTACACCAGTATAAACAAATTTGTACATCCGCCATCACATTTTCAAAGCAATCATCCCATTTTCACATTTTTTTTCACGCAGAGCCTTGCTCCCATGCCAGCAGCTCCCACAGAACCAAGAGCGGATGCAGCGCGGAGTCAGAGCCGCGGTCCCCGGAGATCTAATTGTGTACAAATTGTGAGGCTATGTGGTAGTCTGCTCCGCTTTCCAGTAGCTGCTGCCTTGGGCCACCTGGGGTCTAATGTAGGTCTGGACCCCTTCTGGTAATGCACAAGGCACACGATGGATACAGCTCACTAGTGACCCAATGTGCATGCCTCATCTTAAAGGGCCTTAAGGACACGGCATATGGATGAACAGCATCAACGTATGGCAGGGATGCATCCATATTGCAGTCTTTTTACGAGTATAAACCTGAATGCACAACAAGGCAGGCCAAGTGGATTTTGTACTGCTTTTAAAAAGCTGTCCGGATTTGAATTTGTGTGCAGATGAAATAAGCGCTAAGAGCCTCTAAAAATCAAAGAGTGGATTGTGACTTCATTATCCCGAATCTCATTGAAAGTGCTGTCTCTCGTTATTAATTGGGCATAACAAATGTCAGAGTGTCCGTTCACTAATGTTCTTCTGAGGCGGGGAACATGCAGGAGTTCAGAGAGAATGGTGTCAGTGTCTCACCGGCAGCAGCAGTAAAAAGGCTAATCTATTCCACTCCCAGTCGATGGCAGCGGGATTTATTCCTTATGAACTATGCACCTCTGCATGTAATAATGCAAAACGCTGATTACAGCACATGTCCAATGAGATAACTAATTCTAATGTGTAAAAAGGTCATCAGCGCATGGGCTTTTGAATAGAAACTAGGAGAAATTGCATTTGTTTTTCTCATTTTTTCATGTGGTATTTTATAACCATTAACCGTTGAAAAACAAGGTAATTTTACCTTGTTATATATTTTAAGCATAGTAACAGGGTATTGATTTGCAGTCAAAATCATAACCAGTCATAATCCATTCATATCTGGAGGCAAAATATCATCAAACCCAGCTGAGAGAAGACAGCCTGCATGAAGTTAACCTCCTCTGAGCCATCTTTAACCCTAGTCACCACTCACAGGAGATGAAAAAACACCCCACCACACACACACACACACACACTGTCAGACAACATTTAGGTTGAGCCTCTCTGCTCTACTTATTACATTTTTTTTCTCCAAATAAAAAGAGTGACATTTCAGTGTGTGGGGGCTCAACTTAAGTCACTGAACATTATCCTTCCACGTTTGAACGTTGCTCAGCGTTGTGGCATCAGCATCCCCCATCGAGTTGCAGCATCAGCACTTGCAATGGATGTGGAGAAACTGTGCCTGTGGCCCCACAGTACACTGGGGATTGTTGAAAACTCTTGGTATGTAAATCTACTCGTTTAACCGTTAATGGTAAATATTCCTTTTCAAAATAATGTTGCAGGATGATGCAGGTGTCTGACGTTTCCTCTTCAATCTTCGGGTGCCAGTCACTCGTTTAGAATCAACATGTTCATCCGGATACACACATTCATGCGGCGTTTAGAAACTTTGCAAGTTCGTTTAAGATAAACTTCCCACTGGCTTTCCTCATGTTAGTATCGATTTTTGAGAATTTATTTTGTCAATGTGTTTGACTTAGTTTGGAAAACATCCTTGGCGCAGTGGCGTTCAAATCTATTATATAACTTTGAATAAAACTGCCGTGTCTAAACCCAAGAGGTGTAAAATATCATCTTAAAATGTGATTATCCTTCAAGGTATAGGGTCAAACGGCGGGCTAATTGTCGACGGAGCGCTATTTCACGGACGCATTGTTCTCCACTTTATAAATCATTATGTAAGAAACTTCAAATGGTTAGGGTCAAGGTCCTGTGTGCGTTTGGACGCGCCGATAAGCGAAGAAGAACAATTTGCAGGTGCTGAAGTGCTTCCCTTTCCTCCGCATTCTTTTCTAATTGAGTTCATTGACGCCGAAATCTGAACGGAGCGTGCTGCTCAAAAATAATGAGAACTTACCTTGGCACCAAATTTCTCCACTAAACGTAGGATCCAGCGACTACGAAAGTCGAGCTTCTCCGCGGAGTGCCCCCCCTTCCTTATGTACTTCACGGTCCTGTGAAGTTTGAGCAATAAAAGTACTTTTTTTCAGATCAAATTCTTGCGCTCCTCCAGCCTTTAGTACTGTGCCATCTGTTGTGCCTGTGCGCGTCGAGCTCTGCGCGGTGAGGCAGGAGAGGGAGGGAGTTGCTGTCCAGGGCGCACAGCGAATAGGATGGCGCGCGCGGGAGGAGCTGGGGGTCAGAGACAAGTAAAATCGGGTTAATCCAGCAGTTCTAGGGTGGGGCGAGCTATCAAAACTACTGCACATATTTTTGCAATTTTCAGAATCAGCAGCTATTAGCGCTGCGCACCGCTCGGGCATGTAGTGGAGGGTAAACCCGCCTCCAATTACTTTACCCATGCACCGTTTAGGCTGCCATGAATCTATTTAAATCCACACTATACATCACAGTGAGTAGTAAGAAACTGAAGTGAGTTGTATATGGACAGGGAAAAATATGATTTTTGTTTATATTGGTAGATGTTTGACTTATAATGATCACTAATCATAGTTGTCCCCCCTTTTCATTTACCACGACATCATTACTCATGATGGTGCAGCCTAACGCTCAAGCTGTACCATGAATTTCATTGAATTTGATGATATAATCACTATACTCTCATGATAGTCAACGCTCTTTTTGCCCCTCCTTGTGATAAGAGTCTGCAGAAAAGGTACGACAAGAGTGTCAGACACCTTTATTCAGAGGTTTTAGGACTTAGCGTTGCTTTATTCTCTGCTTCTGTGCTCGTTTTGAAATTCCTGTGATACAATATTGATTCACACATTTGAACAGTGGTGGAGCAGTTCCTCAAATGATCTTCCATGCAGTTGCCGTTGCCTATGTGATAGTCTGTAACCAGCCAGTGTATGTCCATCCACAGCCATCTGTCCTGTTGAAGCGCCGCCTGCTTATTCACTGTAAGTCGCTCTGGATAAGAGCTTCAGCTAAATGCCAAAAATGTAAATGACTGTATGATTGTTTACTGTACGGCTGATCCGTGCGATAATTCAGACTTCAAACTGCACAGTCAAGCGTACTTGTGTCTGCAGCTGGCATCTGATTGTTGTTGGAAATGAAGTCATGCTCTAACATTTTGCGACTTATCCAAACCCTCAAGGGTCTGCACATCCACACACATTACAGATGAAGCGTGAGGGAAAATATATACACAAGTGCCTCCTGATTTCGCAGCAAAGGAAAACAGTAGACTCGTGGAAAAAGACATCGGACACCCAGGGAGCAGATGAGTTTCCCTTAATGACCCAGCCACTGCATATTGCTCCACATGCGGTATCTGTCCAGAACTAAGAGCTCAGAGGACAATACAATACAGCTGCTACAGAGTCTGTACTGTAGAGAGCAGACAAACAAATCGGATACTGAAGTCATTACAAGTTGCGGATCAATATTTCTTTATTTTCAAATTGCATTCTTGCCAAGCATGGACTAGTACAAAAGCAGAAGATATATCTGTACTAGCAGCATCTCTTGCAAACAGTGCAGGATCCCTCCTCCAAGCGCTGCTGCCTCCTCACCCACATGTGCTGAAAGCTGCTGAGGCAGGTGAAGATGGAGGAGTATTTTTGGTGGGGGCCCAGACAGAACGCTGACCCTGGTGTCCTTGGGTGCCATTTTCTCCATCCTCCATCTCCATCTCCATCTCCATCTCCATCTCCATCTGCGAGCGCCGTTAGAAGCCATCGAACAGCGAAAGAACCGCCGCAATCTGCCACATTGGCCATCGACGGCTCGCGCCAATTGGGTTCACACTTCTTCAGCTGTCCATCGCCGTGATGTGCACGGCAGGCTCGGTCACTCCTACACTAGAGGGACAGAAGTGGGTCTTCAGTGGGAGTGCTCATCTTCCAGGGTCACGGAGTCGCCATCAGGAAGCTCTTAGTCCATCTGGCCTCGCTCCTCCATCTTAGAATGCTGGGAAATGGATCAGTTTTTGTCTCACATTTCACTCAGATAGGACTGCTGCTGAGTGGCATCGATATCGTTCAGCAGTTTACCCAGATCAGCGCTACCCATAGGTTTATTATGTGCTTATTTTTCACTTGAAATAATTCAAGTTTCTTTCTTGTTTATTTGTCATCAACCATCTTTACAATGGCAAACTTTTCATACAGTGTGATGGTAGTTTTGGTCGCAGAGAGCCTGTGCTGTTTGACTGCAAGCGCCTGATATCACAATGGCACCGATGGCCTTGTAGCATTACAGTGCTCAAGCTGGAGTTGCTATAGCAACGGGTGATCAGAGGGTTATTTTTCTGTGTTTGTGAACATATTGAGGAGATGACAGAGAAAAGATGATTTTATAATCTGTCACCAACTAGATAGCATTTTGTACATGCGGCACACATCAGCAGGCTGTTTAAAAGCCCGTAGAGTGATAAATGACAACTGTTATGGTTGCTTGTTACGTCCGTGCCAGAGAACTAATTCTGATCTAACCACCATCATATTTCCTTCGCCTCTTGGTAACCATCCATGAATGGATGGTTCCTCTGGCAGTCACTCATTGCATACAGCCTATAATAGTATATTCTGACAATATGAAACCAGCTTTTCCAGAGGAGCCCTTCTGAGATGTGAAATCACGAAGGGCACATCGTGATTTGATATTGCCCCTACCGAGGGTGTGCTGGTGACACTTTATTACCACTTTTAAAGGTCAGACCTGGAGGCATCAGCAGCAATATCAGTATTATTTCAAACTATGTAGGACTGTTGCAGTGGATTTATTTTCTAACCACAGATACCTGCAGAACAACATATTTTTTATGTAGGAGTATCAAGTCTATTTAACAACTGCTTTTACTATTTCTTAGTACTGTAATAAGTATTGACTCTGACTCTCTCTCTCTCTTTCCCTCTCTTTCTCTCTCTCTCGCTCTCTCTCTCTCTCTCACACACATACACACACACAGACACGCACACACAAATTCACACAGTTTTTTGAGATACCATACTCACAAATAGCTGCACTCAAAGAAACAACAGCAACAAAAAAAAATGCTGTCTTAGCAAGATAGGCATCATAAATATCTTTCTGACATGCAATCGTTCGGCTCAAAAAAAACAACTATTTTCTAAGTTTTTTATCTAATCTCAGCATGATAAATCTTCCTGATAAATGATTCAATTCCATGACATGGACATTGTTGTCTTATCTGAGGCAATTCCCATCTGTCCAGAGGAAGAATGAATGTTTCCCATCCAAACCCATCACAGCACTTATAGGCCTCTTTACAGCCTGTGGATTCATCCAATTGCCACTTAAGAGGATTTTTTTTTAGCATCCTACATCATAGCCCGTGAAAATTACAACAAATTCGAAACTGCAAACAGCATAAAGGATGTGGTTTTATTGTGTGATAAAATAGAATAAAACAGAGTGCTTTCCATTATGACCATTTTCCATTTCAGTAGCACATAATTTCAGTAGCAAAGTAACATGTGAAACAATGTGAGAGTGGTTATTGAAGGCAGAAGTGAACCCACTGGTATATAGGCCTATTTAACTTTATGGACTATGCTTCATGTCCGCATGAGGTCAGCAGTACATTTTACCTATGGTATCCTGTGTTACTATACAATGTCAACCCTTACCAAATTTCACATGTTCATATATGAAATCTAACATGCGTCCAAAAAGCACATGTGTTTTGAATTCACATGTGGGTTTTCACATGTGACTTTTTGGTAAAGGTGAGAGTTTGGTTTTCTATCGCTTCTGATGTAATTGGTGAATTAGATACCCCAGCTCTTCATATAACTCCACATTCAGCAGTGTTATTGAAGGGTTTTGCATGGAACAGATCTCATTGTGCTAGTACTGTATCCATCATGATTTCAAAAGCAAAAAGATCCTTACTTAAGATGAACTCTGGTGTGGAAATTTAATGTTAGATTATGACAAGGGATTGAGATTTGGTATTCTAAAATGAAAAGCTTAAATCAAAGTGGATAACCAATCCTCTCTTATAAAGCTTATTACCTTCAACCAAGTGTGTTTGTACTGAACATTAAAGTGCTGGAGCTCAGAGGCTTTTACAATACCAGGCATACAGCCAAGTGGCAGAGCTCTTCAACATTCAAATGTCTTCATGTCTGTTTATTTATGGCAGGTATATCAGTACTTGCCAGGATTCTCTGTGCTATTTCTGGCTCCCCTGAAATACCACAGTAAGCTCATTTTTGTCAAAGGCTTTGAGGGTTTAGTTTAGATTATATGAATGAATACCCATGGTCACTGTAGTGATAGGCTCCACAAATTACTTCTGCAACTTCTTTAACAGTGAGAAAGGATTGTCAGTGTGTTGGATATTATGAAACGTCACACATAAATGTTAATAGTTAATATGGTCCATATCAAAAAAACATTTATGAGAACATTCACCCATTAGGTTTGTAAGGATAACTGAACAATGTAATGGCTGGCAAATCTGCCTTTTATTCTGCAAAGCACCAATGCTGAAGGTCACTTATTATAATAATGATAATAATGTTTAGTTTCTACCTGATACTTAATGTGGGAGCACTTAGCCAAGGCCAAAAACAGAATGAAGTTGTCAGAAACACGTAAACATAATAATCACAGTTAGGTCCTTCACTTCACTTATTGCTTCTGTCGTGCTAACCTTGCCCATCAACAGAGTAATCATAAACATATTAGGGCAGATATTCTACCTGTGGGACACGCTGTTGTCACATACCTCTGTCTTCATGCATACAGGAGGCCCATTAATGTGAGCAATGGTGATAGCCTGCCTGGCATCAAATGGGATGAGGCACCAGCTGTGGTCAGGTTTGTACGGACAGAGATCCTCATTGTTTAGCATTCACCTGTAGCAGCCTGCAGCCTCGGGCTCCCTGTGCAGGATGTGGAGGGTGTTCATGTCGCAAAGAATTTGTACTTGTCAGTGGGAAAATGAGCAGGGATTTTGTCAAAATCCATCACTGATGTGGCTAGAAGTGACACCCTGAAACAAGGGTGCAGAGAACATACTCACTTTGGCAGTGTGAAAGTGACACATGAAAATTTGAAGAAATAGAATGTCAGCATGTCCCATGTACAGTCATACAAGCTGCATGGAGGGACATCGTACTTCACTTGGTTTCATCATTTATCCAGTAGGCTCATCTAGTGAAGATTGTGTTTTGAGGAGGTGCTTTTAAGGTGCATGTGCATGTGTGCATGTCTCCAAGCGTGTGTGTGTGTGTGTGTGTGTGTGTGTGTGTGTGTGTGTGTGTGTGTGTGTGTGTTAGAGAGAGACAGAGAGAGAGAGAGAGAGAGAGTGTGTGAGAGAGAGGGAGAGAGAGAGAGAGAGAGTATGTGCAGGTCACTCTAGCTTGTATTGGGATTACATTTCTATATAAAAGCAATTTTCCTTTATTGTTTGTAATTACTTGCCAGCTGCTAAAGACAAAAGTGAGTTTTTACAATTATTCATTGCAGTGAATATATTATATATTATTATTATATATTATTATATATTATATTGGCGGTTATAGTTCATAACCTTATCTATTTAAAAAAAGACTGTTCTGATAAAGTTTGTGCAGTTAACTGTTTGTCATGAAAATGTTGTATTTGTCAGTGGGAAAATGAACAGGGATTTTGTCAGGAATTAATGCAAACAGCAGGACTACCAGTTATCACTTTTCCATCACATTCTAGTGTGTAGGACCCCTGCTGCGCCCCCGTGTTGGCAGCACACAGTAAGTGGAATCTCACTGAACCAGGCTAAGTCAGTGTGGGACAATGGTCATCAGAGGTGTCAGTAGTCACACTAACCACTGGCCCACTGCCTTGTGGAAGGAAAGAAGTTAGGGACCTACATAGGTGACAAGATTAGATCTTGAGCAGGCCCCTGCAGTTCTGCTGAGCTGAAAGTCATCAGCAGGCTCTCATGCCAAGCTCTTGAAGTCCATCTGTCAGACTGAGACCGTACCACAGGATCGCAAGGATGCCAACATTGTTGCGATCCTGTTGTGTGTGAGGAAAGTCCTCTTGTGCCAAAACTAGAGGCATCTCCCTTCTCATTATCACTAAAAAGATGCTTGCCTGGGTTATATGTTACAGGCTAGCAAAGTATGTATCAAAAGCATATTGCTGGCAATACAATATAGGCTCATGGAAGCCAATCAGCCTCAAGAGAAATGCTGCGAGCAAGGGGGACTTCTTCTCCATAGCCCTCACCGACCTTGCAATGGCCTTCGACACAATCAACTGTAACATCCTCTGTTGGTGTCCTACCTCATACCACCTACAGCTCTTACTGGAGCTGCTGTCTCACATCCCGTGTCTCAGCAGGATCACAGCATCAGTGAAGTACAGAGGTAATCTAGGGAACTGGAGAGTAACCTGTTCAACCTCAGACAGCTCCAGGAAAACCACAAGACCCAAACACAACATTTGTGTCCCTAAATCGCAATCCATATTTCTGGCATCCCTCTAAATGATCGCTGTCTTGGTGAACATTGGCACTGGCCTTTTGCCAAACTTGTTCAGCTGACTGCAGAATCCAGGCCTGCATCGATAAAGCCTCTGCTGCCCTCAGCCACTTTTGTGCCAGAGGCTTTTACAACAATGGTAATTACCAGCCGCAAGGTCTCCATTTACATGGCTGTGTGCATATCCACACTCTTCTATGGCTCCAGAATCAGGAAAGAACATTTGGCTCCTCTAACCCTCCCAAATGTGATGCCTCAGGTGAGTCCAGAGTGTTGATGCCCCTTCTTACCTTCTTTGATTGTGTAACCAGGATCCCAGACCACCGACTTTGTGAGTCCTGTGTAGCCATCTCAGTGCTTCCAAAAGATGTACAGAGATCTGAACAACCTCCACACAGCCAGCCCAGATTAGAGGCTGGTGCTTCCTGGTCCTGCTACCCAAATATCAGGGTCCAGACCTGTGGCAGTGTCTGGTGGTTCCTTTGGCATCCTTTGAGAGGGCTGGGTTGTGAAAAGGAAGTGGTGCTTTCTGCTGGGTGGCGACCATCTGTAAAGCCTAGGGCCAAGAACACATGTTAGTAACAGTTACATCATGGTATCACAGCCTGGGCTTCATCCCCCAGTGAGAGGCTAAATGCTTCTTGTTCAAATGTAAAGACCAAGAAAAGACACATTTGGAGGTAACAGATTTTATAATATTTTCCGTTCCTTGGATGGGGCTGTGTCCGTCTGTCGGCCTGCTCTGCTCAGCACTGCTCTAATACTGACGAAAGTAAGAGGGATGATGCATCTTTGCACTGTATTCCAGCATTAAAAGAAATACACTGATTGGCCTAATGGGGGCGCTATAAATAAAGGTCAAAATTTTAAACTCAAATGTGATATCTCAGACACCACTCTCCGAGTTTGACGAAACCGTGGTAATTAAAGGTCAAAATTTCAAACTTTGAAAGGCCCTAACTCCTGGTGTGATTGGCATGAAATGTGCTACAAACCCAGCTTTCTTTACACATCTATCTCAGACCCCACTGGTCTGATTTTGGTTAAACTTGGAGGGAAAATGCATTTTGGCACTTTGTTCTGATTTATAAATACACTGATTGGTCTCATGGAGGCGCTGTAATTAAAGGTCAAAATGTATAACTTTGAAAGGCCATAACTTACATAATTGCTACACCACAGGTCCAATTTTGATGCATCTTGTTACTGATTGGCCCAAGAGGTGCTTGCATCACTTGTGACAGATGGCATGTTCACTTGTTATTTAAAAGATAGGAATCTCATGAGTTGCTATTTTATAGTCATCAGTTTCTCCTGATACCACACAGCTGTTTTTCTAAACAAATGAATTACTAATTGCAGCTCCAATGCATGGGTACATATACTGTATTTAGAGTGTATATGACAGTTTGGATCATATCCGAGGTCATGTATGAATTTATAGTTACACAGTCTGACTTGCCCCACTGTGAACTACTTGTGAATCACAAGCGCTTCAACAACAGAGGTAGTTCACAGACAGATGGTTTCCATGACAACATTATTTGATGAGCTCCCTCAAAGCGATCAAAAAGGGGAATAAAAAGCCACCTACTTAATAAGTCATAGACTGGAGAGAGCAACTCCATCACTGCTCTGTGCAATTTGGATGTCAGTTTTGCACAATGACAGAGGTTTATTCAGGCTGAGGGTAATTATGTCTTTGTGAATCAAAATCCAATTGCATCCTGTGTACACTGTGTTCTGATTGAGGTGCAGGCACTGATGTGCTGCCATAAACTGTCAACGTAGATCGCGGAGAATTACAGTGAGTGACTGTTATCTGAGATGAATGATAATCGTCCTCTGCAGAGCAGTTTGATGGTAAATGAAAGAGTCATTTCAGCATGTTAGACAGGAAATAGCAGTTCCAGAAGCAATATTTTTACAAGTTCAATGCTTTATTATTACAAAATAATATGCTCTAATCACTGCCTCGAGTTCATCGAGCATTACTTTTCACTAATATTGCTCTCAATCTCTCAATCTAAGCCTGCATGCACTATCCATTACTTTTCATACTGATTTAGGTATTTACGGTTGATGGGTTATCAGGCTCAGTCTAAATTCAAATGATGAGCCTGAAGGGTACAGTAGATCTATTGTTGTATCTATTGTTATGACAATTTACAGTAAGGCTTGGCATTTAACATTTTGTCTCGTAATGCCTTAGATGCTTGATCAAATCTCTCTCTCTCTCTCTCTCTCTCTCTCTCTCTCTCTCTCTCTCCCTCTCCCCCAGCCTACCTAGAGCGCTTAATAAGTCTTAATAGTCTTGTGGTGTAATTCATATGCCAAAACAAATGTGCACTTGTAGGATATATAGCTTTAGAAGAGGGGGAGAAGGATTCGTCAGCATCAACAATTAAATGCAGTGATCACAGATGAGGTGACAGAACTTTATTGATGCAACCATGGTAACCTGGAGACGAACACCCAGCATCCTGATTGGTTGCCTGTGAGACACTGTCTCTCAGTTGCATAATGCTCTCAACCTTGGTGATGATGTGTTCCTCCTCATCTCTCTGTACTAATGTTCCTGTAATGTGGTGAGACTTGTAAAAAAAAACATTGTCTGTCTCTGGTTAGAAAAAAACAGAACATGCTATGGATGAATAGGAGTTCCAGGGCCAAAGATCAAATCCTGCTCTATTCACTTCCCAAAGGCATAAATCTGAGTATACACATGAAATCCGCATTCCTACATTATATATTACAATGTTTGCAATGCATTGCTCATGCAAAGTACAGAGCACAGAATTCTGCAAGACAACAGTGAAAACAATTTGCATATGAATTTTGAGGCTGTATGTGTGTGTTTGTGTGTGTGTGCCGGGTGTATTAGCCTTGAAACTTTGCAAACCACCTCCAGCTGACTCTAGTAGCAGGGAGAGTTTCACTTTTGTAACGGCCATCTGGTGCTCCTTTAATAAAGTGTGTTTGAACTCTGTCAGGTTTCTCAACTGGTCTCCCCACTTGCAGAGAGCTGCATAAAGAGACAGGAAAGGGGGAAAGGAATAGGGAAGGAGGCATAGAAGAAGAATGGTGTGTGTGTGTTTGTGTGTGTAAGCTGGTGGCAGTGGGTGGTTGGGGGGAGGGGGAGCACAGAGATAGAGAGAGTATATACAGTATATATATCACTTTAAAATGCAGTGGCTGCTTGCTAGCACATGACCGTCACTTCACCCATCTGAAATCTGATATCATTTCATTCTTTATTAGAAACACTTACTTCAGCATCGGTGGAGCATGGGTTTCATTATAGAGTATAGGGGATTTGAGTGTGTTTAATCATCAGAGAAGACAACCTGATGCAATGTCTCAGAAAATTGATAGATTTGAATAGGTTCTATCAATATTTTCTAGACTAATGATAACGAATGACATATTTTTTCCTTCAGATCCAAAGGTTTTACGGCGATGATGTTTCCCTATTTTTCAGTCACATAAGCATTTTGCTCTTTTCGTCTCAAATTATTTTTACACTGGAATTGCAGAACCCAGGGTCTATGCAGCAAGCTATGGAGGATGCAATTAAGACTCTTCTCTCCCTGAGTGTGTGTGTGTGTGTGTGCGTGTGGTGGAGATGGTGGGGGCTTGGTGTTCATTGGTAAGGAGGAAACAGGGAGCAGAAGAACTGACCTCAGGAGAGGACACTTTCTCTGCTCTTAATTACCAGCAATCCCTCGGAGAGAGCGATGTACATCTACGCTCCCAGCGCAGTCGCTTCCTTTCCTCTCCTTTCTCCATCCACCCCAACCCCCCAACTCTCACACTCCATTGCTGAAACCAGCCCTCACCCCTTTGTCGCGAGCTCGTTTAATGATGCTCTGGTGGAAAACGGGATTTCTTTTTTTTTTTTTTTTTTTTCCCAACAGCTCCAACTTCCAAGACAAAGTCATGAATATTTCAGTGTGGCGAGGTGATTATTCTGACAGGGGCGGGGTATCTCCTGGGCTCAGCATGCCCGGCACGCTGAGGTGCGATCGGGCCGGGAGTTGCTACAGAAGATTGACTGGATCAGCACTTCATCCCCCTCCCCATCATCCTCCACAGCCAGCACTCGTCATGACATTATGGCAGGCAGCACCAATACCCCCCAACACCCCCCTCCTACCCAGTTCATAACTGTCAGCCATCTCAGTGATGGGAGAACATTGGAGGAATTTGCTCCACATGCATGTTGTGGAGTAAGACTGATTGGTGCTTTTATGTGCAGTGAGCAGTCGTCCAAAATGATGACTACATGCAGAGTTGGATTAACAACACTTGGTGTATTACTACATCGCATCTTTAGCGTCCCACAGTGTCTAATGAGTCTCATTATGATGCAGTTACAAATGAAAAAAAAAAAAAAAACCAGATTGTTTTTGGCGCTGACCTCGTCACGCAACACATATTTCATACTTCAGCAAATTCAATGCAGCCCTAAGTGGAATCAATGTGTGAGCAAATAGCGCTGAAGATAATGTATCAAATAACAGCTTAAATCCAATTTCACAAACACATCCCCTTGAGGTAAGATAGATCCAGATAGCTTGATCCCTATGTGCAAGACACACACACACACACACACACAGAGAGAGAGAGAGACAGAGAGAAAGATAGAGAGAGAGAGAGAGGGATGAGGGAGAGAGCGAGAGAAAGAGAATAAAAAGGCAGAGCTGCTTTATTATGTTCCTATAGATATCAGAGAAATTGAATTTTTAAGGGAGCAGGCATCTTTCATTTTTCCACTGTTCGGCTTGCAAAGGATTTTCCATCTATGAATGTGTATCTTCCAATAGCAATCAGGTGTGCTGGTGGTGCATTGCCACTATTCCATCAATAAACCGTTATTGGCCTGTTAATCCAAATCGCATTGAGCTTGGATGTAGGCATGAAGAAGGGAGATTACATCCCACGAGTCTCCCAGGCTGATCGGACACACACACACATTTTCCACATATCTTTTCACACATATGGGTAAAGAATAGATACATTATTGTGCTGTAGCAAGCAGGGGAAATCAAACCACCAGGAGGAACGGAAGGGCACATTTTCTTTTTTTATTCATCATTAATATTCACCCAATCTGGCCGAAAGCACACAATTCCTGTGAAAGACAGAGGCTGTTTTCTCAGGGTAAAAAGGAGAATATCACAAAAGTAAAAAGGAGAATGTGAAATGTGAATTCTGAAATTGTTCATGTCTGCAAGAGCCAGGCTGCAGATATGGCTGCCTGCTGTCTAGTCTGCCTGCTGGATACATGCTAGGTTTAAGCTCATACTTATACAATCCACATTACCTGGTCAAACACAAACCATACACACACACACACACACACACGTGCGTTAGACAAAACATCCCATTCTCATTACACATGTGCCTGTAATCCACAAGAGTGAAGAAGAAACCTGCGCATTCACAGCGATTTGCTGTATTCTTCAGGAGTCAAACATGTTTACCCGTCAGCGTACTGTACGGTCAAACTCCAAACCGCCTCCAGCCAAAGGTCTTGTTGAGTAAGTTCTGTGTTACTCAGAAGCCCTTCCAGGGGCGGGGGGCAGCAGGCAAGTATATGGAGAGTTACAAGCTTCAAATCCACATAGAAAGCTGGATGAAGTGTTACGTGAAGTTAGATGACAAGAAGAATAACTTTTGGCGTCGATCGATTGATTCTTTTTGATCCATCCAGACAGCCGTGCATCATCCATGACGATCTGCCAATTTAACAACCACAGCCTTGGAGTGAATTCTTGACATGACGTAACGATGTGTGATCGCCTTAAATCATCTGAAAATATAATATTTGAATTTAAACACAGTTTCTTGTTCATCTACAGTATATCGCTCATTTACTGCCCTCATGTTGACCATAATTATTGACATCTTGATCCCACTTAGCCCGCGCACAGCTGACACACTGCTTCTTGATGGGCTAACCGATGCCCATGCCATCCCTGTATTTACATTCAGTGGGATGACAGAGCAATGAGAGCAGCTGCGTTCCACAGGGACTTTTAGCCTGAGGGGCCAGAGAACACAGTGGCTTAGTTAGCAAAGCCCCAGGGTGAACAGTGTCAGTCACTAACACCCTGCAGAGACCTGCTGGACCTCAAAACACTCCCCACTGGGAACATTAGAGAAACAGGCCTTGTGGCTAGACAGGCTTGTACACACTCTCTCTCTCTCACACACACACACACACATACACACACTCCAATCTTCTCTACTTAGGGAGGAGGAAGAAAGCAGAATGAACATTGTCTGGGTTTTTGTGAGAAATGGTTCCACGCTGGTGACTCACTGGCGGAGACGCTCCCCACTGTGGTTCAGTATGTATGCGAGCATGCAAAAAAGTAGTCAGACGGATTGCGAATCCGCAGGGCCGTCCGCAGCCACTGTAGAGCTATCACTTTCTAAATGAGAACATCGGTGTGGGAGCAGGGAATAGAAAATTGCGGAAACCGTTCATTCTTGACCCCATGGTGTCAAAAGGTTAAGAAGCATAACATGTTTTCTCCCCCAGATCGGAGCCCTGAATCACACACCGTCTCAGAGGCCCTTGTTTTCGGTACATTTGGAATTAGCTCAGGACGCTCAGATGAACAAGCTGGACGCGTGCTGAACAAAACCATTCATAATGCAGGTTGTTTAGACCGCAGAAAGGATGTTATCCCACACGCTTCAGTGCAACATCATCCATCTTTCCATGTCTCTCTCACTCTATTGCTCTGTTCTTTTCTTCTCTGTCCGTTTCTGCAGTCATACACGCACGCGTACAGAAATGTGTGTGCGTCTCACAGACTGTATGCAAGGAGAAACCTCACTTGGCGTTCTGACTCCTGGCTCCCTGGCGGAGTCTACGTTGAGTCCTGAGTCTCATGACCGATGCAATGCTCAAAGACTCGGGACAGCGCCGCAGATATTATGGCCCTGTTCACTCGCTGCGTCTCTCCCTCACAGCTTGCCCACTGGCCACGAATACTGTTTATCCCTCAGGCCGTCCAGTTGCTCAATGACTGGTGGTGGTGGAAAATAGCTCCAGTACGCTTTCCAAACATATTTTTTGGTTAGAGCGTTGTTTATTCTGCTGGATCGTCGTTTGTCTAACACTGCTGAATGTTAGACAAAGTTTAGGCAGATGCAAATCACGACAACATATGGGGAAACATTGACAACAAATGAAAGCGGGCGGTATCATCGTCACACGAGCATTGCTAAATAGTATTTCACAGTAGAAATCCAAGACCATGATAAAAACCAGCAAATTAAACCCACCACAGATGCTGACCATGAAATTTTAATGCACAGCACACACGTGCAAATTCCGTCTTTGCTTTGAGAGCCGCAGAGGCAAAAGAGGAAGAGCTGATGAAAAAAGATTAAGGTTATACTTTAAGCATAATTCAGCAGTGTGGGCTGATGTGTGGTTCTTTCTGTAATCATCACATTTTGAAATGTGTTAATGGAATAATATTCGACCTCCTCATCCCAGCATGTTTTACTAATATTCTACTTGTGCATAAACATAATTCAATCTTGCCGAAGACATACAGACCCACCAAACCATAAATTAGCATCTTAACTCCTTTATCCTTCATCCAACTCACTGAAATAATAAGCTTAAAGCTGTTAAAATGTAAACCTCAACCATTTATAATGAGGTAAACAGAAGTGGCTCCAGATTTGGAATAGAAAATGCAGCCTGCCTTTTTAATACCTAAGACTAATGGGCGAATTGTTTACATGAGACACTACTACACTGGAGGGCAGGGGATAAGGATTTGAGCATTTATTGCGCTGTTGCAGCAAAATTCTGGAACAAAAACAGATTTGTTGGAAAAGAAATAGTAGAATATTTAACATAATATGAATATTTATGAGGCAGGTAGAGGCTGAGCAAAAAGCAGTGTAAAAAAAAAAACTACAGCTGTATCTGAGTCATAGGCACCACAGTAACCTGCATCACTGCATACTGGCCACCCACTCTGCTTTGACCTGCGAGCACAATGTATTTTTATGCATTATTGCAGCCCGGCATATATCATTATCTCTTTTACTCTTTACCCGCTTCCATGTAAATTAGTGAACATTCACGCCTGCATCTGTGTCTGTGTGTCATTGACTTCAGCCTATATGCTACCATGACGCCTTCCCTGTCACTTTCACCCCTGCAGGTGAAATGCCAGTGACCTACCAAGATAAACAAACACACAAATGGCAGCCACAGGGAGTGCTGGCTTCAGGTATGAATTTGATCTTATGGAGAGCCCCCCCCCTGCGTGTTGGTGTCCCGGGCGTATCAGAGCACAAATGCCGCCAGTTCCACCGGGAGTTGCTGTTTTTGCGACGAGCCGACCCCCCCTGCTGCCTGGGGAAGCTCTGATGTGCATCAGTGGCTGAATGTTAGGCGACTAGACCCCTCCGAGTGTTTCGGGGGGGTAAAGCTCTCAGCTGCGGGGATTGATAGGTGCGGGAAGGATCGCACCTGGAGGTATTGGGACGGATACTTACGTCACACTCCAGCATGGGAGCGCGAGCATATAATATGAGCTCCCACTGTAAAAGCATATCCACCTCCGATGCTTTCTCCGCACCCCTGCCGCAGGTCTTTAGTGCGCTGATGAAAAGATGCGAAAGTCCCACGGCAACGCGGTGGGAGTTGTGGCACGTTCGCGGGAACTGAGAGGCAGGAGGAATAGACGTTGCGGGGAGATGAAATATGAGTGGAAGCTGAGCCGAGATGTGAATTAAGCCTCCCGAGCTAGCCCGCTGCTCGCTGCACCCCACACAGTGTCTGCATTACAAGCAGCTGGTAGGTGGTGAGATGTGGTTGACGTCTGCTCGTGGGCAGATTGTAAGTTTTTTTTCAAGGAGATGAGAGGCTCTCCATTGACTGGGAAGATGGACTGCCTTCATGCAGCCAAAAGTCACAAGTGAACATCTGCTGTTAGAAAATATCTGATTTTTTTTTTCTTTTTTCCCTCCCTCACAATAGACCCAGACTCTCCTCAAGACTTTGCGCCCGGTTGCCATAGTTATGGCAGGCAGTGGAAAAACACAGCTGAATGATGAAATTATTAATAAATGAACAAAACAAGTCTCTTGCGTAGAGTTCGCCTGCGCACATGCACAGCAGAGTATGCTAATAACATCCTGCCTAAATAAAGACAATAGACGGTGGATGCAAAAATTACATGGCTCAATTTAATACATCACTTGATTTGGTGCTCTGGATGCTGTCCATTTAGTATTTCATTAACAGATTAGTGTATTTTTGGCGACATGGCTGGTACATTTGCTGGAAACAGGAACTCTGATTACCTCCCTCCACTGAAACATTTTGGCGACATTGTCAACTGCGTCCTAAATCCTGGATTAACAATGGCGGGATTCGTCAAGCAGTGTCCAATGCCTCTTTTATTTCAGGTGTATGTTTAAAACTGATAACCATGCCTCATTGAGAATCCATTGTTCCGTGTGTGAACTGAAGTAACAATAGAGCAATCAGCAACCCGCTGATCCTCTTTAAACAGATACAGAATTGTTATTGATAAGGCAACTCAGACCTGCAAGGCTGGAGTTGTGCAGCTCATATGAATGCGCATTTACTTCACTCTTCTGTTTGGATGGTGTGAGTGGGTGTGTCCCTTAAGGTGTATGGGGAAGGAATAGGGAAGTGGATAATGGGGGAGTCAGAATGTAGTGAACTGCAGGATAATGTCTCTACAGGCCCATTAAATAACCTCAACCTTGGAGGTTGAGGTGACAACTCCATGGCTCTTTTAACAGAATTTGTTAGCCAATCTTATCTCACCACTTCATAAATAAACCACTTGCCACACAGTACATGGGCCACAAAATGAGATCTGTGGTTGTGAGCAATGTAGTCCATTTCAGTCTAAATAAAGCCATGAACTTTGCCTTCTGAGCTTGACAAGTCTGACAAATGAGAGGCTTGCATGGAGAAGGTTTTGTTTTTCTATTTTCAAAGAAGGTTTTCCACAGCAAACCGCTATACATCAATTTTTTGGGGGAAAAAATGTTACATGTTATTCATAGTATTTCAAAAATACAACTGGTTTCATCATTAAATATGTTACTTTTTTGTAAGCAAAGCTTACAACTTCCATGATGAGCTTTAAGAGTAGGTGGATATTTAATTTTGGAAGGATCCTTCACTCTCCCCGTCCCTGTCAAGCACACTGGACCAACTAGGGGCTTCATGACTCTTTTCAATGGCCCCAGCTGTACAGTGGAGAAGCATTTGTAATCAAGTGCTCTACAGCTTCTCCTAAGCATCAATTTTCAATGATGACTTTCTCATTCCATAAGAGGCTCTCAGATCAGTCCATATAATGAAGTGGCCACTAAAGAACAATTGGACATCAGTAGAGCCCACAGGTAGAATAAGAGCGCCAGATGATGAAAACAAGGATTAAGATGATGAAGAGGATCAATAGATTCCTCAGCTCCCCGGCTTTTGATTCTCCATGGATGCTCACCTCTTCCGAAGGTCCAGGTTGCACGAAATTCGTTATGCACTGCCATGGCAACAGCTGACGTCCGCGGGGTCAAAAGTGCAAAGGAGGTGTGGGGTGGGTGAATGGGTGAGTGGGTGGGTGGGTGGGTAGCGGATCTCATGGTAGGTAGACCTGCGGAGCGGAGGTGGTGATTATGGTGCTAATGGGTTTTCAGGTGGGGGAAGGGTTGGTGTGAGGGCTCTTCATGGCACTTTGTGTCAGTTTAATGACTCCACAGCATGATTACTCAGGTTGGTCCACACAGTTACATAAACCGCCACTCGGGTTCTGTGTACACGCTAAAAATGGAGCTGTCCTGTTGCTGTGGGGGCCAGCTGGTGACAGATAAATGGGTGCGTGACTTTGCAATAAGTTTACTTGTTTAACGGTAATCTGGAATGGTCGTTTGCTGATATGACAAAAATTAGACTATATGCTGACTGTAGAGTGTGAATTTGACCATACATTTAAAGCAATCCAGTAATAGCCAGTGTTTTTAAATCAATTGGGAGAGAACTGAATATTTTTTTGCAAACACACACAAATTTACAATACTATTTGGAATCTTGATATGTTATTAGGGTCTAAGATAATGTAATATACACTCACCGAGCACTTTATTTGGAATACGGTGTTCCTAATAAAGTGCTCAGTACTAATACTGGGTAGGTATCAGCTAGCAAAGTGACATCTGCCTCCAGGTTGGACGTGTTGCATTCTGAGATGCTTTTCTGCTCACCACAGTTTTAAAGAGAGGTTATCTGAGTTACTGTAGCCTTTCTGTCAGCTCCAACCAGTCTGGCCATTCTCCTCTGACCTCTCTCATCAACAAGGCGTTTCCGTCCGCAGAACTGCCGCTCACTGGATGTTTTTTGTTTTTCGCACCATTCTGTATAACCTCTAGAGACTGTTGTGTGTGAAAATCCCAGGAGATCAGCAGTTTCAGAAATACTCATAGCAGCCCGTCTGGCACCAACAACCATGCCACGGTCAAAGTCACTGAGATCACATTTTTTCCCCATTCTGATGCTTGATGTGAACGTTAACTGAAGCTGCTGACCTGTATCTGCATGATTTTATGCATTGCACTGCTGCCACATGATTGGCTGAATGGATAATTGCATGAGTAAGCAGGTGTACAGGTGTTCCTAATAAAGTGCTCGGTGAGTGTATAAAAAACAACATGAAACATTCATCCTATCCCTAATCTTCTGCATAGAATCCATCTAGGACTAGGACCAATATGATTGAGCAGGGAGTTGCATAGCCCCCTCACTTCCCCCCAGTAAGTATTGCCTACTGTGACAGTCCTGTCTGATTTGAATATATTATTCAGAGCTTCCAACACAGCTTTCAATGATCAGCAAACCAGCACTTTCTTGTGCGATGTTGCGGCAGTGTTCACTCAGTGACATTCATTCAGCCCGGGTGTTTATTCCTCTCAGGCTTGATAACTATACACTCCATCTCCACCCCCACTTGGTTGTATCCTGCGACCATTAATACTGCTTCAGATGTGTACATTGATAATGGATTGTATATTGATTTTTCATGGTCATTATTGATTTCCCATGCAAAATGACCATTTCATTTGTCTCGCTTAAAATGCAATTATATTGGTAAGGTGTTATTTCAGCTGTTAATGGCTTTTTAAAAAGGTGTATCAAACTTGGGTTAGATTTGAAATGTCCAGGGAATAGTGTATTTGCGTTTTTATCACTATGGGGGAGAGACACTGTGTTTGGTTTCTGTCTATATTAAGATTTAAACTCTCAGAGGGGTTCGGGTCCCTGCGGCGGTGGGATTACACTATTACACATTAGTGCTAGTGTGTCATATGCCATTGGTCATTACAAGGATGCATGGACATTTGCTAAGGGACACTTGCAGTAGTATGTCAAATCTATTTCATTCATGCTCTGCATGACATATTCAATAAAATATTTTAGCTCTACACATCCTATAGAATATAGACATGTCCACATTTGTCATTTGTCTGTAGTTTCTTAAAACATGGCAGCAAATAGGATGATTTCATGGTATTGACAACCAAGCAATAAGGCCCTGCATGCATTGCATGGAAATTGAACATCACTACAACATCATGGCTTTAACAGGTGCAGGTATTTTTGTTAAGGCTTTTTCACTCTGCCTAACCAAACACTGAATATTAAGATCCTAAGTCATAGAGCAACCACATTTGATAGATAGGTTTCAACTCTATCCGACTACTCAGGCAATAAGAATTATATTGATTTGCCATTGGTGGCGCTGTAACAAGCAACTTTACATAAGGCCAATAACTCCTGAACCAGAAGGCCTAGAATCAACTTTTTTATTCCTCAGATTCCTTGGCTCAAGCTGAATCCATTGCACATATGGATTTTCGTTTCAGGAGCAAAACCTATTTTTCACTATTTCTCACACAAAGTTGATGTAATCTCAACAACATTTTGCACACAGCATATTTGGACTTCCTAGATCACAGCTATTACCCAGAGTTTTGAAAATCCAAAGCATTTGGCTGTGACACACAAATGAAGTTGATGGCAAAGCTGCGCAAATAGGAAGAGAGGAGAGCCATATTTCCTATGTATGTATGTATGTATGTATGTATATGATGCTATACCATCCAAACTTTACATAGGTCTACCTGTTTGCCTGAATAGCGGCACCATCAGGACAAATTGGCAGTTTTTCAAATGGCAATATGTCAGGCATTTCACCTGCAGTTGCAGGACTGTCACCAGATTCAGTGAGATGTAGAACTTTCCATAATGATGAATAATGAGTCACATTATTCCATAACTGATTCTCTGTCAAATCATTTTCCCATAGGCTTGGACCCTACAATATGCAATGTAGTTGAAAAACCCTTTCAATCACCTGGAAACATCTTATGACATAATTGCTCTGTAGCACATGTTGTGAAATACATGTAGAAACATGCCATGGCTGTGTTTTTCCTGGAAGCTAATGCAGGCCTTGAAAGAATCTCATTATGTTCAGAGGAACCCAAGCTGGGAAAAGAGCGAGGGAGACTCACACTAATGCTTAGTGTGAATCTTCTGATTCAAACATCCGAATTGACTGAGTTATTAAGGCTTAATGTAGCCAAGGGCAGGCCGCTCCATGTATTTTTAACAGTGCTGTTGGAGGGCCACTATTGGCCACTGTTCTCACCCTTGGCCACTCTCCAAAGAGATCTCCAAGAGAGCTCCAGCACTTTCTCCACTCACTTTAGACTTCTGCTGGACAAGAGTTAGCAATTGTCCATGTCCCCTCAACTATGTCCGTCCCCAGGGAGGTGCCAAGAGGTACACTCACCCATTAATGTTTAAACTGGCCTGATTGCGTTGAATAATTCATTGAATCACTCTTCCTCTCTGGGTGAGGAGCACTTCCTTGTTGGTGTGGCCCTCAGGCCCGAGCCTCTGACTCTGTCATCTTCTGCTTCTAATGGAGATTGAAGCTGCTTCTGAGAGGGTCGGGCAGCTGAAGCAGCTGTGGTCAGGTCCAATGGTGCCCTGATGGTGGGACTGTGCACTGAATTTGTGAAACTGTTTAAGCATAAACAGTGAACACAAGAGGCAAAAATATATATTATAGGAGTCAGGAATCATTCAAGACAAAAACTTAAGTAATTCATTTCTAATTTCTTTCTTTTCTTTAACAGGCTGATAAAGGAATTTTGTTCTGCTTCACTAAACTCCTCATCTCTTTTGAACACTTTCATTCAACAGCTGCAAGACTCGGCAACAGAGCTGCAGCGTGGAATCGCTCATATGGGGAAAATATTGCGTGTCAAAATATTGTGGTGCTTCTGCTACTTTGTCATTTTTCTATTTATTCTACATTTGTGAAAAAAATGCATTTCATGACCCAATGAAGCTTACGTAACATGAGCGTTTGAGAAAAGGTGCAATTTTGCCTGGGGTTGAGATTGTCCAAGCACACACAATATCTCTCTTCATACTGATTCTAATCCATTATTCACAACATTTCTTCCTCTCACAGATGCAATGTGAACAGCTATTTTGATCTGTTTTGAGGAGAAATTCCTTCACAAGTCGACCGACTTGCTTGTTCTTACTATAACTCTGGAGCCATTTGTAGCACGTATCCATTTTTTAACAAATCTGTTGCAATGTACAAGTAAAGCCTGGTTTATCTATATTGAACCGAATTCTGGCATCACTTTTGGCATCCTACACATCCTCATTGTGAAAACAGCAGTTACCTTGGTAACAAGCACACCACAATAAGGGCATCTTAGGAGACAAACAAATCGTGCTGTGCCGTGGAGGCTGGGGCCGTGTGATAGATTTACGTAATCAAGGACATTTACTGTACAGCCACTCTTACCGTGATCTTAGGTGAAAATCTCCACAGCAACACCCATGGAGATCGTTCTGTTACGCGGACACAGCAATTGAATCCTCCTCTCTTTCACCAAGGAGCTCATAGAGAATTCATTGTGACCAGACCAGGGCAGCCTTGATTCGCTGGAGCCTGCTTCCCAGAGTTTAGAAAAGAAAAGAAAAAATGAATGGCATTGACACTAACACATGTAGCGCCAAAGCTTCCTCAACAGTCTGATGGCACATCAGTCTTTTCCTCATGGGCACGCTCGGGGCGATCTTGATGGGGGTAATTGGATGATTTTGTTCACTAAAGTCGGCAGATGTTCCTCTGCAGTCACAGCTGTTGGCTTTATTTGGCAACTGAAGACTTGATAGGAGATCTCAAAGCCATTATCCCAACTGATGCTAATTCACACATGTGAGCTTCTTGCCTAACTGCAGTGAGTTGTGAAGAAGGAAGGAGCCTTGTTTGTGGTTCGCTTTCATATTGCAGGTTTGCAGGATGCATGGCTATGCTGTTTGTCCTTTCTGTGACATTTGGTGACATCCCCTCGATCGGAGATGCAGCATCAGTGGCTGAAGCCGTCTTTCTAGGTGTGGGTCTCGCTCTTGTTGGCAGCAGGCCAGGCAGCGGTTCTGGTTTCCTCTCACACCTCCTTCTCAAACTCTGGCTCCAGGATCACTGGGACATGTGCAGTACAGTGGGCTTCATTAGGGGACTGTCACACTCTGCGGCCTTACTGTGTGTGTGTACGTATGTGTGTGTCCCACTAACAAGGGAGCCATGACAGCGGCCTCGCACCACAGCAACAGCCTTGGACAAATGTTGACGACCTACATTCGGTACGCCTGGAAGAACAGCACCCATCCAAAATCTAATTACCGCCAACCTTGCTCCTCTGTGCAGCAAACACGATTTGGTCTGCGGGCACTCCATCACTGAGAAAGTTCATCTACAGCCTATTATCATCTTTCCTGCCATGAGGAACAAGACTTTTTCTTTTCTTGCACTTTCTTTAGTGGCATCTTTGAATATGGATTTTTTTTTTACGCCATATATGACCTAGTATGGATAAACAGGCATATTGTGGGAATAAGTGTCTATCACTTATTTTGTTAATTAGGAATTATTGAATCAAAAATGTATTTCTTGATCATTTTGCTCTGCTGCACTATGGTGAAGAACAAGTATAAGGAAAAAAATAAATGGATTAAAGGTGCATTAAAGTAGGATTTTTCTGCCCCATAGCACAAAATGACCATAATATATCTGCAAGGGATTGATAGGGTTGTTGTTCAGCATCAGTGACTCAACAATCACCAGATTTCTGTCTTTCAAAACTCAGCCTGTTGATTTACATGGTAATGCATTACATAATCCATGCTCAGGAATCAACAGCGACAAGTCCACAGAATTGATTCAGTGTCTGAGCTCCAGACCCTGAAGACATGGCTAAATAGCTTTTCATGACAATGACAACATGCACAATTACTCTGTCACACCGCTGTCATTCTAATACAAGCAACTATCATGTTTACATACATGTGCTGTGCCATAATCATACTATATGGTACAGTATGTTTTTCCATCTTGTTTGCACCTTTTGGTTTGACATGATTACACTGGAAGCACATTGGAAGCATGGCGGTAAAACACCTAAACGTATTTGGTGCGTTCTATTTTCAGAGAGGTGCTGGGAGCTACAGCACCACACCTTCTGTGTATTTTGGAAAACCAAAAGGTGCTTATAAATACCAAAACCATAATACGCCCACTATACAGCCTGGTACTTGTTCAATGGGGAAACACTAGATTATTAGTGAGCTGTGGTTCTATCGTCTGAAAGTAGAAAAGTGTTGGAATAATATAGCTGAAAAAGATACAAAGTCAATGTTTTGAAGTCAGAAGAAATGTTGAAGAGATTTCTACCTCAGTCTTGTTGCGGTGTCTGGAAGGCTACAAATATGCATATTTGTTGGCTGTCTGTGGCCTTGGAACAAAAGTCTCTCAGTATTATTCCATTCCCATCACTAATTATTCTTGCAGTCGTCTCTGAGTGCCCTGCCGGATGTGACTCAACGCGGCAGCCGCTTACTTCATCTATAAAGTCCCATTTGAAGCATGAGAATGAGAAAGATGGAAAATGGAAGAATAATTTCCAATCAAACACCAAATGTCATAGGAAGCCTATCTACGGTTTCATGTGTGAGTACAAATGGCAGCTGGGGGAGGGAGAGAGTTTATAGGCCGGGACAAAGTCACTGTTTTAATTGGCTCATCTGGAGAACAGCAGTAAAAACATTGTGATAGTGCAGCAGCATAGCAGGTCAAAATGGAATATACAGATGAGGCAGCGCGAGCTTCCGGAAGGGGAACGGTACACCTCCTCTGTTTTGTTTATTACTATCACAAAGCCCATGTGGAGCTTTCCATGGTGCTGAAATTGCCGGTTGTTGAAACTCAAAGATTTGCTAGTCACATTATTTCCCATGATGTGGAAAAAAAAATCATTATAAGCAAAAAGGGCTCATTGGATACACAAAATGCATTTCTTGAACGTGAATTTGATTTGTTCTTTCAGTGGAAAATTTCCCAGAGATACATGGCATGTTTTGCAATGTTATGCTTGCTGCTCATTATGGGTAGGTTTTGTTTTGCTGTAATTTGTGTATTAGTCTCACTACAGGCTGCTTATGTAGCCTCCTTCTTACCTTCCTTTCTTCCTGAACCAACAACTGAGAGATGTTTCCTGAAGAGAATGGAATCTCAGTTTCCCCAGTGTCTTATGAGATTTTAAGTAGAGAGGAGACACCCAGGGAGAGAGAGGGAAAGAGAGACAGAAAGAGAGAGACAGAGACCAATCAAGACAGAGAGACAAAGAAATGGAGAGATGAGGTAAAGAGACACAAGATGGACAGGTTATAGAGAATATGTTGAGATGATATCTGCCATTTGCAGAGCTTCCAGGGAGGCAAGCCCTGTAGGTACTGAGATGCCCGGGTGTCCAAACCTATTCAGGAGATTTCTCCCAGTGATCTGTCCCGTGGCGACAGGAGACAAGCAGCTCATCCTTCCCCTGATCTGATCTGCCAGTCCATCACGCAATTTTTGAGATTACGAATCAGAGGATCAATGCGCATGGGATTTCTGCCCAGATAGTTTTGATTGAATTTATCACTTTCTCATAGAACTGCCAGATTGGATTCCACGGGAGCTGAAGCTTTGTTAAACATCGGGGCGCTGCTGGGCCGGACTCGTGGGATTGTGTCTGTCTAGCAGAGTCAGGAGATGGAGCCTCATTTTCACTTTGTTTAATGAACCGGATTTACTGGCATTAGTCTGCAATAAGCATCCACATATAATCACTGTTGAATTTGGGGCACACTTCAATATTGTGCAATGGCATGCTAGATGAGCTTTATAAGCTGAAACCACATGCTGTTATGCATAGCTAAAGTATGATTCAAAGTGACACCTCAGCATCCACTTGGTCCAAGAAACTCTGGGGGGTTTGGATTAATTTAATCTTACAGAGTCATTCCCATGTTTTCACTGCCATGGTTCAACATATGTGATATGAAGCCTTCTAACATGCTGTCTGTTATGTAACGTTCACCAAATTTTCACAGGGGCCGTATTCACTGAGAGGCGCAGTAATTACTACTCTAATGGTCCAATTAGAGTATCTGAGGTGCAATATAGGCTAAGTACTGAGGCTGAGTGTGCATGTCTGCTAGGTGCAACATGTATGGCAAGCTGTTTTAAAGCGATAATCTGCAAGGTTCTTGATTTTATTGATTTTGGCGACACCTTCGGCGATTAGCGGCCATTACTTTGATGCTTTTCACTGGCTCTACATAATAATAAAGACACTGAATGTACACTGCAGCTAATAAGCGATAGTGAAACCTACTGGTCCAAAAGAAAAAGAGCTAAATCTGAATTGCTCCTCATCATCTCCTCTCATCTTGGAATGTGTTTCGTCTTTGGAACACAATGCAGTTCACTCTAATTTTGGCTTGGAGATGGTCACTTTCATTTTTAGCACGTTTGCCTTCCTCTGAGTGATTCATTTATATCATTTTCCTTGGATTTTCTGTTGATGAAGTTTGAGTTTCTGTAGGTGGCGCTTCTTTGTCTGTTCATCCATGTTGGCTATCACTGCTCATGCTAACTACCCAGTTCTTCTTCTGTTTATTATAAACAAACCGCTGTTGCTGCTGCTGGAAACGTGAAACGCATCACCTCCTGTGCTCCAGAGATTTTTCCCAGGAAAGACCTACCAGACACCGGGTGTTAAGAACAGCAGATGGAAAATGAATTGGCTATAGGTTTAATCACTATAGTATAGTATCAATCGGTGATAGAGAGTAGCAAAACAGACATTTATTTCTAGGAAAAAGTTGCAGATTATTACTTTAAGATTGCGTAGAGGAGAGAGCAGACTGATTCCCCACTGTGGCTAGTAGTAGTAGTAGTTCTATTAATAATATGATTTGGCAATCTATAATTTCTTTTAATCTCATCCTCTGAGAGTAAATTTCTCTGAAATTTCTCTTATTTGGTGTTCTCTCTGTCTGTTGTGCCTTTTGAACAAATAACACAGCAGCCATGTCTTTCTCAGGGTGAGAAGTTAGCAGTGCTTCCTCTGGGACGTTAATTATGGTGCACAATTATGCGCCTTTTGGTTTAGTAAATCAATGGGAGTGATCCATTTCAATAATCTCCTTCTCCATTTTTGCACCCTACTATTGCCACTGTTAAAAAAAAGTTGGGCCAAACGAGCTAAAAGTCTCCTGCCAGGCATCTATCCCATCTCCATCCACAAAACGCTCATGTGCACAGGTTAGTAATTGGCACTTTTTATGCACGCAACTGCATTAACTAAGTGTTAATGCAGTAAATATGGCCCACAGTTGGAGAGATGCAGAGAAAGATACAGAGAATAACAAGCTAGTGTTCATATTCAACATCTACAGTATGATACCTTTTGAAGGCAATCCTCCTCAGAATATTCTTTCCTCCCTTGAAAAATGCATGTTTCCCAGTCCCTTTGATTCTTGGTTGCCGGAAGCAAAAATCCTGAGGCCCTACTGAAAGCTGGGACCAACAGCCAGCTACTGTAGCACAGCGACAAACACCCGTCGTTTGAAGTACACTTCAAATAAACTGGTGTCCAGCAGAGCTCATCTTCTGACAGCTAGACAATACCAATCACAGCACTTCACGGCTCCAATCACAAAACCTCACACGCAAAATCAGGCACAAAGGGAAACCACAAGACTGACCCAACACATGCAATGCCTTTTTTTCTACTTCAATATCAGACTACCCTCTCTCTCCTAGAGCCATCACCTCATAAGTTATGGTACAGTTGAATTCCGGCGCACTTCAGCTGCTATGCCCCGCAGCTGATAATCTTCTGTGAACCGAACTACATTACATGCCTTCCCTTCTCACCAACAAGCAATGCATACAAACAACATTCGGTGTGGAGCGTTTGAAGTGTGATGGCGCGAATGGGGGAGCCATCAGTGGCGGCTCCAAGTAGGCAAAATGAGTCAAGTTGCTGGGGTCAGACAACCTTGTGAGGTTAGGTTTCCAGATGCCCAGAGGCTTTGGAGAACAACTGTGGCGGAAAGGCAGAGGGAGAGGCAGAGAGGGGCGGTCAGTGCAGTACCATGCTCAATAATGTGACATGGCTCCTTCTATAAGCCTGGAAATCAAGACTTATGGGAGCTTAAGGTTTTGTATATGGTTCTCCAAAAATAGCCAGATTACTTTGGACCTTGGTTCTGCGTTAGTTTAACACCTCAACACAGTGAAAGCTGCTCAAACTTTGTTTTGGTGGCAAACCATCTGTCTTAATTAGCAATTATCTGCATTGGTTTGGAGTCAAATGAACAGTTTTTTTGGTAAGTCACGGCCAGCCGAAAGGGAAAATCAATGAATAAGATGCTTGATCGCAGTAACATGTATCAATGAAATATTCCTTGCTGAATGAAAGAACCCCAGGCTGATTAATGGTGTTGTAATCCTCTGATGATCCATATCTACCCAACTTTATTAGAAGTGATATGAGAGAGAAGGCTGCTTGTATGTTACTCACAGACCGCTGAGAGTCCATGTTTGCAGTATTCTCATCTGCCTGCCCGCTTCTATCTGCCATAAGCCAAAATACAATTTTAATAAAATACAATAAAACAAAACAAAATAAAATAAAAGCGGCATCCTGTAATTCCCAGAGTCTCACAATTATAGTCTGCTACTTCTGTCTTGTAATAGCAAAGCCTTGCAAAAGAAAATTGCTAATTTAAAATTGAGTCACAAGTTAATCATCCTTTAATATTAAAAACCAGTGTGTTTCAACTATAGTAGAATAAACCACAATTAGCGCTATTACAACCAAAATGCATTAGTTGTTTGCATTAAAGCTTTGTCTGTTGTCCAAGAGATGAGTGTTGACAGGAGGGGCATCTGTACATATGTTGCTCCGTGGCTTCACTTATCAATAAAGTAATTATGTTTTGGAGGTCAAGGTTGCATGGTAGCCTTGCTTGAGGCATCTTGCATTAAACAGAGAAACAGCCTGGACTGTCTAGATGCCGTTATCTTGGCTAGACACAGTAAAATTGGTGTTTGGTTTGCCATGGCAGGATGGAAGGCAGCAATGTGATCATCAGTTGTGGGAGCGACAGACAGTGGCAGGTCTGGGCTGGGGAAGGAACAAAGTTGATTGTAGAAGGCAAGTGCAGAGTGATGAAATCCTGCCAGCGCTGACCTCTAATTTCAGATAATGTCCCTTTAATGAAAGATCAAGTGAACTCAGTCACATAACCTCCTGAAATCCAAGGGAGTGCCGGCTGACTGTTTTTGGTTGATGTGTCAAATAAACCTTTATAGCTCTCCATTCAAGCACAAACTGCTGAGCAGCACTGATTCAAAAGCAACACAATATATTCAGGAACTTTCTGCCTGGATTAAAGAATAATATGACTTTGATAGCAAGTTATGAAAGAAGTAGCAGTAAGTTGCTATAGATGAGTAGCATTTGAATCAATGCACTCAGTAAGAACAAGATAATAGTTCATGCTGGGCTTGATAGATGTGAACTTTCACTTAACCATTCCTGCACCAACTAAAACAAATCAGTTGCCATTATGGATTTTAGTTCATGTAAGTATCACTCTAGATAGATAGATATGATTCTTATTCTTTTTAAACTTTTAACTGGCAGGGAATATGTAATTTGTGATTTATATGCATAATTGAAAATATAACCAGTGAAATTAAAACACTATTGTTCTGTCTATAAAATAATCCAAATATCCTCATTGTAATCCAATGCAACAGAAATCTGTTTTTAGTCTGTTTTTACTGTGCTTTTTGAGCTCCAGCTTAAATCGACATGCTCCTTCAAGCTTTTTTGCCACCCATGCAACCCAGCTTACTGGCACAACATGTGAATAAATTACACTCTCAGCTGTAGCCATCATGCTTTCAGTTTAGCGGGGAGCTGTAAAGAATACAGAGGGACAAAAATGGCAGTGTGATTCAGGTCAAATCTTCTTCCAGCTCCTTAAGTCAATTACATCTCTCCATTATTTGTTCTTCCAAGTATTTGGATCCCGGTACTGGCAATAAGGAGGCAGCAGTAATGTGCCGTTATTGGAAAAGTATTAAAGAGCTGCAGCAGGAGGGAATATTACCACACTATTTCATCATTTTCACACAGCTTGTCAGGAGGAGCTGACCTGTGCTGAACTCTGTGTTGATAATATTAAAGCCCTACTGTCTGAACCTCATTATCTAATCTATCCCGTAGTATTTTCATAGCATCTTGCAAAATTCATTGGACAAACAGAGGCTATTCTGTAAGGAGCGGTGGGACATTTATTTATAGGTCAGTGAGTGGAGGGTAGGCAGGCAGTATGTGGCTTTAATAGCTCTTGCATTTACTGTAGTTGCTCATTAACATTATTAAAAAAAACTAATGATAATAAATACAAATCTCTATTTATAAATTGTTCAGATAAAAATGACAGTATGGACCCATTAAACTAATTAGCTCTGCAGGCTAAGGTGGACTGAGGTTTGACTCATCAACCTTGATGCATGTCATCCCCCTGCTCTCACCTCTTTCTTGTCTCTCTCTACTGTACTGTACCTGGCATGGTGACACCAACACTGTCCAGTTGGTAGACTGGTCTGTATACTATCAAATAAAGCAGGTTTTTTAAAGGTGCATTAAAGGATAATTCTGGTTATTTTCAACCTCGGCCTTATTTTCCTAGTTTTTGCCTTCATGATTGATCGTGTTCAAAATTTCATCACGTATTTCACTGTAGAGCTTTCATGCCTCCAGATCACCCGGAGTGCTGCTCTCCAACACACACCCAGAGGACAAACACAAGATCCAACAGTTGAACCCAATAAGCGAAGCGATTAAAATATGTCCTTAACCAGAAGTATCCTTTGAGTAATCTATGACTTTTAGTTTCTTCTATCGGCAACCAGTAGGAATTGACACAAATAACAAAGTCACATTTTCATAATAGAGATGAGTAGCCTAGCTAATTAGAGCAGAGCTCCAACAGAAATGTCTAGTGAAGAGGTAATACAGTATATCACCATGCAAATTGCTGTAATAATAATGATAATAATACTGCTTTCTCATTTGTTTTATTCAGCACTAACTCTTCCCACATATGGCCATTTATGGGACAGTAAAATTCATACCTATTGCACCTTTAAAAAAGCCTGTACAGTATACCTTCCCCCGTCTGAGAATGAAAGCCAGACTACTCATGGATCAAACTCACATTTAGACAAATCCTCTACAAATTACTAGTGAATAAGCATAGGTAAACCCACTAAAACACTACTAACGGCTGTCCTCTTTGCTCAGATCTGCTGCAAGAGGGAAACAGCTAAAGATACGAGTGAGAGAATGATGTGGGATTGCAGGGCGATGTGGTTGCTGAGCGTCTAGCTACTCCTCATCCTCTTGATGATTGACAGGAGGCTTTTCAGTGGGAGATGAGAGGTGAGATTGTATGAAGTAAGGTGTCATTACAGCTGGTGCATTCAATTCCACCAAGGGAGATAGAGGCTCATTAACAACACTGCCGACACAGCACCCAAGGGAAACAACGCGACTGCAGTACCTACAGCCATGGTGTGCAGCTAATAATGTGGGGTCCACCAATGCAAATGAAACCATCTGGTGTCATCTCTAAGTTAAAGTGGATACTACTAGACTGGTTATGTTTGAAATTCCTGAATGAAATTCCAAACAGAACAAACTGTCTTTTTAAAATAAGAATAAGAGACGAAGGAAATGGAAACTAAAATATAATGTTCCAAAAACAAAAATGGCCACCAGAAAGAACTGTGTTAATGCGTCATCCTATTAAGTTTTTGAATTGCTTTCGGTGAGACTCACAATGTTAATAGTACTTAAATACTCTTACACTGTTATATATCATCAATCTGTGATGTTCAACGAATTCAAGGAGGTTTTTTGTAATGGAGTGTTGTTATTTACTGTTTTGATAAATTGCCTTGTCTAATTCTACTTCAGTTGGTGATTTCCTAGATTTCCCAGAATGCCTTTCAACAACCCAAGGGAACAGGCGTGAACTTGTTGCATTCAGCTGTGGGTTATAGGTGCAGGTGGAGAGAGCGAGTTTCCGGTCGAGACAAAGTAAGAGTCGTGCCCTGCATTGCATTCTGGTCTATTGAGGCTATAGTGTCGGTAGAGAAATTAGTATCTCTGCCTCTTCTACAATTAATTTTCCCCCTTACGACTGTTGAACGTTGCTGCAAAATAGTGAGAAAGAAGCCCTCACTCTTTGATTCTGAAGGTCTGACACCAAAACCTGACATTCAAACTCCATTGTAGCTGCACTGGAAATATCTCAACATGACATCAAATCATCTATTATTTGGCCAATTATTCACAGGAATAAGAAAAATTTCATAGTGGTGTGCACATCCATCCAGAGATACTGTTCCACTTACCTGTTCACTGTTAAGCTGACCTGTGATCTGGACAGCTATACCATCATCAAGTACTACACCACTTCTATTCTGGATGTGGAGGTCTGACTCTATTTGGAAGTACCCACAGCTATTTTTACTGTACGTTGAATCATACTTATTTAGCTGGCAGGGGTTTGTTTTGCTGTCCTCCCCCACTGTCGTTGCAGTGTTGTAATTATTATGCTAATTGCCATCGTAGGGATTGAGGAGCTTCAGGTTTTCATTAGTTGTTGAGATGAGTGCTAATTTTTTTTAAGGGGTGGAAGCCTCGCGTATCTTGAATTGTGTATGGATGGATCAGAGTTGTTTTTCTCAAGGCTGTGGGCGGGCGTTGTCGCTTCCAAAGAGCAATAAAGTGCTTTGTATTACAAGGCAGTGTGCATGGAGTCTCTCCTCCCTATTCAGTCCTGCTCTTCCCCCTTTGCACCTGCTAAGAAGCCTCTGAAGGTGTGCAGATATCCTGACTGTTTCCAAAAGAGTAGGGAGTATGCGTCTACAATATATATGAGTCTAAGATTTAGTGACGCAGACTGCCTGTGTGGAGGTCAAAAGAGTTTAATTTTGAAAGAGCAAATTGGAACTGCAACAAATGAGTCCATTTGACAGTTTTGGCCCTTGTGGGAGCGTTTGGCCAGAGGTTGCACATAACCTGTTCTCCGGTTTGGCATCTCTATGCAGCGGGAGATTACGCAGAGCCAGCCTCAGGAGCACAAACACACCAGGGACCTCTGACAGGTCTGTATCCCGCAGTTCACGCTGTCCGTCTCCATCCATCAGCCGCTACCATGCCTCTCTTTTTCACTCTGCATTGGCTGGCACCCATGGTTGAGAGACATTCTTTTTAATTACGCTCTCTGTTTTGTGACTATCTTCTCTCCCAGTGGACTCTTTGGAATACTGTCAGAGTGAGCCAGCTTCAGGCTAAAGCATTTAAAAGAAGCCTTATGTGTCTAAGTATTTGTTGATTTATATGGTGTTGTTCATTACTTGCATAGTTCACTTTCTTGGCTCAGTTTCTAAGTTCCCCAAACTTCTGTCTGTGAATACAGGAACACAAAAAGGATAGAATATCCAGTGATCCCCTTAAGTGTATGGGCAGTGACACAATGTTTTGTCTCACAGTCTTATTATGCTGGATGTGAAATTACACAATGATAATGAGAATAAAGACTTTACTATTAGTTATGTTATTTTTATTCAGCCTTTTTCGAACATGTCCCATGTTTCTGATTACGATTATATATGTTTGAGATTTTTTCTACAGGACAAAATACCACATGGAACAGGACTTGACGTAACTAAATCACAATTACCCAGGCAGCTACACAGGTGAGTCACTAGGTTGAATGACAGTTAGCAGCACAGTGTGTGCCAGCTTCAAAAGAGGTCTGACAATCACCATTTTTATATGAGTTTTCAAAGCAACTTGAGGACACTAACAGAGCTCCAAAGAGGTAAATTTGTCAGCGCCTGAATTGCAGGTGCAAAACTTACATTATTAAAAAATATATATTAATTTACTTGACAAAGCTGTAAGAGCTGCCATTTGTAAACCATTTGTATTCAAGGCCAAAGCAAGATGTGTAACTTGGTGCGTCTTTTTTTCCTACATCCATATGAGTTATGTTTGGAGAAAGCCAAAGTGGTAAAATGGCATGGGAAGCCACCCAGTGGGAGTCATTAGGTCTGATAATTGTTCTGTGTGATCGTATATAGGCCAAGGAATATGAGGCCAATTTACAGGACCAGCAGCACCATAGGGTGCAAACACTGTTCCCTCATGATGTTCCCATATTCCAAGATGATAATACCCCCATACACACACTGCTAAACACAGTCAAGAGTGGTTTCATGAACAGCAGCATGAAGTTCCATGGGCCCAGTAGTCACCAGATGTAAACATTATTGAACCTTTACCTCCTCCATCCCTCAAACAACTGGAGGTTTTCCGTCTTGAAGAAAGGTCCAATATCCACTACACACAGTTCAGGATGCAGTATGACATCATCACAAGGAGGACTGAGGCTTTTCTGAAGGCAAAGGGTGGCGCAACTCCTTATTTGGTATTACATATTTATGTAATTTTGTCACAAACATCACAAGACTCCTGATACTTAAATGACTCTTCTCTCTTTTCAGCCTATTCGGGGTTCTTAATCTATAGATTCAAATCATCATCCTACAGCTACAGAGCCTAAACAACTGAGCAGTTTTTTTCTCTCTACTTATTGCTCCATAGAAGTTCATTAGAAAAAAAGAGCAAAAAAAAAAAGCAAAAATTGTGAATTTTCTTTCAAAGCTGACTGTCCTTGCATTAAACTGGGTCATTTCACATTCAAAAGAATGTGACTACGGTGCCGAAATGTCAAAAACTACGCACTATTACGCACCAGCCTATATTATAAAAGCTCTGAATCACAACACATGGTTTGCCAGGTTAACTTGAGTAAACCTGGTAAACCTAGTTAAACCTGGGTAAACCTGGGTAAACTTGAGTAAACCTAGTTAAACCTGGTAGACCTAGTTAAACCTGGTTAAACCTGGTTAAGCCTGGGTAAACCTAGTTAAACCTGGGTACACCTGGGTACACTTGGGTATATGGAGGTTTAGTGAGGAGTGTTGGTTGTTCTGCTAGTGTTTTGCATTGCATGTGATGTACGTCAGTTAGTAGATGCACACCACCCATGGGTGACTCTATCGCAAAACTGAACCTACCTAGCTATGAATACATCAACCAAAGCAGCAGCTACAGCTTCAGCCAGAAGGACAGAGCGCCGTTAAAGACATTTCAAGACAGAAATTCAAATCATTTGATAGACTTGTTAACATAATGTGGGAAAGAGAAGGCCTGCTTTGAATGCCTTATGTAATAGTCACCCAGCACTGCCACTCCACAGATGGTCCAGGAGAGGTAGGCAGTTGCACCAGCACATCTATTTCCACATAACAGCAGTAAGAGCTCTTATCCCTCTCTGCAAGCCCACACTCTGACAGGAGGCTGAGGCACTTGACGAGCAGCAGCGAGGCCAGATACCGTGATTAAATATGGATGCTGATGCAGAGCGAGAGAGAATGTCAGCATGATGCTGCCGTAACACACTCGGATAAAAAAAATAAATATAAAGTTGCACTCGGATTGCTGTCTCCGGATGTGGTGCTCATTGGTGGGTCATTGATTATGGCGAGTGAGCAGAGTGTGCTAAGAGACGGTCCGGTCCCCAGAGAAGCTCTACATGATTGATGTTTGTTGTAGCAGGTTCTCATCTTCTGCTTGTCAACCAGTCCGCTCAGCAGAAAAAAGACACATACTGTACCTGATGATAAATGGGAACTCGTTGAGATGTGATCTCTAAAATATTGAACAGCAGTAGACCTACATATATGGCAGTATGGGTAAGAAATAGCTTTTCATTATCAAATGCTCCTACGTGTGAGGTTTGAGGGAGAGGACAGTTCTAGTTTTCATAAAGGAGTGTAAGAGAGGAAGAGAAATACAGCTGCTGATTCTGTATGCAGTTCTCGCACTCTCACACAAAGTTCCTCTGATTAGAGTGAAACATCAGTAAACTTTGTGCACTGCTGACTCAGACAAGCTTTATATTTCCAGAGATATTTCAATGTTTGAGGCACTGGCCTCAAACTGAAAACGAAAATCACAAGACTGTGCCTCAAACAAAGACACACACCTCCAAAGAAAACAATCCATTCTACTGGCTGCATACAGTTTAATTTAAAACCATTGCTACTTTCCCGGAGGACAACTTGAGTCACTGTATTGTGATGTGGCTTCATGTTCAAAAGTATGTGTAAAATCCGGACCCACAGCACAACAGCGGAGGAAACTGTGCTTCTCCGCCTGATACATTAACACATGCACCCTGTTGGCACTGATTAGCTGCTGATGGTGTGAATATTGAAGCAAATTGTGCTCTCTATCAGTCCATCAATTTCCTCTTAGATAGAGGAAGTAGAGTGAAAAGAAAATTCCATCAAAGTACGTAAAAAGGCACAATAGCTAAGAACTTCCATTACCAAGTGTGACAATTGTACAGATTACCCAAATGTGTCCCATCCTGCCTGTCATTGTGTTCCAGTGTTATCATCCTGCGCACCCCTAGGCACGATTTAATGGCACGGATGTCCAAAAAGATGGATTTATTATTAAATTTGCGACGTACTGAGGAAATACAATAAGACTAGAGACAAATCGCTCTGCCACTGGCTGGTGGTCTCACACTATTGTCCCACTGGAAGCTATTCTTGGTAGTTCAGTTCCTATATTGTTGGCTGAACAAAGTACATTTTAGGCCTTTAGGTTGCTGAAGAACTGGTGAGACAGTGAACGATTAAGTGTTTGACATGGAGAATAATCCAGGCTAAGAATAAAATGACGCTGCGCAGCTGGATAGGGTCTCTTGTACTTTGGCACAGATGCTGTGGGGTGTCAGTAGCTTATTAATGAAACATGGATTTCATGAGGAATAATGATGCCACTATATGTTGAAGAAGACACCATATCACATTATATTTGCAGCTGGGACCAAAGGGCATAATGATTCACTGGCCAAACTACTAATGAAAAGAATGAGTTTCAGCACGTGGGGAAAGACTGAACTTTCATTGACCCTGAAGATGAATGTAATGAGGTAAACAATGTGAGGCAGAGACCACAGAGAATTAGAGGTTTGAATCCTTTGTGTGTGTGCTGATCAATATATTACACTTTGGGCCGGTTTTCACAGAGCCTTTTCCCTAGAATGGTTTGTTGTCTATCTTTATTGATGCTAATCAGAGCTTTAGCTGGCGTTCTGTTTTATAATAATAATAAGCAGGATCCCTCCTTTTGCTGTGCTGCCTCCCGGGTAAGACAACCAAATATGCCCCCGTATTTAATCAGATGGAATGATATGAATGTGCATTAACTCAGTTGAGATGTTCCAAGTATGGTTAATAACCTTTTTCTAAATGTCCTCCTCTTAGGGCAAAACTTATTAATTTAATATTTTGTGGAGGCTGTGATGTATTATGTGGAAACCTTTTTCAACATTTATTTGCTCTGGGAAGAGTTGCTGAAGCTGTCCGCTGTTTTTTCAGCCATCCACTGCATTACACTCACTCAGGTTAGCACTGCTCAGTTCAGCTCCGGTCTTCTGTATTTGCCACTGAGCTCCACTGGAGCAGCTGGGGTTAAGGCTAGATTTACCTGCTCCTTTTTCAGAGAGCGTGCCTCATCACATTCTGGCCCCGCACAAAGTCATACGCCGCTGCTTATCCACCAAGGAATTCATCTCCGGCCATAGTTCACTGTTGTCATGAGCTGTAAATTCCCTGCACGCCACACTCAGTATCCACTTTATTAGGCGAACCTCGCTATACAGGGCAGGAACCCCCTTTGCCTCCGGAACAGCCTGAATTATTCAAGGTATGGATTCAACAAGGTGCTGGGGATGTTCCACAGCGATCTTGTTCCATTCTAACTCACAGTTCCTGCAGATTTGTTGATGAGCCATTCATGCTGCAAGCATCCTGTTCCACCTCATCCCAAAGGTGCTCTATTGGGTTGAGATCTGGGGATTGAGCTTGAGCCACTGTCATGTTCCTGTAACTGTAACAAGGATCCATTTGAAGAAGAGTAGACTCTGACCACGAAGGAATGCATCTAGTCAGCAAGAGTGTTCAGGCATGGATGGATCCAAATGATGCTCAGTGGGTACTAAGGGGTCCAATGTGTGACAAGAAAACATTCCCCACACCATTACACCACCACCTACAGCCTGTACTGTTGCCACCAGGCAGGATGGATCCATGGATTCATGTTGTATGGATATGGAGAGTATATATCAATCATCAGTTTGGATTCCACAATTGTATATGTTACGTAGAAGTAAGAATCATAACTTCTCTCTATTCTAATCTTCCTCAAGGTACTATGTTCTCTACAAAGCTCTAATGTCTTTTTGAATATTACATAAACCCCTTAATGGACAAGATGCTAATCAAGATCAATCCCAATGAATATTTAGTTTGGAGGAATTAAATATTTAAGAAAATAACATGCATTTTCACTAAAACCAGGCATCATGTGGACATGGCTTTGCTTTTACTCCTTTCAGTACATAGAGTACCTTGTACTTGCACCTGCTGGTATTTCCTTTAATAGACTCACTTATACATAAGAATAAAAAAAAATGAGGTTAGGTTACTCCATGGAACAAACACCATGACCTGACATGATACATTATTAAAGGCTTTGTCCGACTGCTGTACACTGTAAATATAGAGGGAATGTTTTAAAATGCTGACTTCCCATGGTGCGCTGGTTGTAGTGAACCCCACCCAGTATGCACATATCATGTCATTTCTAGCCAAGATATTCCAGGAGGAGCTCTGGGCCCTTTAACAGAGTCCACACTGCAGTGATTTAACACATTCTGCATCCCAACACAGAGGTGTGAATGGACCTGAAGGACTCTATGCTCTCCTGTTTACAATTTACTACTGTCCAGAGAACTGAGCAGTCCTGCCACAGCTTGACAAGGATTAATGGCAGCAGGAAATCATTAATTCTCTACTCCATTTTCGATCAGAACATAGCTTTAAGTCCCAGACTTAGGCTTTAGGGGTGCTTATTTTTAATTACGCTGGTTTGTGCTGAAAGGTGAGAGATGGGTCAAAAACCACTGAAGGAGCTTCTGAAATAAATCCATGCTAGATGATCACCAGTTGTAGATATTTTACTTGAGTGTAAGATGGAACTGGATTTGTCTGTGATTACAAATTTATAATCTTTATTTTGAAGAGCAAAATTCAGAGAGAGAAAGGGCTTATTTGGGCTTGTCTGGAGATAGTGAGGGCTTTCACTCTCTTCACAGTAGTTTCTATGCAAAGTCCCTCTAGATAAAGAACATCAACAGCATTTTTTGACCTCCTACCACCTGGGTAAAATAAGTCAGGCATGTTGCTGTGAAATCAATAGCTTTTAACCTCACTATATTTCAAGCCCATCTTCCTGGACGCTGGACCAATATCAGCTTGTCAGAGTACATCTCTTTTCTGCCGTCAACACAGGGTGGAGAGAAAAGAGTGATTTTTCTTCTCTCCTTTAAAAAAAAAAAAAACTATGTGTAAATTATTAATGGCTTGTATTAAAGATGCAGGCCAGATCTCACAGGGAAGTCAAGTTTTTCCTCTCGATGAAGAACTGACATCGGCCTAACAACAGTTTGCATTCTTCTCATCTGCTTCAGCTCGCTGGGCCCCAGTCAGCCGAGCTGGGCCCGGCTGCTCAGAGGCCCAGGCAGCTGATGGATGGCTCATATCAACACTGTCAGCTGCCTAGCAGGCTACAGGCAACATGGCTACTCTAAGTCTCTGCCACAGTGTTGTTGTTGCACAGGTTCATTATGGACAGGTCAACAGCACAGGGCAAGAGGGCTCTCTAATGGCTACGAGGATTAAGGTCCACACAATGTATTTACAATGTCATGGAGACTTGTATTGCATGTAACTCCCCGGCTTGATCTTAAATATGTCCTGTCTTTTCTAACTGTACACTGTCTAGTACGGCAGAAGTGTCTTACAAATAAATAAAAAAATTAAAGCTGCATTAGGCAAGATTTTAATGTAAGAATACAAAATCTTATCAGTCTTTATCATTGGAGCTGCAACAGGAGAGAGTCCTATCCCCACTATTCACCCTTTTTGACTCATTTCATTTCAGGTGTTGGGTATGGTAAGTAATGAGTCAAAAGTTAGGAGCGAAATCCAAAACTGTCTCCTAAACATCAGTGAAGGAGCGCTCTGTCCAGAGAAAGCTGGACTCACCAACGATGATTGAACCTGCTGCAAAATGTTTTTTTCAACATCTCCACCCCTACCAGCCACTAAGAAGAAGACATTTAGGTCCAAGGAGTGCGCAATATACTGACGTCACGTTACATGATTTCTGGGTAATGCAGTCCTTCAAACTTTCAAAAAATTCAAACCGTTATCTCCCACTGTTAGGATGCCATGAAAGTGCCAAGGTGTTTGCTGTAAGTAAAAGCACAGGTCAAAAGAAGGATTTCAGCCTCTTCAGGTTCAACTTATGGCATGTTCATGGACCACTTTAAAGGAACGTGCTGCTGAATTTAAACTGAAATGTTATTCCAATATCTTATTATTTATAATGCACATTTATTCATGTCTACCCTTGCCAGAAACAACTTTGTCTCACTACCTAACCTGTGATGTCACACTGACGCATTCCTCCAGAGGATGGATGAATTCTGGATGATTTGGAAAAGATAAAAAGTGACTGGCAATACCCAGGCTGTTTTTCTGGGGATGAGGGTAATACTGCCAGTATAAAATAACCTTATTTGAATGCAAATTTTCAGTGTCTCCACAAAGTTGCTCTCCATTCCTTGTCATTTCAGCAGTTCCAGGCTGTACATCGTAACATATGACTTCCAGACTTGCTTCAGTGGTTTGGGGAGAGGGTTTTTCACAGGGCTTTATTTGTGCCAGATCCTGCTGGAACCGGATCCAGCGCCTCTCTGTTCTGCTCCAACACTTACTTGTGAGGGTCTGCCATCTCTCCTACCAATGAAAATAATTAGCCTACTACTTTCAAAAAGTCTTGTTCAGATGGCCAGTCTCACAGATTGTTTGCTTTCCCTCCCCCCCAAACTTCACACGGCGCTCAGGCACCGGTTGTTCATGTTCCCACTGACCGAGCTGTCATAGTAATCACAGGCATCACTGTTTCTGCATTAGGACCAACCAGCAGCCACTATCTCATTTTACAGTCGTCTGCACATTTGGGTTGAAGTCTATATAAACATCCCGATCAATTGTTGTCAGGAGGGAAAAAATTTGTATTAATGTGCATGAGACATGAACATGAAAAGGCCTACAGTGTGAGACCTTAAGCTGAACCCATCTCAGGAGAAGAGCTATGAGATGGCTACACAGAGGAGAGGATCTTGGCCATCTTGCTTCCTGTCTCTTGTGGATCACTAGGTTTTGCCCTGCAGAATGTGCCCTGACACACACACACACACACACACACGCACACTAGACAACGTAACGTCACTTTCTCTGTTGATATCAAAGGCCTCACCATCTGGGGATTGACTTTTGTTCTTGGCAGCATGAAAAAAGAGAAACCGTTATGATGATTATTTCCCTCTGGTTTTATTTGACTTAGATTCTGTTGTGGGGGAAGTAGCTTGTTGTGTGTGACTTCTGTTTCCGGCACAGGGAGTTGCTACTAAACGTTGGTGAGAGGGTTTTTTTTTTGGTTTTGTTTGTAAAGGACAGATTGTTTGAGAGGTCATTGTTGTTGGAAGTTTCTCCAGTTCATTTAATCGGAAATGCAGTCATTTGCTGCTGCCAAATGTTGTCACGAGGCAGAACAAATGAAAGAGTAAGAAAAGAGAAAACATGGTTGCATAGTCTGTTGCAATGTTCTAGTCTGCTTTTAATATCTTGTGGCAACTGGAGAGGACTTAAGATTGACTGGTGTTTGAACTTTGAGCTGAAAACATATGGAGAGAAGGGAAAAGGCCTAGTTCATTCATGTTGCTATGCAAAAATGCAGAAAACATCACACATGACGGGATCCTGTGTCCATACTGCGAGGAACATGTTTCTCCAGAATAGATCAATACCAGTGCAGAGAAACTATAACAAAATGCTGACCTCTAGTGGAGAACCTCAGCAAGGACTCAAGCTCACAGTGAACTTGAGCCGCAACCATCATTTGAAGAAAATGTGTCAGACTGTGAAGCTACTGTAACATAAATGAACTGCTAATGAGAGGCTTTACATAAATGCCCATATTTACTCAAAGTCCACAGCATAATAACAATTCTATAAACAAATAAATATGTTAATTTATTACACTCTATCTCAAAGGCATTGTGCTGCAGATACAAGCAACAGGGTGACGACAGATTGCTTTCAGAACATTGTGGTCGACATTTTGCCTCGCAGAGGTATGATCCAAAATATACAGAACAATCACTACATTGCAATAGAATTAAAAGAAAATGTGGGGATGACACACCTAATCTTATATACAAAAGGTTTCTGCTCTAACAGTACACTATATTGTACTGTAGGTAGTAATACAAACATAACCTGCCATTGAACTGTCTTGGAGTTTATTGCGGTTGGCAACTCGGCATCAAATCTGCTTTCTGTGACTCATTTCCTCATTGGCCAGGAGCTGCGTCACAAGTCTCCTAGCAACCACAGCTAGCGCCATCATGGAGGTCCACTGGAGAGTTGGCTGTGCGTAAATCATGTCTAAATATAGGCCTATAACAAGAGAAAGAGAAATACCTGAAAAAGGTTGTTCTGTGTGTTGTGGTGTGTGTAGGTCAAGTCAGTACTACAGCTGAGAGTGACTAGTCTGATATGGTAGATTTGTTTCCCTATTTAGGTTACTGTGAACTGTTGTCTTCAGCCCTAACCCCTTTTTGTCCTAGTCACTACTCCAACACACTGAATTTGGCATTTGAAAAGCTTCACCTTGGTTAACCTTCATGAACACAGTTGGTTTTTAGCATTGTTAGCTAATTACAATGCGTGAAAGCAACTGATGTTAATGTTAACATGTGACTACTAGTCACTACTAACGCTAGCTTCTATAGATATCTAGCAGGCATATCACATGTGTTTACAACAAGACAGCATGAGTTAGTTAACCAGATACTGTGGTTAGCTAACAGGCTGACATTATCTAAACTAGGGTGACCACATTTTCAAACCCCCAAACCAGGACCCTTAAGTGTATCGCACGTTCATGCACGTGCACGTTTTCATCAGGATGGGGGACAATTATTTCAGCGCTTAGCACACCTAGTGACTGCACCTTTCAACACCATGGACAGCAAACGAAAAATGATGTTTTGTCTCCAAAAATCCACCAAAACATAGTTCATGTGGTGCATTTTTTATGTTTTTTGATTGGGTTAGGTAATAATGAGCGGGACAGAACATGATAAACGTCTATGTAAGTGCTGAAAACAAGTATAATGCTATTATTATTATTTTAATTGTGGTGAAAACCGGGACAATTTGGTAGTGAATGGTGAAAACCCCTACATTTTAGTGTTTTACAGATATTTGTCAGGACTCAGGACACCCATCTTGAAACCGGGACAATCCCGGACAAACCGGGACGTCTGGTCACCGTAATCTAAACACACAATGGACTAGATGTATCAGTGGTGAAATCATCAGTTCCCATCCAGAAATTGCACAGAAATTAACTATGCCTAATGAATTCTGTTGAAAGGGCCAAGTCGTCCGTTTAGAAAGTTAAAAAGCTGTTGCCCAAGAGCTAAGAACCTCCAAAATGGCCGCCAGAGGGTTACCTCACCTGAAAGCCCTCTACAGTGCCAACAACTGTTTCCTATAGGCTACCCCTCTTTCAGATGCTTCTTATTAGCACTACAGCTGGTAAAAGACTTTGGTCTGACCCTCTAGCAGAGCTCTGAGCTCTCGCTGTTAGCACCGATAGCAGTTAAGTGCCAGGAGGAGGAAGAGGAGATCAGGAAGAGTCTGAGCCTGAGTCTTCAGCGTCTGTGGAGTCGTACTCGTCCGCAGACTCTGTGAGGGCGGGGTAGGGCCGCGGCTGGTCCAGGTTGACGTAGGTGACCTTCAGACTGATGTAGTGCTCTCCCTCCAGCCCCGACAGGATGGTGAGGACGGCCGACACCAGCGTGGCGAAGCTGGGCCTCAGCTCCGGGTCAGGGTCCCAGCACTGCAGCATGATGCTGTACCTGGAGAACGAGGAGTCTGAGTCATGTATTCATTTAAATGTAAATTTTACTTGCCTTATTAGCATTTTGTTTTTCTGTTCTGTCCTTTTAAAGGCGAGATGTTATATAAAAGGTGTGAGTTTTTGCACATTTGCATGTGCGTATTCATACATCTGCATGATGTGCTGATGCTCTTCCTGTCTTGTCTTTCTGTCTTATTATTGTATCTGTGCAAATAAACTTTAAAATCCAATTGTGGCTCACAATGAGTTATCAGTATGAAATGTTGTGAGTCATGTTTGTTTCCACATACAAAAGAAACCCAGCAATGTCTTGTTCTTTCCTTCTGCAGTCCTTCTCTAAATGGTTGATTTATTCTCCAACACTCTTTAAGTCACTGAGCAAAAGCTCGCAGACCATGGGATTTATCATTAAAATCTTTCCAAAAACACAGGAAAAACATGTTGACTTTCTCTTGTAATCACACACCAGTGTGTGTGTGCGTGTGTGTGTGTGTGTGTGTGTGCTTTCGTGTGTGGGAAGTGAAGCGGGAAGCCTTTGAGGTGAGGTGTAGCAATAAACATTAACTCCCAAACTGCGTTGCTTAACCATGTTGGAATATGAAGCAGTGGACAATTTACGGGTTTACCACCTCTGTGTGACCACTCTGACACCTTTCTATTACTGCCAGGACATTATGCCAGGAGCCTTTCTCTTCTGCCTTGTAGATGTAAACATTTCTCAGGGATATTCATACTTAACGATTCCTGAACTCTGAATTTATGGCACAGCTACTGTATGTGACCTAACCAGCAGCAACAGGGATTCAGTGATTCCTCAGAATACAAGGCACTTGGAGTCAGCCAACAAACTGAGCAGTACAGTGCTATCATAACCACTACTTACAGTGGGTCAGGGCAGTACTGTGGCTGGGGAAGCCTCCTGCCCTTCAGTAAGTAATGTGTTATGTCATAAGGGTCCACCTCTGGGTAGGGGCTGGCTCCTCTGGTCAGCATCTCCCACATCAGCACACCGAAGGACCACTGCATCGGGAAGGGCAAAACAAGTTCAGCACCACATGTATAGAACACACTCCCAGTGGCTTGTCTGAGCGCATTTGTTTTGAAGAGCAAGAAGAGCCAATCACAGCCTTGATAACAGCCAACATGCATTCCGATGAGTTAAGCTAACATGACATTGAAACTATGCAGTTACAACAGTGGAACTGGAATACATTTGTGTATTTCATGAAAAGTAAAAATGGTTCCTGCAATCCAGTATTTTTCCAGCAAAATCCGACCAGATGGCATGCAATGTAAAATACTGTGTAGAGGCCAGTGAAGGCTGCCAATCTTCTCGGCAACTGGTCTTGTTTGTTTACGGTAATTATACTAATATCTCAAAACTAATGTGGTAATGATTCATTGATGTAAAATGCTACATGTAGCACCATGTTCAAATTTATGAACCTTAGAATGAATCGCTTCCTTCCAAGGTAATGCAGTTTTGTATAATCTTACCTATAGCAAAAATACATCAGTCACAATACATTAATTCGGTGTCCCTTTTAGTATCGCAGAAGTGTGTGTCAGCAGAAAAAAGGGTGACAACCACTGCTGTGATCTTGATTATACTGTAGTAGATGTTCCTTCGCTCACCACATCTGACTTGGAAGTGAATTTCTGTGTCTGCAGACTCTCGATGGCCATCCACTTGACAGGCAGCTTGGCCTTCCTGTGGTCCTGAACGCTGTAGTACTCCTTATCGAAAACATCTCTGGCCATGCCAAAGTCTGCCACCTTGACTGTATACGACTCATCCAGCCTGGGGACACAAAAAGGGGGTCGCCGTGGTAGATATTTTTTAGCAGCAAACATTGGAGCTAAGTACTGCATGCATAATACATCTGCAAATGGATTACAACCTAAACCGATTTAGTTCCCTGTAACATCCCCCTATACTAAATCAAAGAGGCATTTAGGCCCAATGGCAGTGAATAAATTGCTGATTTCTCTGCATCTCTCTTTGCTATGACTCACATGCAGTTGCGTGCTGCAAGGTCTCTGTGCACAAACTTCTTCTGAGCCAAATACTCCATCCCCTTGGCAACCTGCAGCCCAAAGCCAATCAGATCCTTCACAGTGGGGTTCTAAAAAAAAAAAATCCCACAAGAACATGACAAACATGCTGAATTAAAACACTTGGAAATGTTTCACATAGATGAAACAGATGGCTATACATAAATTCATCATCGAATTATTAATTTCCACTGTTTTAATGTAAGCGGTCTCACCCTCTTCTCACAGCGGATGAAGTGCCGCAGATCCCCGTGTTTCATGTACGGCAGCACCACTAGAGGGAGCCCTTCCTGAGGCAGGAGGATGCCCAGCAGGGAGAGAACATTGCTGTGATGGAAACCCTTCATTATGATGCCCTCCTTCAGAAACTGCTCCACCTCCTCTACATCTGTTATCCCTGGGATGAGAGAGAGAGAGAGAGAGAGAGAGAGAGAGAGAGAGAGAGAGAGAGAGAGAGAGAGAGAGAGAGAGAGAGACATTCATACATTGGCCTAATTGAAAGTAATAGTTCATTTTCATATAGACAAATGTTTTGTGGACCACGTTTTGTGGACACACCTATCACACCTACAGAAACTCAAACTTCATCAACAGACAATCAGAGGAAAAAGAAACAAGTCAGAGTGCTGGACACACTGTTTGATTGACAGGTGATCTCTGGGAAGTGCAGTGCAGAAACACTACAGCAATGAGCGCTTAGCACCAAAGATGCCGCCAAAATAAAAAAAAACAAGGATCTCAATGATTACCACTTAAATAACAAGGCCAGTTACTGATGATGATGAGTACTGACCCACATGACCCACATTTCCTATGGGAATCAATGAGGAATCACACAGTTACAGTACCTATGCATGAAGTCTAGTAATCTCTACCCTTAAAAAAAACTGTCTAGTGTTTTCCTGAGGTGCTTTAAAGGAGATATGACTCACTGTTCAATGACTTGACAGCACAGTGGATTTCTCTGTTGTTGTGGTCTGTGAAGTAGCCATGATAGACCGTGCCAAAATGACCTGGAGGAGTGAGGGACAGAAGAAAGAGAAGAGAGAAAGGCAGAGAAAGGACAGGATTACTGTGGTTTCTTCAAAATATCACAGTTTATCCTTTGCCTTTGTGCATCGGTAAACAACATGCAAGACTGCATACCAAGTCACACACAGACAGATGGGTTCCTTACCCTTCCCGATGATCCGGTGGTGCTGGACGACGAGCATCTCAGCTGGAATGAGAACATCCTTCACCTCCTCCAGCAGCTCTGGCCTAAAGCTGGAGATGGAGATCTTCTCTGGGGGCATAAGGGGCGTGAGGGTAGGATCCATGCTGCCTGCAGCATAGGCCAGGCTGGGAAAAGCCACCGGCCCCGCCAGCTGGGTGGTGGGACTCAGGGATACTACTGGTAAGAGCCAGGGGCAGGAGGGTTACTTGTTATGAAGGGATTTATAAAGACAGCAGAGAGTATAAGAATCTAATTTTGTGGAACAGAGGCAAATAAGCAATACATAGTTACAGCAGGGTGTGTGATATGTGTGCTTAGATAGGATGTCACCTCTCCTGTAGTCCCCAACAGGCGACATCTCCACATTGCTGGTACCAGAGCGGTTAGCGTTTTGGGCCAAGCGGGTCTCTACCATGGAGGCTGAAAAACATTTCACAACACATTTCTGTAATCATCAACCACCGAATAAGAAGACATGTACATCCTATGCAAGGCTAGGGATGTTCTAGTTGAAAGAGTTGTGTAATCCATCCCAAATTCCCAGCCGCTGCAGGTTGCGGTTGTATAAACAGGTCTGGTCAAGGTCCACACAAGAGAGAGGAGCTCACCTTTCTTCTTTTTCCTCAAGTGCTTCATGACAACGAAGGCCAGCACGGCCCCGGCCACCAGGGCCGCCAGGATGCCCAGGACGATTCCCACCATGTAGTGGTTGCTGACCCTCAGCACTGTGCCGACGTTGTGGACCTGCCCGTTGATGGAGATCTGGAGGACCCGATTACAGTCCATCAAACACAACGAATAACATTAATATTGCAAATCTGACCCTTTTCCTTTTAAACCTTCCCATTAGGAAAGCACCATATTATACCGTTTCAAGCTGTTTATATAAGAGAGACTGTGTTGGGTGTCATTTATACTAGCAATGTATACTAATGTGCATTGTCTCGTCAAAGAAATGTAATAAATAAATAAATACATTAATAAATAAGGACTACCACTTCTACTTGGGGTCACACCTGCATGGCTGTGAGGCTGTGGGTCCTGCATGTGAAAGCATAATAGCTGGCTAATTTCCTTGCATTAGACCAACAGTACTATTTAAGCCTGACGAGTAAGTTAAAGCAATCTCTTCTATTACATGACTCTGACACTGAGCTGGTGAGCGGGCCCCTAGTGGGATGATCCTGTATGTCTGTCAGTTAATCATCAGCTGAACCTCCAGCCTGACTGACCTTCACTGGCAGCCCCTCGCTGGGGATAGTCATGTTTTTGGGGATCCTGCAGGTGATCTCATTGTCCAGGACTTTGGCATCACAGTCAACGCCTGCCACAGTCATAATGATGGTCATGCAGGAGCTCACAAGGTTCAGCTTTTGATGCTGTGTACAGACAGAGAAGATTGGAAAATAAAAAATGATTTAAAAATCTACAATAAATATGACAAATCCATTTATAGAATTTAATCTAATTTTATTATACAATATGTGGAATTCAAATCAGCACTGCCCTTACATGTAGTGACACTTCGTCAAAGCCAGGGTACAAACTCAGCACGTGTCCCTCTGTTTCAAAGGGTATGGGCTCGCCGTAGGGGTGGTAGGAGAACTCTTTGTTCCACAGTCCCACCGCTCCGTCCATGTCGAAGGAGAGCTGTCCTTCCTCCGTCTCGTCCCGCGGGAACACAGGAGTGACACACTCCATCCTCGTGGGCAAGGACTTGCCTTTGCACTCCTGGAACAAAATAAAGTGCATACAGTTACAGTAAAATGTGAGTGTGTGCGCATGGCATACAGTATATGACACAGAAGGGAAATCAAGTTATTGGACACTTGCTAAAGATAAATGGATTTTATCTACAATGTGATGATTATACCCTGGTCACAGGGCGCAGGTGGCTCTCATTGGGCTTAAAGCGGATGATGGTCTGGTAAACAGAATCCAGGTTCCTCCCTTCAATCACAATCTTTGAACCCCTGCAGTTCAAAGACAAAGACAAATACGAGTGATGGTTACATTTTCATAATGGCGGGGCAGGCTGCAAGCAAAATAAATAATTTCCTGGTACATTTGAATATATCACGTGAGAAAGAATATGACATAGTGAGAGGCTCAATAACTATCCAATTATGTAAATATCTATCCTACTCCCTTTGTCTTGATTTCCAGATCAAAATCAAACCAAACTGATCACAAGTATCAAAAGACAATAGAGGACAATATCGAAAACATGCAAAGATGGTATAATAATAACCATATGAGAGCATTTAAAAAGAAGTAATACAAGCAAAATACTGCAAACAAACAGAATAAGATAAGCAATAACACATGTTATGTAGAGAAGTGTGTGTATGTGTGTGTGTGTGTGTGTGTGTGTGTGATTCCCTCACTTCCCCCAGAAACGGGCATGCTTGATGTCTCTCTGGCCTACCTGTCGAAGCTGCAGTCAGGCAGGACGGCTGTAATCTTTGGGTTCTCTTTGTAGTAAAACACCTTGGTGGTGAGGACAGGAGACTTGTCGATGAAGACGCTGAGCGGGACGTCCCTCACCTCTGAGATGGGCTGGGACAGACAGATGATGGAGGACACATTGCCTTTAGGGGCTGTGACCCTGCAGAAAGACAGCGGGTTGTTTAACTTCCATAGAAAAGGACATTGTACAGCTTTGAGGTGGCTATAAGGTCAGTCTTTGGATGCCAAGGGAGTTAGTGTGCAGTTTCTCAAACCGTAATTATTCTACACACACGTTGGAACAAGTACGGTTAACAGGCAATGCAAATAAAAATGTTTTGTGCAGTGACATATTTTCTCAACCCCTAGAAAGTAGGACACCTACACATAGTTGTCATGCCAACAGTTACTTTGAACTTTACAACAACAGGAGGTCAGTGAGATGATCAGGCTGAAAACACAGAAGGAGAAGTATTTCCAGACCACACCTCTTTATAGGACAGGGCTCGTCGTTCAGAGTGACTCTCCTTGTCTTTCCAGCATCCAAGTGAGGCCCGGTCACAGTGATGAGTGTGCCCCCCACACGAGGCCCGTAGTTGGGCTGGATCTCTGTGATGTTGGGAATCTGGAGGGAAAGTTTATCAAGCCATGTAGGTAAAACAATGCATTGTCAATGCAATGCAAGACAATTCTTAAAACAGAAATGAAATGATCTCACCCCATTGGCAGATTTTTAAAACTCAGTACAGGTTTAAATGGCAGAGGAAGATGTATATGTGAAGATGCATATTATTTGCAGTGTGTAATGTTGTAGTGAGGAAGTATGTTGATGAGAATAGCCAAGATTACCACAAACGTGAACCCTGGCATCTCTGCCTTCCCATCAATAGAGTAGCGTCCCTCCACCTTGCCCTCATGCACTTCCACTGTAACGTTGACCGGTTTGGACAGCTCAATGGCCCCGGAGCGGCTCTTACACACCAGGCTGAGGAGCGGCACAGCAAAACACTAATCAGCATGTCTGTGGCAAATTACCATCACTGCAACATCAGCCACAGTAGGATTTTAAGGTGAGTTAACACACGCTTTCTTCTGCTCGACAGAACCTTGGCTACTGAAATACAGCTTTCGAGTTAAATCAACTCACTGCTTTTGAATGAGATTATCCCCACTAGAATTAGGTCTTCTCTGAGTAAACACACTAAAAACAGCTGTTGGACTCATTTTGTTGTTTGGTGGTGTAATTTTCTTATTCCTGTGGATAACTGGCCAAACATAGACAACATGACGTTACATCAGATGGAGTTAGCAGTAAATGGAATCAGCAGTAAACGTCAGGTTTTGGTGTCAGTCTCTCAGAATCAACTTGAAAGCTTCTTTCTAGTCTCGCCATTTTGCACTGATGTTCAACAATCATACAGGGAGAAACCCATCATAGAAGAGGCAGAGACACCAATTTCTCCACCAGCAGTAGCAGAAAGTAGACCAGAATGCAAAGCAGCCACAAGATATGTTGTGTTTTGACAGATTGATGATAACTAACAGTGTAAAAGTATCTGAGGGTGGATTTTTCCTTTAAATCGCTATGGTATCTGAAACAAGAATGCGCCCTGCATTGATACTCACTGTGTGTTGTTGCTCTTGAGCGGCAGCACGGCGCAGGCAGTCAGTCCTAGTCGGACCTGGTGGGTTCTGGAGGTGATAGCAGGTCTTAAGGGGGACTGGAACTCCCATCCACACACCGTTAGCTCTGTTTGGCCATCAGGGGGCGCCGTCCGTGGGAAGAACTGTGTCAGTAAAGAGGTATATATAGCACCGCTTTAAAATGAAATGTTAGCAATAGTTACACGGCGGGACATTTGTGTACTTCTAGATTCAGAACAGGCCCAAGGATTACTGAACTCTCACCCCAGTGATGCCGGGTGGGCAGGACTCGTTCCTCCAGCGACTGTGGCACTCGCTCTCCCAGGAGCATTCTCCAGAGCACCAGCCACAGCCCATGAACTTGGGGGCTGTCAGACACATGGCACAGGTCAGGAAGTGTTGGCAGCCTGGCCCTCTCTGGGGCACCTGAATCATCTGAAACCAAGAGATAACATGTAACATATTCCAGTTTACTACCAGGACAAAGATCTCCAGGGGCCTTCTGGTATTTCATATCAATGTTGTGGCTATGGATATGTTCGCCCTGCCTCCAAACTACAGAGTAATATCATGTTCATTCATTGTCTTTAACCACTTATTCCTTTTCAGGGTCACTGGGCGGAAGGCAGGGAAACACCCTGGACAGGTTAAAACACCTAGACAATCACACTCACATTCACACCAATGGGCAATTTAAAATCCCCAGCTGACTTGCATGTATTTGGAATGTGGGAGGAAATCGGAGCACCCAGAGGAAACCCACGCCAAGAGAGAACATCACACTCCACAGCCAGGAGTCGAACTCAGGACGTTCTAGCTGTGAAGTGACAGTGCTAGCCACTGAGCCACTGTGCCACCCCGTGATATCGTGTAAGCTTCACTAAATCTGATCTGAAAGATTGCTTTACTCTCTCATTCAAAGAAATCGGACTGCTCCTGTACCTTGTCTCCAACCACGAAGAGAAGATACTCTGATGAGTACACAGCAGCAATGGAGGACACCCTCTGGTTCTCTACCAAAGAGTAATTGGCAAAAATAATAGGGCTGGATCTTGTCAACACAAGCTGCCAACACACACACAACAGATTATCATTAGTACTGGATTGCATTAATACAACAGTCAACAGTCATTTTTGAATCTAATTAAAGGTATTTTTTCAAAGAAGTCCCGGACCTGCAGCAGGCGTCCGGTAGAGGTGCCGATGTGGGCCACGGTCTTGTTCTCTATGGTGGTGACCAGCAGAGAGGTGAGCAGGACGTCTCTCATCTGCCTGTTGAACAGGTCCACTCTGTAGTAGGGCTTTGACACCATCGTGGGCTGGTCCCGGCATGTGGCGTTGTTCTCCATGCTCTAGTACCAAAGGCAATGTTTCTTTTTATTATTATTTTTCCCTGCTAAAGGTGTTTGTGCAGCAAAAACCATAAGACCTAAAATTGGCAGGTGGGTTGCAAATTCCACCCACTTCTCAGTTTTCCCCACTGTGGCACACAGCAAAGTGGAAGTTAGCAGAGTGGTAAAGCTCAGGTCTTTGGACCACAAGGTTGTGAGTTCAAGTCCCTGATGAACAGTGACAATTTTGAAGTTTCATTAAAAGTAAATCAACACTAAATCACACAGTGTAGAAAACTCAAAGCAGGTGTTTGACATCATCTGTCAGTAGCAAAATACCTGATTGTCGTCACTGATTGGGGTGTGGCCAGACCTTTCAACCCATAGAGAGCAGTGCAGCAGCGGCTTTCTGGCCCATGTGATTTAGTATTGTTTTATTCGCCTCTGCCTCCCTAGTGTTTTTTGTCTTTGTATTGAGCACACTTATAGGCTACTAACCCACATGGATACTTATGAGATTTTATGCGGCTCTGGTAAAATAAATTACGCACTACCTTCTTTTGAAAAAGCCAGCAGTGCTCTCTTGCTATTTTTCCTGTTGTTGTAACCACTGTAATGGTTAATCTGAACATGATTATACATTACTTTACAGTGTCATTTATATATTCAAACTAAAAATTTCTTCAAAGTGACAGAGATACAATCCATTAGTCAACAACAAAGTTTTTTTTTGCTTTGGAGAACGGCAGGTTGATTGTACGTGACTTGTACAACAGGTCTGGACCACTCGTACATTTTGTTCGTACCTAAGAGAAAATTGGTGAATGCGGCAAGTTCTCTTAAATTGCTCGTACGAGTGATTTAAGAACAAATCTGTTCATACGAATGGTTCTTGCATGAGGCCCAATGTTCTATAAAGTGATTAGCACTGTCAGTCTGTCAATTATAGGTTGCAGTATCACACTACTTCTCCCTTTAGTTAGTTTCTCCCCATTAAATGTATAACAGGTGTTTGGCTCAGTAGGTAAAGCATCAGCCTTTCATGTGGAAGGTTGTGGGTTCAAATCCAGACTTGTCCTTTCCAAAGTCATTAGTCATCAAGGACAAGTAATAGAAAGTTTGGCCGAACAACTCCAGCAATGTGGTTGCAATGAAAAGATTAACTTGACAGAAGTCACAGGCCAACACAAAAGCCGGTGTTAGACTGCATGTTCCATCTTCACAACATGTCATTTTTTGTGTGTCTTCTACCTTCTGTAATGTTTTGTCTATCTGTCTATCTGTCTGTCTTATCAAATTGACTGATCACCCTCAATCGCTGCTTGTGGCTATATTTTTTTTTAGACTTTTTTAATTTTTATTTTCAAAGCAAGGGTTCTCCTCCAATTTATGGTTAGTTTTTCAGATACAGTAAAAACAGACAGTGAGGAGTATGATCTCCTGTGCTGCTGTGGTTACTGTGTGCCCGTGGTTCAGTCAGGTTTAAGGTCAGAAAACATCCTTATGTGAAGGCTATATCAGTGTTTTAAAATCACATTTTCATTCTATGATGCGTCAGCCCAGTAGAAATTAACATGTCAACAGATTATTTGCATTCACAGTACGGCATTTTCCACAATGTTGCTTTAAAGCCAACTAAACTGTATTGGCTTAAGCGTAGGAGCTCATATTTTGTTGGTGTCACTGTTGCAAAATCTCTAATCTATTGCTTGACAGCTCCTGGCTGCAGAGTATGCATTCACAAATCCTGAAGACTTCCAGATTCTCGTAGAAAAGCATTTTATATAGGAATGATTACCATGTATGGGCAATCACTCATCCATTGATCATAGTGTACAGATCTGTGCAACAAAATCAGTCAGAAACAGCTGAATTAAATTGACTGTTTGAATTTGATGCACAGATCTGATCTAGTAGTCTAATCTAATCTCTTCATGGAAATTTGCAGATGTAGGACAACTATCTAGCTGTTTGCTTGGGCATGTTGGCTGCTACCATTTTAGTGGTTTACAGGTTGAGTGGTTGCATTTGAGAGGATAAAAAAACTCAACAGGAGAAAAATGCAACAGCGTAGTATGAGGTTACAAGGCTTATTTGGTTTGGGCATTGGCAGAAGGAGCTGCACCAGTCACCACGGCAACCAGAGAAACAAAGTTTTTGACACACCAGAAGCACAAGGTGAATCAATTTTGATAAAAATGATAATTTTCATTATTGAAGAGGCCACTGATAAATGATTATGTGCTGCACTGACAGAATGATTGCCTTGTAGCTATAGATACAGAGTGGGGTGGAGCATTGTTTATTTAAAGGGAGTCTTCATGTTGACACTGGCTTACACTTATGTCTCTTAAGACAAAAGTAAAAATAAACATGTGGCACGTTACAAGATTTGTGTTCTCTTAAAAACAAATTAAAAACAAACCTAGTCCTATATAAAAGTTTCCTTCTTGTGAGGTGTTTTGAAAACAAGAAGCTGGGAAAGCAGAGAGCAGTGAAAAAATACTGGAAGGTTATGCCTCCTCCACCATCCAATCTCATGATGTAAACCTGGTGCTTGGGGAAAGCACACAAAAAGCATTGCTATTGACTGATGTCACTCACCTCTGCTCCCCAGAGGAGCATAAAGCCTACGCATTAATTCAGTTTCCTGACCTAAAAAGCTGAAGAAAAAAATGACTTGGGAAGCTGAAGGACAGAGACTATAATTAGTCTTCTATAAGGTGACAACAGAAGATGAAGCGGACTAAAGTTCAAAAGGTCAAGATACCATTTAAGCACCAAGAAATAACAAGTCTCCCAATGGTAACACCTCTGAAACACCATTGAAAAATAGTATAACAGTAATAATAATAAGTGAGATGATATTTTCATTAATCTTGTGCCCAACTAAATCTTTGGAGTAAAATAGAACAGATTTCACTGAGAGCCCATTCAACCCTTTTGCCTCAATAGTAGAAAGAGGTTAGATCCAAGTGTTCTTGCTTTACGTGCCAACTGACACTGATGGCCAAAAGTTGACTCGATCACGGGTTTCCATGGTTTCGAAACATCTAGGGAGAAAAAGCAGCAACAGAGGGTGTCGGGACAGACGGTGTCGCATGAACCATACAAATAAAAGTGCTCTTTGCGTCATTCAATTCGATGACTCTGTAATGCCTTAATACGCTGCTGGCTTACTCAAAAAGCACACAAATATATTATATGTGAGGCACAGATGATGTTATTGGCAGCATTTTTGTTTTGAGCTGCTGGGAGATGGAAGAACCAGGATTTCAGATTCTTGGACAATCCAGTTGGCAGGTCGCTCAGCATGCAGACTAGCAGCCAAGGGCAACACAACAGTAAGAGGCCTCAGGAGAATCCCATACTTCACTACTCCAGGTGGAAACTGTATCTTCTAAGGCAAATAAAGGACAGAACATCCTAAACAGCTTGTGTTTCACCAAAAACCAAACCCATTCCAATCTTTCAGCAGCACAATGGCTGAACACAAACTGCTGTGTTTCAACCATGAGTCAGTCCAAGAACATTGAGATGCTACTGTCTCGAGCATGCCTAAATATTTATAGCATAGGTAGAATACTTGTTACCAAAAGATCCATTTAGAACAACTAACATCACTTCACAGTATTGTTTCTGACAAGGACACAACATCTATTTTCCAACCACAAGTTCAAAGGCACAACATCCAAAATGTATGTTTTAGTTCTGCAGTTCCAATAACAATTTCTCAATACTGGGAGTTCTTGGGTCTCATACTTTCCTAGTGATTTACAAATTCTCAAACTAGCAGTCATCTACTTTAAGTAAATTCAGGACCCGACCCCCACCCTATCCTCAACCCTCACCCAGCAGTCAGCAGTCAAGGACATGCATGAAAAAAATGATTATGGGAAATATGCATGGCATCTAAAGAAATATACTTTTTTGCCAAGAGAATTAATAACCAATGCTAACCTATTCCAAAAAATATATAGCCAACTAAAGAATATGACCTTAAAAGGATGTTGAAAATCATATCAAGCCAGTTATGTAACTTGATAAGATAGTATTAAATATGTTCCCACAGCAATTACACATACTTCATTTGATTGACAAGATCAAATCAGCAAAGTCAAAAAATACCCTCCTCCTGTCTGACCTGAGAGATTCACTCAATGATGCAGAAAACAAGTCATAAAGCTAACTGGCCTTACTCCCAGTTGGCCTCCTTCCAATATTCATTCAGCCATTTGCTTGTGCGTAATGACAAGTGTGTAGGCTTACTTTTTCCATATTGTTTTTCCATCCAAAAAGAACTTTGTATCCAGTGGGTGTTCTCCTAGATTTAGCATTGAGTGCACACTGAGTTTTCATGCAATTGGTCCAGTTTCATTCCTTAGCCTGCTGGGATGCAAATGACCTTATTTCAAAGACAGTCTTCTTATCTCAAAAAGTGTGTGAATCTTAGTAAAGTACTACAGTGCATTTTCTGTTTCATAGGCATGTCATCTGGACAATATTATACAAGATGAAGAGAATGTGCATAAAGTAAATGATCACCCCAGGCCAAAAAAAAGAGGAGCTGAACATTATGTAGGGCTCACAAGACAATAAACTGTGTAAATCTGCACAGTAGTGCACAACTTCGATGCATAATCAATGTTGTTGCAGTGTAGCAAGATGATCGGTAACCCCTAGCTGTCATCCAGCCAGGATCAGTAGCAGATTACACCTTGGGCATTTCATGCCATGTTTAAAAGACCAAACAAAGGAATTCTTATTAGTATTCATTTACTTTACTCTGTTAGATATTCATATTAGAAAACAATGACCTGCAAGTCTTTGCCTTATCTTTTGGTCATACTTTATTTGGATAGTCAAATGTTGGTACTCATCTTATATAATGTCACTAACAAGTCTGCTGAGTTTCAAGTGATACTCATACTTGTGTGAAAAGCAGACTATAGGTATTCAGTGTCTGGGCTACGGTTAATCTTAGGGTTGGGGTTAATGTTAATTAGGGTCAGGGTTAGGGTCAGGGTTAGGGTTGGGGTTAAGGTTAAGCTAAAGTCAGGGTTAGGGGTACATATTCTGTGGAGAATACACAAGTGACACTTTGTTGAACATCTAATTTTTGTCACCTGATAGTTGGATATCAACATTCGACTATCCAAATAAAGTGTTCCTGTGCAAATCAAACTTAGCAAATTGAGGTTTAGACCACCACTGCTTGATTTCATCCAAGCCACTACACTGTTTCACTTTGCCATGTTTATGCACATGTTGAGAGTTATTAAAGGCGACACACCCACATGTTATGATACCTGCACTCTGAGTCAGCAAATAGTCATCCTGATGAATGGATGGGAAATGGATGTGATTCAGAGAAATAGGTATGAACAGATAAGATATGTCCTATTTTAAGTGAGTTAATCGGAGGGTCAGTGGTCTGTATTGCTGCCAACACATTAACAACGATGTTTCATAAGTTGTGGATCATCTTATCCAGCAGACACTATAGCCTCCCTCTTACCAGCTCTCCATGAATCAGTCACACTGAGTCAAAGGCTTAGGTCATGAATCAGTCACACTGGTACTGTCTCATTTAAAAAGGGACAAGACAGTCTATGGACAGGAGATACAAAAAAAAAAAAAGTGTTGACCTATGACCACTTTAATCAGCGTGAGTGGCTCACCTCAGGGGGCAGCTCTCACAGGGCTGGAAGTGGCAGAGCCCTCTGGAGAGCTGCTCCGGTCCAGACTCGCAGCAGTCGTCCACCCCGTCCACGATCGCCTTGTTCACGTTGTCCATGGGGAAGGCGCACAGGGCCGAGTCATGCTCCGTCACCCCGTTATCATCGGTCACAGCGAAAACCCCATAGAGGATGTCGTCTTTCTCCTCCGCCCCCAACTCTTCTGCCAGCTCTCTGCCTGCCTTCCCAAAGTGGGCTGCCTGGACCACGTTGTACACTACATCCTTATAGGGTTCGCTGGCCACGTTCCTCCTTCGACGTTTCGGCTCAAACCGACACTCCAGGATCACCTCGCGGTACCTCTTCATCTCCCATTCATTCCGCGGGAGCCGGCCCAGGCGAGTCTGAAATGGAGACGATTCCTGATCAGGACTCTCTCTCTGGACAGACAGGAAGTAGACAAACTCCTGGGTGAAAAAGCTGTAGACATACTCGATATTGTACGTCCTCCGCAGGCCAGGGAGAACAGTCAGGCCACGCACATCTCTGTAGAAACCGTCCTCTGTCGCCAGCGGCCGGCGAACCGATATGGACTTCCTCCCATAACGTTGGGTCACACTGTCATTGACAGTGGCAGCAACAAAGAAGTAGACAGTCTGGCCCTCCTCCACCATAGTGACTTTGGTACCAAGAGGGCTGGCCAGACAGTCGGGGCAGTAGGCAGCTGAGTTTGATTCCTTTCTGAACAAACATTTAGAAAGAGAAGGCGGTTCTCCATTTGTGTTAAGTTGGTGGAAATGGCACACGCCATATTGAGAACTTCCACAAGAGTATAAATACATAAAGAGAGTATCCAACAGTAAGACTTTGTTGTCCGTGTTCTCTAAGAAGTTGGGATCCTTGTCAATGTCACACAGATCGCATATCTTACACTCCGGGCTCCCCACCGGCCCGGTGCGAAGCTCCCACACCTTCTCCAGGCTTCTGTTGACGGCTTCGATCACGTTCTGAGAAGCCACATACACCTCCTGGTACAGCGAGTTGTTGACGATATTCTGGATGGGGCCGCGGGCCTGGAAGAAGGGCATGGTGTAAACCACTGAGAAGTTGACTGGGCTGGTTGCCATCGAGGGACAGTTGGCCGAGGCAAAGGCCAGCAGAGTCTGGAGCCAGACACATGTCCCCCACCGTGTGGTCCAGTGGACCATCTCCACTCTGGGGCGCAGGGGGGCGACAGCACAGACAACGTTAGGTTACCTCCAGGTCTGATGCTGGGACAAGAGCATCCTCAAGACCAGCTGCTGATACCTGAATAGAGGAAATTACAGAGTGGATAAGTCATTAAATCACTGAGCAATTATTTACACTACAAATATTCTACAAAATTGATCTACCACTATTCTTCAAGTAATGTTACATTACCTGCAAGATGATGAAATATTGTTTTTCTGACATGCTATTTGAGGGCGATTGTGCCATGTAACTAAACAGGGTTGAAATCAATATCAGTCCACTTAATTATGTTCAATGCTAAAAGCCTAATAGAGTCTATGGTGCCAAACATTTTGGTTGAGAAAAACAGTAGGGATTATGATAATAAGTACATGTGGTCATAAAGTGCTTCAGATAAAAGCTTCCTCTGACTCACCGCAAACAGTGAGGGAAAATGTTTACATAATCATAGAGAAACTGTGTTGGTATTAGTCAGCGTAGTATATTGTGTATGAAACTGTACTCATAGTGACTTCCTGCAGAGGTCATTCATTGCTGTCTGGCTATGTTTATGCATTTCTACCTAATCTGCTATTCCTAATCTGTCATTTCTTTCCACTCACAACTGAGTCAGGCTCTTTTGCAATCAGTGTCATAGTAATGAACCCGGTTTATGGCCTTTGTTCACTATTTGTTACACAGTTTATCTGCTGGGCTTCTATCCAGTTGTCTTCACAAATCCATCCTGATCAGTCTCATAACAGGAGTCAACCAAATAGAACCGTGTCTTAAACCCTGAGCCTTGTCCTCACACTGAACAGAAGTTGTTGGGTGGATCATTAACTAGACACATCACAGTACGGCTGCGTTCAAGAGCCCTGGCCTCTCTACTTTGCATTCCTGTCACAACCACTACGTGCCTTTCTGGGGGAAAGATGCGCACGGACTGATGGTCATACAACGTGCGCCTTTTAAAGTCACAGGTGAAGAAGGAACGACTTGTCTGTTCGTGTCGTTGAATTTCATCAACTCTGATTTCTATTGGTAGGTGGGCAGCGGGGGGACTTCGTACTGATCGATATGTTTATGTGAAAATGGCAGAAATCCTTACTGTTAGCAGTCATATGGGAAAGTTTGAAGCCAAGAGTCTTGTGTCTATACATCAA